>NW_027516953.1:0-713433 GCF_048772815.1 Callospermophilus lateralis | reverse complement strand
CCTAACCCTAACCCTAACCCTAACCCTAACCCTAAACCCTAAACCCTAACCCTAACCCTAACCCTAACCCTAACCCTAACCCTAACCCTAAACCCTAACCCTAACCCTAACCCTAACCCTAACCCTAACCCTAACCCTAACCCTAACCCTAACCCTAACCCTAAACCCTAAACCCTAACCCTAACCCTAACCCTAACCCTAACCCTAACCCTAACCCTAACCCTAACCCTAACCCTAAACCCTAACCCTAACCCTAACCCTAACCCTAACCCTAACCCTAACCCTAACCCTAACCCTAACCCTAACCCTAACCCTAACCCTAACCCTAACCCTAACCCTAACCCTAACCCTAACCCTAACCCTAACCCTAACCCTAACCCTCGCTCAGCAAAGCGAGGCACTAAGCAACTGTGTGAGACCCTGTCTCTAATAAAATACAAAAAAAAAATGCACTGGGGATGTGGCTCAGTGGTTGAGTGTCCCTATATTCAATCCGTGGTACCCACTCCCCCCAAAAGCGTTTACTCCAATCTTTTGCCCATTTGAAAAAACGGTTGTTTTCTTATTGAGTTTTAAGAGTTTTCTACATCAGATTCAGATCTAGGTTTGCAACATTCTCTTCTTGCAATCTGTGACTTTGGTCATTTTCAAGTTTCTTCATAGCATCTTCAATGCGCAGGAGTCCTTAGTTGTTTTTTCTAGACTAGGGTTGAATCAGGGTACTCAACCACTGAGTTCTCCCTCAGCATTTTGTGGCTGTTGTACATTCTACATAGAAAATTGTCATCTGTGAAGAACAGTTTCATTACCTTCTTTCCAATCTGTGTATCTTTATTGCTTTTTCTTTTTAGTGTTGAATAGGAATGATAGGGGTGGGCATCTCTGCCCTGGGATTCCTTTAGTATGGCAATCTCTTGACTAAAGGCTCTTTCAGTAAGACTGGTGGGCAGTATCAGTGGGGGAGGGGACGCTGCAGACCCCGAGACAGTGAACAGATAGAGGAGCCTACCTGCTCATCACCTCCCATCCTTTTAGTCCCCAGCCCACCACTGCCATATCTGGTCCTCCTCCCACCTGAGACTCTGTGCTTGGCCCTTATTCATCAGCCCTGTGGTCTGCCTTTACTTTGAGCTTGACCTTTACTGCTTTGTGTACTGAAGGCCTTCAGCCCAGATTTTCCTGGGCCATGTGATTTTTGACTAGGAAACTATGATGGGGCCTCCCCACTGCCCCTGTCCTCCCAGATAGTGAAATTCAGTTAAGGCATAATTTTAGAAAAAAAAATGAGAGGTGGGGAAATGAAGTGGGAGTGGGGTGGTGACATTGTCTTTGGAGCAATTGAGCAGCACAAGGAAGAGTTTAAAAGGTATCTGAAAGGGGCTGTGGTTGTAGCTCAGTGGCAGAGAACTTGCCTAGCATGTGTGAGGCACTGAGTTTGATCCTCAGCACCCCATACAAATTAAAAAAAAATAATAAGGTCTATCAACAACTAAAAAATATTTTTTTAAAAATGGGGGTGTGTGGAAGGATGAGGTAAGAGGACAGGTGTGGCCAATGGAGACAGAACAAGGATCTTGCACAGGGAGGCACAGGATGATGAGGAGCCCTGAGAAGGCAGGAGAAAGGAGTGCAGTGTCAGCACTGTCTGCGGAGAGCTGCTCACAAGTGGGTCAAGGGAGGTCACTCTTCCTAGGAGCATAGGAAGGCAGGAGGCCCTGGGTCACTCTTGGGCTCCCCTGCCCTTAGAATCTTGCTCCAGGCCTGGGCTGAGCCCTGGCTAAGCTGACTGACTTAGGAGGAGTCACTGGGAGATGGCCTTGCCCAGTCCTGCTGATTCTGAGCTCCTCTTCCCATCCCCATCTCCCTCCAGGGCAAATCACTCCGGAACAACAACCCCTTCGACCAGGGCTGTGCCAACAACTGGTATTTGACCATTTGTATGCCAGTGGGACCCAAGTGAGTTTGGTAAACTGAAGGCTCAAGTGGTGGATCTCTGGGGCTGGTGGGAGTGGGGTGAGATAAAGCTGGGTTTTCTTCTTTGGTCCCTGACCCCATCTCCCAGGCCCTGTCACCCATTGTCCTTTCCTTTGGGGTTTTCTCCAGGGCACTCTGGGAGCCTCTGGGAACGTCCCTATTCATTGCCCTTCTAGGTTCTTGCCCTAAGAAATGAGTAGAGGGGAAATGCAGCCTGGATGAGACTCCTGGCTGGGAACCCTGGGCTCTGTGCTTTCCAAGCTGAGGGTGAGGGTGGTCAGGGGGCCCAGGCCAAGGTGGGTAGTGACTCCCTGCATTTGGTCTATCACGCCCCAGGTACATGTCTGCAGCTACTTGATGCAGCAGGCGGAAGGCACGGAGTGGGACCCTGAGCAAGGGGACCCAGTGCACACACGGTTCTCGCCACAATATTCCCGTCAACACCGTCCCACAGAGCCCCCTGGGCCCACATCTCCAACACATGGGCAGGGCCCCCCAGGGAGTGGCGAGGCTGCAGCTTTACAGGAGGTGAGGAATAGTGGGTGTGCATTGGGAGAAGGATGTCTGTGGGTCACACATGTGTTGGGGGAGGCTCCTGAGGTTGGGCTGGCTCTGAAGCTGAAGCACATGGAGCTTAAGGAACAGAAATATGAACCTGAGTGTGCGGGTTCCAGGTTTCAGAGTACTCCCAGGTGTTGTTGAATAGACAAAGAGAAAAGACTGCACCACTAATTTGCTAGTTGGCCTTGGCCAGTCCCTTACCTTTCTAGGCCTCAGTTTCCTCAGTTATTAATGAGGACTGAGACTAGTAATTTATGTTTTAAAGGAGATTCTTTTTTGGGGGGGAGGGGGACAGGGAATTGAACTCAGGGCACTCGACCCCTGAGCCACATCCCCAGCCCTATTTTGTATTTTATTTAGAGACAGGTTCTCACTAAGTTACTTAGTGCCTCACTTTTGCTGAGGCTGGCTTTGAACTTGTGATCCTCCTGCCTCAGCCTCCCAGGCCACTAGAATTATAGTCATGTGCCACTGTGCCTGGCTCTTTATTTTTTTTTTTTTTTATGGAAATTTGTACTTGAAATCCCATGTGAAATGTATGAAGTGGAGCATTAGGAGTGCAGTAGGGTAGATAACCCATGGTGCCCACCAAGGGCCCTTGCATTACTTGGGGTACCAGCCCTCTCCTTTGTCCTGTCTCCTGGGGCCCAGAGCCATGACTGTGAACTGCAGGGTAGAAGCTAGAAAGAACACCCATGTATTGACTTATGTGTTTAGATTTCCATCAGCCCGATGCCGCAGCAAAAAGCCCACAGAGAAGACTTGGCCTCCCATCCACGAGCCTCTCACTCACCCATTCACACTGCTGGATACCAGGACATCTGAACTTCACCTTTTGAGCCTCCATGTGGAGGCCTCTCGTAGCTGAGCCCTCAATCACTCCCCTATTGGGAGTGCTAAGACTTCCATTCCTGTTGTACATTTGTAAATAGTTTTTACTTTTTCCTATGGCTGCTCTGTCTGTTTGTTCTAGGTTTAGAGAAGCGGTGTTTCCTGGGGATGTAGGGAGGCTCTGAGGGGTTGGAACAAAGCCCTCTTGGAAGGGAAAGATCCTTGCTCTCTGAGAACCCAAGCTAGGGAACCAACATTGTCTAGCTCATTGACCTTGAGCAAGACACTTGTCATTTCTCTCATCCTTAAAATGTGGCAACAGTAATAATCACAGTGACTGACCTGGCTGGCTTCCTGGCAAGGGCTGGAGATGGGAGGAGAGAAAACCCCCAGCTAGCACTAGGGATGGAGCAAGCCCTGTCCTGCAGCATCCCTGTCTGACTACAGGGGGTGCCAGCTGCCCAGGAATTTGAAAACCAAGTCTGGCCCAGCCCTCTAGTGGGAGGTGAGCCAGCCTGAGTCAGTCTGGAGCCCCCTCCTGGGCGCCTCCTCCCCAGATGTGGGAGGGTGGGGGCATTCATCCTGCATCTCTCCTGCAACTGTGTCCCACCCTGGTCCCTTCCCCCTGGGGTGCATCAGGTGCTGGTTCTGGTCCTGTCCCTGGGGTAGACTCAGGAATTTTGAGTCTGCAGGCCCCAGAGTGTTGGGCAGGGGGCACATCAAACCGTGTGTCTGTTAGTCTCCAGAGTGTGATCTTGGGACTGGGAATAATATCACCTTCGTAGTAGGTTGTTGGAGGAGGAGGTGAGGTGTTTCATCTAGTGCACAGCAGGCAAGCAATGGATGCAGCTGGAATGATTTATGGTTATTTTCTCCACTAGTTGGGCGACCCAACCATGTCAGAATTTCCAGAGTACTATTAGTGGTTGTGGGGCTCTCTGAATTTGTATCAAGGACCCCATATCATCTTGCCACATGAAGCATCAGGACAGACAAACTATACTGCTTCTTTCCATACTAGTATCTGGGTGAAACCATCTTGTGTGATAAAGGTGGAGGCAAAAGGATGTCACCCAAGGGGTCAGATGCATGTCCCTAGGGGGTGTGTGTGTGTGTGTGTGTGTGTGTGTGTGTGAGAGAGAGAGAGAGAGAGATAGAGAGAGAGAGAGAGAGAGAGAGAGAGTATGCACATGTTTGGTATGAGCTCATCCTCAGGGGTGTGTTCGCCCAGCCCCTTATCCTTTCTGACCAACTTTAGGAGGTGGGTGACCTATGATGCAGGATGTGTCTCCAAGTCTCCAGACCACAAAGTCCCACGACAAGACTGCTCTTCCCTCTTCCTTTCCTCCTCAACCTCTCCTGGGAAGCCCAGGCCCAGCCCCACCCACCTGCCCTGGCTTGAACTCCAACACTTCTCATCCCCTTTCCCTGTCCCAATATCTATCTCCCTGGGCTCAAGTCCTTTTGGGGCTTAAGGCTTTTCTCAAATCTTATTCCTCCTCACTTCCTCTGTCTGGGAAGCCCAAGTTCATGGGCACATGGCAGAGAAAGAGGGGAGGAGTCCCTGTGCCCAGGTTTTAGTGCCTGTGAACCTGTGTGTGCAGTAGGGATGGCTCAACCCTGCTGACCAACAGGGGGAAAGGCCGAGTGGGGAAGCCAGAGGCTCCCAAGCTCATTCCCAAAGGACAGCCCTCCCAATAAACTGGATCTGAGTGAGGGAGGAGAGAGGTGGTCCAGGAGCCTGGGCCAAGGCCTGGATGTGCATCATGGAACTGCCTGGGTGGGGGAGTGCTGGAGGGAGTCCAGCTCCAAGCGGGGCCCAGAAGGCCAGGCCCCAGTCTCTGAGGAGTTCATGCTGCCTCCTCCAGCCCCGCTGGCTGTCCCCCTGCCATCCTGCCTATCCCCCTGCCATCCTGCCTGGTTCAGGTCTGCACTCATTGGCTCCCTGCCTTCAGGTATACAGGGCCTCACTCAGTCTCAGGCAAGGGCCTTTTAAGTCCTAAGCTAGATGTGACACATCTCCTTGACAATCTGGTCCTCAGTTTCCCCACTAGAAAAGGATGTAATTTCCCTCAGATTCTCAAAAGAGGACATGGCCTTTCCAAAGGCAAAGACTTCCTGCTCTGGGATGAAGATTTTAGGTGTGTCCGCCCCCTGCCCCCAGCCTAGGATTCCTAGGATTTCCTTAAGAAAGACCCTTGGATCAGGCTCATTGCTTCTTGAGCATTAAGTGGGACATAGAACATTCCTTCCTTTGACGTCCTCCACCATACCCTCTACCCTAAGCCTTGGGCCAGTCTTGTGACTCCTTGCCAAGTTGAGAGCACCCAACTGGGCTGCACCCCCTTCCCTTTTTGCCCCCTTCTCATTTCTGCTGAATGTGCCCTTGATTCTCAGACATGCCCCACCCAATCCTTGGCCCATGGATAAGGCAAGGGGTGTCATAGGGGACCAGTTATGGGGCCCACTGTCCAGCTACCCAGGAAACTCTGCCATCCCTGGGCCAGAGCCAAGAAATGGCCCCCACACCTGCAGGGCTACCAGGTGCCCACAAGCTCCTAGAACCGTAATGCCAGATTCGTGGGACCCCAATAGACCTCCAGGAGCCGAATCTGATGCAATTACACAAGAGTCTTTATTGCAGGCTCGCACCTGGACTCTCAACCGTTTGCAATACAGCGGTCCTGAGTAGTGAGTCCCAACCCTTAGTTAGTGAGAATTTATAGGTTTTGGGGGGATACACTATGCATCACAACATCACACAGAAAATCATTTTATACCGTGGGAAAATCAAACAACAATTCTTAACATTGATGAGCACATTCACTGGCCGGAACAAGTTGGGTAATGGTAGTGGGTGAATTCAAATGGTGAATATATTTGAACTGATTGGTTTAGGCCCGGAAGGGTTGCAAGAGTCTCTATGCCAAACTGCAGGGTTGCCTAATCATGTTATACATCACGGAAACTACTGGGAGGTCACCTGACATTTCAGATATTTTTCCTGTCTCCTGTTGATTGGTGGTTGCTAGGGGGTTGCTATGGGTCCTCACCTAGCTTAACTGAGTCAGGGTCACCTAGCACCACAGATCCCATTTGTTAAACAACTCAGCAGGGTGGGTATGTGCCTAAGAACCTTCTGTGTGTTTTTCCAAGGACAAGAGTCATGCCCCCTCCCTCTGGACAGGCCTTGAGGTAGAAGCTGATTTCTCAAAAATGGAGTCACATCAGTTTCTCAGAACCTGGGATGGAGAGCCTAGCATCTCCAGACCTTTCCTCATGGGCCTCTTGGGAAGTCAGGGCATATAGGATGAGACTCAACCTAGTCACCCAGCTCTGCCGCCAACTAATGTGCCACAGGAGAATCCGTCTTCCCTTTGCTAAAACTTGGAGTCCTCAAGGTAATCATAGATATCACACTGAGGGTCACAGACTCTTAAGTCTTTAGGGAGGGTAGGGACTCAGGGATACCTCATCCAGCTGTCTGCCACCCCCAGTTTTGCAGATGGCGCTCTTAGGTCCTGCAGAGGGAAGAGTTTGCCCAAGATAACCTGGTGGCATCAGCCTGATGGCTTTCTCTGGTTCCCAGGGGACCACTCTCATTCCTGCTTCCAGGGCCATTCCAGCAGGGGAAGGGCTTGGACAGTGACCACAGGGCCCCACTCTCGAGGCAAACTTAGAGCTGGCAGTGAAGTACAGCACAGGGCTCTCTACTGAAAAGGCGGCCAGTTTGAACCCCTCTCCAACCCTGCACTGTGCCCATAGTGCTCCTGCTGCCTCTGGCTCAGCCCTGTCCTGCTCTGCCCTGAGGGCCCCACCCAAGAAGGCCTGCAAGTGGCTGAGGGTGAGGCAAGGCTAGGACCCCTGGGGCAGAGGAGCTGGTTGTCTGAGGAAGTGGGGGTGTCCTGCCCCTTTTACACACTTTAGAATTCCTTTGTTCTCATGCCTTCACTTCCTCACAACCTGCTTACTTGACCTAAAAGATGGAGTGATCCAAGGGCCAGAAGGAAGTGGATCAGGGGTCCTGGCAAGAAGGGAGCAGCCTAGGAGGCATTCATTAACAGCCCCTACAACTCCCTGCAGGGAGGAATAATCCCTGGAGGCTGGTAACCTTGGCAACAGGTGGAAAAGGGGAAGTGCTCTAGAGGTATTAACATTTTATTACTTTTCCTTTCAAACCAGCCTCCATCTTTCTGATCTGACCCATTATTTATTACTTGCACTGTCCTTTTGTCCCCACCAACAACACTTTCTGAATATGTGTCCTATGAAGACAATGAAATTTGATTCCACGTGTACAGACCACTGATTACTTCAATTTTCCTTACTTCCAATCACCTCTCCCCGTACCTTCGACCTCCCTGCTTCGTTATCATAAATATCCCTAAACCTTATGGGGGAGAGATCTGAGACTTGATCTGTCTTCTGGCTTGGCTGCCTCCTAAATAAACCTTTTCTTGTTTGCAAAACTGGTCATTTTGAGATAGTAATTTGGGAAGACAGAGAGACATACTAAGTGTCAAAAGCAGCGCCATAAACCGCTAAATGTGAAAGGCTCCCTCCAACACTTGCAACTTTGAGGGCAATGTGCAAAGGAGGGTGTAAAATTGTGTACCTCTACCCTGCCTCCACCTCTAGACCAGCCCCTAGCTATCCTCCCTCTGCAAATACTAACACCCCATACCAACAGGTTGCTGTCTGTCTCTCTGGAGATAGCCTGCTTTTCCCCAAAGGGGTCTCTCTCTTAAGATAAGCCCCCATTCTTCCTTGAATATGTATCTACTTCACAAATAAACCTCTGTCTCTGCCTTTGACTGGTGCATGGTAAAATTCTTTTCTGTCATGTCTGCAAGAACCCTGCTGGCCCTGAGTCAAGTTCTCCCTTTCTCTGGAAACTTCTCAGACGATTCTTCAGAGAAATATCTTCTCCTGTGACAGGTTCAGTGATTGGCATGCCATCTATGGGAGGCGGGTGGCCAGGACCATGCCTAATTCAGTAACTGACTGTCATGGAGAAGAGATCTCTTCCAAGAAGGGCAGCAAAGAATTTCAGCATGAGTCTGGCAAAGGCAGAGACAAAGGTTTATTTAGAAAGTAGATACACATTTAAGGGAGAATGCCATCTGTCTCAAGAGTGAGAAGCCCCTCCTTGAGTTGGAGGTCCAACATTTGTAGAAGGGCCATAGTCAGGGACAGGACTGAGGTGGAGACAGGGTGGAGCTGCACAATTGTAAGCTCAGTTTTCCCTGAGTTTATGTATTTCCCTCATTTTACAAGGACATGAGCCAAGAGCCTGTCAAGATTTTAACACAGTGACTCCCACTGCTTGCCTGTCCTCAAGCTTGTCTCTTTTGTCTAAAGAAAACACAGAGACCAAGCTAGAATTTCATAGGACCAAGCAAATGGGGAAAGGGTCGAGAAAGGAGTGCAGGTTTGGGGTTTGGGGAGGGAATACTGAGAAGATAGCTCTGGCTGTCTCCCTATTCATTCGTACCTACTCCCTTTCTTGCAGTTTTGGAGAGAATACAGGTATGGGGGGAAGGCTGCAAAAGGGGTGGGGGGAGGCTTTCTTTTTGCCCCAGTGGTATCTGAAGAGCCAAAGTGGGCAGCAGGACAGAAGCTGACTCTCTTGCCTAGCTGACTCACAGTTTTTATTATTTGATTGCTTGTTTTCTTTTGGCTGACTATACCTACCCTCAATTTTGCCTAAACACACACACTGGCTCATTAATTTAGAGGCATATGCTGAATACCCACCAGTGACAAGAGTAAGATGTGACCCCGTGCTCATTGTTCACAGACCTAGAAAGGGAGATGGACACTTAAAGAGTTAGTAAAAAAGATGAAAAGTGCCAAAACAAGTAGGACTGTCTGTGAATTAATCATACCTTTATATTCTGCTTTTTGTTGTTATTGTTGTAGTTTTTAAATAAGGGACTGCTTCTTTGGGGTTATCCATTTCCTAAAGACAGTAAAAAACTGCCTAAGGCACACCTCTTATATGCATACCAACCACTGGGGGTGGGGGCTATACTTCTAACCTCTTCTTTTAGCAAGCTCTTAATGTTCCCTTTACCTAATTGCCCCAGGGCCAGGTACCAGATTGCAAGAGACATTCCTAAATGCTGCAGCCTGTTGGAGTTAGCCAAACCAAACAATTCAAAACTTATGCTCCTTTACCCAGTCCTTCCCTTAAAAACCACAATAAAGGCTCTGACCTTGTTTTCTGACTGACCTGGTATTTCCCTGTGTGCTCCCCATTCACAGCCTGCAGTGCCTTCTCTTTGTAGGGATCAGTAGTATAAGTCCCTTCTTCCTTCATGACAGTACTTTCTTTGTCTATGTGACTTAACACACATTTCAAACAATCCTGGGATTGGGTATGATGGTGCATACCAGTAATCCCAGCAGTTCAGTAGGCTGAGACAGGAAGATAACAAGTTCAAAGCCACCTCAGCAATTTAGCAAGGCCCTGTCTCAAAATGAAAAATAAAAAAAAAAGGCTGGGGATGTATGATATACTCAATGATTAAGTGCCCTTGGGCTCAATCCATGGTGTCCAAACAACCAAGGGAAAAAAAAAAAAAAACAACCACCACCATTTCTGGTTACACTTAAAACAGTGAATACCTATATCTCCCCTACTATTTTGTTTAGTATAAACAAACATAACTAGATAAGAGTTTGTTCCCCACATGGGTTCTGTTTCATCATTCTCAGAGCAAAGAGTCTACTTATTGGTTTATGAACTACCTTAGTATTCCTGGGATGCTAAAATAAAAAATAACAAATTTATTCCTCACAGTTCTGGGGACTGGAAAATGTAAGGTCATGGTACCAGCTTTCCTGACTCAGAAATAACTTCCTGCTGTGTCCTCACTTACTGAAAGGGGCAGATAAGCCCCCTTGGCTTATTTTGAAGAACACTATCCCATTTTTAAAGATAGTAATCTCTGGCAATAGGCATGCACTGTATACAGGAATATAGGGCTCTGCCCTCATGACTTCATCATCTCCCATAGGTCCCACTTCCTGATGCCATGCCCTTGGAGGCTTAGAAATTCAACATATGAATTTGGGGGTTGGAAGTAGGAATACAAACATTCAGACCATAGCAAGAATTTTTGTTTAAGAAACTGGGTGGGGGCCTGGGGCTGAAGCTCAGTGGTAGAGCGCTTGCCTCACCCGTGTGAGGCACTGGATTTGATCCTCAGCACCACATTAAAAAATAAATTCATAAACAAAAATATTGTCTCCATCAACAACTAAAAAAAAAGAAAGAAAGAAAGAGGGGCTGTGGATGTGGCTCAAGTGGTAGCGTGCTCACCTGGCATGCTCGGTGCCCTGGGTTTGATCCTCAGCACCACATGCAAATTAAAGATGTTGTGTCCGCTCAAAAAAAAAAAGTATAAAATAAATATCAAAAAATTCTCTCTCTCTCTCTCTCTCTCTCTCTCTCTCTCTTTAAAAAAAGAAAGAAAGAAACTGGGTGGGATTTGGAGGCGGTTGCTGGGGAATTTTGAGGAATTAGGAATATCCTATATGTAATGAATTCTTAGTAAGTTTCAAACAAAAACCAGGTAGTCTGACAACTTCTGAATATCAAAGAAAACTATTCATTTCAGTAACTTCAATTGCCAGGCTCCTCTGTGTTTGCAAAGTATCTTTATAGCTAATCTGTCATTACTCACATTACTGATAATAGTTGAGAGATGCTATAAGACTCACTTGGCTTGAAATACCGTGGCCAATAACCTGGGTTTCCTCCTACTCTATTTGGTATAAATTGCCTAGTTATAGCCTCTATCAAAGGGTAATTTAAGTTATCTGGCAGGGGAGAAATGTCTCTGTTTGATGATTTGCAGCTGTTGAAGATTTCTAGTAACTAGCTTGACATAGAATTGTGGGGATGTTTCTCTAGAAATATCAGCTTAGAGGGCTGGGGTTTTGGCTCAGTGGTAAAGTGCTCGCCTAGCATGCAGAAGGCACTGGGTTCCATCTTCAGCACCACATAAGTGTACAATGAAGATATTGTGTCCACCTAAAACTAAGAAATAAACATTTTTTTTTAAAAAAAGAAATATCAGCTTAGGGTTTAATTCTGCTAATTCAGCGTATTCTTAGATGACCCCTAAAGCTCAAGTGTTGGAGAGTTGGTCCCCAATGCAGCAGTGTTCAAAGATGGGGGTCTTTGAGAACAGATTAAATCACAAGGACTCTGACTTTAACAATGCATTCATTCATTTATGGTTCAGAGTTTACTGGGTTTTGAGTGAGAGGCTTTGTTATAAAAGCAAATTCTCCTTTGCTTCCTAGGCACCACGAGGTCAATAGCTTTGGTCTACCACATGCTCCCTCAGTGATGTTCTGCCTCACTATAGGCCTAAAAGCAACAGAATCAGCTAATCAGAGAATGAAACCTCTGAAACTATAACCCAAATATAAATATTTTCTCTTTTCTAGTTGTATATCTTAAGTATTTTGTCAGTGACACAAAGCTGATCAACAAACTGAATTCCAATCTTTTCCTTGGACATATTACCACAAATCAGTTTGGATAATCACTTTGGCAGACACTGAGACTGACTGGGGCAGGATAGGTGTTCAATAAAATTTATTGCATATTCAGTTGAATGAATGGAAGCTTTACTGCATCAGTTCCAGCTGTGATTTGCATAGAACAGGGTCCAACTCTAGTTATACAAAGCAAATAGAGAAATTCCTGGAAGGGTATCAGGAGTTCATAGAATTACGGCAGTTATCTGGATTGTGGCAGATTGCAGAATCAAGGCAGTTCCAGGGAGCTGGCACAAATCCACAGGTTCATGAATAATCTGTCCCTAGAATTGCCATTAGCCCCACCTCCAGCATCCCTTCTGATCCAGGATTCAAATTCCTGGGACTTCAATGGTCTAAATTACCTGTTTGAAATAATTAACCCAAAGGAGATAAAAGAAGGGTCTTCAACTCCCAAGATGGGAGGCTGCAATGGAAGACACATACTAAGAATTGTTCCTATAAAGCCTTCACACAATAAGAAAAATTTCAAAAAAGAATATGGTGGTAATAGAAGAGGGGAATTAGATATTGCACTGTGAAGAAAGACAAATGTCATTCACATTGATACTAAAAGAGAGATGGGCTGGGTGGGGGGCGGGGCGGCGGTGACTGGTAAAGTAGGAAATATAAGGGTGTAGTTTCAGAAGAAGAAAAAAGTGACCATCACAGTCCTCATGTAGCTGGCCAGACAGCTACAAGAACCTGGACAATGGGGTACAGAAAATAAGTATTTCATGGAGTTCCCAGGCTAACATAGGAGCTGAACAAATATTTGTTCATTGAATTCACAAGAAAATGGAAACCTAAAACATGCTATTTAGATACAAGGAACTGAGTTTCCTTCTGTTAGCTCAGTGGGGAATGTGTCCCCATAGACAGTGACTCATCCTTAGAACCAGTTGAGACTTCCCATTTACTCTTAGGCCCTTATCAAAGATACTGGGTTATCTTTTGCCTTCTGTGTCAGAAGTATGGGGTCTCCATGAAGTTAGTCTTGGGCTTTCCCAGACTTCAGCTACACTGGAATGACTGCTTGCATGCTCCCAAGAGACATGCTTCTCTTTCTGGGTTTTCAGATAAAGAATCAGCCCTTAACCAGGTGAATGAGAAGTAAAACTCTATTTATACATGTTGTGTCAAAATGCATTCTACTGTCATGTAGAATAGAACAATTTAAGAAAAAAAAAGAATCAGCCGTTAATTCCTGGCAATTATTTATCTCTTTTTCTATAAGAATCTCTTTTCTAGCCAATCGCAGTGGTGCACAGCCAGTAATCCCAGTGGCTCGGGAGTCTGAGACAGGAGGATCCTGAGTTCAAAGCCAGCCTCAGCAATGGCGAGGTGCTAAGCAACTCGTGAGACCCTGTGTCTAAAGAAAATACAAAAAAGGGCTGGGAATGTGACTCTGCGGTCAAGTGCCCTGAGTTCAATCCACAGACCCCCTCAAAAAAAGAATCTTCTCTGCTGCACGCTGCCCAGTCATCTGGCCCAGCTGACGGTGACCTGTGGACTCTCTGACAGAAGAGTCACCTGGCCCTCGAATGCACCATGTCTTGTTCCTCCAGCGTTGACACTATGAAGAAGGTGGTTCAGCAGCTCTGGCTGGAGGCCGGACTCAACCACATGAAGGTTTCCCAGGCAGTTGCTGACTTGAAAAAATTTTGTCTGCAGAATGCTCACCATGATCCCCTACTGACTGGAGTATCTTCATGTACAAGTTCCTTCAGACCCCAGAAAGTCTATTCCTTTTTGTAGTCATCTTTCTGAGGTTTCCCAAACCCACTGCTCAAGAACCAGTGAATATTCAAGAGAGCTTAATTTGAAGCCTGTACAAAAAATTTCCCTGTAACACATGTACCAAAATACAATGTTCTACTTTTGTCAATCCTTAACATCTACCTCTCTGAATTTTCATGAATTTCTATTTCACAATGGTAATTATTTTATATACACTGGCAGCAACATACAATAAAATATTTATTTATTTTTTAGTACCAGGGATTGAACCCAAGGGCGTTCAACCACTGAGCCACATCCCCAGCCCTATTTTGTGTTTTTATTTAGAGACAGGATCTCACTGAGTTGTTTAGTGCCTTGCTTTTGCTGAGGCTGGCTTTGAACTCTCGTTCTCCTGTCTCAGTCTCCCCGGCTGCTAGGATTACAGGCACGTGCCACTACACCTGGCTCAAAATACTTGGTATTAAAAAGAAAAAAAGAAAACAAAAAAAACTTTCTTCTTCCTCTTGCAGAGAAGCCACATAACCCAGATATTGAATCCTGGTGTACTATAAATCTGAATTTCAATCTTAGGTCTTTCCCATATTTGCTGGTTGTCTCATCTTGTTGAATATGACCAGAGCCAGTTCATTACTCTGCGAAACTCCTCTCCTACAGGAATTTTGAGTGAAAATATACTTAAAGTTCCAGACACATAAAATACTGGATTTCTCATGATACCCAGCCATTAGGTCGTGTCCAAAAGATAGACCTATTAAAAATAATGCTCAAGGGCTGGGGATGTACCTCAGTGATAAATTGGTTGCTTGCATGAGGCCCTGGGTTCAATTCCCAGCATTTAAAACAAAAGAAAAGTTCAAGATACCACCTCCCCTCACTCCAAAAGAATATGTTAGACAGGTGTGGTGGCACCTGTGATCCCAGTGGCTTTGGAGGATGAGACAGGAGAACTGTGGGTTCAAAGCCAGCCTTAGCAACTTAGTGAGGCCTTAAGAAACTCAGTGAGACTCTATCTCTAAATAAAATACAAAAACATGCTGGGGATGTTGCTCAGTGGCTAAGCACCCCTGGGTTCAATTCCCAGTACCAAAAAAAAAAAAAAAAGCATATGTTAGCTGGAACATGAGACTGATCAAATTATGTGCATGCAAGGATATGGTATAATGAATCCCAGTATTATGTAAAATTTTACTAATAAAAATAAATAAATAGATTGCAATTTTTTACTTGGGGGAAAAAAAGCAATGTATTTTCTTATCAACAACCCCAGAGTAAATCTGTAAATCAGATGGCTGGCATCATAAGTGTATCTGGTGGGTACAAATAATCATTTTCTAGAAACCCATTATTTTGTCAAAAAGCAACATTTCATTAGGTACTATCAGAGCTTGAATAAAATTTCCCAGTAAAATCTCTCCATTCTGGTCCAACGGTGTCATTCAGTGATGGAGCAATTGCCTAGCTCATGTGAGGCTCTGGGTTTGATCCACAGCACAGGGATCTCCCAAATCCTTTAAAGAAACAAGTGGTTCGGTACACAAAGATGTTTGTTAGATAGAAGGAAGGTCACCACAGTGTAAAGGTAACGTGTAAAGCTTGAAATTACTACAGAGAATTAAATAAATTATAATATAAATTATAATAATTTGTTATAGATTTTTATGTAGCCGTCGTTAAGAGATTCTGCAGAAATATATTTACTCACAAGTGGCTTTCTGAGGTAGTAGCATGCAGTGAGAGTGGTCTGTCAGAGATTCCACCACGGGAATGGTCGGGCCAAAAGCACAGAAGGCAATGGTGCAGCCCATCACCCTCTTCTTCAGATGCTTGCAAAATAGGTGCCAATTTCAGGGGTGGTTCTATGAGCAAATGAATATAATGATAAGAGCTGTATCATTGGTTTTGATGAGTACATGAGCATTGTATCAGATGATGAGAACAGATTTATTTTAAAACAGTCAAGAAAACAACTGGGTTGGATCATACTACAAGAAGATAATATTGGGCTGGGTACAGTGACGCCTGCCTGTAATCCCTGCAGCTTGGGAGGCTAAGACAGGAGGATCTCAGATTCAAAGCCAGCCTCAGTAAAATCAAGGTGCTAAGCAACTCAGTGAGACCCTGTCTCTAAAATAAAATACCAAATAGGTCTGGGGATATGGGCTCAGTGGTCAAGTGTCATGAGTTCAATCCCCAGTACCCCCCCACCCAGAAAAAGAGATAATATTATTCTGTCACAAAGTGCCTCCAACTAGAAATGATAACTGAAAGGCTGGGACTGTAGCTCAGTGGTAGAGCACCCAAATCACACATGTGAGGCACTGGGTTTGATCCTCAGTACCACATAAAAATAAATAAAGACATTGGGTCCAACTACAACTAAATATATATATATATTTGGGGGAAACATTTTTTTCATATAGTTTTTGTTACCTTTTTGATATTATCAGATGACAATGCTGTGGGGTTGATTTTATTTTAAAAAGTTCTATGCCAGGACAGTGGCACATGCCTAAATTCAGGAGGCTGAGACAAGACTATCACAAGTTGAAGGCTAGCCTTAGCAACTTAATAAAAAGTAAAAAGAAATGATCATTGCATCCTTTTTGCCTTGATATTAGCCTCTTCAAGGACCCCATTTTTTGGTACAGGGGATTGAAATAGGGGCTTTCACATGCTAGGCAAGTGCTCTACTAACGAGCACCATACCCAGCCAATCCCCCTTGATTTTAGACAGGGTCCACCTGAGTTGCCCAAGCTGGCATCACATTTGCCATCTTCCTGCCTCAGCCTTTTGCGTAGTGGGGATGAGGAGACATGTCCTGCAATGACTGGCTGAGACTAGATTTTTCAAGAAACTTTTTCTCAAGGATATCTCTTAAGAAGATACAGGAACAAAACTGTGTCCAGAAAAACAATTTAAAATGTATATTGAAGGCATGTCTCCCACATGAGCTTTTGGAGGACACACAATATCAAACCATGATACACTAGGTAGAGGATTATAGGCTGGTGGGTTTTCCTTTCAACACTTCAAAATTTCACTCAACTCTCTTTCTCTAGCACATTTTAGGAGAAGTCCACTAAGATTCTTATCTTGGCTCCTGTATGAGTAAGATGATTTCTTTAAATACCATCTCTTTGGCTTTGATTTTCAGCAATTTGAAAGATGGTAGGTGTAGATTTTGGGTATTTGCCTTGTTTGATGTTCTCAGAACTCCCTGTATCTATTACTTCATAAAAGTTTTCTGTCATTATTACTCGAAGTCTTTCCTCAACTCTCTTCTATTTTGCTTCTCCTCCTCCTATTCCATCTCCACGTGTGTTTATCTTTTGCAATTGCCCCGTGGTTCTTAAATTTTCTGTTTCAATTTTTCTTTTCTCTTTGCAATTTTGCCTGAGAAATTTCTTCTGACCTATCTGCAAGTTCACTAATATTCTCCCCAGTCATGTCCAGGGTACTAGTGAGCCCATCAAAGGTGTTAAGCATTCATCTTAGTCATTTTATCTCCAGTCTTTCCTTTTTTTTTCTTGTTTACCATTTCCATCATCAGCTTACATTATCTATCTTTTCTTGAATATTCTTGTTCAGCTCTAACCCTCTATAACCCTTAGGATCTCAATCATAGTTATTTCAAATCCCTGTCTGATAATTCCCACAGCCTCATCATTTGAGGGTCTCATTCAAATGCTTGCTTTATGTCCTTTCTTCTTGCTTTTTAGTATGTATACCTTATAATTATTTTTGATTGAAAGCTAGACAGTGTACTGAATAATAGGAACTGAGGTAAATAGGCCATTTATTTGGTGAGATTTTGTGCTCATCTGTCTAGAAGTTCAGTCATGTTTAGTGTTTTCTGTTGCCAAAGAGGCCAGAAACTTTCAGATTCCTATAATGTGCTTATTTTCATTTCTTGCCCAGAAAGAATTTGTGTCATCAACTCTTTCATCTCTAATTCTCTAAAGTTGTGCGGAGGCTTTTTGGTATAGTGGCACAGTAGAGAGGAAGGAAGGATTCTGTGGTCTATGATTAGATCATGGTGTTGAGTGAGCCTGTATTGCTGGGGTGTGACTTTCACTGGTGTTTCCTACTTTTCCACCACCACTAGCCCCTTGCAGGAGATAAGAGCCTGGAGTAGGAGAAACGCCTTCCCCCCTTGAGGGACAAGGCTCTGGTGAAATCCTTGTACTTGGAGAGTAGGTTTCTGTTCTGGAGAATGGTTGCTCTTTTCACAATGGTTACCTCCATGTCCAGGATCACTATTCTCAAGGGACCTAAATGTGGTCTGCCCTCTGGGATTCACCAATCAGGGCTCCTTTCCATTATTGGCAGCACCCATCTCAGGCACTGATCCCATGCTCCAACTTCATTCCCTTTCTACTCAGCCCCCTGACTGCAACTCCTCCTGGAGTCACTTGCTTGGTGGTTGGTGGCAAAGACTCTGGAGCCAGACCTCATAAGTCCAAATCACAGCTCTACAACTGTCCAGCAGGGAGACCTTGGGTAGCACTTAGCACCTGGTCACTCAATTTCCCTGTCTGTAAAACAAGGAATTGTGGGTTAATTCATGTAAACCACATAGAACAGTGGTTGTGCCACAAAGTGCCCTGTGTGCTGAAGACAGACCACGATATATGCTGATGTAGAAGGGGAAAAGGTACACTCATACACTGCTGGTGGGACTGCAAATTGGTGCCACCCAATCTGGAAAGCAGTATGGAGATTCCTTAGAAAACTTGGAATAGAACCACCATTTGACCCAGCTATCCCTCTCTTAGGTCTATACCTAAATGACTTAAAATCAGCATATTACAGGGACACAGTCACATCAATGTTTATAGCAGCTCAATTCACAATTGCTAAACTGTGGAAACAGCCTGGATGCCCGTCAATAGATGAATGGATAGAGAAACTGTGGTATATATATCTAATGGAATATTACTCAGCATTAAAAGAGAATAAAATTACGACATGTAATGAATGGAGTTAGAGAATATCATGCTAAATCAAGTAAGCCAATCCCAAAAATCCAAAGGCTGAATGTTCTCTCTGATAAGAAAAAATGGAGGAACTTTGATGGGGCAAAGGAGAGGCAGAGGTGAGGAGGGGGCATGGGGGTAGGAAAGATGGTGGAATGAGATGGACATCATTACCCTAGGTACATGTATGAATGCACATATGGTGTGAACGCTACATCAGGTACAACCATAGAAATGTAAATTTGTGCTGCAGTTGTGTACAATGAATTAAAATGCATGGTGCTGTCATATATATCTAATGAAAAATACAAAACAAAAAGAGAAACCCTAAGGCTAGCATGGTCTGCTCCAAAGCTCAATAGACCTGGTAGTTATGATTCTAGTACCACTGCTAACCTTTTTCCATGACCCAATGCATGTCATCTCTTCTTCTTGTGCTACAACAGAAATTGACATAAAACTTGGTGGTAGACTGTGACCCAAACATCACTTCATTCTCAGTAGAAACCCAACTGACCAAGAGAAATCTGAAAAAAAATATTCAACATTACTAATCACTAGAGAAATGCAATTAAAATCATAATGGGATACCCTCTCGCACCTATTAGAATGGTTATTATCAAAAAGACAAAAGAACCAGTGGCACATGCCTTAATCTCAGGAACTCAGGAGGCTGAGGCAGGAGGATTATAAATTCAAGGTAAACCTCAGCAACTCAGTGAGAGCTGATCTCAAAATAAAAAGTAAAAAGGTCTCCAGATGGCTATCAGGGATAAAGTCCCCCTGGGTTCAACCCCCATCATAAATAAAAGAAAAAGAAAGACAAAAGATTTTAAGTACTGGTCAGGATGTGGAGAAACTAGAATTCTTGTACTATGTTTGGGGGAATGTAAATTAGTACAGTCATTATGGAAATTAGTATGGGAAGTTTCTTTAAAACTTAAAAATAGAGCTCAGTTGGGAGAGTGCTTGCCTTGCATGGACAAGGCCCTGGGTTCAATCCCCAGCACCAAAAAAAAAACAAAAACAAAAAACAAAAAACTACCCTCTGGTCCAGCCAATCGGTGCATGAATGGATACAGAAAATGTGGTTTAGAAATATAAGGGGATACTCTTTAGTCTTTAAAAAAATATAAGGAAATTCTGTCCTTTATGACAAATGAATGAGGCCAAAGGACGTTTTATTGGGGGAAATAGCCACGCACAGGGCAACAATCACATGATCTCACCTACATGTGGAATCGATCAAAGTTGAACTCATAGAAACAGAGAGCAGAATGGTGACTGCCAGGGGCCCAGGAGTGGCTGGGCTGTGGAGGGGGAAGATGCTGGTCCCAGGAGAACAAATTACACTTAGATGAGAGGGATGAGTTTAAGGGATCTATTGTGCAATATAATGACTACAGTTAATAATAACATACAACAGAATGAGTACAGTTGATAATGTTATCTACACTAAAAATGACTCAAAGAGTAGATTTTAAGGGTCCTCACCACAAATAAGAATATGAAGTAATGTATATGTTAAAAAGCTTGACTCAGACGTTCTTCAATGTAACATTTTTCAAATTATGTTATATGCCATAAATATGTACAAATTATTATTAGTATTGTTATTATCATCATCATCAGGGATTGAACCTAGGATTGTTTAACCATTGAGTCACATCCCCAGCTCATTTTATTTTTGAGAGAGAATTACATCATAAATCCCACCATGGAAGTGAGTAAACTGGGAAGATATTTAATTGGTAGATTTCTACCTCCTTCCCCAAACTGGAGCTCTGTTACAACAAAAAGGAAGAAGTGGAGCTAGGATGAGCAATGAGCACTGTTGACTCCAATTAGCACTGGGCCTGAAAGGGGGATGACCATCACCAAACTTCTCCCCATGCCATCTTCACATAATTTATGGCCTCTGTATTAGCCTGCTTTCTGTTGCTCTAACAAAATACCCGAGAACAGATAATTTATAAGGAGGTAAGTTTTATTTAACTCAGTATCCAAGATTTGGCAGCTCCTGCAAGTGATCTCTGGTGAGGGTGTTCACCAGATTGTGTGTCAGAAAACAGGGAGGGACCAATCTGGCTCTTTTGATAACAACTCCCTCTTACAGGAGCAAATGGGGGCCCATGAGAAGTCCATTACTCCCTTGAGAGGGCATCTTGCAGAGTGACTGAGTTACCTCCCACTAGGCCCACCTCTTTCAGGTTCTACCACCTCATCACTGAGGACCAACCCTCCAGCCTTTGAACCTTTGGGACAAACCACATCATATCATCACAAGCTCCAACAAAGCTACCATCATAAGAGCAGGATGTCCCAGTCTACAACATGTGCGTATGTGGGGGATGGGGAAGGTTGATCTCACAAGTCACTGGAAGCAGCCAGAGCCCCCATTCCAGAACCTCTGTGATGTCACTTCTGTTGTCATGGCAGTCTGGGTGCCAACCCAGAAGAGTTCGTTGGTGGCTTCAGTCTGTGAGACTTGGTGGTCTAGCCATGGCCTCTTCACAGAGTATCACGCCCCCAAATGAACCTCCGATCGAATCCTCATGGCTGAAACCAAGCCTGTTTCCAGCTTTTAATGCAATGCTTCTTATTACAATAAGTGGCATCTTCTTCGCCTTTCCGTGAGTCTCCCATGGAAGGTGTCAGTGCCTTAGACACAGAAGAGAAAATAGACAAGGACAGTACAGAGGCAGGGAGGGAAGTGGAGAGAGAGGGTCAGCAGGGGAAGGAGGATATAGAGTTAGAGGGAACCCAATGTGAAAGCACAGAGGTCTGGAGTGCCTGACGCATTTAGGGAACTATGAGAGACTGCTAATGCTGGTGACATTTTGTGGAGTCTCCATGGTCTGTCTCTAACCTGGATATTTAGATCAGTCCTTAAGGCGAGTGAGTCCTACCTCAGGTGAACTAGGCCTTGTGGGGAACTCTGGGTTTCCCCAGACTAGGACTGAGTCTGGCTCTGGTTTCAGGTGCCGGTGGTTGGCTCAGAATGGGCAGTGGGAATTTGCCGTGGTTTCGGGCCTATTCTTTATACTGTCCTTCTGCAGCCTCATTTTCCTCAACGGGTCAGACCCAGGCATTTTGCACAAAGGTAAGGCCTCAGACCCCTGGAGAAGGAGGTGGTATCCCAAGGGCTGATGCCTATAGGGGTGATTTCAAACATGCTAACCCCCCTCAACCCCACCCCCCGCCCCCGTGGCCTCAGGAGCCCTTCCCTCCATGTCATCATTACTTGGGCCCTGGCACTTCATTTCCCAAGCCACTGAAGTGCGAAAAAACAGAATCCTGGAGGTGTTCCAGCTGCTTTCGAAGCAAGGACTGGGCAGGCTGGCAAGAGAGGCCAGCAGGCCCTTCCAAACCACGCAGTTCACTCCTCCTCCTTCCCATTTTACACACGACTTCAAGCACTGATCACTATTCCAAAAGGGGAGAGCTCTGTATAGAGCTCCTGTGGCTGGACAGCCCTTTCTCTCTGACTGCCGCCCATCTGAGTGGTCAGCTTGCTCAACAGGGACCAGGATTCCCCTGCCCTCCTCCTCCCCACCCTTCTTGTTGCCCAATGATGCTATGGGGCGGCCCCAAGCAGTAGAGTGGTGGAAGGGCCTCCTGCCACTGCCCAAATCTCTTCCCCTGCCAGGCTCCTTAGAAGAGGACCCCAACATTCAATACATAGCACGAGTGAACAACACGGCCTTTCGCCTGCAGTGGTGCTCGAAGTGTTCTTTCCATCGTCCACCCCGGACCCACCACTGTCCCTTCTGTAATATCTGTGTGGAGGTAAGTACTCCTCCTTCCTGTCCACTCACCAACCCATCCCAGGGCACCTGGCCAGGACCAGGAACCTCACATCATATGTGGTCCAGGGGTGGGTATGAGATCATCTTCCCACACTGCTACAAGTGGCTCTCAGCCACTCTTGGTCACTTATATATGTTATTGCCTCCAGTTCTGCACTTGTCCTGAGACGCTGGCCTTGCTTGCACAGGTGCTGACATGCAAAGGGCACCATCTGTGCTGAGCCTGGTGGAGTCAAGGGGAGGAAAGGCAGTGACTGTCCCACTAGCTTGCTGATACTAGATACCCATTACTTTAGGCCGGCTGCTGCCCTGTTCTGGGTATTGTTGCCTGTCCACCTCTGGGTGTCCAATTGAGGGTTTCCTGGGTTCCGAGTGCTCTTCTCTCATGTGCACACCTTGCACGGGTTTCCAAGTATAGAAGGCTGGCTGGGCTAGAAATTCTTCTCATCCTTACCCAGTATCTGAAAAAATACAGCTTCACAGCTTTTCTGTATCCTGCTCAAAGTGACACCAGGCAGGTCTTGTCTCTAGAGACCTCACTCATGACAAACGACCTGATGAGCCATGGCGTCCTAACTGTGCTCTATCCATGGACGTGCTGGTTTCACCCTGGAGATGGGAGCTCACGTGCAGGGCCAAGAGCAGGAGGTCTAGGGGCTGGGTTGAGGGGGGGCCTCAAGATTTGGGGGTATTGGGCTAAGCCAAATAGACCCTCAAGGTCTGCCTTCTCTCCCCTAGGACTTTGACCACCACTGCCTGTGGGTAAACAATTGTATAGGTCAAAGAAATTTCCGCGTATTCGTGCTGCTGCTGGTGTCCCTGTGCCTTTATCTGGTTGTTCTTCTGGCTACCAGTGTGCTTTTTCTCATTCGTACAAGACACATGCCCTTGTCGCTGGACTCAGCCATGGCGTATCCACCCAGTCCCAAGGGCCCACACTGGGAAGAGAATGGGTTGTGGGGAGGGACGGACAGCCAAGGGGCAGGACAGCCAAGAGGTGGGGTTAACCGAGGGAGGGCTGATGTTGTGGGCAGGGCTAAAGGGAGAAGCTACTTGGGAGGACCTATGAAGGACAGATTGAAGGCGAGTGGGGTCAGGGAGATGGGCGTGGTAGGATGGACTATGGAGTTAAGAATCTAGGGAGGCCAAGAAGTGGGGTAATGAAGGTTGAAAAGGGTCAAGTGGGAGGCCAGCATGGTGTGGTGAGGTTTCTCTTGGGTGTGCTGGATTAATTGTCCAGTCCAGGGAGGCAAAAGTGGGTGGGCGGGGCCAGCCAGGGCGGGGCTAATGAGGGCTGTCGGTCGTTGGGCGGGGCCAGGAGAGAACAGTTTGTCTGTTCTTCTTAGCTTGTGTATGCACAGCATCGCAGTAGCTGTACCCGTCTTGGTACTCCTGCTGCCTGTCATTCTGCTCCTGATGATACAGGCTGTGTCGGTGAGCAAGGTAAGCGAGTACTGCAATACCAGACGGTGCGGAGGCATCTTGCATCTTTGGGAATCCTGCACTTTCGGCTGATCTTCACTGCCCTTGGTCCTGATGGTGCCTCATGAGTCCTTCCAGACCCACCCCTTAAGATGCAGCTCAGATCTTTCCTCCCCCTGGAGCTCAGTGGTCATTCTTCCTCGTGGGTGCATTGCATGGAGAGCCTGTTATTTGAGGGATGGGTGCATCCTGCGCTTGTGTTGATAAGAACCCTGCGATCAGAATAACACCAGCAGACACCTAGGGAAACACTTGAGACGGGGGTCGGTCCTGAGTGGTGTAGCAGCCTGCAAGAAACTGAGTTTGGCGAGGCCAGCATTGTAGAGGAGGACGTGCCACTCTTCCTGTCCTAGGTGTGATTTTGCAAAGGTGGAAGACAGGAGGGTGTTGTCTGTGAGAGGCACACCTTTGCAAAAAGGCAGAGAAACCCGAATGTAGGATGTTAAGGAAATGAGGAAGGAACGATTCTAAATCAAACCCAAGGTGCCAGATAATTTATAAGGAGGAGTCAAGATTAAAAAGCCCCTAAAAGTTGAGCGTGAAATTTAGTTTTGATGAAGTGGAAACCTGGGAGCCATGGTGGGATTTAAAAAAAAAAAAACAACAAAAACTCATTTATTGAGGAATAAATTAAAACTGCCAAATTCACCCTTTTAGTCTAGGATACGGGATTTTGACAACTGGATACTGTCCTGCATTCTCCAGCATGATCAAGTTTAGGCAGTTTCTTTACTCCAGAATATCCTTTCATTCACCTGTTGTTGTCAGTCTCTCTCCCTATGTCCTTCTGGTTTTTCTTTTTTTCCAGGATCACATGTAAATGGAGTCATTGCCTTCTTTTCTCTGGCTTTATTTATTTAGGACAATGTATTTGAGATTCATCCATGTTGTCGCTCATACCAGTATTTTATTTCTTTTATTGCTGTGTAGAAGCGTATGGATGCCCTATAGATTGTTTATACATTCATCAAACCAAGGATTTTTTACATTATGTCTAGTTTTTGCCAGTATTTTTGTTTGTTTTATTTTGTTTGTTTCATACTAGAAATTGAACCGGGGGGTGTTTAATCACTGAGGCACATTCCTAGCACCCCTCAAATTATGTATAATTTTTTTTTTTTAATTTTGAGACAGGGTCTCACTAAGTTGCCTAGCGCATCACTAAGTTGCTGAGGCTGACTTTGAACTTGCCATCCTCTTGCTTCAGGCTCCCAAGCCTCTGGGATTATAGGTGTGGTCCACTATGCCTAGTTAGTTTGGGGTAGTTATAAATAAAGCTGCCCCAAACATTGATGCACAGGCATGTGAACATAAGTTTTCATTTTTGTTGAATAAATTCTTAAGGGTGGCATTGCTGAGTCATAAGGTAAACACGTGTGGAACTTTGTAGGAAATTGCCAAATTTGTCTTCCAAAACAACTGTAAGGTTTCTAAATTCTACCAGCAATGTTGGGAACTCCAGTTGCTTCACATCCTCACCAACATTTCACACTTTTTTTTTTCAAATATATTTTAGGTATCAGTTGACCTTTTATTTATTTATATGCAGTGCTAAGAATCGAATTCAGTGCCTCACACACACTAGGCAAGCATTGTACCACTGAGCCACAACCCCAGCCCCTCACACTGTCCTTTGTTATTTTGTTTTGACTTTTAATCAAACCTGTCTTATTAAATGAGTCGTAGTATTTCATTAAGGTTCCAGGTTGTGTTTTCCTAATGAGTAATGATGTTGAGCCTATTTTCATGTCTGTTTGGCCTTCATTAGGTCTTTGGTAAAATGTTTACTCCTGGCAGGGCACAGTGGCGCACACCTGTAATCCCAGCAGCTTGGGAGGCTGAGACAGGTGGATTCCGAGTTCAAAGCCAGCCTCAGCAAAGCGAGGCACTAAGCAACTCTGTGAGAACCTGTCTCTAATAAAATACAAAAAAAAATGGACTGGGGATGTGGCTCAGTGGTTGAGTGTCCCTATATTCAATCCGTGGTACCCACTCCCCCCAAAAGCGTTTACTCCAATCTTTTGCCCATTTGAAAAAACGGTTGTTTTCTTATTGAGTTTTAAGAGTTTTCTACATCAGATTCAGATCTAGGTTTTGCACATCTCTTCTTGCAATCTGTGACTTGTCATTCCATTTTCTTCATAGCATCTTCCCAAGAGCAGGAGTCCTTAGTGTTGTTTTTCTAGGACTAGGGGTTGAATCAGGGGTGCTCAACCACTGAGTTCTCCCTCAGCATTTTGTGGCTGTTGTACATTCTACATAGAAAATTGTCATCTGTGAAGAACAGTTTCATTACCTTCTTTCCAATCTGTGTATCTTTATTGCTTTTTCTTTTTAGTGTTGAATAGGAATGATAGGGGTGGGCATCTCTGCCCTGGGATTCCTTTAGTATGGCAATCTCTTGACTAAAGGCTCTTTCAGGGATCAGTAGTATAAGTCCCTTCTTCCTTCATGACAGTACTTTCTTTGTCTATGTGACTTAACACACATTTCAAACAATCCTGGGATTGGGTATGATGGTGCATACCAGTAATCCCAGCAGTTCAGTAGGCTGAGACAGGAAGATAACAAGTTCAAAGCCACCTCAGCAATTTAGCAAGGCCCTGTCTCAAAATGAAAAATAAAAAAAAAGGCTGGGGATGTATGATATACTCAATGATTAAGTGCCCTTGAGCTCAATCCATGGTGTCCAAACAACCAAGGGAAAAAAAAAATAAAACAACCACCACCATTTCTTGTTACACTTAAAACAGTGAATACCTATATCTCCCCTACTATTTTGTTTAGTATAAACAAACATAACTAGATAAGAGTTTGTTCCCCACATGGGTTCTGTTTCATCATTCTCAGAGCAAAGAGTCTACTTATTGGTTTATGAAGTACCTTAGTATTCCTGGGATGCTAAAATAAAAAATAACAAATTTATTCCTCACAGTTCTGGGGACTGGAAAATGTAAGGTCATGGTACCAGCTTTCCTGACTCAGAAATAACTTCCTGCTGTGTCCTCACTTACTGAAAGGGGCAGATAAGCCCCCTTGGCTTATTTTGAAGAACACTATCCCATTTTTAAAGATAGTAATCTCTGGCAATAGGCATGCACTGTATACAGGAATATAGGGCTCTGCCCTCATGACTTCATCATCTCCCATAGGTCCCACTTCCTGATGCCATGCCCTTGGAGGCTTAGAAATTCAACATATGAATTTGGGGGTTGGAAGTAGGAATACAAACATTCAGACCATAGCAAGAATTTTTGTTTAAGAAACTGGGTGGGGGCCTGGGGCTGAAGCTCAGTGGTAGAGCGCTTGCCTCACCCGTGTGAGGCACTGGATTTGATCCTCAGCACCACATTAAAAAATAAATTCATAAACAAAAATATTGTCTCCATCAACAACTAAAAAAAAAGAAAGAAAGAAAGAGGGGCTGTGGATGTGGCTCAAGTGGTAGCGTGCTCACCTGGCATGCTCGGTGCCCTGGGTTTGATCCTCAGCACCACATGCAAATTAAAGATGTTGTGTCCGCTCAAAAAAAAAAAGTATAAAATAAATATCAAAAAATTCTCTCTCTCTCTCTCTCTCTCTCTCTCTCTCTCTCTCTCTCTCTTTAAAAAAAGAAAGAAAGAAACTGGGTGGGATTTGGAGGCGGTTGCTGGGGAATTTTGAGGAATTAGGAATATCCTATATGTAATGAATTCTTAGTAAGTTTCAAACAAAAACCAGGTAGTCTGACAACTTCTGAATATCAAAGAAAACTATTCATTTCAGTAACTTCAATTGCCAGGCTCCTCTGTGTTTGCAAAGTATCTTTATAGCTAATCTGTCATTACTCACATTACTGATAATAGTTGAGAGATGCTATAAGACTCACTTGGCTTGAAATACCGTGGCCAATAACCTGGGTTTCCTCCTACTCTATTTGGTATAAATTGCCTAGTTATAGCCTCTATCAAAGGGTAATTTAAGTTATCTGGCAGGGGAGAAATGTCTCTGTTTGATGATTTGCAGCTGTTGAAGATTTCTAGTAACTAGCTTGACATAGAATTGTGGGGATGTTTCTCTAGAAATATCAGCTTAGAGGGCTGGGGTTTTGGCTCAGTGGTAAAGTGCTCGCCTAGCATGCAGAAGGCACTGGGTTCCATCTTCAGCACCACATAAGTGTACAATGAAGATATTGTGTCCACCTAAAACTAAGAAATAAACATTTTTTTTTAAAAAAAGAAATATCAGCTTAGGGTTTAATTCTGCTAATTCAGCGTATTCTTAGATGACCCCTAAAGCTCAAGTGTTGGAGAGTTGGTCCCCAATGCAGCAGTGTTCAAAGATGGGGGTCTTTGAGAACAGATTAAATCACAAGGACTCTGACTTTAACAATGCATTCATTCATTTATGGTTCAGAGTTTACTGGGTTTTGAGTGAGAGGCTTTGTTATAAAAGCAAATTCTCCTTTGCTTCCTAGGCACCACGAGGTCAATAGCTTTGGTCTACCACATGCTCCCTCAGTGATGTTCTGCCTCACTATAGGCCTAAAAGCAACAGAATCAGCTAATCAGAGAATGAAACCTCTGAAACTATAACCCAAATATAAATATTTTCTCTTTTCTAGTTGTATATCTTAAGTATTTTGTCAGTGACACAAAGCTGATCAACAAACTGAATTCCAATCTTTTCCTTGGACATATTACCACAAATCAGTTTGGATAATCACTTTGGCAGACACTGAGACTGACTGGGGCAGGATAGGTGTTCAATAAAATTTATTGCATATTCAGTTGAATGAATGGAAGCTTTACTGCATCAGTTCCAGCTGTGATTTGCATAGAACAGGGTCCAACTCTAGTTATACAAAGCAAATAGAGAAATTCCTGGAAGGGTATCAGGAGTTCATAGAATTACGGCAGTTATCTGGATTGTGGCAGATTGCAGAATCAAGGCAGTTCCAGGGAGCTGGCACAAATCCACAGGTTCATGAATAATCTGTCCCTAGAATTGCCATTAGCCCCACCTCCAGCATCCCTTCTGATCCAGGATTCAAATTCCTGGGACTTCAATGGTCTAAATTACCTGTTTGAAATAATTAACCCAAAGGAGATAAAAGAAGGGTCTTCAACTCCCAAGATGGGAGGCTGCAATGGAAGACACATACTAAGAATTGTTCCTATAAAGCCTTCACACAATAAGAAAAATTTCAAAAAAGAATATGGTGGTAATAGAAGAGGGGAATTAGATATTGCACTGTGAAGAAAGACAAATGTCATTCACATTGATACTAAAAGAGAGATGGGCTGGGTGGGGGGCGGGGCGGCGGTGACTGGTAAAGTAGGAAATATAAGGGTGTAGTTTCAGAAGAAGAAAAAAGTGACCATCACAGTCCTCATGTAGCTGGCCAGACAGCTACAAGAACCTGGACAATGGGGTACAGAAAATAAGTATTTCATGGAGTTCCCAGGCTAACATAGGAGCTGAACAAATATTTGTTCATTGAATTCACAAGAAAATGGAAACCTAAAACATGCTATTTAGATACAAGGAACTGAGTTTCCTTCTGTTAGCTCAGTGGGGAATGTGTCCCCATAGACAGTGACTCATCCTTAGAACCAGTTGAGACTTCCCATTTACTCTTAGGCCCTTATCAAAGATACTGGGTTATCTTTTGCCTTCTGTGTCAGAAGTATGGGGTCTCCATGAAGTTAGTCTTGGGCTTTCCCAGACTTCAGCTACACTGGAATGACTGCTTGCATGCTCCCAAGAGACATGCTTCTCTTTCTGGGTTTTCAGATAAAGAATCAGCCCTTAACCAGGTGAATGAGAAGTAAAACTCTATTTATACATGTTGTGTCAAAATGCATTCTACTGTCATGTAGAATAGAACAATTTAAGAAAAAAAAAGAATCAGCCGTTAATTCCTGGCAATTATTTATCTCTTTTTCTATAAGAATCTCTTTTCTAGCCAATCGCAGTGGTGCACAGCCAGTAATCCCAGTGGCTCGGGAGTCTGAGACAGGAGGATCCTGAGTTCAAAGCCAGCCTCAGCAATGGCGAGGTGCTAAGCAACTCGTGAGACCCTGTGTCTAAAGAAAATACAAAAAAGGGCTGGGAATGTGACTCTGCGGTCAAGTGCCCTGAGTTCAATCCACAGACCCCCTCAAAAAAAGAATCTTCTCTGCTGCACGCTGCCCAGTCATCTGGCCCAGCTGACGGTGACCTGTGGACTCTCTGACAGAAGAGTCACCTGGCCCTCGAATGCACCATGTCTTGTTCCTCCAGCGTTGACACTATGAAGAAGGTGGTTCAGCAGCTCTGGCTGGAGGCCGGACTCAACCACATGAAGGTTTCCCAGGCAGTTGCTGACTTGAAAAAATTTTGTCTGCAGAATGCTCACCATGATCCCCTACTGACTGGAGTATCTTCATGTACAAGTTCCTTCAGACCCCAGAAAGTCTATTCCTTTTTGTAGTCATCTTTCTGAGGTTTCCCAAACCCACTGCTCAAGAACCAGTGAATATTCAAGAGAGCTTAATTTGAAGCCTGTACAAAAAATTTCCCTGTAACACATGTACCAAAATACAATGTTCTACTTTTGTCAATCCTTAACATCTACCTCTCTGAATTTTCATGAATTTCTATTTCACAATGGTAATTATTTTATATACACTGGCAGCAACATACAATAAAATATTTATTTATTTTTTAGTACCGGGGATTGAACCCAAGGGCGTTCAACCACTGAGCCACATCCCCAGCCCTATTTTGTGTTTTTATTTAGAGACAGGATCTCACTGAGTTGTTTAGTGCCTTGCTTTTGCTGAGGCTGGCTTTGAACTCTCGTTCTCCTGTCTCAGTCTCCCCGGCTGCTAGGATTACAGGCACGTGCCACTACACCTGGCTCAAAATACTTGGTATTAAAAAGAAAAAAAGAAAACAAAAAAAAACTTTCTTCTTCCTCTTGCAGAGAAGCCACATAACCCAGATATTGAATCCTGGTGTACTATAAATCTGAATTTCAATCTTAGGTCTTTCCCATATTTGCTGGTTGTCTCATCTTGTTGAATATGACCAGAGCCAGTTCATTACTCTGCGAAACTCCTCTCCTACAGGAATTTTGAGTGAAAATATACTTAAAGTTCCAGACACATAAAATACTGGATTTCTCATGATACCCAGCCATTAGGTCGTGTCCAAAAGATAGACCTATTAAAAATAATGCTCAAGGGCTGGGGATGTACCTCAGTGATAAATTGGTTGCTTGCATGAGGCCCTGGGTTCAATTCCCAGCATTTAAAACAAAAGAAAAGTTCAAGATACCACCTCCCCTCACTCCAAAAGAATATGTTAGACAGGTGTGGTGGCACCTGTGATCCCAGTGGCTTTGGAGGATGAGACAGGAGAACTGTGGGTTCAAAGCCAGCCTTAGCAACTTAGTGAGGCCTTAAGAAACTCAGTGAGACTCTATCTCTAAATAAAATACAAAAACATGCTGGGGATGTTGCTCAGTGGCTAAGCACCCCTGGGTTCAATTCCCAGTACCAAAAAAAAAAAAAAAAAGCATATGTTAGCTGGAACATGAGACTGATCAAATTATGTGCATGCAAGGATATGGTATAATGAATCCCAGTATTATGTAAAATTTTACTAATAAAAATAAATAAATAGATTGCAATTTTTTACTTGGGGGAAAAAAAGCAATGTATTTTCTTATCAACAACCCCAGAGTAAATCTGTAAATCAGATGGCTGGCATCATAAGTGTATCTGGTGGGTACAAATAATCATTTTCTAGAAACCCATTATTTTGTCAAAAAGCAACATTTCATTAGGTACTATCAGAGCTTGAATAAAATTTCCCAGTAAAATCTCTCCATTCTGGTCCAACGGTGTCATTCAGTGATGGAGCAATTGCCTAGCTCATGTGAGGCTCTGGGTTTGATCCACAGCACAGGGATCTCCCAAATCCTTTAAAGAAACAAGTGGTTCGGTACACAAAGATGTTTGTTAGATAGAAGGAAGGTCACCACAGTGTAAAGGTAACGTGTAAAGCTTGAAATTACTACAGAGAATTAAATAAATTATAATATAAATTATAATAATTTGTTATAGATTTTTATGTAGCCGTCGTTAAGAGATTCTGCAGAAATATATTTACTCACAAGTGGCTTTCTGAGGTAGTAGCATGCAGTGAGAGTGGTCTGTCAGAGATTCCACCATGGGTATGGTCGGGCCAAAAGCACAGAAGGCAATGGTGCAGCCCATCACCCTCTTCTTCAGATGCTTGCAAAATAGGTGCCAATTTCAGGGGTGGTTCTATGAGCAAATGAATATAATGATAAGAGCTGTATCATTGGTTTTGATGAGTACATGAGCATTGTATCAGATGATGAGAACAGATTTATTTTAAAACAGTCAAGAAAACAACTGGGTTGGATCATACTACAAGAAGATAATATTGGGCTGGGTACAGTGGCGCCTGCCTGTAATCCCTGCAGCTTGGGAGGCTAAGACAGGAGGATCTCAGATTCAAAGCCAGCCTCAGTAAAATCAAGGTGCTAAGCAACTCAGTGAGACCCTGTCTCTAAAATAAAATACCAAATAGGTCTGGGGATATCTGCTCAGTGGTCAAGTGTCATGAGTTCAATCCCCAGTACCCCCCCACCCAGAAAAAGAGATAATATTATTCTGTCACAAAGTGCCTCCAACTAGAAATGATAACTGAAAGGCTGGGACTGTAGCTCAGTGGTAGAGCACCCAAATCACACATGTGAGGCACTGGGTTTGATCCTCAGTACCACATAAAAATAAATAAAGACATTGGGTCCAACTACAACTAAATATATATATATATTTGGGGGAAACATTTTTTTCATATAGTTTTTGTTACCTTTTTGATATTATCAGATGACAATGCTGTGGGGTTGATTTTATTTTAAAAAGTTCTATGCCAGGACAGTGGCACATGCCTAAATTCAGGAGGCTGAGACAAGACTATCACAAGTTGAAGGCTAGCCTTAGCAACTTAATAAAAAGTAAAAAGAAATGATCATTGCATCCTTTTTGCCTTGATATTAGCCTCTTCAAGGACCCCATTTTTTGGTACAGGGGATTGAAATAGGGGCTTTCACATGCTAGGCAAGTGCTCTACTAACGAGCACCATACCCAGCCAATCCCCCTTGATTTTAGACAGGGTCCACCTGAGTTGCCCAAGCTGGCATCACATTTGCCATCTTCCTGCCTCAGCCTTTTGCGTAGTGGGGATGAGGAGACATGTCCTGCAATGACTGGCTGAGACTAGATTTTTCAAGAAACTTTTTCTCAAGGATATCTCTTAAGAAGATACAGGAACCAAACTGTGTCCAGAAAAACAATTTAAAATGTATATTGAAGGCATGTCTCCCACATGAGCTTTTGGAGGACACACAATATCAAACCATGATACACTGGGTAGAGGATTATAGGCTGGTGGGTTTTCCTTTCAACACTTCAAAATTTCACTCAACTCTCTTTCTCTAGCACATTTTAGGAGAAGTCCACTAAGATTCTTATCTTGGCTCCTGTATGAGTAAGATGATTTCTTTAAATACCATCTCTTTGGCTTTGATTTTCAGCAATTTGAAAGATGGTAGGTGTAGATTTTGGGTATTTGCCTTGTTTGATGTTCTCAGAACTCCCTGTATCTATTACTTCATAAAAGTTTTCTGTCATTATTACTCGAAGTCTTTCCTCAACTCTCTTCTATTTTGCTTCTCCTCCTCCTATTCCAACTCCACGTGTGTTTATCTTTTGCAATTGCCCCGTGGTTCTTAAATTTTCTGTTTCAATTTTTCTTTTCTCTTTGCAATTTTGCCTGAGAAATTTCTTCTGACCTATCTGCAAGTTCACTAATATTCTCCCCAGTCATGTCCAGGGTACTAGTGAGCCCATCAAAGGTGTTAAGCATTCATCTTAGTCATTTTATCTCCAGTCTTTCCTTTTTTTTCTTGTTTACCATTTCCATCATCAGCTTACATTATCTATCTTTTCTTGAATATTCTTGTTCAGCTCTAACCCTCTATAACCCTTAGGATCTCAATCATAGTTATTTCAAATCCCTTTCTGATAATTCCCACAGCCTCATCATTTGAGGGTCTCATTCGAATGCTTGCTTTATGTCCTTTCTTCTTGCTTTTTAGTATGTATACCTTATAATTATTTTTGATTGAAAGCTAGACAGTGTACTGAATAATAGGAACTGAGGTAAATAGGCCATTTATTTGGTGAGATTTTGTGCTCATCTGTCTAGAAGTTCAGTCATGTTTACTGTTTTCTGTTGCCAAAGAGGCCAGAAACTTTCAGATTCCTATAATGTGCTTATTTTCATTTCTTGCCCAGAAAGAATTTGTGTCTTCAACTCTTTCATCTCTAATTCTCTAAAGTTGTGCGGAGGCTTTTTGGTATAGTGGCACAGTAGAGAGGAAGGAAGGATTCTGTGGTCTATGATTAGATCATGGTGTTGAGTGAGCCTGTATTGCTGGGGTGTGACTTTCACTGGTGTTTCCTACTTTTCCACCACCACTAGCCCCTTGCAGGAGATAAGAGCCTGGAGTAGGAGAAACGCCTTCCCCCCTTGAGGGACAAGGCTCTTGTGAAATCCTTGTACTTGTAGAGTAGGTTTCTGTTCTGGAGAATGGTTGCTCTTTTCACAATGGTTACCTCCATGTCCAGGATCACTATTCTCAAGGGACCTAAATGTGGTCTGCCCTCTGGGATTCACCAATCAGGGCTCCTTTCCATTATTGGCAGCACCCATCTCAGGCACTGATCCCATGCTCCAACTTCATTCCCTTTCTACTCAGCCCCCTGACTGCAACTCCTCCTGGAGTCACTTGCTTGGTGGTTGGTGGCAAGGACTCTGGAGCCAGACCTCATAAGTCCAAATCACAGCTCTACAACTGTCCAGCAGGGAGACCTTGGGTAGCACTTAGCACCTGGTCACTCAATTTCCCTATCTGTAAAACAAGGAATTGTGGGTTAATTCATGTAAACCACATAGAACAGTGGTTGTGCCACAAAGTGCCCTGTGTGCTGAAGACAGACCACGATATATGCTGATGTAGAAGGGGAAAAGGTACACTCATACACTGCTGGTGGGACTGCAAATTGGTGCCACCCAATCTGGAAAGCAGTATGGAGATTCCTTAGAAAACTTGGAATAGAACCACCATTTGACCCAGCTATCCCTCTCTTAGGTCTATACCTAAATGACTTAAAATCAGCATATTACAGGGACACAGTCACATCAATGTTTATAGCAGCTCAATTCACAATTGCTAAACTGTGGAAACAGCCTGGATGCCCGTCAATAGATGAATGGATAGAGAAACTGTGGTATATATATCTAATGGAATATTACTCAGCATTAAAAGAGAATAAAATTACGACATGTAATGAATGGAGTTAGAGAATATCATGCTAAATCAAGTAAGCCAATCCCAAAAATCCAAAGGCTGAATGTTCTCTCTGATAAGAAAAAATGGAGGAACTTTGATGGGGCAAATGGGAGGCAGAGGTGAGGAGGGGGCATGGGGGTAGGAAAGATGGTGGAATGAGATGGACATCATTACCCTAGGTACATGTATGAATGCACATATGGTGTGAACGCTACATCAGGTACAACCATAGAAATGTAAATTTGTGCTGCAGTTGTGTACAATGAATTAAAATGCATGGTGCTGTCATATATATCTAATGAAAAATACAAAATAAAAAGAGAAACCCTAAGGCTAGCATGGTCTGCTCCAAAGCTCAATAGACCTGGTAGTTATGATTCTAGTACCACTGCTAACCTTTTTCCATGACCCAATGCATGTCATCTCTTCTTCTTGTGCTACAACAGAAATTGACATAAAACTTGGTGGTAGACTGTGACCCAAACATCACTTCATTCTCAGTAGAAACACAACTGACCAAGAGAAATCTGAAAAAAAATATTCAACATTACTAATCACTAGAGAAATGCAATTAAAATCATAATGGGATACCCTCTCGCACCTATTAGAATGGTTATTATCAAAAAGACAAAAGAACCAGTGGCACATGCCTTAATCTCAGGAACTCAGGAGGCTGAGGCAGGAGGATTATAAATTCAAGGTAAACCTCAGCAACTCAGTGAGAGCTGATCTCAAAATAAAAAGTAAAAAGGTCTCCAGATGGCTATCAGGGATAAAGTCCCCCTGGGTTCAACCCCCATCATAAATAAAAGAAAAAGAAAGACAAAAGATTTTAAGTACTGGTCAGGATGTGGAGAAACTAGAATTCTTGTACTATGTTTGGGGGAATGTAAATTAGTACAGTCATTATGGAAATTAGTATGGGAAGTTTCTTTAAAACTTAAAAATAGAGCTCAGTTGGGAGAGTGCTTGCCTTGCATGGACAAGGCCCTGGGTTCAATCCCCAGCACCAAAAAAAAACAAAAAAAAAAAACAAAAAACTACCCTATGGTCCAGCCAATCAGTGCATGAATGGATACAGAAAATGTGGTTTAGAAATATAAGGGGATACTCTTTAGTCTTTAAAAAAATATAAGGAAATTCTGTCCTTTATGACAAATGAATGAGGCCAAAGGACGTTTTATTGGGGGAAATAGCCACGCACAGGGCAACAATCACATGATCTCACCTACATGTGGAATCTATAAAAGTTGAACTCATAGAAACAGAGAGCAGAATGGTGACTGCCAGGGGCCCAGGAGTGGCTGGGCTGTGGAGGGGGAAGATGCTGGTCCCAGGAGAACAAATTACACTTAGATGAGAGGGATGAGTTTAAGGGATCTATTGTGCAATATAATGACTACAGTTAATAATAACATACAACAGAATGAGTACAGTTGATAATGTTATCTACACTAAAAATGACTCAAAGAGTAGATTTTAAGGGTCCTCACCACAAATAAGAATATGAAGTAATGTATATGTTAAAAAGCTTGACTCAGACGTTCTTCAATGTAACATTTTTCAAATTATGTTATATGCCATAAATATGTACAAATTATTATTAGTATTGTTATTATCATCATCATCAGGGATTGAACCTAGGATTGTTTAACCATTGAGTCACATCCCCAGCTCATTTTATTTTTGAGAGAGAATTACATCATAAATCCCACCATGGAAGTGAGTAAACTGGGAAGATATTTAATTGGTAGATTTCTACCTCCTTCCCCAAACTGGAGCTCTGTTACAACAAAAAGGAAGAAGTGGAGCTAGGATGAGCAATGAGGACTGTTGACTCCAATTAGCACTGGGCCTGAAAGGGGGATGACCATCACCAAACTTCTCCCCATGGCATCTTCACATAATTTATGGCCTCTGTATTAGCCTGCTTTCTGTTGCTCTAACAAAATACCCGAGAACAGATAATTTATAAGGAGGTAAGTTTTATTTAACTTAGTATCCAAGATTTGGCAGCTCCTGCAAGTGATCTCTGGTGAGGGTGTTCACCAGATTGTGTGTCAGAAAACAGGGAGGGACCAATCTGGCTCTTTTGATAACAACTCCCTCTTACAGGAGCAAATGGGGGCCCATGAGAAGTCCATTACTCCCTTGAGAGGGCATCTTGCAGAGTGACTGAGTTACCTCCCACTAGGCCCACCTCTTTCAGGTTCTACCACCTCATCACTGAGGACCAACCCTCCAGCCTTTGAACCTTTGGGACAAACCACATCATATCATCACAAGCTCCAACAAAGCTACCATCATAAGAGCAGGATGTCCCAGTCTACAACATGTGCGTATGTGGGGGATGGGGAAGGTTGATCTCACAAGTCACTGGAAGCAGCCAGAGCCCCCATTCCAGAACCTCTGTGATGTCACTTCTGTTGTCATGGCAGTCTGGGTGCCAACCCAGAAGAGTTCGTTGGTGGCTTCAGTCTGTGAGACTTGGTGGTCTAGCCATGGCCTCTTCACAGAGTATCACGCCCCCAAATGAACCTCCGATCGAATCCTCATGGCTGAAACCAAGCCTGTTTCCAGCTTTTAATGCAATGCTTCTTATTACAATAAGTGGCATCTTCTTCGCCTTTCCGTGAGTCTCCCATGGAAGGTGTCAGTGCCTTAGACACAGAAGAGAAAATAGACAAGGACAGTACAGAGGCAGGGAGGGAAGTGGAGAGAGAGGGTCAGCAGGGGAAGGAGGATATAGAGTTAGAGGGAACCCAATGTGAAAGCACAGAGGTATGGAGTGCCTGACGCATTTAGGGAACTATGAGAGACTGCTAATGCTGGTGACATTTTGTGGAGTCTCCATGGTCTGTCTCTAACCTGGATATTTAGATCAGTCCTTAAGGCGAGTGAGTCCTACCTCAGGTGAACTAGGCCTTGTGGGGAGCTCTGGGTTTCCCCAGACTAGGACTGAGTCTGGCTCTGGTTTCAGGTGCCGGTGGTTGGCTCAGAATGGGCAGTGGGAATTTGCCGTGGTTTCGGGCCTATTCTTTATACTGTCCTTCTGCAGCCTCATTTTCCTCAACGGGTCAGACCCAGGCATTTTGCACAAAGGTAAGGCCTCAGACCCCTGGAGAAGGAGGTGGTATCCCAAGGGCTGATGCCTATAGGGGTGATTTCAAACATGCTAACCCCCCTCAACCCCACCCCCCGCCCCCGTGGCCTCAGGAGCCCTTCCCTCCATGTCATCATTACTTGGGCCCTGGCACTTCATTTCCCAAGCCACTGAAGTGCGAAAAAACAGAATCCTGGAGGTGTTCCAGCTGCTTTCGAAGCAAGGACTGGGCAGGCTGGCAAGAGAGGCCAGCAGGCCCTTCCAAACCACGCAGTTCACTCCTCCTCCTTCCTATTTTACACACGACTTCAAGCACTGATCACTATTCCAAAAGGGGAGAGCTCTGTATAGAGCTCCTGTGGCTGGACAGCCCTTTCTCTCTGACTGCCGCCCATCTGAGTGGTCAGCTTGCTCAACAGGGACCGGGATTCCCCTGCCCTCCTCCTCCCCACCCTTCTTGTTGCCCAATGATGCTATGGGGCGGCCCCAAGCAGTAGAGTGGTGGAAGGGCCTCCTGCCACTGCCCAAATCTCTTCCCCTGCCAGGCTCCTTAGAAGAGGACCCCAACATTCAATACATAGCACGAGTGAACAACACGGCCTTTCGCCTGCAGTGGTGCTCGAAGTGTTCTTTCCATCGTCCACCCCGGACCCACCACTGTCCCTTCTGTAATATCTGTGTGGAGGTAAGTACTCCTCCTTCCTGTCCACTCACCAACCCATCCCAGGGCATCTGGCCAGGACCAGGAACTTCACATCATATGTGGTCCAGGGGTGGGTATGAGATCATCTTCCCACACTGCTACAAGCGGCTCTCAGCCACTCTTGGTCACTTATATATGTTATTGCCTCCAGTTCTGCACTTGTCCTGAGACGCTGGCCTTGCTTGCACAGGTGTTGACATGCAAAGGGCACCATCTGTGCTGAGCCTGGTGGAGTCAAGGGGAGGAAAGGCAGTGACTGTCCCACTAGCTTGCTGATACTAGATACCCATTACTTTAGGCCGGCTGCTGCCCTGTTCTGGGTATTGTTGCTTGTCCACCTCTGGGTGTCCAATTGAGGGTTTCCTGGGTTCCGAGTGCTCTTCTCTCATGTGCACACCTTGCACGGGTTTCCAAGTACAGAAGGCTGGCTGGGCTAGAAATTCTTCTCATCCTTACCCAGTATCTGAAAAAATACAGCTTCACAGCTTTTCTGTATCCTGCTCAAAGTGACACCAGGCAGGTCTTGTCTCTAGAGACCTCACTCATGACAAACGACCTGATGAGCCATGGCGTCCTAACTGTGCTCTATCCATGGACGTGCTGGTTTCACCCTGGAGATGGGAGCTCACGTGCAGGGCCAAGAGCAGGAGGTCTAGGGGCTGGGTTGAGGGGGGGCCTCAAGATTTGGGGGTATTGGGCTAAGCCAAATAGACCCTCAAGGTCTGCCTTCTCTCCCCTAGGACTTTGACCACCACTGCCTGTGGGTAAACAATTGTATAGGTCAAAGAAATTTCCGCGTATTCGTGCTGCTGCTGGTGTCCCTGTGCCTTTATCTGGTTGTTCTTCTGGCTACCAGTGTGCTTTTTCTCATTCGTACAAGACACATGCCCTTGTCGCTGGACTCAGCCATGGCGTATCCACCCAGTCCCAAGGGCCCACACTGGGAAGAGAATGGGTTGTGGGGAGGGACGGACAGCCAAGGGGCAGGACAGCCAAGAGGTGGGGTTAACCGAGGGAGGGCTGATGTTGTGGGCAGGGCTAAAGGGAGAAGCTACTTGGGAGGACCTATGAAGGACAGATTGAAGGCGAGTGGGGTCAGGGAGATGGGCGTGGTAGGATGGACTATGGAGTTAAGAATCTAGGGAGGCCAAGAAGTGGGGTAATGAAGGTTGAAAAGGGTCAAGTGGGAGGCCAGCATGGTGGGGTGAGGTTTCTCTTGGGTGTGCTGGATTAATTGTCCAGTCCAGGGAGACAAAAGTGGGTGGGCGGGGCCAGCCAGGGCGGGGCTAATGAGGGCTGTCGGTCGTTGGGCGGGGCCAGGAGAGAACAGTTTGTCTGTTCTTCTTAGCTTGTGTATGCACAGCATCGCAGTAGCTGTACCCGTCTTGGTACTCCTGCTGCCTGTCATTCTGCTCCTGATGATACAGGCTGTGTCGGTGAGCAAGGTAAGCGAGTACTGCAATACCAGACGGTGCGGAGGCATCTTGCATCTTTGGGAATCCGGCACTTTCGGCTGATCTTCACTGCCCTTGGTCCTGATGGTGCCTCATGAGTCCTTCCAGACCCACCCCTTAAGATGCAGCTCAGATCTTTCCTCCCCCTGGAGCTCAGTGGTCATTCTTCCTCGTGGGTGCATTGCATGGAGAGCCTGTTATTTGAGGGATGGGTGCATCCTGCGCTTGTGTTGATAAGAACCCTGCGATCAGAATAACACCAGCAGACACCTAGGGAAACGCTTGAGACGGGGGTCGGTCCTGAGTGGTGTAGCAGCCTGCAAGAAACTGAGTTTGGCGAGGCCAGCATTGTAGAGGAGGACGTGCCACTCTTCCTGTCCTAGGTGTGATTTTGCAAAGGTGGAAGACAGGAGGGTGTTGTCTGTGAGAGGCACACCTTTGCAAAAAGGCAGAGAAACCCGAATGTAGGATGTTAAGGAAATGAGGAAGGAACGATTCTAAATCAAACCCAAGGTGCCAGATAATTTATAAGGAGGAGTCAAGATTAAAAAGCCCCTAAAAGTTGAGCGTGAAATTTAGTTTTGATGAAGTGGAAACCTGGGAGCCATGGTGGGATTTAAAAAAAAAAAAACAACAAAAACTCATTTATTGAGGAATAAATTAAAACTGCCAAATTCACCCTTTTAGTCTAGGATACGGGATTTTGACAACTGGATACTGTCCTGCATTCTCCAGCATGATCAAGTTTAGGCAGTTTCTTTACTCCAGAATATCCTTTCATTCACCTGTTGTTGTCAGTCTCTCTCCCTATGTCCTTCTGGTTTTTCTTTTTTTCCAGGATCACATGTAAATGGAGTCATTGCCTTCTTTTCTCTGGCTTTATTTATTTAGGACAATGTATTTGAGATTCATCCATGTTGTCGCTCATACCAGTATTTTATTTCTTTTATTGCTGTGTAGAAGCGTATGGATGCCCTATAGATTGTTTATACATTCATCAAACCAAGGATTTTTTACATTATGTCTAGTTTTTGCCAGTATTTTTGTTTGTTTTATTTTGTTTGTTTCATACTAGAAATTGAACCGGGGGGTGTTTAATCACTGAGGCACATTCCTAGCACCCCTCAAATTATGTATAATTTTTTTTTTTAATTTTGAGACAGGGTCTCACTAAGTTGCCTAGCGCATCACTAAGTTGCTGAGGCTGACTTTGAACTTGCCATCCTCTTGCTTCAGGCTCCCAAGCCTCTGGGATTATAGGTGTGGTCCACTATGCCTAGCTAGTTTGGGGTAGTTATAAATAAAGCTGCCCCAAACATTGATGCACAGGCATGTGAACATAAGTTTTCATTTTTGTTGAATAAATTCTTAAGGGTGGCATTGCTGAGTCATAAGGTAAACACGTTTGGAACTTTGTAGGAAATTGCCAAATTTGTCTTCCAAAACAACTGTAAGGTTTCTAAATTCTACCAGCAATGTTGGGAACTCCAGTTGCTTCACATCCTCACCAACATTTCACACTTTTTTTTTCAAATATATTTTAGGTATCAGTTGACCTTTTATTTATTTATATGCAGTGCTAAGAATCGAATTCAGTGCCTCACACACACTAGGCAAGCATTGTACCACTGAGCCACAACCCCAGCCCCTCACACTGTCCTTTGTTATTTTGTTTTGACTTTTAATCAAACCTGTCTTATTAAATGAGTCGTAGTATTTCATTAAGGTTCCAGGTTGTGTTTTCCTAATGAGTAATGATGTTGAGCCTATTTTCATGTCTGTTTGGCCTTCATTAGGTCTTTGGTAAAATGTTTACTCCTGGCAGGGCACAGTGGCGCACACCTGTAATCCCAGCAGCTTGGGAGGCTGAGACAGGTGGATTCCGAGTTCAAAGCCAGCCTCAGCAAAGCGAGGCACTAAGCAACTCTGTGAGAACCTGTCTCTAATAAAATACAAAAAAAAAATGGACTGGGGATGTGGCTCAGTGGTTGAGTGTCCCTATATTCAATCCGTGGTACCCACTCCCCCCAAAAGCGTTTACTCCAATCTTTTGCCCATTTGAAAAAACGGTTGTTTTCTTATTGAGTTTTAAGAGTTTTCTACATCAGATTCAGATCTAGGTTTTGCACATCTCTTCTTGCAATCTGTGACTTGTCATTCCATTTTCTTCATAGCATCTTCCCAAGAGCAGGAGTCCTTAGTGTTGTTTTTCTAGGACTAGGGGTTGAATCAGGGGTGCTCAACCACTGAGTTCTCCCTCAGCATTTTGTGGCTGTTGTACATTCTACATAGAAAATTGTCATCTGTGAAGAACAGTTTCATTACCTTCTTTCCAATCTGTGTATCTTTATTGCTTTTTCTTTTTAGTGTTGAATAGGAATGATAGGGGTGGGCATCTCTGCCCTGGGATTCCTTTAGTATGGCAATCTCTTGACTAAAGGCTCTTTCAGTAAGACTGGTGGGCAGCATCAGTGGGGGAGGGGACGCTGCAGACCCCGAGACAGTGAACAGACAGAGGAGCCTACCTGCTCATCACCTCCCATCCTTTTAGTCCCCAGCCCACCACTGCCATATCTGGTCCTCCTCCCACCTGAGACTCTGTGCTTGGCCCTTATTCATCAGCCCTGTGGTCTGCCTTTACTTTGAGCTTGACCTTTACTGCTTTGTGTACTGAAGGCCTTCAGCCCAGATTTTCCTGGGCCATGTGATTTTTGACTAGGAAACTATGATGGGGCCTCCCCACTGCCCCTGTCCTCCCAGATAGTGAAATTCAGTTAAGGCATAATTTTAGAAAAAAAAATGAGAGGTGGGGAAATGAAGTGGGAGTGGGGTGGTGACATTGTCTTTGGAGCAATTGAGCAGCACAAGGAAGAGTTTAAAAGGTATCTGAAAGGGGCTGTGGTTGTAGCTCAGTGGCAGAGAACTTGCCTAGCATGTGTGAGGCACTGAGTTTGATCCTCAGCACCCCATACAAATTAAAAAAAAATAATAAGGTCTATCAACAACTAAAAAATATTTTTTTTAAAAAGGGGGGTGTGTGGAAGGATGAGGTAAGAGGACAGGTGTGGCCAATGGAGACAGAACAAGAATCTTGCACAGGGAGGCACAGGATGATGAGGAGCCCTGAGAAGGCAGGAGAAAGGAGTGCAGTGTCAGCACTGTCTGCGGAGAGCTGCTCACAAGTGGGTCAAGGGAGGTCACTCTTCCTAGGAGCATAGGAAGGCAGGAGGCCCTGGGTCACTCTTGGGCTCCCCTGCCCTTAGAATCTTGCTCCAGGCCTGGGCTGAGCCCTGGCTAAGCTGACTGACTTAGGAGGAGTCACTGGGAGATGGCCTTGCCCAGTCCTGCTGATTCTGAGCTCCTCTTCCCATCCCCATCTCCCTCCAGGGCAAATCACTCCGGAACAACAACCCCTTCGACCAGGGCTGTGCCAACAACTGGTATTTGACCATTTGTATGCCAGTGGGACCCAAGTGAGTTGGTAAACTGAAGGCTCAAGTGGTGGATCTCTGGGGCTGGTGGGAGTGGGGTGAGATAAAGCTGGGTTTTCTTCTTTGGTCCCTGACCCCATCTCCCAGGCCCTGTCACCCATTGTCCTTTCCTTTGGGGTTTTCTCCAGGGCACTCTGGGAGCCTCTGGGAACGTCCCTATTCATTGCCCTTCTAGGTTCTTGCCCTAAGAAATGGAGTAGAGGGGAAATGCAGCCTGGATGAGACTCCTGGCTGGGAACCCTGGGCTCTGTGCTTTCCAAGCTGAGGGTGAGGGTGGTCAGGGGGACCAGGCCAAGGTGGGTAGTGACTCCCTGCATTTGGTCTATCACGCCCCAGGTACATGTCTGCAGCTACTTGGATGCAGCAGGCGGAAGGCACGGAGTGGGACCCTGAGCAAGGGGACCCAGTGCACACACGGTTCTCGCCACAATATTCCCGTCAACACCGTCCCACAGAGCTCCCTGGGCCCACATCTCCAACACATGGGCAGGGCCCCCCAGGGAGTGGCGAGGCTGCAGCTTTACAGGAGGTGAGGAATAGTGGGTGTGCATTGGGAGAAGGATGTCTGTGGGTCACACATGTGTTGGGGGAGGCTCCTGAGGTTGGGCTGGCCCTGAAGCTGAAGCACATGGAGCTGAAGGAACGGAAATATGAACCTGAGTGTGCGGGTTCCAGGTTTCAGAGTACTCCCAGGTGTTGCTGAATAGACAAAGAGAAAAGACTGCACCACTAATTTGCTAGTTGGCCTTGGCCAGTCCCTTACCTTTCTAGGCCTCAGTTTCCTCAGTTATTAATGAGGACTGAGACTAGTAATTTATGTTTTAAAGGAGATTCTTTTTTGGGGGGGAGGGGGACAGGGAATTGAACTCAGGGCACTCGACCCCTGAGCCACATCCCCAGCCCTATTTTGTATTTTATTTAGAGACAGGTTCTCACTAAGTTACTTAGTGCCTCACTTTTGCTGAGGCTGGCTTTGAACTTGTGATCCTCCTGCCTCAGCCTCCCAGGCCACTAGAATTATAGTCATGTGCCACTGTGCCTGGCTCTTCATTTTTTTTTTTTTATGGAAATTTGTACTTGAAATCCCATGTGAAATGTATGAAGTGGAGCATTAGGAGTGCAGTAGGGTAGATAACCCATGGTGCCCACCAAGGGCCCTTGCATTACTTGGGGTACCAGCCCTCTCCTTTGTCCTGTCTCCTGGGGCCCAGAGCCATGACTGTGAACTGCAGGGTAGAAGCTAGAAAGAACACCCATGTATTGACTTATGTGTTTAGTTTTCCATCAGCCCGATGCCGCAGCAAAAAGCCCACAGAGAAGACTTGGCCTCCCATCCACGAGCCTCTCACTCACCCATTTACACTGCTGGATACCAGGACATCTGAACTTCACCTTTTGAGCCTCCATGTGGAGGCCTCTCGTAGCTGAGCCCTCAATCACTCCCCTATTGGGAGTGCTAAGTCTTCCATTCCTGTTGTACATTTGTAAATAGTTTTTACTTCTTCCTATGGCTGCTCTGTCTGTTTGTTCTAGGTTTAGAGAAGCGGTGTTTCCTGGGGATGTAGGGAGGCTCTGAGGGGTTGGAACAAAGCCCTCTTGGAAGGGAAAGATCCTTGCTCTCTGAGAACCCAAGCTAGGGAACCAACATTGTCTAGCTCATTGACCTTGAGCAAGACACTTGTCATTTCTCTCATCCTTAAAATGTGGCAACAGTAATAATCACAGTGACTGACCTGGCTGGCTTCCTGGCAAGGGCTGGAGATGGGAGGAGAGAAAACCCCCAGCTAGCACTAGGGATGGAGCAAGCCCTGTCCTGCAGCATCCCTGTCTGACTACAGGGGGTGCCAGCTGCCCAGGAATTTGAAAACCAAGTCTGGCCCAGCCCTCTAGTGGGAGGTGAGCCAGCCTGAGTCAGTCTGGAGCCCCCTCCTGGGCGCCTCCTCCCCAGATGTGGGAGGGTGGGGGCATTCATCCTGCATCTCTCCTGCAACTGTGTCCCACCCTGGTCCCTTCCCCCTGGGGTGCATCAGGTGCTGGTTCTGGTCCTGTCCCTGGGGTAGACTCAGGAATTTTGAGTCTGCAGGCCCCAGAGTGTTGGGCAGGGGGCACATCAAACCGTGTGTCTGTTAGTCTCCAGAGTGTGATCTTGGGACTGGGAATAATATCACCTTCGTAGTAGGTTGTTGGAGGAGGAGGTGAGGTGTTTCATCTAGTGCACAGCAGGCAAGCAATGGATGCAGCTGGAATGATTTATGGTTATTTTCTCCACTAGTTGGGCGACCCAACCATGTCAGAATTTCCAGAGTACTATTAGTGGTTGTGGGGCTCTCTGAATTTGTATCAAGGACCCCATATCATCTTGCCACATGAAGCATCAGGACAGACAAACTATACTGCTTCTTTCCATACTTGTATCTGGGTGAAACCATCTTGTGTGATAAAGGTGGAGGCAAAAGGATGTCACCCAAGGGGTCAGATGCATGTCCCTAGGGTGTGTGTGTGTGTGTGTGTGTGTGTGAGAGAGAGAGAGAGAGAGAGAGAGAGAGAGAGAGAGAGAGAGAGAGTATGCACATGTTTGGTATGAGCTCATCCTCCGGGGTGTGTTCGCCCAGCCCCTTATCCTTTCTGACCAACTTTAGGAGGTGGGTGACCTATGATGCAGGATGTGTCTCCAAGTCTCCAGACCACAAAGTCCCACGACAAGACTGCTCTTCCCTCTTCCTTTCCTCCTCAACCTCTCCTGGGAAGCCCAGGCCCAGCCCCACCCGCCTGCCCTGGCTTGAACTCCAACACTTCTCATCCCCTTTCCCTGTCCCAATATCTATCTCCCTGGGCTCAAGTCCTTTTGGGGCTTAAGGCTTTTCTCAAATCTTATTCCTGCTCACTTCCTCTGTCTGGGAAGCCCAAGTTCATGGGCACATGGCAGAGAAAGAGGGGAGGAGTCCCTGTGCCCAGGTTTTAGTGCCTGTGAACCTGTGTGTGCAGTAGGGATGGCTCAACCCTGCTGACCAACAGGGGGAAAGGCCGAGTGGGGAAGCCAGAGGCTCCCAAGCTCATTCCCAAAGGACAGCCCTCCCAATAAACTGGATCTGAGTGAGGGAGGAGAGAGGTGGTCCAGGAGCCTGGGCCAAGGCCTGGATGTGCATCATGGAACTGCCTGGGTGGGGGAGTGCTGGAGGGAGTCCAGCTCCAAGCGGGGCCCAGAAGGCCAGGCCCCAGTCTCTGAGGAGTTCATGCTGCCTCCTCCAGCCCCGCTGGCTGTCCCCCTGCCATCCTGCCTATCCCCCTGCCATCCTGCCTGGTTCAGGTCTGCACTCATTGGCTCCCTGCCTTCAGGTATACAGGGCCTCACTCAGTCTCAGGCAAGGGCCTTTTAAGTCCTAAGCTAGATGTGACACATCTCCTTGACAATCTGGTCCTCAGTTTCCCCACTAGAAAAGGATGTAATTTCCCTCAGATTCTCAAAAGAGGACATGGCCTTTCCAAAGGCAAAGACTTCCTGCTCTGGGATGAAGATTTTAGGTGTGTCCGCCCCCTGCCCCCAGCCTAGGATTCCTAGGATTTCCTTAAGAAAGACCCTTGGATCAGGCTCATTGCTTCTTGAGCATTAAGTGGGACATAGAACATTCCTTCCTTTGACGTCCTCCACCATACCCTCTACCCTAAGCCTTGGGCCAGTCTTGTGACTCCTTGCCAAGTTGAGAGGACGCAACTGGGCTACACCCCCTTCCCTTTTTGCCCCCTTCTCATTTCTGCTGAATGTGCCCTTGATTCTCAGACATGCCCCACCCAATCCTTGGCCCATGGATAAGGCAAGGGGTGTTATAGGGGACCAGTTATGGGGCCCACTGTCCACCTACCCAGGAAACTCTGCCATCCCTGGGCCAGAGCCAAGAAATGGCCCCCACGCCTGCAGGGCTACCAGGTGCCCACAAGCTCATAGAACCGTAATGCCAGATTCATGGGACCCCAATAGACCTCCAGGAGTCGAATCTGATGCAATTACACAAGAGTCTTTATTGCAGGCTCCCGCCTGGAGTCTCAACCGTTTACAATACAGCGTTCCTGAGTAGTGAGTCCCAACCCTTAGTTAGTGAGAATTTATAGGTTTTGGGGGATACACTATGCATCACAACATCACACAGAAAATCATTTTATACCGCGGGAAAATCAAACAACAATTCTTAACATTGATGAGCACATTCACTGGCCGGAACAAGTTGGGTAAGGGTAGTGGGTGAATTCAAATGGTGGATATATTTGAACTAATTGGTTTATGCCCGGAAGGGTTGCAAGAGTCTCTATGCCAAACTGCAGGGTTACCTAATCATGTTATACATCACGGAAACTACTGGGAGGTCACCTGACATTTCAGATATTTTTCCTGTCTCCTGCTGATTGGTGGTTGCTAGGGGGTTGCTATGGGTCCTCACCTAGCTTAACTGAGTCAGGGTCACCTAGCACCACAGATCCCTTTTGTTAAACAACTCAGCAGGGTGGGTATGTGCCTAGGAACCTTCTGTGGGTTTTTCCAAGGACAAGAGTCATGCCCCCTCCCTCTGGACAGGCCTTGAGGTAGAAGCTGATTTCTCAAAAATGGAGTCACATCAGTTTCTCAGAACCTGGGATGGAGAGCCTAGCATCTCCAGACCTTTCCTCATGGGCCTCTTGGGAAGTCAGGGCATATAGGATGAGACCCAACCTAATCACCCAGCTCTGCCGCCAACTAATGTGCCACAGGAGAATCTGTCTTCCCTTTGCTAAAACTTGGAGTCCTCAAGGTAATCATAGATATCACACTGAGGGTCACAGACTCTTAAGTCTTTAGGGAGGGTAGGGACTCAGGGATACCTCATCCAGCTGTCTGCCACCCCCAGTTTTGCAGATGGGGCTCTTAGGTCCTGCAGAGGGAAGAGTTTGCCCAAGATAACCTGGTGGCATCAGCCTGATGGCTTTCTCTGGTTCCCAGGGGACCACTCTCATTCCTGCTTCCAGGGCCATTCCAGCAGGGGAAGGGCTTGGACAGTGACCACAGGGCCCCACTCTCGAGGCAAACTTAGAGCTGGCAGTGAAGTACAGCACAGGGCTCTCTACTGAAAAGGCGGCCAGTTTGAACCCCTCTCCAACCCTGCACTGTGCCCATAGTGCTCCTGCTGCCTCTGGCTCAGCCCTGTCCTGCTCTGCCCTGAGGGCCCCACCCAAGAAGGCCTGCAAGTGGCTGAGGGTGAGGCAAGGCTAGGACCCCTGGGGCAGAGGAGCTGGTTGTCTGAGGAAGTGGGGGTGTCCTGCCCCTTTTACACACTTTAGAATTCCTTTGTTCTCATGCCTTCACTTCCTCACAACCTGCTTACTTGACCTAAAAGATGGAGTGATCCAAGGGTCAGAAGGAAGTGGATCAGGGGTCTTGGCAAGAAGGGAGCAGCCTAGGAGGCATTCATTAACAGCCCCTACAACTCCCTGCAGGGAGGAATAATCCCTGGAGGCTGGTAACCTTGGCAACAGGTGGAAAAGGGGAAGTGCTCTAGAGGTATTAACATTTTATTACTTTTCCTTTCAAACCAGCCTCCATCTTTCTGATCTGACCCATTATTTATTACTTGCACTGTCCTTTTGTCCCCACCAACAACACTTTCTGAATATGTGTCCTATGAAGACAATGAAATTTGATTCCACGTGTACAGACCACTGATTACTTCAATTTTCCTTACTTCCAATCACCTCTCCCCGTACCTTCGACCTAACTGCTTCGTTATCATAAATATCCCTAAACCTTATGGGGGAGAGATCTGAGACTTGATCTGTCTTCTGGCTTGGCTGCCTCCTAAATAAACCTTTTCTCGTTTGCAAAACTGATCATTTTGAGATAGTCATTTGGGAAGACAGAGAGACATACTAAGTGTCAAAAGCAGCGCCATAAACCGCTAAATGTGAAAGGCTCCCTCCAACACTTGCAACTTTGAGGGCAATGTGCAAAGGAGGGTGTAAAATTGTGTAGCTCTACCCTGCCTCCACCTCTAGACCAGCCACTAGCTATCCTCCCTCTGCAAATACTAACACCCCATACCAACAGGTTGCTGTCTGTCTCTCTGGAGATAGCCTGCTTTTCCCCAAAGGGGTCTCTCTCTTAAGATAAGTCCCCATTCTTCCTTGAATATGTATCGACTTCACAAATAAACCTCTGTCTCTGCCTTTGACTGGTGCATGGTAAAATTCTTTTCTGTCATGTCTGCAAGAACCCTGCTGGCCCTGAGTCAAGTTCTCCCTTTCTCTGGAAACTTCTCAGACCATTCTTCAGAGAAATATCTTCTCCTGTGACAGGTTCAGTGATTGGCATGCCATCTATGGGAGGCGGGTGGCCAGGACCATGCCTAATTCAGTAACTGACTGTCATGGAGAAGAGATCTCTTCCAAGAAGGGCAGCAAAGAATTTCAGCATGAGTCTGGCAAAGGCAGAGACAAAGGTTTATTTAGAAAGTAGATACACATTTAAGGGAGAATGCCATCTGTCTCAAGAGTGAGAAGCCCCTCCTTGAGTTGGAGGTCCAACATTTGTAGAAGGGCCATAGTCAGGGACAGGACTGAGGTGGAGACAGGGTGGAGCTGCACAATTGTAAGCTCAGTTTTCCCTGAGTTTATGTATTTCCCTCATTTTACAAGGACATGAGCCAAGAGCCTGTCAAGATTTTAACACAGTGACTCCCACTGCTTGCCTGTCCTCACGCTTGTCTCTTTTGTCTAAAGAAAACACAGAGACCAAGCTAGAATTTCATAGGACCAAGCAAATGGGGAAAGGGCCGAGAAAGGAGTGCAGGTTTGGTGTTTGGGGAGGGAATACTGAGAAGATAGCTCTGGCCGTCTCCCTATTCATTCGTACCTACTCCCTTTCTTGCAGTTTTGGAGAGAATACAGGTATGGGGGGAAGTCTGCAAAAGTGGGGAGGCTTTCTTTTTGCCCCAGTGGTATCTGAAGAGCCAAAGTGGGCAGCAGGACAGAAGCTGAATCTCTTGCCTAGCTGACTCACAGTTTTTATTATTTGATTGCTTGTTTTCTTTTGGCTGACTATACCTACCCTCAATTTTGCCTAAACACACACACTGGCTCATTAATTTAGAGGCATATGCTGAATACCCACCAGTGACAAGAGTAAGATGTGACCCCGTGCTCATTGTTCACAGACCTAGAAAGGGAGATGGACACTTAAAGAGTTAGTAAAAAAGACGAAAAGTGCCAAAACAAGTAGGACTGTCTGTGAATGTATTAATCATACAGTTATATTCTGCTTTTTGTTGTTATTGTTGTAGTTTTTAAATAAGGGACTGCTTCTTTGGGGTTATCCATTTCCTAAAGACAGTAAAAAACTGCCTAAGGCACACCTCTTATATGCATACCAACCACTGGGGGTGGGGGCTATACTTCTAACCTCTTCTTTTAGCAAGCTCTTAATGTTCCCTTTACCTAATTGCCCCAGGGCCAGGTACCAGATTGCAGGAGACATTCCTAAATGCTGCAGCCTGTTGGAGTTAGCCAAACCAAACAATTCAAAACTTATGCTCCTTTACCCAGTCCTTCCCTTAAAAACCACAATAAAGGCTCTGACCTTGTTTTCTGACTGACCTGGTATTTCCCTGTGTGCTCCCCATTCACAGCCTGCAGTGCCTTCTGTTTGTAGGGATCAGTAGTATAAGTCCCTTCTTCCTTCATGACAGTACTTTCTTTGTCTATGTGACTTAACACACATTTCAAACAATCCTGGGATTGGGTATGATGGTGCATACCAATAATCCCAGCAGTTCAGTAGGCTGAGACAAAAAGATATCAAGTTCAAAGCCACCTCATCAATTTAGCAAGGCCCTGTCTCAAAATGAAAAATTAAAAAAAAAGGCTGGGGATGTATGATATACTCAATGATTAAGTGCCCTTGGGCTCAATCCATGGTGTCCAAACAACCAAGGAAAAAAAAAAAAAAACAACCACCACCATTTCTGGTTACACTTAAAACTGTGGATACCTATATCTCCCCTACTATTTTGTTTAGTATAAACAAACATAACTAGATAAGAGTTTGTTCCCCACATGGGTTCTGTTTCATCATTCTCAGAGCAAAGAGTCTACTTATTTGTTTATGAACTACCTTAGTATTCCTGGGATGCTAAAATAAAAAATAACAAATTTATTCCTCACAGTTCTGGGGACTGGAAAATGTAAGGTCATGGTACCAGCTTTCCTGATTCATAAATAACTTCCTGCTGTGTCCTCACTTACTGAAAGGGGCAGATAACCCCCTTGGCTTATTTTGAAGAACACTATCCCATTTTTAAAGATAGTAATCTCTGGCAATAGGCATGCACTGTATACAGGAATATAGGGCTCTGCCCTCATGACTTCATCATCTCCCATAGGTCCCACTTCCTGATGCCATCCCCTTGGAGGCTTAGAAATTCAACATATGAATTTGGGGGTTGGAAGTAGGAATACAAACATTCAGACCATAGCAAGAATTTTTGTTTTAGAAACTGGGTGGGGGCCTGGGGCTGAAGCTCAGTGGTAGAGCGCTTGCCTCACCCGTGTGAGGCACTGGATTTGATCCTCAGCACCACATTAAAAAATAAATTCATAAACAAAAATATTGTGTCCATCAACAACTAAAAAAAAGAAAGAAAGAAAAAGGGGCTGTGGATGTGGCTCAAGTGGTAGCGTGCTCACCTGGCATGCTCGGTGCCCTGGGTTCGATCCTCAGCACCACATACAAATTAAAGATGTTGTGTCCGCTCAAAAAAAAAACTATAAAATAAATATCAAAAAATTCTCTCTCTCTCTCTCTCTCTCTCTCTCTCTCTCTCTCTCTCTCTCTTTAAAAAAAGAAAGAAAGAAACTGGGTGGGATTTGGAGGCGGTTGCTGGGGAATTTTGAGGACTTAGGAATATCCTATATGTAATGAATTCTTAGTAAGTTTCAAACAAAAACCAGGTAGTCTGACAACTTCTGAATATCAAAGAAAACTATCCATTTCTAGAACTTCAATTGCCAGGCTCCTCTGGGTTTGCAAAGTATCTTTATAGCTAATCTGTCATTACTCACATTACTGATAATAGTTGAGAGATGCTATAAGACTCACTTGGCTTGAAATACCTTGGCCAATAACCTGGGTTTCCTCCTACTCTATTTGGTATAAATTGCCTAGTTATAGCCTCTATCAAAGGGTAATTTAAGTTATCTGGCAGGGGAGAAATGTCTCTCTTTGATGATTTGCAGCTGTTGAAGATTTCTAGTAACTAGCTTGACATAGAAATGTGGGGATGTTTCTCAAGAAATATCAGCTTAGAGGGCTGGGGTTTTGGCTCAGTGGTAAAGTGCTCGCCTAGCATGCAGAAGGCACTGGGTTCCATCTTCAGCACCACATAAGTGTACAATGAAGATATTGTGTCCACCTAAAACTAAGAAATAAACATTTTTTTTAAAAAAACGAAATATCAGCTTAGGGTTTAATTCTGCTAATTCTGGGTATTCTTAGATGACCCCTAAAGCTCAAGTGTTGAAGAGTTGGTCCCCAATGCAGCAGTGTTCAAAGATGGGGGTCTTTGAGAACAGATTAAATCACAAGGACTCTGACTTCAACAATGCATTCATTCATTTATGGTTCAGAGTTTACTGGGTTTTGAGTGAGAGGCTTTGTTATAAAAGCAAATTCTCCTTTGCTTCCTAGGCACCACGAGGTCAATAGCTTTGGTCTACCACATGCTCCCTCAGTGATGTTCTGCCTCACTATAGGCCTAAAAGCAACAGAATCAGCTAATCATAGAATGAAACCTCTGAAACTATAACCCAAATATAAATATTTTCTCTTTTCTAGTTGTATATCTTAAGTATTTTGTCAGTGACACAAAGCTGATCAACAAACTGAATTCCAATCTTTTCCTTGGACATATTACCACAAATCAGTTTGGATAATCACTTTGGCAGACACTGAGACTGACTGGGGCAGGATAGGTGTTCAATAAAATTTATTGCATATTCAGTTGAATGAATGGAAGCTTTACTGCATCAGTTCCAGCTGTGATTTGCATAGAACAGGGTCCAACTCTAGTTATACAAAGCAAATAGAGAAATTCCTGGAAGGGTATCAGGAGTTCATAGAATTACGGCAGTTATCTGGATTGTGGCAGATTGCAGAATCAAGGCAGTTCCAGGGAGCTGGCACAAATCCACAGGTTCATGAATAATCTGTCCCTAGAATTGCCATTAGCCCCACCTCCAGCATCCCTTCTGATCCAGGATTCAAATTCCTGGGACTTCAATGGTCTAAATTACCTGTTTGAAATAATTAACCCAAAGGAGATAAAAGAAGGGTCTTCAACTCCCAAGATGGGAGGCTGCAATGGAAGACACATACTAAGAATTGTTCCAATAAAGCCTTCACACAATAAGAAAAATTTCAAAAAAGAATATGGTGGTAATAGAAGAGGGGAATTAGATATTGCACTGTGAAGAAAGACAAATGTCATTCACGTTGATACTAAAAGAGAGATGGGCTGGGTGGGGGCGGGGCGGCGGTGACTGGTAAAGTAGGAAATATAAGGGTGTAGTTTCAGAAGAAGAAAAAAGTGACCATCACAGTCCTCATGTAGCTGGCCAGACAGCTACAAGAACCTGGACAATGGGGTACAGAAAATAAGTATTTCATGGAGTTCCCAGGCTAACATAGGAGCTGAACAAATATTTGTTCATTGAATTCACAAGAAAATGGAAACCTAAAACATGCTATTTAGATACAAGGAACTGAGTTTCCTTCTGTTAGCTCAGTGGGGAATGTGTCCCCATAGACAGTGACTCATCCTTAGAACCAGTTGAGACTTCCCATTTACTCTTAGGCCCTTATCAAAGATACTGGGTTATCTTTTGCCTTCTGTGTCAGAAGTATGGGGTCTCCATGAAGTTAGTCTTGGGCTTTCCCAGACTTCAGCTACACTGGAATGACTGCTTGCATGCTCCCAAGAGACATGCTTCTCTTTCTGGGTTTTCAGATAAAGAATCAGCCCTTAACCAAGTGAATGAGAAGTAAAACTCTATTTATACATGTTGTGTCAAAATGCATTCTACTGTCATGTAGAATAGAACAATTAAAAAAAAAAAAAGAATCAGCCGTTAATTCCTGGCAATTATTTATCTCTTTTTCTATAAGAATCTCTTTTCTAGCCAGTCGCAGTGGTGCACAGCCAGTAATCCCATTGGCTCGGGAGTCTGAGACAGGAGGATCGTGAGTTCAAAGCCAGCCTCAGCAATGGCGAGGTGCTAAGCAACTCGTGAGACCCTGTGTCTAAAGAAAATACAAAAAAGGGCTGGGAATGTGACTCTGCGGTCAAGTGCCCTGAGTTCAATCCACAGACCCCCTCAAAAAAGAATCTTCTCTGCTGCACGCTGCCCAGTCATCTGGCCCAGCTGACGGTGACCTGTGGACTCTCTGACAGAAGAGTCACCTGGCCCTCGAATGCACCATGTCTTGTTCCTCCAGCGTTGACACTATGAAGAAGGTGGTTCAGCAGCTCTGGCTGGAGGCCGGACTCAACCACATGAAGGTTTCCCAGGCAGTTGCTGACTTGAAAAAATTTTGTCTGCAGAATGCTCACCATGATCCCCTACTGACTGGAGTATCTTCATGTACAAGTTCCTTCAGACCCCAGAAAGTCTATTCCTTTTTGTAGTCATCTTTCTGAGGTTTCCCAAACCCACTGCTCAAGAACCAGTGAATATTCAAGAGAGCTTAATTTGAAGCCTGTACAAAAAATTTCCCTGTAACACATGTACCAAAATACAATGTTCTACTTTTGTCAATCCTTAACATCTACCTCTCTGAATTTTCATGAATTTCTATTTCACAATGGTAATTATTTTATATACACTGGCAGCAACATACAATAAAATATTTATTTATTTTTTAGTACCGGGGATTGAACCCAAGGGCATTCAACCACTGAGCCACATCCCCAGCCCTATTTTGTGTTTTTATTTAGAGACAGGATCTCACTGAGTTGTTTAGTGCCTTGCTTTTGCTGAGGCTGGCTTTGAACTCTCGTTCTCCTGTCTCAGTCTCCCCAGCTGCTAGGATTACAGGCACGTGCCACTACACCTGGCTCAAAATACTTGGTATTAAAAAGAAAAAAAAAAAAAAAAAAAACTTTCTTCTTCCTCTTGCAGAGAAGCCACATAACCCAGATATTGAATCCTGGTGTACTATAAATCTGAATTTCAATCTTAGGTCTTTCCCATATTTGCTGGTTGTCTCATCTTGTTGAATATGACCAGAGCCAGTTCATTACTCTGCAAAACTCCTGTCCTACAGGAATTTTGAGTGAAAATATACTTAAAGTTCCAGACACATAAAATACTGGATTTCTCATGATACCCAGCCATTAGGTCGTGTCCAAAAGATAGACCTATTAAAAATAATGCTCAAGGGCTGGGGATGTACCTCAGTGATAAATTGGTTGCTTGCATGAGGCCCTGGGTTCAATTCCCAGCATTTAAAACAAAAGAAAAGTTCAAGATACCACCTCCCCTCACTCCAAAAGAATATGTTAGACAGGTGTGGTGGCACCTGTGATCCCAGTGGCTTTGGAGGATGAGGCAGGAGAACTGTGGGTTCAAAGCCAGCCTTAGCAACTTAGTGAGGCCTTAAGAAACTCAGTGAGACTCTATCTCTAAATAAAATACAAAAACATGCTGGGGATGTTGCTCAGTGGCTAAGCACCCCTGGGTTCAATTCCCAGTACCAAAAAAAAAAAGAAGAATATGTTAGCTGGAACATGAGACTGATCAAATTATGTGCATGCAAGGATATGGTATAATGAATCCCAGTATTATGTAAAATTTTACTAATAAAAATAAATAAATAGATTGCAATTTTTTACTTGGGGGAAAAAAGCAATGTATTTTCTTATCAACAACCCCAGAGTAAATCTTTAAATCAGATGGCTGGCATCATAAGTGTATCTGGTGGGTACAAATAATCATTTTCTAGAAACCCATTATTTTGTCAAAAAGCAACATTTCATTAGGTACTATCAGAGCTTGAATAAAATTTCCCAGTAAAATCTCTCCATTCTGGTCCAACGGTGTCATTCAGTGATGGAGCAATTGCCTAGCTCATGTGAGGCTCTGGGTTTGATCCACAGCACAGGGATCTCCCAAATCCTTTAAAGAAACAAGTGGTTCGGTACACAAAGATGTTTGTTAGATAGAAGGAAGGTCACCACAGTGTAAAGGTAACATGTAAAGCTTGAAATTACTACAGAGAATTAAATAAATTATAATATAAATTATAATAATTTGTTATAGATTTTTATGTAGCCGTCGTTAAGAGATTCTGCAGAAATATATTTACTCACAAGTGGCTTTCTGAGGTAGTAGCATGCAGTGAGAGTGGTCTGTCAGAGATTCCACCACGGGAATGGTCGGGCCAAAAGCACAGAAGGCAATGGTGCAGCCCATCACCCTCTTCTTCAGATGCTTGCAAAATAGGTGCCAATTTCAGGGGTGGTTCTATGAGCAAATGAATATAATGATAAGAGCTGTATCATTGGTTTTGATGAGTACATGAGCATTGTATCAGATGATGAGAACAGATTTATTTTAAAACAGTCAAGAAAACAACTGGGTTGGATCATACTAAAAGAAGATAATATTGGGCTGGGTACAGTGGCGCCTGCCTGTAATCCCTGCAGCTTGGGAGGCTAAGACAGGAGGATCTCAGATTCAAAGCCAGCCTCAGTAAAATCAAGGTGCTAAGCAACTCAGTGAGACCCTGTCTCTAAAATAAAATACCAAATAGGTCTGGGGATATGGGCTCAGTGGTCAAGTGTCATGAGTTCAATCCCCAGTACCCCCCCACCCAGAAAAAGAGATAATATTATTCTGTCACAAAGTGCCTCCAACTAGAAATGATAACTGAAAGGCTGGGACTGTAGCTCAGTGGTAGAGCACCCGAATCACACATGTGAGGCACTGGGTTTGATCCTCAGTACCACATAAAAATAAATAAAGACATTGGGTCCAACTACAACTAAATATATATATATATATATATATATATATATATATATATATATATATATATATACACACATATATTTGGGGGAAACATTTTTTTCATATAGTTTTTGTTACCTTTTTGATATTATCAGATGACAATGCTGTGGGGTTGATTTTATTTTAAAAAGTTCTGGGCCAGGACAGTGGCACATGCCTAAATTCAGGAGGCTGAGACAAGACTATCACAAGTTGAAGGCTAGCCTTAGCAACTTAATAAAAAGTAAAAAGAAATGATCATTGCATCCTTTTTGCCTTGATATTAGCCTCTTGAAGGACCCCATTTTTTGGTACAGGGGATTGAAATAGGGGCTTTCACATGCTAGGCAAGTGCTCTACTAACGAGCACCATACCCAGCCAATCCCCCTTGATTTTAGACAGGGTCCACATGAGTTGCCCAAGCTGGCATCAAATTTGCCATCTTCCTGCCTCAGCCTTTTGCGTAGTGGGGATGAGGAGACATGTCCTGCAATGACTGGCTGAGACTAGATTTTTCAAGAAACTTTTTCTCAAGGATATCTCTTAAGAAGATACAGGAACAAAACTGTGTCCAGAAAAACAATTTAAAATGTATATTGAAGGCATGTCTCCCACATGAGCTTTTGGAGGACACACAATATCAAACCATGATACACTGGGTAGAGGATTATAGGCTGGTGGGTTTTCCTTTCAACACTTCAAAATTTCACTCAACTCTCTTTCTCTAGCACATTTTAGGAGAAGTCCACTAAGATTCTTATCTTGGCTCCTGTATGAGTAAGATGATTTCTTTAAATACCATCTCTTTGTCTTTGATTTTCAGCAATTTGAAAGATGGTAGGTGTAGATTTTGGGTATTTGCATTGTTTGATGTTCTCAGAACTCCCTGTATCTATTACTTCATAAAAGTTTTCTGTCATTATTACTCGAAGTCTTTCCTCAACTCTCTTCTATTTTGCTTCTCCTCCTCCTATTCCAACTGCACGTGTGTTTATCTTTTGCAATTGCCCCGTTGTTCTTAAATTTTCTGTTTCAATTTTTCTGTTCTCTTTGCAATTTTGCCTGAGAAATTTCTTCTGACCTATCTGCAAGTTCACTAATATTCTCCCCAGTCATGTCCAGGGTACTAGTGAGCCCATCAAAGGTGTTAAGCATTCATCTTAGTCATTTTATCTCCAGTCTTTCCTTTTTTTTCTTGTTTAACATTTCCATCATCAGCTTACATTATCTATCTTTTCTTGAATATTCTTGTTCAGCTCTAACCCTCTATAACCCTTAGGATGTCAATCATAGTTGTTTCAAATCCCTGTCTGATAATTCCCACAGCCTCATCATTTGAGGGTCTCATTCGAATGCTTGCTTTATGTCCTTTCTTCTTGCTTTTTAGTATGTATACCTTATAATGATTTTTGATTGAAAGCTAGACAGTGTACTGAATAATAGGAACTGAGGTAAATAGGCCATTTATTTGGTGAGATTTTGTGCTCATCTGTCTAGAAGTTCAGTCATGTTTACTGTTTTCTGTTGCCAAAGAGGCCAGAAACTTTCAGATTCCTATAATGTGCTTATTTTCATTTCTTGCCCAGAAAGAATTTGTGTCTTCAACTCTTTCATCTCTAATTCTCTAAAGTTGTGCGGAGGCTTTTTGGTATAGTGGCACAGTAGAGAGGAAGGAAGGATTCTGTGGTCTATGATTAGATCATGGTGTTGAGTGAGCCTGTATTGCTGAGGTGTGACTTTCACTGGTGTTTCCTACTTTTCCACCACCACTAGCACCTTGCAGGAGATAAGAGCCTGGAGTAGGAGAAACGCCTTCCCCCTTGAGGGACAAGGCTCTGGTGAAATCCTTGTACTTGTAGAGTAGGTTTCTGTTCTGGAGAATGGTTGCTCTTTTCACAATGGTTACCTCCATGTCCAGGATCACTATTCTCAAGGGACCTAAATGTGGTCTGCCCTCTGGGATTCACCAATCAGGGCTCCTTTCCATTATTGGCAGCACCCATCTCAGGCACTGATCCCATGCTCCAACTTCATTCCCTTTCTACTCAGCCCCCTGACTGCAACTCCTCCTGGAGTCACTTGCTTGGTGGTTGGTGGCAAGGACTCTGGAGCCAGACCTCATAAGTCCGAATCACAGCTCTACAACTGTCCAGCAGGGAGACCTTGGGTAGCACTTAGCACCTGGTCACTCAATTTCCCTATCTGTAAAACAAGGAATTGTGGGTTAATTCATGTAAACCACATAGAACAGTGGTTGTGCCACAAATGCCCTGTGTGCTGAAGACAGACCACGATATATGCTGATGTAGAAGGGGAAAAGGTACACTCATACACTGCTGGTGGGACTGCAAATTGGTGCAACCCAATCTGGAAAGCAGTATGGAGATTCCTTAGAAAACTTGGAATAGAACCACCATTGGACCCAGCTATCCCTCTCTTAGGTCTATACCTAAATGACTTAAAATCAGCATATTACAGGGACACAGTCACATCAATGTTTATAGCAGCTCAATTCACAATTGCTAAACTGTGGAAACAGCCTGGATGCCCGTCAATAGATGAATGGATAGAGAAACTGTGGTATATATACCTAATGGAATATTACTCAGCATTAAAAGAGAATAAAATTACGACATGTAATGAATGGAGTTAGAGAATATCATGCTAAATCAAGTAAGCCAATCCCAAAAATCCAAAGGCTGAATGTTCTCTCTGATAAGGAAAAATGGAGGAACTTTGATGGGGCAAAGGGGAGGCAGAGGTGAGGAGGGGGCATGGGGGTAGGAAAGATGGTGGAATGAGATGGACATCATTACCCTAGGTACATGTATGAATGCACATATGGTGTGAACGCTACATCAGGTACAACCATAGAAATGTAAATTTGTGCTGCAGTTGTGTACAATGAATTAAAATGCATGGTGCTGTCATATATATCTAATGAAAAATACAAAACAAAAAGAGAAACCCTAAGGCTAGCATGGTCTGCTCCAAAGCTCAATAGACCTGGTAGTTATGATTCTAGTACCACTGCTAACTTTTCCCATGACCCAATGCATGTCATCCCTTCTTCTTGTGCTACAACACAAATAGACATAAAACTTGGTGGTAGACTGTGACCCAAACATCACTTCATTCTCAGTAGAAACCCAACTGACCAAGAGAAATCTGAAAAAAAATATTCAACATTACTAATCACTAGAGAAATGCAATTAAAATCATAATGGGATACCCTTTCGCACCTATTAGAATGGTTATTATCAAAAAGACAAAAGAAACAGTGGCACATGCCTTAATCTCAGGAACTCAGGAGGCTGAGGCAGGAGGATTATAAATTCAAGGTAAACCTCAGCAACTCAGTGAGACCTGATCTCAAAATAAAAAGTAAAAAGGTCTCCAGATGTCTATCAGGGTTAAAGTCCCCCTGGGTTCAACCCCCATCATAAATAAAAGAAAAAGAAAGACAAAAGATTTTAAGTACTGGTCAGGATGTGGAGAAACTAGAATTCTTGTACTATGTTTGGGGGAATGTAAATTAGTACAGTCATTATGGAAATTAGTATGGGAAGTTTCTTTAAAACTTAAAAATAGAGCTCAGTTGGGAGAGTGCTTGCCTTGCATGGACAAGGCCCTGGGTTCAATCCCCAGCACCAAAAAAAACAAAAACAAAAAACAAAAAACTACCCTATGGTCCAGCCAATCGGTGCATGAATGGATACAGAAAATGTGGTTTAGAAATATAAGGGGATACTCTTTAGTCTTTAAAAAAAATATAAGGAAATTCTGTCCTTTATGACAAATGAATGAGGCCAAAGGACGTTTTATTGGGGGAAATAGCCACGCACAGGGCAACAATCACATGATCTCACCTACATGTGGAATCTATAAAAGTTGAACTCATAGAAACAGAGAGCAGAATGGTGACTGCCAGGGGCCCAGGAGTGGCTGGGCTGTGGAGGGGGAAGATGCTGGTCCCAGGAGAACAAATTACACTTAGATGAGAGGGATGAGTTTAAGGGATCTATTGTGCAGTATAATGACTACAGTTAATAATAACATACAACAGAATGAGTACAGTTGATAATGTTATCTACACTAAAAATGACTCAAAGAGTAGATTTTAAGGGTCCTCACCACAAATAAGAATATGAAGTAATGTATATGTTAAAAAGCTTGACTCAGACGTTCTTCAATGTAACATTTTTCAAATTATGTTATATGCCATAAATATGTACAAATTATTATTATTATTGTTATTATCATCATCATCAGGGATTGAACCTAGGATTGTTTAACCATTGAGTCACATCCCCAGCTCATTTTATTTTTGAGAGAGAATTAGATCATAAATCCCACCATGGAAGTGAGTAAACTGGGAAGATATTTAATTGGTAGATTTCTACCTCCTTCCCCAAACTGGAGCTCTGTTACAACAAAAAGGAAGAAGTGGAGCTAGGATGAGCAATGAGCACTGTTGACTCCAATTAGCACTGGGCCTGAAAGGGGGATGACCATCACCAAACTTCTCCCCATGCCATCTTCACATAATTTATGGCCTCTGTATTAGCCTGCTTTCTGTTGCTCTAACAAAATACCCGAGAACAGATAATTTATAAGGAGGTAAGTTTTATTTAACTCAGTATCCAAGATTTGGCAGCTCCTGCAAGGGATCTCTGGTGAGGGTGTTCACCAGATTGTGTGTCAGAAAACAGGGAGGGACCAATCTGGCTCTTTTGATAACAACTCCCTCTTACAGGAGCAAATGGGGGCCCATGAGAAGTCCATTACTCCCTTGAGAGGGCATCTTGCAGAATGACTGAGTTACCTCCCACTAGGCCCACCTCTTTCAGGTTCTACCACCTCATCACTGAGGACCAACCCTCCAGCCTTTGAACCTTTGGGACAAACCACATCATATCATCACAAGCTCCAACAAAGCTACCATCATAAGAGCAGGATGTCCCAGTCTACAACATGTGCGTATGTGGGGGTTGGGGAAGGTTGATCTCACAAGTCACTGGAAGCAGCCAGAGCCCCCATTCCAGAACCTCTGTGATGTCACTTCTGTTGTCATGGCAGTCTGGGTGCCAACCCAGAAGAGTTCGTTGGTGGCTTCAGTCTGTGAGACTTGGTGGTCTAGCCATGGCCTCTTCACAGAGTATCACGCCCCCAAATGAACCTCCGATCGAATCCTCATGGCTGAAACCAAGCCTGTTTCCAGCTTTTAATGCAATGCTTCTTATTACAATAAGTGGCATCTTCTTCGCCTTTCCGTGAGTCTCCCATGGAAGGTGTCAGTGCCTTAGACACAGAAGAGAAAATAGACAAGGACAGTACAGAGGCAGGGAGGGAAGTGGAGAGAGAGGGTCAGCAGGGGAAGGAGGATATAGAGTTAGAGGGAACCCAATGTGAAAGCACAGAGGTCTGGAGTGCCTGACGCATTTAGGGAACTATGAGAGACTGCTAATGCTGGTGACATTTTGTGGAGTCTCCATGGTCTGTCTCTAACCTGGATATTTAGATCAGTCCTTAAGGCGAGTGAGTCCTACCTCAGGTGAACTAGGCCTTGTGGGGAGCTCTGGGTTTCCCCAGACTAGGACTGAGTCTGGCTCTGGTTTCAGGTGCCGGTGGTTGGCTCAGAATGGGCAGTGAGAATTTGCCGTGGTTTCGGGCCTATTCTTTATACTGTCTTTCTGCAGCCTCATTTTCCTCAACGGGTCAGACCCAGGCATTTTGCACAAAGGTAAGGCCTCAGACCCCTGGAGAAGGAGGTGGTATCCCAAGGGCTGATGCCTATAGGGGTGATTTCAAACATGCTAACCCCCCTCAACCCCACCCCCCGCCCCCGTGGCCTCAGGAGCCCTTCCCTCCATGTCATCATTACTTGGGCCCTGGCACTTCATTTCCCAAGCCACTGAAGTGCGAAAAAACAGAATCCTGGATGTGTTCCAGCTGCTTTCGAAGCAAGGACTGGGCAGGCTGGCAAAAGAGGCCAGCAGGCCCTTCCAAACCACGCAGTTCACTCCTCCTCCTTCCCATTTTACACACGACTTCAAGCACTGATCACTATTCCAAAAGGGGAGAGCTCTGTATAGAGCTCCTGTGGCTGGACAGCCCTTTCTCTCTGACTGCCGCCCATCTGAGTGGTCAGCTTGCTCAACAGGGACCGGGATTCCCCTGCCCTCCTCCTCCCCACCCTTCTTGTTGCCCAATGATGCCATGGGGCAGCCCCAAGAAGTAGAGTGGTGGAAGGGCCTCCTGCCACTGCCCAAATCTCTTCCCCTGCCAGGCTCCTTAGAAGAGGACCCCAACATTCAATACATAGCACGAGTGAACAACACGGCCTTTCGCCTGCAGTGGTGCTCGAAGTGTTCTTTCCATCGTCCACCCCGGACCCACCACTGTCCCTTCTGTAATATCTGTGTGGAGGTAAGTACTCCTCCTTCCTGTCCACTCACCAACCCATCCCAGGGCACCTGGCCAGGACCAGGAACCTCACATCATATGTGGTCCAGGGGTGGGTATGAGATCATCTTCCCACACTGCTACAAGTGGCTCTCAGCCACTCTTGGTCACTTATATATGTTATTGCCTCCAGTTCTGCACTTGTCCTGAGACGCTGGCCTTGCTTGCACAGGTGCTGACATGCAAAGGGCACCATCTGTGCTGAGCCTCGTGGAGTCAAGGGGAGGAAAGGCAGTGACTGTCCCACTAGCTTGCTGATACTAGATACCCATAACTTTAGGCCGGCTGCTGCCCTGTTCTGGGTATTGTTGCCTGTCCACCTCTGGGTGTCCAATTGAGGGTTTCCTGGGTTCCGAGTGCTCTTCTCTCATGTGCACACCTTGCACGGGTTTCCAAGTACAGAAGGCTGGCTGGGCTAGAAATTCTTCTCATCCTTACCCAGTATCTGAAAAAATACAGCTTCACAGCTTTTCTGTATCCTGCTCAAAGTGACACCAGGCAGGTCTTGTCTCTAGAGACCTCACTCATGACAAATGACCTGATGAGCCATGGCGTCCTAACTGTGCTCTATCCATGGACGTGCTGGTTTCACCCTGGAGATGGGAGCTCACGTGCAGGGCCAAGAGCGGAGGTCTAGGGGCTGGGTTGAGGGGGGGCCTCAAGATTTGGGGGTATTGGGCTAAACCAAATAGACCCTCAAGGTCTGCCTTCTCTCCCCTAGGACTTTGACCACCACTGCCTGTGGGTAAACAATTGTGTAGGTCAAAGAAATTTCCGCGTATTCGTGCTGCTGCTGGTGTCCCTGTGCCTTTATCTGGTTGTTCTTCTGGCTACCAGTGTGCTTTTTCTCATTCGTACAAGACACATGCCCTTGTCGCTGGACTCAGCCATGGCGTATCCACCCAGTCCCAAGGGCCCACACTGGGAAGAGAATGGGTTGTGGGGAGGGACGGACAGCCAAGGGGCAGGACAGCCAAGAGGTGGGGTTAACCGAGGGAGGGCTGATGTTGTGGGCAGGGCTAAAGGGAGAAGCTACTTGGGAGGACCTATGAAGGACAGATTGAAGGCGAGTGGGGTCAGGGAGATGGGCGTGGTAGGATGGACTATGGAGTTAAGAATCTAGGGAGGCCAAGAAGTGGGGTAATGAAGGTTGAAAAGGGTCAAGTGGGAGGCCAGCATGGTGGGGTGAGGTTTCTCTTGGGTGTGCTGGATTAATTGTCCAGTCCAGGGAGGCAAAAGTGGGTGGGCGGGGCCAGCCAGGGCGGGGCTAATGAGGGCTGTCGGTCGTTGGGCGGGGCCAGGAGAGAACAGTTTGTCTGTTCTTCTTAGCTTGTGTATGCACAGCATCGCAGTAGCTGTACCCGTCTTGGTACTCCTGCTGCCTGTCATTCTGCTCCTGATGATACAGGCTGTGTCGGTGAGCAAGGTAAGCGAGTACTGCAATACCAGACAGTGCGGAGGCATCTTGCATCTTTGGGAATCCGGCACTTTCGGCTGATCTTCACTGCCCTTGGTCCTGATGGTGCCTCATGAGTCCTTCCAGACCCACCCCTTAAGATGCAGCTCAGATCTTTCCTCCCCCTGGAGCTCAGTGGTCATTCTTCCTCGTGGGTGCATTGCATGGAGAGCCTGTTATTTGAGGGATGGGTGCATCCTGCGCTTGTGTTGATAAGAACCCTGCAATCAGAATAACACCAGCAGACACCTAGGGAAACGCTTGAGACGGGGGTCGGTCCTGAGTGGTGTAGCAGCCTGCAAGAAACTGAGTTTGGCGAGGCCAGCATTGTAGAGGAGGACGTGCCACTCTTCCTGTCCTAGGTGTGATTTTGCAAAGGTGGAAGACAGGAGGGTGTTGTCTGTGAGAGGCACACCTTTGCAAAAAGGCAGAGAAACCCGAATGTAGGATGTTAAGGAAATGAGGAAGGAACGATTCTAAATCAAACCCAAGGTGCCAGATAATTTATAAGGAGGAGTCAAGATTAAAAAGCCCCTAAAAGTTGAGCGTGAAATTTAGTTTTGATGAAGTGGAAACCTGGGAGCCATGGTGGGATTTAAAAAAAAAAACAACAAAAACTCATTTATTGAGGAATAAATTAAAACTGCCAAATTCACCCTTTTAGTCTAGGATACGGGATTTTGACAACTGGATACTGTCCTGCATTCTCCAGCATGATCAAGTTTAGGCAGTTTCTTTACTCCAGAATATCCTTTCATTCACCTGTTGTTGTCAGTCTCTCTCCCTATGTCCTTCTGGTTTTTCTTTTTTTCCAGGATCACATGTAAATGGAGTCATTGCCTTCTTTTCTCTGGCTTTATTTATTTAGGACAATGTATTTGAGATTCATCCATGTTGTCGCTCATACCAGTATTTTATTTCTTTTATTGCTGTGTAGAAGCGTATGGATGCCCTATAGATTGTTTATACATTCATCAAACGAAGGATTTTTTACATTATGTCTAGTTTTTGCCAGTATTTTTGTTTGTTTTGTTTTGTTTGTTTCATACTAGAAATTGAACCGGGGGGTGTTTAATCACTGAGGCACATTCCTAGCACCCCTCAAATTATGTATAATTTTTTTTTTTTTTAATTTTGAGACAGGGTCTCACTAAGTTGCTTAGCGCATCACTAAGTTGCTGAGGCTGACTTTGAACTTGTCATCCTCTTGCTTCAGGCTCCCAAGCCTCTGGGATTATAGGTGTGGGCCACTATGCCTAGCTAGTTTGGGGTAGTTATAAATAAAGCTGCCCCAAACATTGATGCACAGGCATGTGAACATAAGTTTTCATTTTTGTTGAATAAATTCTTAAGGGTGGCATTGCTGAGTCATAAGGTAAACACGTGTGGAACTTTGTAGGAAATTGCCAAATTTGTCTTCCAAAACAACTGTAAGGTTTCTAAATTCTACCAGCAATGTTGGGAATTCCAGTTGCTTCACATCCTCACCAACATTTCACACTTTTTTTTTCAAATATATTTTAGGTATCAGTTGACCTTTTATTTATTTATATGCAGTGCTAAGAATCGATTTCAGTGCCTCCACACACTAGGCAAGCATTGTACCACTGAGCCACAACCCCAGCCCCTCACACTGTCCTTTGTTATTTTGTTTTGTCTTTTAATCAAACCTGTCTTATTAAATGAGTCGTAGTATTTCATTAAGGTTCCAGGTTGTGTTTTCCTAATGAGTAATGATGTTGAGCCTATTTTCATGTCTGTTTGGCCTTCATTAGGTCTTTGGTAAAATGTTTACTCCTGGCAGGGCACAGTGGCGCACACCTGTAATCCCAGCAGCTTGGGAGGCTGAGACAGGAGGATTCCGAGTTCAAAGCCAGCCTCAGCAAAGCGAGGCACTAAGCAACTCTGTGAGACCCTGTCTCTAATAAAATACAAAAAAAAATGGACTGGGGATGTGGCTCAGTGGTTGAGTGTCCCTATATTCAATCCGTGGTACCCACTCCCCCCAAAACCGTTTACTCCAATCTTTTGCCCATTTGAAAAAACGGTTGTTTTCTTATTGAGTTTTAAGAGTTTTCTACATCAGATTCAGATCTAGGTTTTGCACATCTCTTCTTGCAATCTGTGACTTGTCATTCCATTTTCTTCATAGCATCTTCCCAAGCGCAGGAGTCCTTAGTGTTGTTTTTCTAGGACTAGGGGTTGAATCAGGGGTGCTCAACCACTGAGTTCTCCCTCAGCATTTTGTGGCTGTTGTACATTCTACATAGAAAATTGTCATCTGTGAAGAACAGTTTCATTACCTTCTTTCCAATCTGTGTATCTTTATTGCTTTTTCTTTTTAGTGTTGAATAGGAATGATAGGGGTGGGCATCTCTGCCCTGGGATTCCTTTAGTATGGCAATCTCTTGACTAAAGGCTCTTTCAGTAAGACTGGTGGGCAGTATCAGTGGGGGAGGGGACGCTGCAGACCCCGAGACAGTGAACAGATAGAGGAGCCTACCTGCTCATCACCTCCCATCCTTTTAGTCCCCAGCCCACCACTGCCATATCTGGTCCTCCTCCCACCTGAGACTCTGTGCTTGGCCCTTATTCATCAGCCCTGTGGTCTGCCTTTACTTTGAGCTTGACCTTTACTGCTTTGTGTACTGAAGGCCTTCAGCCCAGATTTTCCTGGGCCATGTGATTTTTGACTAGGAAACTATGATGGGGCCTCCCCACTGGCCCTGTCCTCCCAGATAGTGAAATTCAGTTAAGGCAAAAATTTAGAAAAAAAAATGAGAGGTGGGGAAATGAAGTGGGAGTGGGGTGGTGACATTGTCTTTGGAGCAATTGAGCAGCACAAGGAAGAGTTTAAAAGGTATCTGAAAGGGGCTGTGGTTGTAGCTCAGTGGCAGAGAACTTGCCTAGCATGTGTGAGGCACTGAGTTTGATCCTCAGCACCCCATACAAATTAAAAAAAATAATAAGGTCTATCAACAACTAAAAAATATTTTTTAAAAAAAGGGGGGTGTGTGGAAGGATGAGGTAAGAGGACAGGTGTGGCCAATGGAGACAGAACAAGGATCTTGCACAGGGAGGCACAGGATGATGAGGAGCCCTGAGAAGGCAGGAGAAAGGAGTGCAGTGTCAGCACTGTCTGCGGAGAGCTGCTCACAAGTGGGTCAAGGGAGGTCACTCTTCCTAGGAGCATAGGAAGGCAGGAGGCCCTGGGTCACTCTTGGGCTCCCCTGCCCTTAGAATCTTGCTCCAGGCCTGGGCTGAGCCCTGGCTAAGCTGACTGACTTAGGAGGAGTCACTGGGAGATGGCCTTGCCCAGTCCTGCTGATTCTGAGCTCCTCTTCCCATCCCCATCTCCCTCCAGGGCAAATCACTCCGGAACAACAACCCCTTCGACCAGGGCTGTGCCAACAACTGGTATTTGACCATTTGTATGCCAGTGGGACCCAAGTGAGTTGGTAAACTGAAGGCTCAAGTGGTGGATCTCTGGGGCTGGTGGGAGTGGGGTGAGATAAAGCTGGGTTTTCTTCTTTGGTCCCTGACCCCAGCTCCCAGGCCCTGTCACCCATTGTCCTTTCCTTTGGGGTTTTCTCCAGGGCACTCTGGGAGCCTCTGGGAACGTCCCTATTCATTGCCCTTCTAGGTTCTTGCCCTAAGAAATGGAGTAGAGGGGAAATGCAGCCTGGATGAGACTCCTGGCTGGGAACCCTGGGCTCTGTGCTTTCCAAGCTGAGGGTGAGGGTGGTCAGGGGTACCAGGCCAAGGTGGGTAGTGACTCCCTGCATTTGGTCTATCACGCCCCAGGTACATGTCTGCAGCTACTTGGATGCAGCAGGCGGAAGGCACGGAGTGGGACCCTGAGCAAGGGGACCCAGTGCACACACGGTTCTCGCCACAATATTCCCGTCAACACCGTCCCACAGAGCTCCCTGGGCCCACATCTCCAACACATGGGCAGGGCCCCCCAGGGAGTGGCGAGGCTGCAGCTTTACAGGAGGTGAGGAATAGTGGGTGTGCATTGGGAGAAGGATGTCTGTGGGTCACACATGTGTTGGGGGAGGCTCCTGAGGTTGGGCTGGCCCTGAAGCTGAAGCACATGGAGCTTAAGGAACAGAAATATGAACCTGAGTGTGCGGGTTCCAGGTTTCAGAGTACTCCCAGGTGTTGCTGAATAGACAAAGAGAAAAGACTGCACCACTAATTTGCTAGTTGGCCTTGGCCAGTCCCTTACCTTTCTAGGCCTCAGTTTCCTCAGTTATTAATGAGGACTGAGACTAGTAATTTATGTTTTAAAGGAGATTCTTTTTTGGGGGGGAGGGGGACAGGGAATTGAACTCAGGGCACTCGACCCCTGAGCCACATCCCCAGCCCTATTTTGTATTTTATTTAGAGACAGGTTCTCACTAAGTTACTTAGTGCCTCACTTTTGCTGAGGCTGGCTTTGAACTTGTGATCCTCCTGCCTCAGCCTCCCAGACCACTAGAATTATAGTCATGTGCCACTGTGCCTGGCTCTTTATTTTTTTTTTTATGGAAATTTGTACTTGAAATCCCATGTGAAATGTATGAAGTGGAGCATTAGGAGTGCAGTAGGGTAGATAACCCATGGTGCCCACCAAGGGCCCTTGCATTACTTGGGGTACCAGCCCTCTCCTTTGTCCTGTCTCCTGGGGCCCAGAGCCACGACTGTGAACTGCAGGGTAGAAGCTAGAAAGAACACCCATGTATTGACTTATGTGTTTAGATTTCCATCAGCCCGATGCCGCAGCAAAAAGCCCACAGAGAAGACTTGGCCTCCCATCCACGAGCCTCTCACTCACCCATTCACACTGCTGGATACCAGGACATCTGAACTTCACCTTTTGAGCCTCCATGTGGAGGCCTCTCGTAGCTGAGCCCTCAATCACTCCCCTATTGGGAGTGCTAAGACTTCCATTCCTGTTGTACATTTGTAAATAGTTTTTACTTCTTCCTATGGCTGCTCTGTCTGTTTGTTCTAGGTTTAGAGAAGCGCTGTTTCCTGGGGATGTAGGGAGGCTCGGAGGGGTTGGAACAAAGCCCTCTTGGAAGGGAAAGATCCTTGCTCTCTGAGAACCCAAGCTAGGGAACCAACATTGTCTAGCTCATTGACCTTGAGCAAGACACTTGTCATTTCTCTCATCCTTAAAATGTGGCAACAGTAATAATCACAGTGACTGACCTGGCTGGCTTCCTGGCAAGGGCTGGAGATGGGAGGAGAGAAAACCCCCAGCTAGCACTAGGGATGGAGCAAGCCCTGTCCTGCAGCATCCCTGTCTGACTACAGGGGGTGCCAGCTGCCCAGGAATTTGAAAACCAAGTCTGGCCCAGCCCTCTAGTGGGAGGTGAGCCAGCCTGAGTCAGTCTGGAGCCCCCTCCTGGGCGCCTCCTCCCCAGATGTGGGAGGGTGGGGGCATTCATCCTGCATCTCTCCTGCAACTGTGTCCCACCCTGGTCCCTTCCCCCTGGGGTGCATCAGGTGCTGGTTCTGGTCCTGTCCCTGGGGTAGACTCAGGAATTTTGAGTCTGCAGGCCCCAGAGTGTTGGGCAGGGGGCACATCAAACCGTGTGTCTGTTAGTCTCCAGAGTGTGATCTTGGGACTGGGAATAATATCACCTTCGTAGTAGGTTGTTGGAGGAGGAGGTGAGGTGTTTCATCTAGTGCACAGCAGGCAAGCAATGGATGCAGCTGGAATGATTTATGGTTATTTTCTCCACTAGTTGGGCGACCCAACCATGTCAGAATTTCCAGAGTACTATTAGTGGTTGTGGGGCTCTCTGAATTTGTATCAAGGACCCCATATCATCTTGCCACATGAAGCATCAGGACAGACAAACTATACTGCTTCTTTCCATACTAGTATCTGGGTGAAACCATCTTGTGTGATAAAGGTGGAGGCAAAAGGATGTCACCCAAGGGGTCAGATGCATGTCCCTAGGGTGTGTGTGTGTGTGTGTGTGTGTGTGTGAGAGAGAGAGAGAGAGAGAGAGAGAGAGAGAGAGAGAGAGTATGCACATGTTTGGTATGAGCTCATCCTCGGGGGTGTGTTCGCCCAGCCCCTTATCCTTTCTGACCAACTTTAGGAGGTGGGTGACCTATGATGCAGGATGTGTCTCCAAGTCTCCAGACCACAAAGTCCCACGACAAGACTGCTCTTCCCTCTTCCTTTTCTCCTCAACCTCTCCTGGGAAGCCCAGGCCCAGCCCCACCCGCCTGCACTGGCTTGAACTCCAACACTTCTCATCCCCTTTCCCTGTCCCAATATCTATCTCCCTGGGCTCAAGTCCTTTTGGGGCTTAAGGCTTTTCTCAAATCTTATTCCTGCTCACTTCCTCTGTCTGGGAAGCCCAAGTTCATGGGCACATGGCAGAGAAAGAGGGGAGGAGTCCCTGTGCCCATGTTTTAGTGCCTGTGAACCTGTGTGTGCAGTAGGGATGGCTCAACCCTGCTGACCAACAGGGGGAAAGGCCGAGTGGGGAAGCCAGAGGCTCCCAAGCTCATTCCCAAAGGACAGCCCTCCCAATAAACTGGATCTGAGTGAGGGAGGAGAGAGGTGGTCCAGGAGCCTGGGCCAAGGCCTGGATGTGCATCATGGAACTGCCTGGGTGGGGGAGTGCTGGAGGGAGTCCAGCTCCAAGCGGGGCCCAGAAGGCCAGGCCCCAGTCTCTGAGGAGTTCATGCTGCCTCCTCCAGCCCCGCTGGCTGTCCCCCTGCCATCCTGCCTATCCCCCTGCCATCCTGCCTGGTTCAGGTCTGCACTCATTGGCTCCCTGCCTTCAGGTATACAGGGCCTCACACAGTCTCAGGCAAGGGCCTTTTAAGTCCTAAGCTAGATGTGACACATCTCCTTGACAATCTGGTCCTCAGTTTCCCCACTAGAAAAGGATGTAATTTCCCTCAGATTCTCAAAAGAGGACATGGCCTTTCCAAAGGCAAAGACTTCCTGCTCTGGGATGAAGATTTTAGGTGTGTCCGCCCCCTGCCCCCAGCCTAGGATTCCTAGGATTTCCTTAAGTAAGACCCTTGGATCAGGCTCATTGCTTCTTGAGCATTAAGTGGGACATAGAACATTCCTTCCGTTGATGTCCTCCACCATACCCTCTACCCTAAGCCTTGGGCCAGTCTTGTGACTCCTTGCCAAGTTGAGAGGACCCAACTGGGCTGCACCCCCTTCCCTTTTTGCCCCCTTCTCATTTCTGCTGAATGTGCCCTTGATTCTCAGACATGCTCCACCCAATCCTTGGCCCATGGATAAGGCAGGGGGTGTTATAGGGGACCAGTTATGGGGCCCACTGTCCACCTACCCAGGAAACTCTGCCATCCCTGGGCCAGAGCCAAGAAATGGCCCCCACGCCTGCAGGGCTACCAGGTGCCCACAAGCTCCTAGAACCGTAATGCCAGATTCGTGGGACCCCAATAGACCTCCAGGAGCCGAATCTGATGCAATTACACAAGAGTCTTTATTGCAGGCTCGCACCTGGACTCTCAACCATTTGCAATACAGCGGTCCTGAGTAGTGAGTCCCAACTCTCAGTTAGTGAGAATTTATAGGTTTTGGGGGGTACACTATGCATCACAACATCACACAGAAAATCATTTTATACCGTGGGAAAATCAAACAACAATTCTTAACATTGATGAGCACATTCACTGGCCGGAACAAGTTGGGTAAGGGTAGTGGGTGAATTCAAATGGTGGATATATTTGAACTGATTGGTTTAGGCCCGGAAGGGTTGCAAGAGTCTCTATGCCAAACTGCAGGGTTGCCTAATCATGTTATACATCACGGAAACTACTGGGAGGTCACCTGACATTTCAGATATTTTTCCTGTCTCCTGCTGATTGGTGGTTGCTAGGGGGTTGCTATGGGTCCTCACCTAGCTTAACTGAGTCAGGGTCACCTAGCACCACAGATCCCTTTTGTTAAACAACTCAGCAGGGTGGGTATGTGCCTAGGAACCTTCTGTGGGTTTTTCCAAGGACAAGAGTCATGCCCCCTCCCTCTGGACAGGCCTTGAGGTAGAAGCTGATTTCTCAAAAATGGAGTCACATCAGTTTCTCAGAACCTGGGTGGAGAGCCTAGCATCTCCAGACCTTTCCTCATGGGCCTCTTGGGAAGTCAGGGCATATAGGATGAGACTCAACCTAGTCACCCAGCTCTGCCGCCAACTAATGTGCCACAGGAGAATCTGTCTTCCCTTTGCTAAAACTTGGAGTCCTCAAGGTAATCATAGATATCACACTGAGGGTCACAGACTCTTAAGTCTTTAGGGAGGGTAGGGACTCAGGGATACCTCATCCAGCTGTCTGCCACCCCCAGTTTTGCAGATGGGGCTCTTAGGTCCTGCAGAGGGAAGAGTTTGCCCAAGATAACCTGGTGGCATCAGCCTGATGGCTTTCTCTGGTTCCCAGGGGACCACTCTCATTCCTGCTTCCAGGGCCATTCCAGCAGGGGAAGGGCTTGGACAGTGACCACAGGGCCCCACTCTCGAGGCAAACTTAGAGCTGGCAGTGAAGTTCATCACAGGGCTGTCTACTGAAAAGGCGGCCAGTTTGAACCCCTCTCCAACCCTGCACTGTGCCCATAGTGCTCCTGCTGCCTCTGGCTCAGCCCTGTCCTGCTCTGCCCTGAGGGCCCCACCCAAGAAGGCCTGCAAGTGGCTGAGGGTGAGGCAAGGCTAGGACCCCTGGGGCAGAGGAGCTGGTTGTCTGAGGAAGTGGGGGTGTCCTGCCCCTTTTACACACTTTAGAATTCCTTTGTTCTCATGCCTTCACTTCCTCACAACCTGCTTACTTGACCTAAAAGATGGAGTGATCCAAGGGCCAGAAGAAAGTGGATCAGGGGTCCTGGCAAGAAGGGAGCAGCCTAGGAGGCATTCATTAACAGCCCCTACAACTCCCTGCAGGGAGGAATAATCCCTGGAGGCTGGTAACCTTGGCAACAGGCGGAAAAGGGGAAGTGCTCTAGAGGTATTAACATTTTATTACTTTTCCTTTCAAACCAGCCTCCATCTTTCTGATCTGACCCATTATTTATTACTTGCAGTGTCCTTTTGTCCCCACCAACAACACTTTCTGAATATGTGTCCTATGAAAACAATGAAATTTGATTCCACGTGTACAGACCACTGATTACTTCAATTTTCCTTACTTCCAATCACCTCTCCCCGTACCTTCGACCTCCCTGCTTCGTTATCATAAATATCCCTAAGCCTTATGGGGGAGAGATCTGAGACTTGATCTGTCTTCTGGCTTGGCTGCCTCCTAAATAAACCTTTTCTCGTTTGCAAAACTGGTCATTTTGAGATAGTAATTTGGGAAGACAGAGAGACATACTAAGTGTCAAAAGCAGCGCCATAAACCGCTAAATGTGAAAGGCTCCCTCCAACACTTGCAACTTTGAGGACAATGTGCAAAGGAGGGTGTAAAATTGTGTAGCTCTACCCTGCCTCCACCTCTAGACCAGCCCCTAGCTATCCTCCCTCTGCAAATACTAACACCCCATACCAACAGGTTGCTGTCTGTGTCTCTGGAGATAGCCTGCTTTTCCCCAAAGGGGTCTCTCTCTTAAGATAAGCCCCCATTCTTCCTTGAATATGTATCTACTTCACAAATAAACCTCTGTCTCTGCCTTTGACTGGTGCATGGTAAAATTCTTTTCTGTCATGTCTGCAACAACCCTGCTGGCCCTGAGTCAAGTTCTCCCTTTCTCTGGAAACTTCTCAGACCATTCTTCAGAGAAATATCTTCTCCTGTGACAGGTTCAGTGATTGGCATGCCATCTATGGGAGGCGGGTGGCCAGGACCATGCCTAATTCAGTAACTGACTGTCATGGAGAAGAGATCTCTTCCAAGAAGGGCAGCAAAGAATTTCAGCATGAGTCTGGCAAAGGCAGAGACAAAGGTTTATTTAGAAAGTAGATACACATTTAAGGGAGAATGCCATCTGTCTCAAGAGTGAGAAGCCCCTCCTTGAGTTGGAGGTCCAACATTTGTAGAAGGGCCATAGTCAGGGACAGGACTGAGGTGGAGACAGGGTGGAGCTGCACAATTGTAAGCTCAGTTTTCCCTGAGTTTATGTATTTCCCTCATTTTACAAGGACATGAGCCAAGAGCCTGTCAAGATTTTAACACAGTGACTCCCACTGCTTGCCTGTCCTCAAGCTTGTCTCTTTTGTCTAAAGAAAACACAGAGACCAAGCTAGAATTTCATAGGACCAAGCAAATAGGGAAAGGGTCGAGAAAGGAGTGCAGGTTTGGGGTTTGGGGAGGGAATACTGAGAAGATAGCTCTGGCTGTCTCCCTATTCATTCGTACCTACTCCCTTTCTTGCAGTTTTGGAGAGAATACAGGTATGGGGGGAAGGCTGCAAAAGGGGTGGGGGGAGGCTTTCTTTTTGCCCCAGTGGTATCTGAAGAGCCAAAGTGGGCAGCAGGACAGAAGCTGACTCTCTTGCCTAGCTGACTCACAGTTTTTATTATTTGATTGCTTGTTTTCTTTTGGCTGACTATACCTACCCTCAATTTTGCCTAAACACACACACTGGCTCATTAATTTAGAGGCATATGCTGAATACCCACCAGTGACAAGAGTAAGATGTGACCCCATGCTCATTGTTCACAGACCTAGAAAGGGAGATGGACACTTAAAGAGTTAGTAAAAAAGATGAAAAGTGCCAAAACAAGTAGGACTGTCTGTGAATGTATTAATCATACCTTTATATTCTGCTTTTTGTTGTTATTGTTGTAGTTTTTAAATAAGGGACTGCTTCTTTGGGGTTATCCATTTCCTAAAGACAGTAAAAAACTGCCTAAGGCACACCTCTTATATGCATACCAACCACTGGGGGTGGGGGCTATACTTCTAACCTCTTCTTTTAGCAAGCTCTTAATGTTCCCTTTACCTAATTGCCCCAGGGCCAGGTACCAGATTGCAAGAGACATTCCTAAATGCTGCAGCCTGTTGGAGTTAGCCAAACCAAACAATTCAAAACTTATGCTCCTTTACCCAGTCCTTCCCTTAAAAACCACAATAAAGGCTCTGACCTTGTTTTCTGACTGACCTGGTATTTCCCTGTGTGCTCCCCATTCACAGCCTGCAGTGCCTTCTCTTTGTAGGGATCAGTAGTATAAGTCCCTTCTTCCTTCATGACAGTACTTTCTTTGTCTATGTGACTTAACACACATTTCAAACAATCCTGGGATTGGGTATGATGGTGCATACCAGTAATCCCAGCAGTTCAGTAGGCTGAGACAGGAAGATAACAAGTTCAAAGCCACCTCAGCAATTTAGCAAGGCCCTGTCTCAAAATGAAAAATAAAAAAAAAAGGCTGGGGATGTATGATATACTCAATGATTAAGTGCCCTTGGGCTCAATCCATGGTGTCCAAACAACCAAGGGAAAAAAAAAAAAACAACCACCACCATTTCTGGTTACACTTAAAACAGTGGATACCTATATCTCCCCTACTATTTTGTTTAGTATAAACAAACATAACTAGATAAGAGTTTGTTCCCCACATGGGTTCTGTTTCATCATTCTCAGAGCAAAGAGTCTACTTATTTGTTTATGAACTACCTTAGTATTCCTGGGATGCTAAAATAAAAAATAACAAATTTATTCCTCACAGTTCTGGGGACTGGAAAATGTAAGGTCATGGTACCAGCTTTCCTGATTCATAAATAACTTCCTGCTGTGTCCTCACTTACTGAAAGGGGCAGATAAGCCCCCTTGGCTTATTTTGAAGAACACTATCCCATTTTTAAAGATAGTAATCTCTGGCAATAGGCATGCACTGTATACAGGAATATAGGGCTCTGCCCTCATGACTTCATCATCTCCCATAGGTCCCACTTCCTGATGCCATGCCCTTGGAGGCTTAGAAATTCAACATATGAATTTGGGGGTTGGAAGTAGGAATACAAACATTCAGACCATAGCAAGAATTTTTGTTTAAGAAACTGGGTGGGGGCCTGGGGCTGAAGCTCAGTGGTAGAGCGCTTGCCTCACCCGTGTGAGGCACTGGATTTGATCCTCAGCACCACATTAAAAAATAAATTCATAAACAAAAATATTGTCTCCATCAACAACTAAAAAAAAAGAAAGAAAGAAAGAGGGGCTGTGGATGTGGCTCAAGTGGTAACGTGCTCACCTGGCATGCTCGGTGCCCTGGGTTCGATCCTCAGCACCACATGCAAATTAAAGATGTTGTGTCCGCTCAAAAAAAAACTATAAAATAAATATCAAAAAATTCTCTCTCTCTCTCTCTCTCTCTCTCTCTCTCTCTCTCTCTCTCTCTCTCTTTAAAAAAGAAAGAAAGAAACTGGCTGGGATTTGCAGGCGGTTGCTGGGGAATTTTGAGGAATTAGGAATATCCTATATGTAATGAATTCTTAGTAAGTTTCAAACAAAAACCAGGTAGTCTGACAACTTCTGAATATCAAAGAAAACTATCCATTTCTAGAACTTCAATTGCCAGGCTCCTCTGTGTTTGCAAAGTATCTTTATAGCTAATCTGTCATTACTCACATTACTGATAATAGTTGAGAGATGCTATAAGACTCACTTGGCTTGAAATACCTTGGCCAATAACCTGGGTTTCCTCCTACTCTATTTGGTATAAATTGCCTAGTTATAGCCTCTATCAAAGGGTAATTTAAGTTATCTGGCAGGGGAGAAATGTCTCTCTTTGATGATTTGCAGCTGTTGAAGATTTCTAGTAACTAGCTTGACATAGAAATGTGGGGATGTTTCTCAAGAAATATCAGCTTAGAGGGCTGGGGTTGTGGCTCAGTGGTAAAGTGCTCACCTAGCATGCAGAAGGCACTGGGTTCCATCTTCAGCATCACATAAGTGTAAAATGAAGATATTGTGTCCACCTAAAACAAAGAAATAAACATTTTTAAAAAAAAAAGAAATATCAGCTTAGGGTTTAATTCTGCTAATTCTGGGGATTCTTAGATGACCCCTAAAGCTCAAGTGTTGAAGAGTTGGTCCCAATGCAGCAGTGTTCAAAGATGGGGGTCTTTGAGAACAGATTAAATCACAAGGACTCGGACTTCAACAATGCATTCATTCATTTATGGTTCAGAGTTTACTGGGTTTTGAGTGAGAGGCTTTGTTATAAAAGCAAATTCTGCTTTGCTTCCTAGGCACCACGAGGTCAATAGCTTTGGTCTACCACATGCTCCCTCAGTGATGTTCTGCCTCACTATAGGCCTAAAAGCAACAGAATCAGCTAATCATATAATGAAACCTCTGAAACTATAACCCAAATATAAATATTTTCTCTTTTCTAGTTGTATATCTTAAGTATTTTGTCAGTGACACAAAGCTGATCAACAAACTGAATTCCAATCTTTTCCTTGGACATATTACCACAAATCAGTTTGGATAATCACTTTGGCAGACACTGAGACTGACTGGGGCAGGATAGGTGTTCAATAAAATTTATTGCATATTCAGTTGAATGAATGGAAGCTTTACTGCATCAGTTCCAGCTGTGATTTGCATAGAACAGGGTCCAACTCTAGTTATACAAAGCAAATAGAGAAATTCCTGGAAGGGTATCAGGAGTTCATAGAATTAAGGCAGTTATCTGGATTGTGGCAGATTGCAGAATCAAGGCAGTTCCAGGGAGCTGGCACAAATCCACAGGTTCATGAATAATCTGTCCCTAGAATTGCCATTAGCCCCACCTCCAGCATCCCTTCTGATCCAGGATTCAAATTCCTGGGACTTCAATGGTCTAAATTACCTGTTTGAAATAATTAACCCAAAGGAGATAAAAGAAGGGTCTTCAACTCCCAAGATGGGAGGCTGCAATGGAAGACACATACTAAGAATTGTTCCAATAAAGCCTTCACACAATAAGAAAAATTTCAAAAAAGAATATGGTGGTAATAGAAGAGGGGAATTAGATATTGCACTGTGAAGAAAGACAAATGTCATTCACATTGATACTAAAAGAGAGATGGGCTGCGTGGGGGGGGCGGCGGTGACTGGTAAAGTAGGAAATATAAGGGTGTAGTTTCAGAAGAAGAAAAAAGTGACCATCACAGTCCTCATGTAGCTGGCCAGACAGCTACAAGAACCTGGACAATGGGGTACAGAAAATAAGTATTTCATGGAGTTCCCAGGCTAACATAGGAGCTGAACAAATATTTGTTCATTGAATTCACAAGAAAATGGAAACCTAAAACATGCTATTTAGATACAAGGAACTGAGTTTCCTTCTGTTAGCTCAGTGGGGAATGTGTCCCCATAGACAGTGACTCATCCTTAGAACCAGTTGAGACTTCCCATTTACTCTTAGGCCCTTATCAAAGATACTGGGTTATCTTTTGCCTTCTGTGTCAGAAGTATGGGGTCTCCATGAAGTTAGTCTTGGGCTTTCCCAGACTTCATCTACACTGGAATGACTGCTTGCATGCTCCCAAGAGACATGCTTCTCTTTCTGGATTTTCAGATAAAGAATCAGCCCTTAACCAGGTGAATGAGAAGTAAAACTCTATTTATACATGTTGTGTCAAAATGCATTCTACTTTCATGTAGAATAGAACAATTAAAAAAAAAGAATCAGCCCTTAATTCCTGGCAATTATTTATCTCTTTTTCTATAAGAATCTCTTTTCTAGCCAATCGCAGTGGTGCACAGCCAGTAATCCCAGTGGCTCGGGAGTCTGAGACAGGAGGATCGTGAGTTGAAAGCCAGCCTCAGCAATGGCGAGGTGCTAAGCAACTCGTGAGACCCTGTGTCTAAAGAAAATACAAAAAAGGGCTGGGAATGTGACTCTGCGGTCAAGTGCCCTGAGTTCAATCCACAGACCCCCTCAAAATGAATCTTCTCTGCTGCACGCTGCCCAGTCATCTGGCCCAGCTGACGGTGACCTGTGGACTCTCTGACAGAAGAGTCACCTGGCCCTCGAATGCACCATGTCTTGTTCCTCCAGTGTTGACACTATGAAGAAGGTGGTTCAGCAGCTCTGGCTGGAGGCCGGACTCAACCACATGAAGGTTTCCCAGGCAGTTGCTGACTTGAAAAAATTTTGTCTGCAGAATGCTCACCATGATCCCCTACTGACTGGAGTATCTTCATGTACAAGTTACTTCAGACCCCAGAAAGTCTATTTCTTTTTGTAGTCATCTTTCTGAGGTTTCCCAAACCCACTGCTCAAGAACCAGTGAATATTCAAGAGAGCTTAATTTGAAGCCTGTACAAAAAATTTCCCTGTAACACATGTACCAAAATACAATCTTCTACTTTTGTCAATCCTTAACATCTACCTCTCTGAATTTTCATGAATTTCTATTTCACAATGGTAATTATTTTATATACACTGGCAGCAACATACAATAAAATATTTATTTATTTTTTAGTACCGGGGATTGAACCCAAGGGCATTCAACCACTGAGCCACATCCCCAGCCATATTTTGTGTTTTTATTTAGAGACAGGATCTCACTGAGTTGTTTAGTGCCTTGCTTTTGCTGAGGCTGGCTTTGAACTCTCGTTCTCCTGTCTCAGTCTCCCCGGCTCTGCTAGGATTACAGGCACGTGCCACTACACCTGGCTCAAAATACTTGGTATTAAAAAGAAAAAAAAAAACCTTCTTCTTCCTCTTGCAGAGAAGCCACATAACCCAGATATTGAATCCTGGTGTACTGTAAATCTGAATTTCAATCTTAGGTCTTTCCCATATTTGCTGGTTGTCTCATCTTGTTGAATATGACCAGAGCCAGTTCATTACTCTGCCAAACTCCTGTCCTACAGGAATTTTGAGTGAAAATATACTTAAAGTTCCAGACACATAAAATACTGGATTTCTCATGATACCCAGCCATTAGATCGTGTCCAAAAGATAGACCTATTAAAAATAATGCTCAAGGGCTGGGGATGTACCTCAGTAATAAATTGGTTGACTGCATGAGGCCCTGGGTTCAATTCCCAGCATTTAAAACAAAAGAAAAGTTCAAGATACCACCTCCCCTCACTCCAAAAGAATATGTTAGACAGGTGTGGTGGCACCTGTGATCCCAGTGGCTTTGGAGGATGAGGCAGGAGAACTGTGGGTTCAAAGCCAGCCTTAGCAACTTAGTGAGGCCTTAAGAAACTCAGTGAGACTCTATCTCTAAATAAAATACAAAAACATGCTGGGGATGTTGCTCAGTGGCTAAGCACCCCTGGGTTCAATTCCCAGTACCAAAAAAAAAAAAAAAAAAAAGAATATGTTAGCTGGAACATGAGACTGATCAAATTATGTGCATGCAAGGATATGGTATAATGAATCCCAGTATTATGTAAAATTTTACTAATAAAAATAAATAAATAGATTGCAATTTTTTACTTGGGGGAAAAAAGCAATGTATTTTCTTATCAACAACCCCAGAGTAAATCTGTAAATCAGATGGCTGGCATCATAAGTGTATCTGGTGGGTACAAATAATCATTTTCTAGAAACCCATTATTTTGTCAAAAAGCAACATTTCATTAGGTACTATCAGAGCTTGAATAAAATTTCCCAGTAAAATCTCTCCATTCTGGTCCAACGGTGTCATTCAGTGATGGAGCAATTGCCTAGCTCATGTGAGGCTCTGGGTTTGATCCACAGCACAGGGATCTCCCAAATCCTTTAAAGAAACAAGTGGTTCGGTACACAAAGATGTTTGTTAGATAGAAGGAAGGTCACCACAGTGTAAAGGTAACGTGTAACGCTTGAAATTACTACAGAGAATTAAATAAATTATAATATAAATTATAATAATTTGTTATAGTTTTTTATGTAGCCGTTGTTAAGAGATTCTGCAGAAATATATTTACTCACAAGTGGCTTTCTGAGGTAGTAGCATGCAGTGAGAGTGGTCTGTCAGAGATTCCACCACGGGTATGGTCGGGCCAAAAGCACAGAAGGCAATGGTGCAGCCCATCACCCTCTTCTTCAGATGCTTGCAAAATAGGTGCAATTTCAGGGGTGGTTCTATGAGCAAATGAATATAATGATAAGAGCTGTATCATTGGTTTTGATGAGTACATGAGCATTGTATCAGATGATGAGAACAGATTTATTTTAAAACAGTCAAGAAAACAACTGGGTTGGATCATACTAAAGAAGATAATATTGGGCTGGGTACAGTGGCGCCTGCCTGTAATCCCTGCAGCTTGGGAGGCTAAGACAGGAGGATCTCAGATTCAAAGCCAGCCTCAGTAAAATCAAGGTGCTAAGCAACTCAGTGAGACCCTGTCTCTAAAATAAAATACCAAATAGGTCTGGGGATATCTGCTCAGTGGTCAAGTGTCATGAGTTCAATCCCCAGTACCCCCCCACCCAGAAAAAGAGATAATATTATTCTGTCACAAAGTGCCTCCAACTAGAAATGATAACTGAAAGGCTGGGACTGTAGCTCAGTGGTAGAGCACCCGAATCACACATGTGAGGCACTGGGTTTGATCCTCAGTACCACATAAAAATAAATAAAGACATTGGGTCCAACTACAACTAAATATATATATATATATATATATATATATATATATATATATATATATATATATATATATATATATATATATATTTGGGGGAAACTTTTTTTCATATAGTTTTTGTTACCTTTTTGATATTATCAGATGACAATGCTGTGGGGTTGATTTTATTTTAAAAAGTTCTGGGCCAGGACAGTGGCACATGCCTAAATTCAGGAGGCTGAGACAAGACTATCACAAGTTGAAGGCTAGCCTTAGCAACTTAATAAAAAGTAAAAAGAAATGATCATTGCATCCTTTTTGCCTTGATATTAGCCTCTTCAAGGACCCCATTTTTTGGTACAGGGGATTGAAATAGGGGCTTTCACATGCTAGGCAAGTGCTCTACTAACGAGCACCATACCCAGCCAATCCCCCTTGATTTTAGACAGGGTCCACCTGAGTTGCCCAAGCTGGCATCAAATTTGCCATCTTCCTGCCTCAGCCTTTTGCGTAGTGGGGATGAGGAGACATGTCCTGCAATGACTGGCTGAGACTAGATTTTTCAAAAAACTTTTTCTCAAGGATATCTCTTAAGAAGATACAGGAATAAAACTGTGTCCAGAAAAACAATTTAAAATGTATATTGAAGGCATGTCTCCCACATGAGCTTTTGGAGGACACACAATATCAAACCATGATACACTGGGTAGAGGATTATAGGCTGGTGGGTTTTCCTTTCAACACTTCAAAATTTCACTCAACTCTCTTTCTCTAGCACATTTTAGGAGAAGTCCACTAAGATTCTTATCTTGGCTCCTGTATGAGTAAGCTGATTTCTTTAAATACCATCTCTTTGGCTTTGATTTTCAGCAATTTGAAAGATGGTAGGTGTAGATTTTGGGTATTTGCCTTGTTTGATGTTCTCAGAACTCCCTGTATCTATTACTTCATAAAAGTTTTCTGCCATTATTACTCGAAGTCTTTCCTCAACTCTGTTCTATTTTGCTTCTCCTCCTCCTATTCCAACTGCACGTGTGTTTATCTTTTGCAATTGCCCCGTTGTTCTTAAATTTTCTGTTTCAATTTTTCTTTTCTCTTTGCAATTTTGCCTGAGAAATTTCTTCTGACCTATCTGCAAGTTCACTAATATTCTCCCCAGTCATGTCCAGGGTACTAGTGAGCCCATCAAAGGTGTTAAGCATTCATCTTAGTCATTTTATCTCCAGTCTTTCCTTTTTTCTCTTGTTTACCATTTCCATCATCAGCTTACATTATCTATCTTTTCTTGAATATTCTTGTTCAGCTCTAACCCTCTATAACCCTTAGGATCTCAATCATAGTTGTTTCAAATCCCTGTCTGATAATTCCCACAGCCTCATCATTTGAGGGTCTCATTCGAATGCTTGCTTTATGTCCTTTCTTCTTGCTTTTTAGTATGTATACCTTATAATGATTTTTGATTGAAAGCTAGACAGTGTACTGAATAATAGGAACTGAGGTAAATAGGCCATTTATTTGGTGAGATTTTGTGCTCATCTGTCTAGAAGTTCAGTCATGTTTAGTGTTTTCTGTTGCCAAAGAGGCCAGAAACTTTCAGATTCCTATAATGTGCTTATTTTCATTTCTTGCCCAGAAAGAATTTGTGTCTTCAACTCTTTCATCTCTAATTCTCTAAAGTTGTGTGGAGGATTTTTGGTATAGTGGCACAGTAGAGAGGAAGGAAGGATTCTGTGGTCTATGATTAGATCATGGTGTTGAGTGAGCCTGTATTGCTGGGGTGTGACTTTCACTGGTGTTTCCTACTTTTCCACCACCACTAGCAACTTGCAGGAGATAAGAGCCTGGAGTAGGAGAAACGCCTTCCCCCTTGAGGGACAAGGCTCTGGTGAAATCCTTGTACTTGGAGAGTAGGTTTCTGTTCTGGAGAATGGTTGCTCTTTTCACAATGGTTACCTCCATGTCCAGGATCACTATTCTCAAGGGACCTAAATGTGGTCTGCCCTCTGGGATTCACCAATCAGGGCTCCTTTTCATTATTGGCAGCACCCATCTCAGGCACTGATCCCATGCTCCAACTTCATTCCCTTTCTACTCAGCCCCCTGACTGCAACTCCTCCTGGAGTCACTTGCTTGGTGGTTGGTGGCAAGGACTCTGGAGCCAGACCTCATAAGTCCAAATCACAGCTCTACAACTGTCCAGCAGGGAGACCTTGGGTAGCACTTAGCACCTGGTCACTCAGTTTCCCTATCTGTAAAACAATGAATTGTGGGTTAATTCATGTAAACCACATAGAACAGTGGTTGTGCCACAAAGTGCCCTGTGTGCTGAAGACAGACCACGATATATGCTGATGTAGAAGGGGAAAAGGTACACTCATACACTGCTGGTGGGACTGCAAATTGGTGTAACCCAATCTGGAAAGCAGTATGGAGATTCCTTAGAAAACTTGGAATAGAACCACCATTTGACCCAGCTATCCCTCTCTTAGGTCTATACCTAAATGACTTAAAATCAGCATATTACAGGGACACAGTCACATCAATGTTTATAGCAGCTCAATTCACAATTGCTAAACTGTGGAAACAGCCTGGATGCCCGTCAATAGATGAATGGATAGAGAAACTGTGGTATATATATCTAATGGAATATTACTCAGCATTAAAAGAGAATAAAATTACGACATGTAATGAATGGAGTTCGAGAATATCATGCTAAATCAAGTAAGCCAATCCCAAAAATCCAAAGGCTGAATGTTCTCTCTGATAAGAAAAAATGGAGGAACTTTGATGGGGCAAAGGGGAGGCAGAGGTGAGGAGGGGGCATGGGGGTAGGAAAGATGGTGGAATGAGATGGACATCATTACCCTAGGTACATGTATGAATGCACATATGGTGTGAACGCTACATCAGGTACAACCATAGAAATGTAAATTTGTGCTGCAGTTGTGTACAATGAATTAAAATGCATGGTGCTGTCATATATATCTAATGAAAAATACAAAACGAAAACAGAAACCCTAAGGCTAGCATGGTCTGCTCCAAAGCTCAATAGACCTGGTAGTTATGATTCTAGTACCACTGCTAACCTTTTTCCATGACCCAATGCATGTCATCCCTTCTTCTTGTGCTACAACAGAAATTGACATAAAACTTGGTGGTAGACTGTGACCCAAACATCACTTCATTCTCAGTAGAAACCCAACTGACCAAGAGAAATCTGAAAAAAAATATTCAACATTACTAATCACTAGAGAAATGCAATTAAAATCATAATGGGATACCCTCTCGCACCTATTAGAATGGTTATTATCAAAAAGACAAAAGAACCAGTGGCACATGCCTTAATCTCAGGAACTCAGGAGGCTGAGGCAGGAGGATTATAAATTCAAGGTAAACCTCAGCAACTCAGTGAGAGCTGATCTCAAAATAAAAAGTAAAAAGGTCTCCAGATGGCTATCAGGGTTAAAATCCCCCTGGGTTCAACCCCCATCATAAATAAAAGAAAAAGAAAGACAAAAGATTTTAAGTACTGGTCAGGATGTGGAGAAACTAGAATTCTTGTACTATGTTTGGGGGAATATAAATTAGTACAGTCATTATGGAAATTAGTATGGGAAGTTTCTTTAAAACTTAAAAATAGAGCTCAGTTGGGAGAGTGCTTGCCTTGCATGGACAAGGCCCTGGGTTCAATCCCCAGCACCAAAAAAAACAAAAAACAAAAAACAAAAAACTACCCTATGGTCCAGCCAATCGGTGCATGAATGGATACAGAAAATGTGGTTTAGAAATATAAGGGGATACTCTTTAGTCTTTAAAAAAAATATAAGGAAATTCTGTCATTTATGACAAATGAATGAGGCCAAAGGACGTTTTATTGGGGGAAATAGCCACGCACAGGGCAACAATCACATGATCTCACCTACATGTGGAATCTATAAAAGTTGAACTCATAGAAACAGAGAGCAGAATGGTGACTGCCAGGGGCCCAGGAGTGGCTGGGCTGTGGAGGGGGAAGATGCTGGTCCCAGGAGAACAAATTACACTTAGATGAGAGGGATGAGTTTAAGGGATCTATTGTGCAATATAATGACTACAGTTAATAATAACATACAACAGAATGAGTACAGTTGATAATGTTATCTACATTAAAAATGACTCAAAGAGTAGATTTTAAGGGTCCTCACCACAAATAAGAATATGAAGTAATGTATATGTTAAAAAGCTTGACTCAGACGTTCTTCAATGTAACATTTTTCAAATTATGTTATATGCCATAAATATGTACAAATTATTATTAGTATTGTTATTATCATCATCATCAGGGATTGAACCTAGGATTGTTTAACCATTGAGTCACATCCCCAGCTCATTTTATTTTTGAGAGAGAATTACATCATAAATCCCACCATGGAAGTGAGTAAACTGGGAAGATATTTAATTGGTAGATTTCTATCTCCTTCCCCAAACTGGAGCTCTGTTACAACAAAAAGGAAGAAGTGGAGCTAGGATGAGCAATGAGCACTGTTGACTCCAATTAGCACTGGGCCTGAAAGGGGGATGACCATCACCAAACTTCTCCCCATGCCATCTTCACATAATTTATGGCCTCTGTATTAGCCTGCTTTCTGTTGCTCTAACAAAATACCCGAGAACAGATAATTTATAAGGAGGTAAGTTTTATTTAACTCAGTATCCAAGATTTGGCAGCTCCTGCAAGTGATCTCTGGTGAGGGTGTTCACCAGATTGTGTGTCAGAAAACAGGGAGGGACCCATCTGGCTCTTTTGATAACAACTCCCTCTTACAGGAGCAAATGGGGGCCCATGAGAAGTCCATTACTCCCTTGAGAGGGCATCTTGCAGAGTGACTGAGTTACCTCCCACTAGGCCCACCTCTTTCAGGTTCTACCACCTCATCACTGAGGACCAACCCTCCAGCCTTTGAACCTTTGGGACAAACCACATCATATCATCACAAGCTCCAACAAAGCTACCATCATAAGAGCAGGATGTCCCAGTCTACAACATGTGCGTATGTGGGGGATGGGGAAGGTTGATCTCACAAGTCACTGGAAGCAGCCAGAGCCCCCATTCCAGAACCTCTGTGATGTCACTTCTGTTGTCATGGCAGTCTGGGTGCCAACCCAGAAGAGTTCGTTGGTGGCTTCAGTCTGTGAGACTTGGTGGTCTAGCCATGGCCTCTTCACAGAGTATCACGCCCCCAAATGAACCTCCGATCGAATCCTCATGGCTGAAACCAAGCCTGTTTCCAGCTTTTAATGCAATGCTTCTTATTACAATAAGTGGCATCTTCTTCGCCTTTCCGTGAGTCTCCCATGGAAGGTGTCAGTGTCTTAGACACAGAAGAGAAAATAGACAAGGACAGTACAGAGGCAGGGAGGGAAGTGGAGAGAGAGGGTCAGCAGGGGAAGGAGGATATAGAGTTAGAGGGAACCCAATGTGAAAGCACAGAGGTCTGGAGTGCCTGACGCATTTAGGGAACTATGAGAGACTGCTAATGCTGGTGACATTTTGTGGAGTCTCCATGGTCTGTCTCTAACCTGGATATTTAGATCAGTCCTTAAGGCGAGTGAGTCCTACCTCAGGTGAACTAGGCCTTGTGGGGAGCTCTGGGTTTCCCCAGACTAGGACTGAGTCTGGCTCTGGTTTCAGGTGCCGGTGGTTGGCTCAGAATGGGCAGTGGGAATTTGCCGTGGTTTCGGGCCTATTCTTTATACTGTCCTTCTGCAGCCTCATTTTCCTCAACGGGTCAGACCCAGGCATTTTGCACAAAGGTAAGGCCTCAGACCCCTGGAGAAGGAGGTGGTATCCCAAGGGCTGATGCCTATAGGGGTGATTTCAAACATGCTAACCCCCCTCAACCCCACCCCCCGCCCCCGTGGCCTCAGGAGCCCTTCCCTCCATGTCATCATTACTTGGGCCCTGGCACTTCATTTCCCAAGCCACTGAAGTGCGAAAAAACAGAATCCTGGAGGTGTTCCAGCTGCTTTCGAAGTAAGGACTGGGCAGGCTGGCAAGAGAGGCCAGCAGGCCCTTCCAAACCACGCAGTTCACTCCTCCTCCTTCCCATTTTACACACGACTTCAAGCACTGATCACTATTCCAAAAGGGGAGAGCTCTGTATAGAGCTCCTGTGGCTGGACAGCCCTTTCTCTCTGACTGCCGCCCATCTGAGTGGTCAGCTTGCTCAACAGGGACCGGGATTCCCCTGCCCTCCTCCTCCCCACCCTTCTTGTTGCCCAATGATGCCATGGGGCGGCCCCAAGCAGTAGAGTGGTGGAAGGGCCTCCTGCCACTGCCCAAATCTCTTCCCCTGCCAGGCTCCTTAGAAGAGGACCCCAACATTCAATACATAGCACGAGTGAACAACACGGCCTTTCGCCTGCAGTGGTGCTCGAAGTGTTCTTTCCATCGTCCACCCCGGACCCACCACTGTCCCTTCTGTAATATCTGTGTGGAGGTAAGTACTCCTCCTTCCTGTCCACTCACCAACCCATCCCAGGGCACCTGGCCAGGACCAGGAACCTCACATCATATGTGGTCCAGGGGTGGGTATGAGATCATCTTCCCACACTGCTACAAGTGGCTCTCAGCCACTCTTGGTCACTTATATATGTTATTGCCTCCAGTTCTGCACTTGTCCTGAGACGCTGGCCTTGCTTGCACAGGTGCTGACATGCAAAGGGCACCATCTGTGCTCAGCCTGGTGGAGTCAAGGGGAGGAAAGGCAGTGACTGTCCCACTAGCTTGCTGATACTAGATACCCATAACTTTAGGCCGGCTGCTGCCCTGTTCTGGGTATTGTTGCCTGTCCACCTCTGGGTGTCCAATTGAGGGTTTCCTGGGTTCCGAGTGCTCTTCTCTCATGTGCACACCTTGCACGGGTTTCCAAGTACAGAAGGCTGGCTGGGCTAGAAATTCTTCTCATCCTTACCCAGTATCTGAAAAAATACAGCTTCACAGCTTTTCTGTATCCTGCTCAAAGTGACACCAGGCAGGTCTTGTCTCTAGAGACCTCACTCATGACAAATGACCTGATGAGCCATGGCGTCCTAACTGTGCTCTATCCATGGACGTGCTGGTTTCACCCTGGAGATGGGAGCTCACGTGCAGGGCCAAGAGCAGGAGGTCTAGGGGCTGGGTTGAGGGGGGGCCTCAAGATTTGGGGGTATTGGGCTAAACCAAATAGACCCTCATGGTCTGCCTTCTCTCCCCTAGGACTTTGACCACCACTGCCTGTGGGTAAACAATTGTGTAGGTCAAAGAAATTTCCGCGTATTCGTGCTGCTGCTGGTGTCCCTGTGCCTTTATCTGGTTGTTCTTCTGGCTACCAGTGTGCTTTTTCTCATTCGTACAAGACACATGCCCTTGTCGCTGGACTCAGCCATGGCGTATCCACCCAGTCCCAAGGGCCCACACTGGGAAGAGAATGGGTTGTGGGGAGGGACGGACAGCCAAGGGGCAGGACAGCCAAGAGGTGGGGTTAACCGAGGGAGGGCTGATGTTGTGGGCAGGGCTAAAGGGAGAAGCTACTTGGGAGGACCTATGAAGGACAGATTGAAGGCGAGTGGGGTCAGGGAGATGGGCGTGGTAGGATGGACTATGGAGTTAAGAATCTAGGGAGGCCAAGAAGTGGGGTAATGAAGGTTGAAAAGGGTCAAGTGGGAGGCCAGCATGGTGGGGTGAGGTTTCTCTTGGGTGTGCTGGATTAATTGTCCAGTCCAGGGAGGCAAAAGTGGGTGGGCGGGGCCAGCCAGGGCGGGGCTAATGAGGGCTGTCGGTCGTTGGGCGGGGCCAGGAGAGAACAGTTTGTCTGTTCTTCTTAGCTTGTGTATGCACAGCATCGCAGTAGCTGTACCCGTCTTGGTACTCCTGCTGCCTGTCATTCTGCTCCTGATGATACAGGCTGTGTCGGTGAGCAAGGTAAGCGAGTACTGCAATACCAGACGGTGCGGAGGCATCTTGCATCTTTGGGAATCCGGCACTTTCGGCTGATCTTCACTGCCCTTGGTCCTGATGGTGCCTCATGAGTCCTTCCAGACCCACCCCTTAAGATGCAGCTCAGATCTTTCCTCCCCCTGGAGCTCAGTGGTCATTCTTCCTCGTGGGTGCATTGCATGGAGAGCCTGTTATTTGAGGGATGGGTGCATCCTGCGCTTGTGTTGATAAGAACCCTGCGATCAGAATAACACCAGCAGACACCTAGGGAAACGCTTGAGACGGGGGTCGGTCCTGAGTGGTGTAGCAGCCTGCAAGAAACTGAGTTTGGCGAGGCCAGCATTGTAGAGGAGGACGTGCCACTCTTCCTGTCCTAGGTGTGATTTTGCAATGGTGGAAGACAGGAGGGTGTTGTCTGTGAGAGGCACACCTTTGCAAAAAGGCAGAGAAACCCGAATGTAGGATGTTAAGGAAATGAGGAAGGAACGATTCTAAATCAAACCCAAGGTGCCAGATAATTTATAAGGAGGAGTCAAGATTAAAAAGCCCCTAAAAGTTGAGCGTGAAATTTAGTTTTGATGAAGTGGAAACCTGGGAGCCATGGTGGGATTTAAAAAAAAAAAAACAACAAAAACTCATTTATTGAGGAATAAATTAAAACTGCCAAATTCACCCTTTTAGTCTAGGATACGGGATTTTGACAACTGGATACTGTCCTGCATTCTCCAGCATGATCAAGATTAGGCAGTTTCTTTACTCCAGAATATCCTTTCATTCACCTGTTGTTGTCAGTCTCTCTCCCTATGTCCTTCTGGTTTTTCTTTTTTTCCAGGATCACATGTAAATGGAGTCATTGCCTTCTTTTCTCTGGCTTTATTTATTTAGGACAATGTATTTGAGATTCATCCACGTTGTCGCTCATATCAGTATTTTATTTCTTTTATTGCTGTGTAGAAGCGTATGGATGCCCTATAGATTGTTTATACATTCATCAAACGAAGGATTTTTTACATTATGTCTAGTTTTTGCCAGTATTTTTGTTTGTTTTGTTTTGTTTGTTTCATACTAGAAATTGAACCGGGGGGTGTTTAATCACTGAGGCACATTCCTAGCACCCCTCAAATTATGTTTAAATTTTTTTTTTAATTTTGAGACAGGGTCTCACTAAGTTGCTTAGCGCATCACTAAGTTGCTGAGGCTGACTTTGAACTTGCCATCCTCTTGCTTCAGGCTCCCAAGCCTCTGGGATTATAGGTGTGGGCCACTATGCCTAGCTAGTTTGGGGTAGTTATAAATAAAGCTGCCCCAAACATTGATGCACAGGCATGTGAACATAAGTTTTCATTTTTGTTGAATAAATTCTTAAGGGTGGCATTGCTGAGTCATAAGGTAAACACGTGTGTAACTTTGTAGGAAATTGCCAAATTTGTCTTCCAAAACAACTGTAAGGTTTCTAAATTCTACCAGCAATGTTGGGAATTCCAGTTGCTTCACATCCTCACCAACATTTCACACTTTTTTTTTTTCAAATATATTTTAGGTATCAGTTGACCTTTTATTTATTTATATGCAGTGCTAAGAATCGAATTCAGTGCCTCACACACACTAGGCAAGCATTGTACCACTGAGCCACAACCCCAGCCCCTCACACTGTCCTTTGTTATTTTGTTTTGTCTTTTAATCAAACCTGTCTTATTAAATGAGTCGTAGTATTTCATTAAGGTTCCAGGTTGTGTTTTCCTAATGAGTAATGATGTTGAGCCTATTTTCATGTCTGTTTGGCCTTCATTAGGTCTTTGGTAAAATGTTTACTCCTGGCAGGGCACAGTGGCGCACACCTGTAATCCCAGCAGCTTGGGAGGCTGAGACAGGAGGATTCCGAGTTCAAAGCCAGCCTCAGCAAAGCGAGGCACTAAGCAACTCTGTGAGAACCTGTCTCTAATAAAATACACACAAAAAAATGGACTGGGGATGTGGCTCAGTGGTTGAGTGTCCCTATATTCAATCCGTGGTACCCACTCCCCCCAAAACCGTTTACTCCAATCTTTTGCCCATTTGAAAAAACGGTTGTTTTCTTATTGAGTTTTAAGAGTTTTCTACATCAGATTCAGATCTAGGTTTTGCACATCTCTTCTTGCAATCTGTGACTTGTCATTCCATTTTCTTCATAGCATCTTCCCAAGAGCAGGAGTCCTTAGTGTTGTTTTTCTAGGACTAGGGGTTGAATCAGGGGTGCTCAACCACTGAGTTCTCCCTCAGCATTTTGTGGCTGTTGTACATTCTACATAGAAAATTGTCATCTGTGAAGAACAGTTTCATTACCTTCTTTCCAATCTGTGTATCTTTATTGCTTTTTCTTTTTAGTGTTGAATAGGAATGATAGGGGTGGGCATCTCTGCCCTGGGATTCCTTTAGTATGGCAATCTCTTGACTAAAGGCTCTTTCAGTAAGACTGGTGGGCAGCATCAGTGGGGGAGGGGACGCTGCAGACCCCGAGACAGTGAACAGACAGAGGAGCCTACCTGCTCATCACCTCCCATCCTTTTAGTCCCCAGCCCACCACTGCCATATCTGGTCCTCCTCCCACCTGAGACTCTGTGCTTGGCCCTTATTCATCAGCCCTGTGGTCTGCCTTTACTTTGAGCTTGACCTTTACTGCTTTGTGTACTGAAGGCCTTCAGCCCAGATTTTCCTGGGCCATGTGATTTTTGACTAGGAAACTATGATGGGGCCTCCCCACTGCCCCTGTCCTCCCAGATAGTGAAATTCAGTTAAGGCATAATTTTAGAAAAAAAAAATGAGAGGTGGGGAAATGAAGTGGGAGTGGGGTGGTGACATTGTCTTTGGAGCAATTGAGCAGCACAAGGAAGAGTTTAAAAGGTATCTGAAAGGGGCTGTGGTTGTAGCTCAGTGGCAGAGAACTTGCCTAGCATGTGTGAGGCACTGAGTTTGATCCTCAGCACCCCATACAAATTAAAAAAAATAATAAGGTCTATCAACAACTAAAAAATATTTTTTTTAAAAAAGGGGGGTTTGTGGAAGGATGAGGCAAGAGGACAGGTGTGGCCAATGGAGACAGAACAAGGATCTTGCACAGGGAGGCACAGGATGATGAGGAGCCCTGAGAAGGCAGGAGAAAGGAGTGCAGTGTCAGCACTGTCTGCGGAGAGCTGCTCACAAGTGGGTCAAGGGAGGTCACTCTTCCTAGGAGCATAGGAAGGCAGGAGGCCCTGGGTCACTCTTGGGCTCCCCTGCCCTTAGAATCTTGCTCCAGGCCTGGGCTGAGCCCTGGCTAAGCTGACTGACTTAGGAGGAGTCACTGGGAGATGGCCTTGCCCAGTCCTGCTGATTCTGAGCTCCTCTTCCCATCCCCATCTCCCTCCAGGGCAAATCACTCCGGAACAACAACCCCTTCGACCAGGGCTGTGCCAACAACTGGTATTTGACCATTTGTATGCCAGTGGGACCCAAGTGAGTTGGTAAACTGAAGGCTCAAGTGGTGGATCTCTGGGGCTGGTGGGAGTGGGGTGAGATAAAGCTGGGTTTTCTTCTTTGGTCCCTGACCCCAGCTCCCAGGCCCTGTCACCCATTGTCCTTTCCTTTGGGGTTTTCTCCAGGGCACTCTGGGAGCCTCTGGGAACGTCCCTATTCATTGCCCTTCTAGGTTCTTGCCCTAAGAAATGGAGTAGAGGGGAAATGCAGCCTGGATGAGACTCCTGGCTGGGAACCCTGGGCTCTGTGCTTTCCAAGCTGAGGGTGAGGGTGGTCAGGGGGACCAGGCCAAGGTGTGTAGTGACTCCCTGCATTTGGTCTATCACGCCCCAGGTACATGTCTGCAGCTACTTGGATGCAGCAGGCGGAAGGCACGGAGTGGGACCCTGAGCAAGGGGACCCAGTGCACAAACGGTTCTCGCCACAATATTCCCGTCAACACCGTCCCACAGAGCTCCCTGGGCCCACATCTCCAACACATGGGCAGGGCCCCCCAGGGAGTGGCGAGGCTGCAGCTTTACAGGAGGTGAGGAATAGTGGGTGTGCATTGGGAGAAGGATGTCTGTGGGTCACACATGTGTTGGGGGAGGCTCCTGAGGTTGGGCTGGCCCTAAAGCTGAAGAACATGGAGCTTAAGGAACGGAAATATGAACCTGAGTGTGCGGGTTCCAGGTTTCAGAGTACTCCCAGGTGTTGCTGAATAGACAAAGAGAAAAGACTGCACCACTAATTTGCTAGTTGGCCTTGGCCAGTCCCTTACCTTTCTAGGCCTCAGTTTCCTCAGTTATTAATGAGGACTGAGACTAGTAATTTATGTTTTAAAGGAGATTCTTTTTTGGGGGGGAGGGGGACAGGGAATTGAACTCAGGGCACTCGACCCCTGAGCCACATCCCCAGCCTTATTTTGTATTTTATTTAGAGACAGGTTCTCACTAAGTTACTTAGTGCCTCACTTTTGCTGAGGCTGGCTTTGAACTTGTGATCCTCCTGCCTCAGCCTCCCAGGCCACTAGAATTATAGTCATGTGCCACTGTGCCTGGCCCTTTATTTATTTTTTTTTATGGAAATTTGTACTTGAAATCCCATGTGAAATGTATGAAGTGGAGCATTAGGAGTGCAGTAGGGTAGATAACCCATGGTGCCCACCAAGGGCCCTTGCATTACTTGGGGTACCAGCCCTCTCCTTTGTCCTGTCTCCTGGGGCCCAGAGCCATGACTGTGAACTGCAGGGTAGAAGCTAGAAAGAACACCCATGTATTGACTCATGTGTTTAGATTTCCATCAGCCCGATGCCGCCACAAAAAGCCCACAGAGAAGACTTGGCCTCCCATCCACGAGCCTCTCACTCACCCATTCACACTGCTGGATACCAGGACATCTGAACTTCACCTTTTGAGCCTCCATGTGGAGGCCTCTCGTAGCTGAGCCCTCAATCACTCCCCTATTGGGAGTGCTAAGACTTCCATTCCTGTTGTACATTTGTAAATAGTTTTTACTTCTTCCTATGGCTGCTCTGTCTGTTTGTTCTAGGTTTAGAGAAGCGGTGTTTCCTGGGGATGTAGGGAGGCTCTGAGGGGTTGGAACAAAGCCCTCTTGGAAGGGAAAGATCCTTGCTCTCTGAGAACCCAAGCTAGGGAACCAACATTGTCTAGCTCATTGACCTTGAGCAAGACACTTGTCATTTCTCTCATCCTTAAAATGTGGCAACAGTAATAATCACAGTGACTGACCTGGCTGGCTTCCTGGCAAGGGCTGGAGATGGGAGGAGAGAAAACCCCCAGCTAGCACTAGGGATGGAGCAAGCCCTGTCCTGCAGCATCCCTGTCTGACTACAGGGGGTGCCAGCTGCCCAGGAATTTGAAAACCAAGTCTGGCCCAGCCCTCTAGTGGGAGGTGAGCCAGCCTGAGTCAGTCTGGAGCCCCCTCCTGGGCGCCTCCTCCCCAGATGTGGGAGGGTGGGGGCATTCATCCTGCATCTCTCCTGCAACTGTGTCCCACCCTGGTCCCTTCCCCCTGGGGTGCATCAGGTGCTGGTTCTGGTCCTGTCCCTGGGGTAGACTCAGGAATTTTGAGTCTGCAGGCCCCAGAGTGTTGGGCAGGGGGCACATCAAACCGTGTGTCTGTTAGTCTCCAGAGTGTGATCTTGGGACTGGGAATAATATCACCTTCGTAGTAGGTTGTTGGAGGAGGAGGTGAGGTGTTTCATCTAGTGCACAGCAGGCAAGCAATGGATGCAGCTGGAATGATTTATGGTTATTTTCTCCACTAGTTGGGCGACCCAACCATGTCAGAATTTCCAGAGTACTATTAGTGGTTGTGGGGCTCTCTGAATTTGTATCAAGGACCCCATATCATCTTGCCACATGAAGCATCAGGACAGACAAACTATACTGCTTCTTTCCATACTAGTATCTGGGTGAAACCATCTTGTGTGATAAAGGTGGAGGCAAAAGGATGTCACCCAAGGGGTCAGATGCATGTCCCTAGGGTGTGTGTGTGTGTGTGTGTGTGTGTGAGAGAGAGAGAGAGAGAGAGAGAGAGAGAGAGAGAGAGAGAGAGAGAGAGTATGCACATGTTTGGTATGAGCTCATCCTCGGGGGTGTGTTCGCCCAGCCCCTTATCCTTTCTGACCAACTTTAGGAGGTGGGTGACCTATGATGCAGGATGTGTCTCCAAGTCTCCAGACCACAAAGTCCCACGACAAGACTGCTCTTCCCTCTTCCTTTTCTCCTCAACCTCTCCTGGGAAGCCCAGGCCCAGCCCCACCCGCCTGCACTGGCTTGAACTCCAACACTTCTCATCCCCTTTCCCTGTCCCAATATCTATCTCCCTGGGCTCAAGTCCTTTTGGGGCTTAAGGCTTTTCTCAAATCTTATTCCTGCTCACTTCCTCTGTCTGGGAAGCCCAAGTTCATGGGCACATGGCAGAGAAAGAGGGGAGGAGTCCCTGTGCCCATGTTTTAGTGCCTGTGAACCTGTGTGTGCAGTAGGGATGGCTCAACCCTGCTGACCAACAGGGGGAAAGGCCGAGTGGGGAAGCCAGAGGCTCCCAAGCTCATTCCCAAAGGACAGCCCTCCCAATAAACTGGATCTGAGTGAGGGAGGAGAGAGGTGGTCCAGGAGCCTGGGCCAAGGCCTGGATGTGCATCATGGAACTGCCTGGGTGGGGGAGTGCTGGAGGGAGTCCAGCTCCAAGCGGGGCCCAGAAGGCCAGGCCCCAGTCTCTGAGGAGTTCATGCTGCCTCCTCCAGCCCCGCTGGCTGTCCCCCTGCCATCCTGCCTATCCCCCTGCCATCCTGCCTGGTTCAGGTCTGCACTCATTGGCTCCCTGCCTTCAGGTATACAGGGCCTCACACAGTCTCAGGCAAGGGCCTTTTAAGTCCTAAGCTAGATGTGACACATCTCCTTGACAATCTGGTCCTCAGTTTCCCCACTAGAAAAGGATGTAATTTCCCTCAGATTCTCAAAAGAGGACATGGCCTTTCCAAAGGCAAAGACTTCCTGCTCTGGGATGAAGATTTTAGGTGTGTCCGCCCCCTGCCCCCAGCCTAGGATTCCTAGGATTTCCTTAAGTAAGACCCTTGGATCAGGCTCATTGCTTCTTGAGCATTAAGTGGGACATAGAACATTCCTTCCGTTGATGTCCTCCACCATACCCTCTACCCTAAGCCTTGGGCCAGTCTTGTGACTCCTTGCCAAGTTGAGAGGACCCAACTGGGCTGCACCCCCTTCCCTTTTTGCCCCCTTCTCATTTCTGCTGAATGTGCCCTTGATTCTCAGACATGCTCCACCCAATCCTTGGCCCATGGATAAGGCAAGGGGTGTTATAGGGGACCAGTTATGGGGCCCACTGTCCACCTACCCAGGAAACTCTGCCATCCCTGGGCCAGAGCCAAGAAATGGCCCCCACGCCTGCAGGGCTACCAGGTGCCCACAAGCTCCTAGAACCGTAATGCCAGATTCGTGGGACCCCAATAGACCTCCAGGAGCCGAATCTGATGCAATTACACAAGAGTCTTTATTGCAGGCTCGCACCTGGACTCTCAACCATTTGCAATACAGCGGTCCTGAGTAGTGAGTCCCAACTCTCAGTTAGTGAGAATTTATAGGTTTTGGGGGGATACACTATGCATCACAACATCACACAGAAAATCATTTTATACCGTGGGAAAATCAAACAACAATTCTTAACATTGATGAGCACATTCACTGGCCGGAACAAGTTGGGTAAGGGTAGTGGGTGAATTCAAATGGTGGATATATTTGAACTGACTGGTTTAGGCCCGGAAGGGTTGCAAGAGTCTCTATGCCAAACTGCAGGGTTGCCTAATCATGTTATACATCACGGAAACTACTGGGAGGTCACCTGACATTTCAGATATTTTTCCTGTCTCCTGCTGATTGGTGGTTGCTAGGGGGTTGCTATGGGTCCTCACCTAGCTTAACTGAGTCAGGGTCACCTAGCACCACAGATCCCTTTTGTTAAACAACTCAGCAGGGTGGGTATGTGCCTAGGAACCTTCTGTGGGTTTTTCCAAGGACAAGAGTCATGCCCCCTCCCTCTGGACAGGCCTTGAGGTAGAAGCTGATTTCTCAAAAATGGAGTCACATCAGTTTCTCAGAACCTGGGTGGAGAGCCTAGCATCTCCAGACCTTTCCTCATGGGCCTCTTGGGAAGTCAGGGCATATAGGATGAGACTCAACCTAGTCACCCAGCTCTGCCGCCAACTAATGTGCCACAGGAGAATCTGTCTTCCCTTTGCTAAAACTTGGAGTCCTCAAGGTAATCATAGATATCACACTGAGGGTCACAGACTCTTAAGTCTTTAGGGAGGGTAGGGACTCAGGGATACCTCATCCAGCTGTCTGCCACCCCCAGTTTTGCAGATGGGGCTCTTAGGTCCTGCAGAGGGAAGAGTTTGCCCAAGATAACCTGGTGGCATCAGCCTGATGGCTTTCTCTGGTTCCCAGGGGACCACTCTCATTCCTGCTTCCAGGGCCATTCCAGCAGGGGAAGGGCTTGGACAGTGACCACAGGGCCCCACTCTCGAGGCAAACTTAGAGCTGGCAGTGAAGTTCAGCACAGGGCTCTCTACTGAAAAGGCGGCCAGTTTGAACCCCTCTCCAACCCTGCACTGTGCCCATAGTGCTCCTGCTGCCTCTGGCTCAGCCCTGTCCTGCTCTGCCCTGAGGGCCCCACCCAAGAAGGCCTGCAAGTGGCTGAGGGTGAGGCAAGGCTAGGACCCCTGGGGCAGAGGAGCTGGTTGTCTGAGGAAGTGGGGGTGTCCTGCCCCTTTTACACACTTTAGAATTCCTTTGTTCTCATGCCTTCACTTCCTCACAACCTGCTTACTTGACCTAAAAGATGGAGTGATCCAAGGGCCAGAAGGAAGTGGATCAGGGGTCCTGGCAAGAAGGGAGCAGCCTAGGAGGCATTCATTAACAGCCCCTACAACTCCCTGCAGGGAGGAATAATCCCTGGAGGCTGGTAACCTTGGCAACAGGTGGCAAAGGGGAAGTGCTCTAGAGGTATTAACATTTTATTACTTTTCCTTTCAAACCAGCCTCCATCTTTCTGATCTGACCCATTATTTATTACTTGCACTGTCCTTTTGTCCCCACCAACAACACTTTCTGAATATGTGTCCTATGAAGACAATGAAATTTGATTCCACGTGTACAGACGACTGATTACTTCAATTTTCCTTACTTCCAATCACCTCTCCCCTACCTTCGACCTCCCTGCTTCGTTATCATAAATATCCCTAAACCTTATGGGGGAGAGATCTGAGACTTGATCTGTCTTCTGGCTTGGCTGCCTCCTAAATAAACCTTTTCTTGTTTGCAAAACTGGTCATTTTGAGATAGTAATTTGGGAAGACAGAGAGACATACTAAGTGTCAAAAGCAGCGCCATAAACCGCTAAATGTGAAAGGCTCCCTCCAACACTTGCAACTTTGAGGGCAATGTGCAAAGGAGGATGTAAAATTGTGTACCTCTACCCTGCCTCCACCTCTAGACCAGCCCCTAGCTATCCTCCCTCTGCAAATACTAACACCCCATACCAACAGGTTGCTGTCTGTCTCTCTGGAGATAGCCTGCTTTTCCCCAAAGGGGTCTCTCTCTTAAGATAAGCCCCCATTCTTCCTTGAATATGTATCTACTTCACAAATAAACCTCTGTCTCTGCCTTTGACTGGTGCATGGTAAAATTCTTTTCTGTCATGTCTGCAAGAACCCTGCTGGCCCTGAGTCAAGTTCTCCCTTTCTCTGGAAACTTCTCAGACGATTCTTCAGAGAAATATCTTCTCCTGTGACAGGTTCAGTGATTGGCATGCCATCTATGGGAGGCGGGTGGCCAGGACCATGCCTAATTCAGTAACTGACTGTCATGGAGAAGAGATCTCTTCCAAGAAGGGCAGCAAAGAATTTCAGCATGAGTCTGGCAAAGGCAGAGACAAAGGTTTATTTAGAAAGTAGATACACATTTAAGGGAGAATGCCATCTGTCTCAAGAGTGAGAAGCCCCTCCTTGAGTTGGAGGTCCAACATTTGTAGAAGGGCCATAGTCAGGGACAGGACTGAGGTGGAGACAGGGTGGAGCTGCACAATTGTAAGCTCAGTTTTCCCTGAGTTTATGTATTTCCCTCATTTTACAAGGACATGAGCCAAGAGCCTGTCAAGATTTTAACACAGTGACTCCCACTGCTTGCCTGTCCTCAAGCTTGTCTCTTTTGTCTAAAGAAAACACAGAGACCAAGCTAGAATTTCATAGGACCAAGCAAATGGGGAAAGGGTCGAGAAAGGAGTGCAGGTTTGGGGTTTGGGGAGGGAATACTGAGAAGATAGCTCTGGCTGTCTCCCTATTCATTCGTACCTACTCCCTTTCTTGCAGTTTTGGAGAGAATACAGGTATGGGGGGAAGGCTGCAAAAGGGGTGGGGGGAGGCTTTCTTTTTGCCCCAGTGGTATCTGAAGAGCCAAAGTGGGCAGCAGGACAGAAGCTGACTCTCTTGCCTAGCTGACTCACAGTTTTTATTATTTGATTGCTTGTTTTCTTTTGGCTGACTATACCTACCCTCAATTTTGCCTAAACACACACACTGGCTCATTAATTTAGAGGCATATGCTGAATACCCACCAGTGACAAGAGTAAGATGTGACCCCGTGCTCATTGTTCACAGACCTAGAAAGGGAGATGGACACTTAAAGAGTTAGTAAAAAAGATGAAAAGTGCCAAAACAAGTAGGACTGTCTGTGAATTAATCATACCTTTATATTCTGCTTTTTGTTGTTATTGTTGTAGTTTTTAAATAAGGGACTGCTTCTTTGGGGTTATCCATTTCCTAAAGACAGTAAAAAACTGCCTAAGGCACACCTCTTATATGCATACCAACCACTGGGGGTGGGGGCTATACTTCTAACCTCTTCTTTTAGCAAGCTCTTAATGTTCCCTTTACCTAATTGCCCCAGGGCCAGGTACCAGATTGCAAGAGACATTCCTAAATGCTGCAACCTGTTGGAGTTAGCCAAACCAAACAATTCAAAACTTATGCTCCTTTACCCAGTCCTTCCCTTAAAAACCACAATAAAGACTCTGACCTTGTTTTCTGAATGACCTGGTATTTCCCTGTGTGCTCCCCATTCACAGCCTGCAGTGCCTTCTCTTTGTAGGGATCAGTAGTATAAGTCCCTTCTTCCTTCATGACAGTACTTTCTTTGTCTATGTGACTTAACACACATTTCAAACAATCCTGGGATTGGGTATGATGGTGCATACCAGTAATCCCAGCAGTTCAGTAGGCTGAGACAGGAAGATAACAAGTTCAAAGCCACCTCAGCAATTTAGCAAGGCCCTGTCTCAAAATGAAACATAAAAAAAAGGCTGGGGATGTATGATATAGTCAATGATTAAGTGCCCTTGGACTCAATCCATGGTGTCCAAACAACCAAGGGAAAAAAAAAAAAAAAAAACAACCACCACCATTTTCTGGTTACACTTAAAACAGTGAATACCTATATCTCCCCTACTATTTTGTTTAGTATAAACAAACATAACTAGATAAGAGTTTGTTCCCCACATGGGTTCTGTTTCATCATTCTCAGAGCAAAGAGTCTACTTATTTGTTTATGAACTACCTTAGTATTCCTGGGATGCTAAAATAAAAAATAACAAATTTATTCCTCACAGTTCTGGGGACTGGAAAATGTAAGGTCATGGTACCAGCTTTCCTGATTCATAAATAACTTCCTGCTGTGTCCTCACTTACTGAAAGGGGCAGATAAGCCCCCTTGGCTTATTTTGAAGAACACTATCCCATTTTTAAAGATAGTAATCTCTGGCAATAGGCATGCACTGTATACAGGAATATAGGGCTCTGCCCTCATGACTTCATCATCTCCCATAGGTCCCACTTCCTGATGCCATACCCTTGGACGCTTAGAAATTCAAAATATGAATTTGGGGGTTGGAAGTAGGAATACAAACATTCAGACCATAGCAAGAATTTTTGTTTAAGAAACTGGGTGGAGGCCTGGTGCTGAAGCTCAGTGGTAGAGCGCTTGCCTCACCCGAGTGAGGCACTGGATTTGATCCTCAGCACCACATTAAAAAATAAATTCATAAAAAAAATATTGTGTCCATCAACAACTAAAAAAAAAGAAAGAAAGAAAAAGGGGCTGTGGATGTGGCTCAAGTGGTAGCGTGATCACCTGGCATGCTCGGTGCCCTGGGTTCGATCCTCAGCACCACATACAAATTAAAGATGTTGTGTCCGCTCAAAAAAAAACTATAAAATAAATATCAAAAAATTCTCTCTCTCTCTCTCTCTCTCTCTCTCTCTCTCTCTCTCTCTCTCTCTCTTTAAAAAAAGAAAGAAAGAAACTGGGTGGGATTTGGAGGCGGTTGCTGGGGAATTTTGAGGAATTAGGAATATCCTATATGTAATGAATTCTTAGTAAGTTTCAAACAAAAACCAGGTAGTCTGACAACTTCTGAATATCAAAGAAAACTATCCATTTCTAGAACTTCAATTGCCAGGCTCCTCTGTGTTTGCAAAGTATCTTTATAGCTAATCTGTCATTACTCACATTACTGATAATAGTTGAGAGATGCTATAAGACTCACTTGGCTTGAAATACCTTGGCCAATAACCTGGGTTTCCTCCTACTCTATTTGGTATAAATTGCCTAGTTATAGCCTCTATCAAAGGGTAATTTAAGTTATCTGGCAGGGGAGAAATGTCTCTCTTTGATGATTTGCAGCTGTTGAAGATTTCTAGTAACTAGCTTGACATAGAAATGTGGGGATGTTTCTCAAGAAATATCAGCTTAGAGGGCTGGGGTTTTGGCTCAGTGGTAAAGTGCTCACCTAGCATGCAGAAGGCACTGGGTTCCATCTTCAGCACCACATAAGTGTAAAATGAAGATATGGTGTCCACCTAAATCTAAGAAATAAACATTTTTTTTTAAAAAAAAGAAATATCAGCTTAGGGTTTAATTCTGCTAATTCTGGGTATTCTTAGATGACCCCTAAAGCTCAAGTGTTGAAGAGTTGGTCCCCAATGCAGCAGTGTTCAAAGATGGGGGTCTTTGAGAACAGATTAAATCACAAGGACTCTGACTTCAACAATGCATTCATTCATTTATGGTTCAGAGTTTACTGGGTTTTGAGTGAGAGGCTTTGTTATAAAAGCAAATTCTCCTTTGCTTCCTAGGCACCACGAGGTCAATAGCTTTGGTCTACCACATGCTCCCTCAGTGATGTTCTGCCTCACTATAGGCCTAAAAGCAACAGAATCAGCTAATCAGAGAATGAAACCTCTGAAACTATAACCCAAATATAAATATTTTTTCTTTTCTAGTTGTATATCTTATATATTTTGTCAGTGACACAAAGCTGATCAACAAACTGAATTCCAATCTTTTCCTTGGACATATTACCACAAATCAGTTTGGATAATCACTTTGGCACACACTGAGACTGACTGGGGCAGGATAGGTGTTCAATAAAATTTATTGCATATTCAGTTGAATGAATGGAAGCTTTACTGCTTCAGTTCCAGCTGTGATTTGCATAGAACCGGGACCAACTCTAGTTATACAAAGCAAATAGAGAAATTCCTGGAAGGGTATCAGGAGTTCATAGAATTACGGCAGTTATCTGGATTGTGGCAGATTGCAGAATCAAGGCAGTTCCAGGGAGCTGGCACAAATCCACAGGTTCATGAATAATCTGTCCCTAGAATTGCCATTAGCCCCACCTCCAGCATCCCTTCTGATCCAGGATTCAAATTCCTGGGACTTCAATGGTCTAAATTACCTGTTTGAAATAATTAACCCAAAGGAGATAAAAGAAGGGTCTTCAACTCCCAAGATGGGAGGCTGCAATGGAAGACACATACTAAGAATTGTTCCAATAAAGCCTTCACACAATAAGAAAAATTTCAAAAAAGAATATGGTGGTAATAGAAGAGGGGAATTAGATATTGCACTGTGAAGAAAGACAAATGTCATTCACATTGATACTAAAAGGGAGATGGGCTGGGTGGGGGGGGCGGCGGTTACTGGTAAAGGAGGAAATATAAGGGTGTAGTTTCAGAAGAAGGAAAAAGTGACCATCACAGTCCTCATGTAGCTGGCCAGACAGCTACAAGAACCTGGACAATGGGGTACAGAAAATAAGTATTTCATGGAGTTCCCAGGCTAACTTAGGAGCTGAACAAATATTTGTTCATTGAATTCACAAGAAAATGGAAACCTAAAACATGCTATTTAGATACAAGGAACTGAGTTTCCTTCTGTTAGCTCAGTGGGGAATGTGTCCCCATAGACAGTGACTCATCCTTAGAACCAGTTGAGACTTCCCATTTACTCTTAGGCCCTTATCAAAGATACTGAGTTATCTTTTGCCTTCTGTGTCAGAAGTATGGGGTCTCCATGAAGTTAGTCTTGGGCTTTCCCAGACTTCAGCTACACTGGAATGACTGCTTGCATGCTCCCAAGAGACATGATTCTCTTTCTGGGTTTTCAGATAAAGAATCAGCCCTTAACCAGGTGAATGAGAAGTAAAACTCTATTTATACATGTTGTGTCAAAATGCATTCTACTGTCATGTAGAATAGAACAATTAAAAAAAAAAAGAATCAGCCATTAATTCCTGGCAATTATTTATCTCTTTTTCTATAAGAATCTCTTTTCTAGCCAGTCGCAGTGGTGCACAGCCAGTAATCCCAGTGGCTCGGGAGTCTGAGACAGGAGGATCGTGAGTTGAAAGCCAGCCTCAGCAATGGCGAGGTGCTAAGCAACTCGTGAGATCCTGTGTCTAAAGAAAATACAAAAAAGGGCTGGGAATGTGACTCTGCGGTCAAGTGCCCTGAGTTCAATCCACAGACCCCCTCAAAAAAAGAATCTTCTCTGCTGCACGCTGCCCAGTCATCTGGCCCAGCTGACGGTGACCTGTGGACTCTCTGACAGAAGAGTCACCTGGCCCTCGAATGCACCATGTCTTGTTCCTCCAGCGTTGACACTATGAAGAAGGTGGTTCAGCAGCTCTGGCTGGAGGCCGGACTCAACCACATGAAGGTTTCCCAGGCAGTTGCTGACTTGAAAAAATTTTGTCTGCAGAATGCTCACCATGATCCCCTACTGACTGGAGTATTTCATGTACAAGTTCCTTCAGACCCCAGAAAGTCTATTCCTTTTTGTAGTCATCTTTCTGAGGTTTCCCAAACCCACTGCTCAAGAACCAGTGAATATTCAAGAGAGCTTAATTTGAAGCCTGTACAAAAAATTTCCCTGTAACACATGTACCAAAATACAATGTTCTACTTTTGTCAATCCTTAACATCTACCTCTCTGAATTTTCATGAATTTCTATTTCACAATGGTAATTATTTTATATACACTGGCAGCAACATACAATAAAATATTTATTTATTTTTTAGTACCGGGGATTGAACCCAAGGGCATTCAACCACTGAGCCACATCCCCAGCCCTATTTTGTGTTTTTATTTAGAGACAGGATCTCACTGAGTTGTTTAGGGCCTTGCTTTTGCTGAGGCTGGCTTTGAACTCTCGTTCTCCTGTCTCAGTCTCCCCGGCTGCTATTATTACAGGCACGTGCCACTACACCTGGCTCAAAATACTTGGTATTAAAAATAAAAAAAAAAAAACAAAAAAAAAATAAAAAAAAAAACTTTCTTCTTCCTCTTGCAGAGAAGCCACATAACCCAGATATTGAATCCTGGTGTACTATAAATCTGAATTTCAATCTTAGGTCTTTCCCATATTTGCTGGTTGTCTCATCTTGTTGAATATGACCAGAGCCAGTTCATTACTCTGCGAAACTCCTGTCCTATAGGAATTTTGAGTGAAAATATACTTAAAGTTCCAGACACATAAAATACTGGATTTCTCATGATACCCAGCCATTAGGTCGTGTCCAAAAGATAGACCTATTAAAAATAATGCTCAAGGGCTGGGGATGTACCTCAGTGATAAATTGGTTGCTTGCATGAGGCCCTGGGTTCAATTCCCAGCATTTAAAACAAAAGAAAAGTTCAAGATACCACCTCCCCTCACTCCAAAAGAATATGTTAGACAGGTGTGGTGGCACCTGTGATCCCAGTGGCTTTGGAGGATGAGGCAGGAGAACTGTGGGTTCAAAGCCAGCCTTAGCAACTTAGTGAGGCCTTAAGAAACTCATTGAGACTCTATCTCTAAATAAAATACAAAAACATGCTGGGGATGTTTCTCAGTGGCTAAGCACCCCTGGGTTCAATTCCCAGTACCAAAAAAAAAAAAAAAGAAGAATATGTTAGCTGGAACATGAGACTGATCAAATTATGTGCATGCAAGGATATGGTATAATGAATCCCAGTATTATGTAAAATTTTACTAATAAAAATAAATAAATAGATTGCAATTTTTTACTTGGGGGAAAAAAAGCAATGTATTTTCTTATCAACAACCCCAGAGTAAATCTGTAAATCAGATGGCTGGCATCATAAGTGTATCTGGTGGGTACAAATAATCATTTTCTAGAAACCCATTATTTTGTCAAAAAGCAACATTTCATTAGGTACTATCAGAGCTTGAATAAAATTTCCCAGTAAAATCTCTCCATTCTGGTCCAACGGTGTCATTCAGTGATGGAGCAATTGCCTAGCTCATGTGAGGCTCTGGGTTTGATCCACAGCACAGGGATCTCCCAAATCCTTTAAAGAAACAAGTGGTTCGGTACACAAAGATGTTTGTTAGATAGAAGGAAGGTCACCACAGTGTAAAGGTAACGTGTAAAGCTTGAAATTACTACAGAGAATTAAATAAATTATAATATAAATTATAATAATTTGTTATAGATTTTTATGTAGCCGTCGTTAAGAGATTCTGCAGAAATATATTTACTCACAAGTGGCTTTCTGAGGTAGTAGCATGCAGTGAGAGTGGTCTGTCAGAGATTCCACCACGGGTATGGTCAGGCCAAAAGCACAGAAGGCAATGGTGCAGCCCATCACCCTCTTCTTCAGATGCTTGCAAAATAGGTGCCAATTTCACGGGTGGTTCTATGAGCAAATGAATATAATGATAAGAGCTGTATCATTGGTTTTGATGAGTACATGAGCATTGTATCAGATGATGAGAACAGATTTATTTTAAAACAGTCAAGAAAACAACTGGGTTGGATCATACTAAAAGAAGATAATATTGGGCTGGGTACAGTGGCGCCTGCCTGTAATCCCTGCAGCTTGGGAGGCTAAGACAGGAGGATCTCAGATTCAAAGCCAGCCTCAGTAAAATCAAGGTGCTAAGCAACTCAGTGAGACCCTGTCTCTAAAATAAAATACCAAATAGGTCTGGGGATATGGGCTCAGTGGTCAAGTGTCATGAGTTCAATCCCCAGTACCCCCCCACCCAGAAAAAGAGATAATATTATTCTGTCACAAAGTGCCTCCAACTAGAAATGATAACTGAAAGGCTGGGACTTTAGCTCAGTGGTAGAGCACCCGAATCACACATGTGAGGCACTGGGTTTGATCCTCAGTACCACATAAAAATAAAGACATTGGGTCCAACTATAACTAAATATATATATATATATATATATATATATATATATATATATATATATATATATATATACATATATTTGGGGGAAACATTTTTTTCATATAGTTTTTGTTACCTTTTTGATATTATCAGATGACAATGCTGTGGGGTTGATTTTATTTTAAAACGTTCTGGGCCGGGACAGTGGCACATGCCTAAATTCAGGAGGCTGAGACAAGACTATCACAAGTTGAAGGCTAGCCTTAGCAACTTAATAAAAAGTAAAAAGAAATGATCATTGCATCCTTTTTGCCTTGAAATTAGCCTCTTCAAGGACCCCATTTTTTGGTACAGGGGATTGAAATAGGGGCTTTCACATGCTAGGCAAGTGCTCTACTAACGAGCACCATACCCAGCCAATCCCCCTTGATTTTAGACAGGGTCCACCTGAGTTGCCCAAGCTGGCATCAAATTTGCCATCTTCCTGCCTCAGCCTTTTGCATAGTGGGGATGAGGAGACATGTCCTGCAATGACTGGCTGAGACTAGATTTTTCAAAAAACTTTTTCTCAAGGATATCTCTTAAGAAGATACAGGAACAAAACTGTGTCCAGAAAAACAATTTAAAATGTATATTGAAGGCATGTCTCCCACATGAGCTTTTGGAGGACACACAATATCAAACCATGATACACTGGGTAGAGGATTATAGGCTGGTGGGTTTTCCTTTCAACACTTCAAAATTTCACTCAACTCTCTTTCTCTAGCACATTTTAGGAGAAGTCCACTAAGATTCTTATCTTGGCTCCTGTATGAGTAAGATGATTTCTTTAAATACCATCTCTTTGGCTTTGATTTTCAGCAATTTGAAAGATGGTAGGTGTAGATTTTGGGTATTTGCCTTGTTTGATGTTCTCAGAACTCCCTGTATCTATTACTTCATAAAAGTTTTCTGTGATTATTACTCGAAGTCTTTCCTCAACTCTCTTCTATTTTGCTTCTCCTCCTCCTATTCCAACTCCACGTGTGTTTATCTTTTGCAATTGCCCCGTTGTTCTTAAATTTTCTGTTTCAATTTTTCTTTTCTCTTTGCAATTTTGCCTGAGAAATTTCTTCTGACCTATCTGCAAGTTCACTAATATTCTCCCCAGTCATGTCCAGGGTACTAGTGAGCCCATCAAAGGTGTTAAGCATTCATCTTAGTCATTTTATCTCCAGTCTTTCCTTTTTTTTTCTTGTTTACCATTTCCATCATCAGCTTACATTATCTATCTTTTCTTGAATATTCTTGTTCAGCTCTAACCCTCTATAACCCTTAGGATCTCAATCATAGTTGTTTCAAATCCCTGTCTGATAATTCCCACAGCCTCATCATTTGAGGGTCTCATTCGAATGCTTGCTTTATGTCCTTTCTTCTTGCTTTTTAGTATGTATACCTTATAATGATTTTTGATTGAAAGCTAGACAGTGTACTGAATAATAGGAACTGAGGTAAATAGGCCATTTATTTGGTGAGATTTTGTGCTCATCTGTCTAGAAGTTCAGTCATGTTTAGTGTTTTCTGTTGCCAAAGAGGCCAGAAACTTTCAGATTCCTATAATGTGCTTATTTTCATTTCTTGCCCAGAAAGAATTTGTGTCATCAACTCTTTCATCTCTAATTCTCTAAAGTTGTGCGGAGGCTTTTTTATATAGTGGCACAGTAGAGAGGAAGGAAGGATTCTGTGGTCTATGATTAGATCATGGTGTTGAGTGAGCCTGTATTGCTGGGGTGTGACTTTCACTGGTGTTTCCTACTTTTCCACCACCACTAGCACCTTGCAGGAGATAAGAGCCTGGAGTAGGAGAAACGCCTTCCCCCCTTGAGGGACAAGGCTCTGGTGAAATCCTTGTACTTGGAGAGTAGGTTTCTGTTCTGGAGAATGGTTGCTCTTTTCACAATGGTTACCTCCATGTCCAGGATCACTATTCTCAAGGGACCTAAATGTGGTCTGCCCTCTGGGATTCACCAATCAGGGCTCCTTTCCATTATTGGCAGCACCCATCTCAGGCACTGATCCCATGCTCCAACTTCATTCCCTTTCTACTCAGCCCCCTGACTGCAACTCCTCCTGGAGTCACTTGCTTGGTGGTTGGTGGCAAGGACTCTGGAGCCAGATCTCATAAGTCCAAATCACAGCTCTACAACTGTCCAGCAGGGAGACCTTGGGTAGCACTTAGCACCTGGTCACTCAATTTCCCTATCTGTAAAACAAGGAATTGTGGGTTAATTCATGTAAACCACATAGAACAGTGGTTGTGCCACAAAGTGCCCTGTGTGCTGAAGACAGACCACGATATATGCTGATGTAGAAGGGGAAAAGGTACACTCATACACTGCTGGTGGGACTGCAAATTGGTGCAACCCAATCTGGAAAGCAGTATGGAGATTCCTTAGAAAACTTGGAATAGAACCACCATTTGACCCAGCTATCCCTCTCTTAGGTCTATACCTAAATGACTTAAAATCAGCATATTACAGGGACACAGTCACATCAATGTTTATAGCAGCTCAATTCACAATTGCTAAACTGTGGAAACAGCCTGGATGCCCGTCAATAGATGAATGGATAGAGAAACTGTGGTATATATACCTAATGGAATATTACTCAGCATTAAAAGAGAATAAAATTACGACATGTAATGAATGGAGTTAGAGAATATCATGCTAAATCAAGTAAGCCAATCCCAAAAATCCAAAGGCTGAATGTTCTCTCTGATAAGGAAAAATGGAGGAACTTTGATGGGGCAAAGGGGAGGCAGAGGTGAGGAGGGGGCATGGGGGTAGGAAAGATGGTGGAATGAGATGGACATCATTACCCTAGGTACATGTATGAATGCACATATGGTGTGAACGCTACATCAGGTACAACCATAGAAATGTAAATTTGTGCTGCAGTTGTGTACAATGAATTAAAATGCATGGTGCTGTCATATATATCTAATGAAAAATACAAAACAAAAAGAGAAACCCTAAGGCTAGCATGGTCTGCTCCAAAGCTCAATAGACCTGGTAGTTATGATTCTAGTACCACTGCTAACCTTTTTCCATGACCCAATGCATGTCATCCCTTCTTCTTGTGCTACAACAGAAATTGACATAAAACTTGGTGGTAGACTGTGACCCAAACATCACTTCATTCTCAGTAGAAACACAACTGACCAAGAGAAATCTGAAAAAAAATATTCAACATTACTAATCACTAGAGAAATGCAATTAAAATCATAATGGGATACCCTCTCGCACCTATTAGAATGGTTATTATCAAAAAGACAAAAGAACCAGTGGCACAGGCCTTAATCTCAGGAACTCATTAGGCTGTGGCAGGAGGATTATAAATTCAAGGTAAACCTCAGCAACTCAGTGAGACCTGATCTCAAAATAAAAAGTAAAAAGGTCTCCAGATGGCTATCAGGGTTAAAGTCCCCCTGGGTTCAACCCCCATCATAAATAAAAGAAAAAGAAAGACAAAAGACTTTAAGTACTGGTCAGGATGTGGAGAAACTAGAATTCTTGTACTATGTTTGGGGGAATGTAAATTAGTACAGTCATTATGGAAATTAGTATGGGAAGTTTCTTTAAAACTTAAAAATAGAGCTCAGTTGGGAGAGTGCTTGCCTTGCATGGACAAGGCCCTGGGTTCAATCCCCAGCACCAAAAAAAACAAAAACAAAAAACAAAAAACTACCCTATGGTCCAGCCAATAGGTGCATGAATGGATACAGAAAATGTGGTTTAGAAATATAAGGGGATACTCTTTAGGCTTTAAAAAAAATATAAGGAAATTCTGTCATTTATGACAAATGAATGAGGCCAAAGGACGTTTTATTGGGGGAATTAGCCACGCACAGGGCAACAATCACATGATCTCACCTACATGTGGAATCTATAAAAGTTGAACTCATAGAAACAGAGAGCAGAATGGTGACTGCCAGGGGCCCAGGAGTGGCTAGGCTGTGGAGGGGGAAGATGCTGGTCCCAGGAGAACAAATTACACTTAGATGAGAGGGATGAGTTTAAGGGATCTATTGTGCAATATAATGACTACAGTTAATAATAACATACAACAGAATGAGTACAGTTGATAATGTTATCTACACTAAAAATGACTCAAAGAGTAGATTTTAAGGGTCCTCACCACAAATAAGAATATGAAGTAATGTATATGTTAAAAAGCTTGACTCAGATGTTCTTCAATGTAACATTTTTCAAATTATGTTATATGCCATAAATATGTACAAATTATTATTAGTATTGTTATTATCATCATCATCAGGGGTTGAACCTAGGATTGTTTAACCATTGAGTCACATCCCCAGCTCATTTTATTTTTGAGAGAGAATTACATCATAAATCCCACCATGGAAGTGAGTAAACTGGGAAGATATTTAATTGGTAGATTTCTACCTCCTTCCCCAAACTGGAGCTCTGTTACAACAAAAAGGAAGAAGTGGAGCTAGGATGAGCAATGAGCACTGTTGACTCCAATTAGCACTGGGCCTGAAAGGGGGATGACCATCACCAAACTTCTCCCCATGCCATCTTCACATAATTTATGGCCTCTGTATTAGCCTGCTTTCTGTTGCTCTTACAAAATACCATAGAACAGATAATTTATAAGGAGGTAAGTTTTATTTAACTCAGTATCCAAGATTTGGCAGCTCCTGCAAGTGATCTCTGGTGAGGGTGTTCACCAGATTGTGTGTCAGAAAACAGGGAGGGACCAATCTGGCTCGTTTGATAACAACTCCCTCTTATAAAAACAAATGGGGGCCCATGAGAAGCCATTACTCCCTTGAGAGGGCATCTTGCAGAGTGACTGAGTTACCTCCCACTAGGCCCACCTCTTTCAGGTTCTACCACCTCATCACTGAGGACCAACCCTCCAGCCTTTGAACCTTTGGGATAAACCACATCATATCATCACAAGCTCCAACAAAGCTACCATCATAAGAGCAGGATGTCCCAGTCTACATCATGTGCGTATGTGGGGGTTGGGGAAGGTTGATCTCACAAGTCACTGGAAGCAGCCAGAGCCCCCATTCCAGAACCTCTGTGATGTCACTTCTGTTGTCATGGCAGTCTGGGTGCCAACCCAGAAGAGTTCGTTGGTGGCTTCAGTCTGTGAGACTTGGTGGTCTAGCCATGGCCTCTTCACAGAGTATCACGCCCCCAAATGAACCTCCGATGGAATCCTCATGGCTGAAACCAAGCCTGTTTCCAGCTTTTAATGCAATGCTTCTTATTACAATAAGTGGCATCTTCTTCGCCTTTCCGTGAGTCTCCCATGGAAGGTGTCAGTGTCTTAGACACAGAAGAGAAAATAGACAAGGACAGTACAGAGGCAGGGAGGGAAGTGGAGAGAGAGGGTCAGCAGGGGAAGGAGGATATAGAGTTAGAGGGAACCCAATGTGAAAGCACAGAGGTCTGGAGTGCCTGACGCATTTAGGGAACTATGAGAGACTGGTAATGCTGGTGACATTTTGTGGAGTCTCCATGGTCTGTCTCTAACCTGGATATTTAGATCAGTCCTTAAGGCGAGTGAGTCCTACCTCAGGTGAACTAGGCCTTGTGGGGAGCTCTGGGTTTCCCCAGACTAGGACTGAGTCTGGCTCTGGTTTCAGGTGCCGGTGGTTGGCTCAGAATGGGCAGTGGGAATTTGCCGTGGTTTCGGGCCTATTCTTTATACTGTCCTTCAGCAGCCTCATTTTCCTCAACGGGTCAGACCCAGGCATTTTGCACAAAGGTAAGGCCTCAGACCCCTGGAGAAGGAGGTGGTATCCCAAGGGCTGATGCCTATAGGGGTGATTTCAAACATGCTAACCCCCCTCAACCCCACCCCCCGCCCCCGTGGCCTCAGGAGCCCTTCCCTCCATGTCATCATTACTTGGGCCCTGGCACTTCATTTCCCAAGCCACTGAAGTGCGAAAAAACAGAATCCTGGAGGTGTTCCAGCTGCTTTCGAAGCAAGGACTGGGCAGGCTGGCAAGAGAGGCCAGCAGGCCCTTCCAAACCACGCAGTTCACTCCTCCTCCTTCCCATTTTACACACGACTTCAAGCACTGATCACTATTCCAAAAGGGGAGAGCTCTGTATAGAGCTCCTGTGGATGGACAGCCCTTTCTCTCTGACTGCCGCCCATCTGAGTGGTCAGCTTGCTCAACAGGGACCGGGATTCCCCTGCCCTCCTCCTCCCCACCCTTCTTGTTGCCCAATGATGCTATGGGGCGGCCCCAAGTAGTAGAGTGGTGGAAGGGCCTACTGCCACTGCCCAAATCTCTTCCCCTGCCAGGCTCCTTAGAAGAGGACCCCAACATTCAATACATAGCACGAGTGAACAACAGGGCCTTTCGCCTGCAGTGGTGCTCGAAGTGTTCTTTCCATCGTCCACCCCGGACCCACCACTGTCCCTTCTGTAATATCTGTGTGGAGGTAAGTACTCCTCCTTCCTGTCCACTCACCAACCCATCCCAGGGCACCTGGCCAGGACCAGGAACTTCACATCATATGTGGTCCAGGGGTGGGTATGAGATCATCTTCCCACACTGCTACAAGTGGCTCCCAGCCACTCTTGGTCACTTATATATGTTATTGCCTCCAGTTCTGCACTTGTCCTGAGACGCTGGCCTTGCTTGCACGGGTGCTGACATGCAAAGGGCACCGTCTGTGCTGAGCCTCGTGGAGTCAAGGGGAGGAAAGGCAGTGACTGTCCCACTAGCTTGCTGATACTAGATACCCATAACTTTAGGCCGGCTGCTGCCCTGTTCTGGGTATTGTTGCCTGTCCACCTCTGGGTGTCCAATTGAGGGTTTCCTGGGTTCCGAGTGCTCTTCTCTCATGTGCACACCTTGCACGGGTTTCCAAGTACAGAAGGCTGGCTGGGCTAGAAATTCTTCTCATCCTTACCCAGTATCTGAAAAAATACAGCTTCACAGCTTTTCTGTATCCTGCTCAAAGTGACACCAGGCAGGTCTTGTCTCTAGAGACCTCACTCATGACAAACGACCTGATGAGCCATGGCGTCCTAACTGTGCTCTATCCATGGACGTGCTGGTTTCACCCTGGAGATGGGAGCTCACGTGCAGGGCCAAGAGCAGGAGGTCTAGGGGCTGGGTTGAGGGGGGGGCTCAAGATTTTGGGGTATTGGGCTAAGCCAAATAGACCCTCAAGGTCTGCCTTCTCTCCTCTAGGACTTTGACCACCACTGCCTGTGGGTAAACAATTGTGTAGGTCAAAGAAATTTCCGCGTATTCGTGCTGCTGCTGGTGTCCCTGTGCCTTTATCTGGTTGTTCTTCTGGCTACCAGTGTGCTTTTTCTCATTCGTACAAGACACATGCCCTTGTCGCTGGACTCAGCCATGGCGTATCCACCCAGTCCCAAGGGCCCACACTGGGAAGAGAATGGGTTGTGGGGAGGGACGGACAGCCAAGGGGCAGGACAGCCAAGAGGTGGGGTTAACCGAGGGAGGGCTGATGTTGTGGGCAGGGCTAAAGGGAGAAGCTACTTGGGAGGACCTATGAAGGACAGATTGAAGGCGAGTGGGGTCAGGGAGATGGGCGTGGTAGGATGGACTATGGAGTTAAGAATCTAGGGAGGCCAAGAAGTGGGGTAATGAAGGTTGAAAAGGGTCAAGTGGGAGGCCAGCATGGTGGGGTGAGGTTTCTCTTGGGTGTGCTGGATTAATTGTCCAGTCCAGGGAGGCAAAAGTGGGTGGGCGGGGCCAGCCAGGGCGGGGCTAATGAGGGCTGTCGGTCGTTGGGCGGGGCCAGGAGAGAACAGTTTGTCTGTTCTTCTTAGCTTGTGTATGCACAGCATCGCAGTAGCTGTACCCGTCTTGGTACTCCTGCTGCCTGTCATTCTGCTCCTGATGATACAGGCTGTGTCGGTGAGCAAGGTAAGCGAGTACTGCAATACCAGACGGTGCGGAGGCATCTTGCATCTTTGGGAATCCGGCACTTTCGGCTGATCTTCACTGCCCTTGGTCCTGATGGTGCCTCATGAGTCCTTCCAGACCCACCCCTTAAGATGCAGCTCAGATCTTTCCTCCCCCTGGAGCTCAGTGGTCATTCTTCCTCGTGGGTGCATTGCATGGAGAGCCTGTTATTTGAGGGATGGGTGCATCCTGCGCTTGTGTTGATAAGAACCCTGCGATCAGAATAACACCAGCAGACACCTAGGGAAACGCTTGAGACGGGGGTCGGTCCTGAGTGGTGTAGCAGCCTGCAAGAAACTGAGCTTGGCGAGGCCAGCATTGTAGAGGAGGACGTGCCACTCTTCCTGTCCTAGGTGTGATTTTGCAAAGGTGGAAGACAGGAGGGTGTTGTCTGTGAGAGGCACACCTTTGCAAAAAGGCAGAGAAACCCGAATGTAGGATGTTAAGGAAATGAGGAAGGAACGATTCTAAATCAAACCCAAGGTGCCAGATAATTTATAAGGAGGAGTCAAGATTAAAAAGCCCCTAAAAGTTGAGCGTGAAATTTAGTTTTGATGAAGTGGAAACCTGGGAGGCATGGTGGGATTTAAAAAAAAAAACACAACAAAAACTCATTTATTGAGGAATAAATTAAAACTGCAAAATTCACCCTTTTAGTCTAGGATACGGGATTTTGACAACTGGATACTGTCCTGCATTCTCCAGCATGATCAAGATTAGGCAGTTTCTTTACTCCAGAATATCCTTTCATTCACCTGTTGTTGTCAGTCTCTCTCCCTATGTCCTTCTGGTTTTTCTTTTTTTCCAGGATCACATGTAAATGGAGTCATTGCCTTCTTTTCTCTGGCTTTATTTATTTAGGACAATGTATTTGAGATTCATCAACGTTGTCGCTCATATCAGTATTTTATTTCTTTTATTGCTGTGTAGAAGCGTATGGATGCCCTATAGATTGTTTATACATTCATCAAACGAAGGATTTTTTACATTATGTCTAGTTTTTGCCAGTATTTTTGTTTGTTTTGTTTTGTTTGTTTCATACTAGAAATTGAACCGGGGGGTGTTTAATCACTGAGGCACATTCCTAGCACCCCTCAAATTATGTTAATTTTTTTTTTTTAATTTTGAGACAGGGTCTCACTAAGTTGCTTAGCGCATCACTAAGTTGCTGAGGCTGACTTTGAACTTGCCATCCTCTTGCTTCAGGCTCCCAAGCCTCTGGGATTATAGGTGTGGGCCACTATGCCTAGCTAGTTTGGGGTAGTTATAAATAAAGCTGCCCCAAACATTGATGCACAGGCATGTGAACATAAGTTTTCATTTTTGTTGAATAAATTCTTAAGGGTGGCATTGCTGAGTCATAAGGTAAACACGTGTGGAACTTTGTAGGAAATTGCCAAATTTGTCTTCCAAAACAACTGTAAGGTTTCTAAATTCTACCAGCAATGTTGGGAATTCCAGTTGCTTCACATCCTCACCAACATTTCACACTTTTTTTTTTTCAAATATATTTTAGGTATCAGTTGACCTTTTATTTATTTATATGCAGTGCTAAGAATCGAATTCAGTGCCTCACACACACTAGGCAAGCATTGTACCACTGAGCCACAACCCCAGCCCCTCACACTGTCCTTTGTTATTTTGTTTTGTCTTTTAATCAAACCTGTCTTATTAAATGAGTCGTAGTATTTCATTAAGGTTCCAGGTTGTGTTTTCCTAATGAGTAATGATGTTGAGCCTATTTTCATGTCTGTTTGGCCTTCATTAGGTCTTTGGTAAAATGTTTACTCTTGGCAGGGCACAGTGGCGCACACCTGTAATCCCAGCAGCTTGGGAGGCTGAGACAGGAGGATTCCGAGTTCAAAGCCAGCCTCAGCAAAGCGAGGCACTAAGCAACTCTGTGAGAACCTGTCTCTAATAAAATACACACAAAAAAATGGACTGGGGATGTGGCTCAGTGGTTGAGTGTCCCTATATTCAATCCGTGGTACCCACTCCCCCCAAAAGCGTTTACTCCAATCTTTTGCCCATTTGAAAAAACGGTTGTTTTCTTATTGAGTTTTAAGAGTTTTCTACATCAGATTCAGATCTAGGTTTTGCACATCTCTTTTTGCAATCTGTGACTTGTCATTCCATTTTCTTCATAGCATCTTCCCAAGAACAGGAGTCCTTAGTGTTGTTTTTCTAGGACTAGGGGTTGAATCAGGGGTGCTCAACCACTGAGTTCTCCCTCAGCATTTTGTGGCTGTTGTACATTCTACATAGAAAATTGTCATCTGTGAAGAACAGTTTCATTACCTTCTTTCCAATCTGTGTATCTTTATTGCTTTTTCTTTTTAGTGTTGAATAGGAATGATAGGGGTGGGCATCTCTGCCCTGGGATTCCTTTAGTATGGCAATCTCTTGACTAAAGGCTCTTTCAGTAAGACTGGTGGGCAGCATCAGTGGGGGAGGGGACGCTGCAGACCCCGAGACAGTGAACAGACAGAGGAGCCTACCTGCTCATCACCTCCCATCCTTTTAGTCCCCAGCCCACCACTGCCATATCTGGTCCTCCTCCCACCTGAGACTCTGTGCTTGGCCCTTATTCATCAGCCCTGTGGTCTGCCTTTACTTTGAGCTTGACCTTTACTGCTTTGTGTACTGAAGGCCTTCAGCCCAGATTTTCCTGGGCCATGTGATTTTTGACTAGGAAACTATGATGTGGCCTCCCCACTGCCCCTGTCCTCCCAGATAGTGAAATTCAGTTAAGGCATAATTTTAGAAAAAAAAATGAGAGGTGGGGAAATGAAGTGGGAGTGGGGTGGTGACATTGTCTTTGGAGCAATTGAGCAGCACAAGGAAGAGTTTAAAAGGTATCTGAAAGGGGCTGTGGTTGTAGCTCAGTGGCAGAGAACTTGCCTAGCATGTGTGAGGCACTGAGTTTGATCCTCAGCACCCCATACAAATTAAAAAAAAATAATAAGGTCTATCAACAACTAAAAAATATTTTTTTTAAAAAGGGGGGTGTGTGGAAGGATGAGGTAAGAGGACAGGTGTGGCCAATGGAGACAGAACAAGGATCTTGCACAGGGAGGCACAGGATGATGAGGAGCCCTGAGAAGGCAGGAGAAAGGAGTGCAGTGTCAGCACTGTCTGCGGAGAGCTGCTCACAAGTGGGTCAAGGGAGGTCACTCTTCCTAGGAGCATAGGAAGGCAGGAGGCCCTGGGTCACTCTTGGGCTCCCCTGCCCTTAGAATCTTGCTCCAGGCCTGGGCTGAGCCCTGGCTAAGCTGACTGACTTAGGAGGAGTCACTGGGAGATGGCCTTGCCCAGTCCTGCTGATTCTGAGCTCCTCTTCCCATCCCCATCTCCCTCCAGGACAAATCACTCCGGAACAACAACCCCTTCGACCAGGGCTGTGCCAACAACTGGTATTTGACCATTTGTATGCCAGTGGGACCCAAGTGAGTTGGTAAACTGAAGGCTCAAGTGGTGGATCTCTGGGGCTGGTGGGAGTGGGGTGAGATAAAGCTGGGTTTTCTTCTTTGGTCCCTGACCCCAGCTCCCAGGCCCTGTCACCCATTGTCCTTTCCTTTGGGGTTTTCTCCAGGGCACTCTGGGAGCCTCTGAGAACGTCCCTATTCATTGCCCTTCTATGTTCTTGCCCTAAGAAATGGAGTAGAGGGGAAATGCAGCCTGGATGAGACTCCTGGCTGGGAACCCTGGGCTCTGTGCTTTCCAAGCTGAGGGTGAGGGTGGTCAGGGGGACCAGGCCAAGGTGGGTAGTGACTCCCTGCATTTGGTCTATCACGCCCCAGGTACATGTCTGCAGCTACTTGGATGCAGCAGGCGGAAGGCACGGAGTCTGACCCTGAGCAAGGGGACCCAGTGCACACATGGTTCTCGCCACAATATTCCCGTCAACACCGTCCCACAGAGCTCCCTGGGCCCACATCTCCAACACATGGGCAGGGCCCCCCAGGGAGTGGCGAGGCTGCAGCTTTACAGGAGGTGAGGAATAGTGGGTGTGCATTGGGAGAAGAATGTCTGTGGGTCACACATGTGTTGGGGGAGGCTCCTGAGGTTGGGCTGGCCCTGAAGCTGAAGCACATGGAGCTTAAGGAACGGAAATATGAACCTGAGTGTGCGGGTTCCAGGTTTCAGAGTACTCCCAGGTGTTGCTGAATAGCAAAGAGAAAAGACTGCACCACTAATTTGCTAGTTGGCCTTGGCCAGTCCCTTACCTTTCTAGGCCTCAGTTTCCTCAGTTATTAATTAGGACTGAGACTAGTAATTTATGTTTTAAAGGAGATTCTTTTTTGTGGGGGAGGGGGACAGGGAATTGAACTCAGGGCACTTGACCCCTGAGCCACATCCCCAGCCCTATTTTGTATTTTATTTAGAGACAGGTTCTCACTAAGTTACTTAGTGCCTCACTTTTGCTGAGGCTGGCTTTGAACTTGTGATCCTCCTGCCTCAGCCTCCCAGGCCACTAGAATTATAGTCATGTGCCACTGTGCCTGAGTCTTTATTTTTTTTTTTTATGGAAATTTGTACTTGAAATCCCATGTGAAATGTATGAAGTGGAGCATTAGGAGTGCAGTAGGGTAGATAACCCATGGTGCCCACCAAGGGCCCTTGCATTACTTGGGGTACCAGCCCTCTCCTTTGTCCTGTCTCCTGGGGCCCAGAGCCATGACTGTGAACTGCAGGGTAGAAGCTAGAAAGAACACCCATGTATTGACTTATGTGTTTAGATTTCCATCAGCCCGATGCCGCAGCAAAAAGCCCACAGAGAAGACTTGTCCTCCCATCCATGAGCCTCTCACTCACCCATTCACACTGCTGGATACCAGGACATCTGAACTTCATCTTTTGAGCCTCCATGTGGAGGCCTCTCGTAGCTGAGCCCTCAATCACTCCCCTATTGGGAGTGCTAAGACTTCCATTCCTGTTGTACATTTGTAAATAGTTTTTACTTCTTCCTATGGCTGCTCTGTCTGTTTGTTCTAGGTTTAGAGAAGCGGTGTTTCCTGGGGATGTAGGGAGGCTCTGAGGGGTTGGAACAAAGCCCTCTTGGAAGGGAAAGATCCTTGCTCTCTGAGAACCCAAGCTAGGGAACCAACATTGTCTAGCTCATTGACCTTGAGCAAGACACTTGTCATTTCTCTCATCCTTAAAATGTGGCAACAGTAATAATCACAGTGACTGACCTGGCTGGCTTCCTGGCAAGGGCTGGAGATGGGAGGAGAGAAAACCCCCAGCTAGCACTAGGGATGGAGCAAGCCCTGTCCTGCAGCATCCCTGTCTGACTACAGGGGGTGCCAGCTGCCCAGGAATTTGAAAACCAAGTCTGGCCCAGCCCTCTCGTGGGAGGTGAGCCAGCCTGAGTCAGTCTGGAGCCCCCTCCTGGGCGCCTCCTCCCCAGATGTGGGAGGGTGGGGGCATTCATCCTGCATCTCTCCTGCAACTGTGTCCCACCCTGGTCCCTTCCCCCTGGGGTGCATCAGGTGCTGGTTCTGGTCCTGTCCCTGGGGTAGACTCAGGAATTTTGAGTCTGCAGGCCCCAGAGTGTTGGGCATGGGGCACATCAAACCGTGTGTCTGTTAGTCTCCAGAGTGTCATCTTGGGACTGGGAATAATATCACCTTCGTAGTAGGTTGTTGGAGGAGGAGGTGAGGTGTTTCATCTAGTGCACAGCAGGCAAGCAATGGATGCAGCTGGAATGATTTATGGTTATTTTCTCCACTAGTTGGGCGACCCAACCATGTCAGAATTTCCAGAGTACTATTAGTGGTTGTGGGGCTCTCTGAATTTGTATCAAGGACCCCATATCATCTTGCCACATGAAGCATCAGGACAGACAAACTATACTGCTTCTTTCCATACTAGTATCTGGGTGAAACCATCTTGTGTGATAAAGGTGGAGGCAAAAGGATGTCACCCAAGGGGTCAGATGCATGTCCCTAGTTTGTGTGTGTGTGTGTGTGTGTGTGTGTGTGTGTGTGTGTGTGAGAGAGAGAGAGAGAGAGAGAGAGAGAGAGAGAGAGAGAGAGAGAGTATGCACATGTTTGGTATGAGCTCATCCTCAGGGGTGTGTTCGCCCAGCCCCTTATCATTTCTGACCAACTTTAGGAGGTCGGTGACCTATGATGCAGGATGTGTCTCCAAGTCTCCAGACCACAAAGTCCCACGACAAGACTGCTCTTCCCTCTTCCTTTCCTCCTCAACCTCTCCTGGGAAGCCCAGGCCCAGCCCCACCCGCCTGCCCTGGCTTGAACTCCAACACTTCTCATCCCCTTTCCCTGTCCCAATATCTATCTCCCTGGGCTCAAGTCCTTTTGGGGCTTAAGGCTTTTCTCAAATCTTATTCCTGCTCACTTCCTCTGTCTGGGAAGCCCAAGTTCATGGGCACATGGCAGAGAAAGAGGGGAGGAGTCCCTGTGCCCAGGTTTTAGTGCCTGTGAACCTGTGTGTGCAGTAGGGATGGCTCAACCCTGCTGACCAACAGGGGGAAAGGCCGAGTGGGGAAGCCAGAGGCTCCCAAGCTCATTCCCAAAGGACAGCCCTCCCAATAAACTGGATCTGAGTGAGGGAGGAGAGAGGTGGTCCAGGAGCCTGGGCCAAGGCCTGGATGTGCATCATGGAACTGCCTGGGTGGGGGAGTGCTGGAGGGAGTCCAGCTCCAAGCGGGGCCCAGAAGGCCAGGCCCCAGTCTCTGAGGAGTTCATGCTGCCTCCTCCAGCCCCGCTGGCTGTCCCCCTGCCATCCTGCCTATCCCCCTGCCATCCTGCCTGGTTCAGGTCTGCACTCATTGGCTCCCTGCCTTCAGGTATACAGGGCCTCACTCAGTCTCAGGCAAGGGCCTTTTAAGTCCTAAGCTAGATGTGACACATCTCCTTGACAATCTGGTCCTCAGTTTCCCCACTAGAAAAGGATGTAATTTCCCTCAGATTCTCAAAAGAGGACATGGCCTTTCCAAAGGCAAAGACTTCCTGCTCTGGGATGAAGATTTTAGGTGTGTCCGCCCCCTGCCCCCAGCCTAGGATTCCTAGGATTTCCTTAAGAAAGACCCTTGGATCAGGCTCATTGCTTCTTGAGCATTAAGTGGGACATAGAACATTCCTTCCTTTGACGTCCTCCACCATACCCTCTACCCTAAGCCTTGGGCCAGTCTTGTGACTCCTTGCCAAGTTGAGAGGACCCAACTGGGCTGCACCCCCTTCCCTTTTTGCCCCCTTCTCATTTCTGCTGAATGTGCCCTTGATTCTCAGACATGCCCCACCCAATCCTTGGCCCATGGATAAGGCAAGGGGTGTTATAGGGGACCAGTTATGGGGCCCACTCTCCACCTACCCAGGAAACTCTGCCATCCCTGGGCCAGAGCCAAGAAATGGCCCCCACGCCTGCAGGGCTACCAGGTGCCCACAAGCTCCTAGAACCGTAATGCCAGATTCGTGGGACCCCAATAGACCTCCAGGAGCCGAATCTGATGCAATTACACAAGAGTCTTTATTGCAGGCTCGCGCCTGGACTCTCAACCGTTTACAATACAGCGGTCCTGAGTAGTGAGTCCCAACCCTTAGTTAGTGAGAATTTATAGGTTTTGGGGGGATACACTATGCATCACAACATCACACAGAAAATCATTTTATACCGCGGGAAAATCAAACAACAATTCTTAACATTGATGAGCACATTCACTGGCCGGAACAAGTTGGGTAAGGGTAGTGGGTGAATTCAAATGGTGGATATATTTGAACTGATTGGTTTAGGCCCGGAAGGGTTGCAAGAGTCTCTATGCCAAACTGCAGGGTTGCCTAATCATGTTATACATCACGGAAACTACTGGGAGGTCACCAGACATTTCAGATATTTTTCCTGTCTCCTGCTGATTGGTGGTTGCTAGGGGGTTGCTATGGGTCCTCACCTAGCTTAACTGAGTCAGGGTCACCTAGCACCACAGATCCCTTTTGTTAAACAACTCAGCAGGGTGGGTATGTGCCTAAGAACCTTCTGTGGGTTTTTCCAAGGACAAGAGTCATGCCCCCTCCCTCTGGACAGGCCTTGAGGTAGAAGCTGATTTCTCAAAAATGGAGTCACATCAGTTTCTCAGAACCTGGGATGGAGAGCCTAGCATCTCCAGACCTTTCCTCATGGGCCTCTTGGGAAGTCAGGGCATATAGGATGAGACTCAACCTAGTCACCCAGCTCTGCCGCCAACTAATGTGCCACAGGAGCATCCGTCTTCCCTTTGCTAAAACTTGGAGTCCTCAAGGTAATCATAGATATCACACTGAGGGTCACAGACTCTTAAGTCTTTAGGGAGGGTAGGGACTCAGGGATACCTCATCCACCTGTCTGCCACCCCCAGTTTTGCAGATGGGGCTCTTAGGTCCTGCAGAGGGAAGAGTTTGCCCAAGATAACCTGGTGGCATCAGCCTGATGGCTTTCTCTGGTTCCCAGGGGACCACTCTCATTCCTGCTTCCAGGGCCATTCCAGCAGGGGAAGGGCTTGGACAGTGACCACAGGGCCCCACTCTCTAGGCAAACTTAGAGCTGGCAGTGAAGTTCAGCACAGGGCTGTCTACTGAAAAGGCGGCCAGTTTGAACCCCTCTCCAAACCTGCACTGTGCCCATAGTGCTCCTGCTGCCTCTGGCTCAGCCCTGTCCTGCTCTGCCCTGAGGGCCCCACCCAAGAAGGCCTGCAAGTGGCTGAGGGTGAGGCAAGGCTAGGACCCCTGGGGCAGAGGAGCTGGTTGTCTGAGGAAGTGGGGGTGTCCTGCCCCTTTTACACACTTTAGAATTCCTTTGTTCTCATGCCTTCACTTCCTCACAACCTGCTTACTTGACCTAAAAGATGGAGTGATCCAAGGGTCAGAAGGAAGTGGATCAGGGGTCCTGGCAAGAAGGGAGCAGCCTAGGAGGCATTCATTAACAGCCCCTACAACTCCCTGCAGGGAGGAATAATCCCTGGAGGCTGGTAACCTTGGCAACAGGTGGCAAAGGGGAAGTGCTCTAGAGGTATTAACATTTTATTACTTTTCCTTTCAAACCAGCCTCCATCTTTCTGATCTAACCCATTATTTATTACTTGCACTGTCCTTTTGTCCCCACCAACAACACTTTCTGAATATGTGTCCTATGAAGACAATGAAATTTGATTCCACGTGTACAGACCACTGATTACTTCAATTTTCCTTACTTCCAATCACCTCTCCCCGTACCTTCGACCTCCCTGCTTCGTTATCATAAATATCCCTAAACCTTATGGGGGAGAGATCTGAGACTTGATCTGTCTTCTGGCTTGGCTGCCTCCTAAATAAACCTTTTCTCCTTTGCAAAACTGGTCATTTTGAGAAAGTAATTTGGGAAGACAGAGAGACATACTAAGTGTCAAAAGCAGCGCCATAAACCGCTAAATGTGAAAGGCTCCCTCCAACACTTGCAACTTTGAGGGCAATGTGCAAAGGAGGGTGTAAAATTGTATAGCTCTACCCTGCCTCCACCTCTAGACCAGCCCCTATCTATCCTCCCTCTGCAAATACTAACACCCCATACCAACAGGTTGCTGTCTGTCTCTCTGGAGATAGCCTGCTTTTCCCCAAAGGGGTCTCTCTCTTAAGATAAGCCCCCATTCTTCCTTGAATATGTATCTACTTCACAAATAAACCTCTGTCTCTGCCTTTGACTGGTGCATGGTAAAATTCTTTTCTGTCATGTCTGCAAGAACCCTGCTGGCCCTGAGTCAAGTTCTCCCTTTCTCTGGAAACTTCTCAGACCATTCTTCAGAGAAATATCTTCTCCTGTGACAGGTTCAGTGATTGGCATGCCATCTATGGGAGGCGGGTGGCCAGGACCATGCCTAATTCAGTAACTGACTGTCATGGAGAAGAGATCTCTTCCAAGAAGGGCAGCAAGGAATTTCAGCATGAGTCCGGCAAAGGCAGAGACAAAGGTTTATTTAGAAAGTAGATACACATTTAAGGGAGAATGCCATCTGTCTCAAGAGTGAGAAGCCCCTCCTTGAGTTGGAGGTCCAACATTTGTAGAAGGGCCATAGTCAGGGACAGGACTGAGGTGGAGACAGGGTGGAGCTGCACAATTGTAAGCTCAGTTTTCCCTGAGTTTATGTATTTCCCTCATTTTACAAGGACATGAGCCAAGAGCCTGTCAAGATTTTAACACAGTGACTCCCACTGCTTGCCTGTCCTCAAGCTTGTCTCTTTTGTCTAAAGAAAACACAGAGACCAAGCTAGAATTTCATAGGACCAAGCAAATGGGGAAAGGGCCGAGAAAGGAGTGCAGGTTTGGGGTTTGGGGAGGGAATACTGAGAAGAGAGCTCTGGCTGTCTCCCTATTCATTCGTACCTACTCCCTTTCTTGCAGTTTTGGAGAGAATACAGGTATGGGGGGAAGGCTGCAAAAGGGGTGGGGGGAGGCTTTCTTTTTGCCCCAGTGGTATCTGAAGAGCCAAAGTGGGCAGCAGGACAGAAGCTGACTCTCTTGCCTAGCTGACTCACAGTTTTTATTATGTGATTGCTTGTTTTCTTTTGGCTGACTATACCTACCCTCAATTTTGCCTAAACACACACACTGGCTCATTAATTTAGAGGCATATGCTGAATACCCACCAGTGACAAGAGTAAGATGTGACCCCGTGCTCATTGTTCACAGACCTAGAAAGGGAGATGGACACTTAAAGAGTTAGTAAAAAAGATGAAAAGTGCCAAAACAAGTAGGACTGTCTGTGAATGTATTAATCATACCTTTATATTCTGCTTTTTGTTGTTATTGTTGTAGTTTTTAAATAAGGGACTGCTTCTTTGGGGTTATTCATTTCCTACAGACAGTAAAAAACTGCCTAAGGCACACCTCTTATATGCATACCAACCACTGGGGGTGGGGGCTATACTTCTAACCTCTTCTTTTAGCAAGCTCTTAATGTTCCCTTTACCTAATTGCCCCAGGGCCAGGTACCAGATTGCAGTGGACATTTCTAAATGCTGCAGCCTGTTGGAGTTAGCCAAACCAAACAATTCAAAACTTATGCTCCTTTACCCAGTCCTTCCCTTAAAAACCACAATAAAGGCTCTGACCTTGTTTTCTGACTGACCTGGTATTTCCCTGTGTGTCCCCATTCACAGCCTGCAGTGCCTTCTCTTTGTAGGGGTCAGTAGTATAAGTCCTTTCTTCCTTCATGACAGTACTTTCTTTGTCTATGTGACTTAACACACATTTCAAACAATCCTGGGATTGGGTATGATGGTGCATACCAGTAATCCCAGCAGTTCAGTAGGCTGAGACAGGAAGATAACAAGTTCAAAGCCACCTCAGCAATTTAGCAAGGCCCTGTCTCAAAATAAAAAATAAAAAAAAAGGCTGGGGATGTATGATATACTCAATGATTAAGTGCCCTTGGGCTCAATCCATGGTGTCCAAACAACCAAGGGAAAAAAAAAACAACCACCACCATTTCTGGTTACACTTAAAACAGTGAATACCTATATCTCCCCTACTATTTTGATTAGTATAAACAAACATAACTAGATAAGAGTTTGTTCCCCACATGGGTTCTGTTTCATCATTCTCAGAGCAAAGAGTCTACTTATTTGTTTATGAACTACCTTAGTATTCCTGGGATGCTAAAATAAAAAATAACAAATTTATTCCTCACAGTTCTGGGGACTGGAAAATGTAAGGTCATGGTACCAGCTTTCCTGATTCATAAATAACTTCCTGCTATGTCCTCACTTACTGAAAGGGGCAGATAAGCCCCCTTGGCTTATTTTGAAGAACACTATCCCATTTTTAAAGATAGTAATCTCTGGCAATAGGCATGCACTGTATACAGGAATATAGGGCTCTGCCCTCATGACTTCATCATCTCCCATAGGCCCCACTTCCTGATGCCATCCCCTTGGAGGCTTAGAAATTCAACATATGAATTTGGGGGTTGGAAGTAGGAATACAAACATTCAGACCATAGCAAGAATTTTTGTTTAAGAAACTGGGTGGGGGCCTGGGGCTGAAGCTCAGTGGTAGAGCGCTTGCCTCACCCGTGTGAGGCACTGGATTTGATCCTCAGCACCACATTAAAAAATAAATTCATAAACAAAAATATTGTCTCCATCAACAACTAAAAAAAAAGAAAGAAAGAAAGAGGGGCTGTGGATGTGGCTCAAGTGGTAGCGTGCTCACCTGGCATGCTCGGTGCCCTGGGTTCGATCCTCAGCACCACATACAAATTAAAGATGTTGTGTCCACTCAAAAAAAAACTATAAAATAAATATCAAAAAACTCTCTCTCTCTCTCTCTCTCTCTCTCTCTCTCTCTCTCTCTCTCTGTCTCTCTCTCTCTCTCTCTTTAAAAAAAGAAAGAAAGAAACTGGGTGGGATTTGGAGGCTGTTGCTGGGGAATTTTGAGGAATTAGGAATATCCTATATGTAATGAATTCTTAGTAAGTTTCAAACAAAAACCAGGTAGTCTGACAACTTCTGAATATCAAAGAAAACTATCCATTTCTAGAACTTCAATTGCCAGGCTCCTCTGTGTTTGCAAAGTATCTTTATAGCTAATCTGTCATTACTCACATTACTGATAATAGTTGAGAGATGCTATAAGACTCACTTGGCTTGAAATACCTTGGCCAATAACCTGGGTTTCCTCCTACTCTATTTGGTATAAATTGCCTAGTTATAGCCTCTATCAAAGGGTAATTTAAGTTATCTGGCAGGGGAGAAATGTGTCTCTTTGATGATTTGCAGCTGTTGAAGATTTCTAGTAACTAGCTTGACATAGAAATGTGGGGATGTTTCTCAAGAAATATCAGCTTAGAGGGCTGGGGTTGTGGCTCAGTGGTAAAGTGCTTGCCTAGCATGCAGAAGGCACTGGGTTCCATCTTCAGCACCACATAAGTGTAAAATGAAGATATTGTGTCCACCTAAAACTAAGAAATAAACATTTTTTTTTTAAAAAAAGAAATATCAGCTTAGGGTTTAATTCTGCTAATTCTGGGTATTCTTAGATGACCCCTAAAGCTCAAGTGTTGAAGAGTTGGTCCCCAATGCAGCAGTGTTCAAAGATGGGGGTCTTTGAGAACAGATTAAATCACAAGGACTCTGACTTCAACAATGCATTCATTCATTTATGGTTCAGGGTTTACTGGGTCTTTAGTGAGAGGCTTTGTTATAAAAGCAAATTCTCCTTTGCTTTCTAGGCACCACGAGGTCAATAGCTTTGGTCTACCACATGCTCCCTCAGTGATGTTCTGCCTCACTATAGGCCTAAAAGCAACAGAATCAGCTAATCATAGAATGAAACCTCTGAAACTATAACCCAAATATAAATATTTTCTCTTTTCTAGTTGTATATCTTAAGTATTTTGTCAGTGACACAAAGCTGATCAACAAACTGAATTCCAATCTTTTCCTTGGACATATTACCACAAATCAGTTTGGATAATCACTTTGGCAGACACTGAGACTGACTGGGGCAGGATAGGTGTTCAATAAAATTTATTGCATATTCAGTTGAATGAATGGAAGCATTACTGCATCAGTTCCAGCTGTGATTTGCATAGAACAGGGTCCAACTCTAGTTATACAAAGCAAATAGAGAAATTCCTGGAAGGGTATCAGGAGTTCATAGAATTAAGGCAGTTATCTGGATTGTGGCAGATTGCAGAATCAAGGCAGTTCCAGGGAGCTGGCACAAATCCACAGGTTCATGAATAATCTGTCCCTAGAATTGCCATTAGCCCCACCTCCAGCATCCCTTCTGATCCAGGATTCAAATTCCTGGGACTTCAATGGTCTAAATTACCTGTTTGAAATAATTAACCCAAAGGAGATAAAAGAAGGGTCTTCAACTCCCAAGATGGGAGGCTGCAATGGAAGACACATACTAAGAATTGTTCCAATAAAGCCTTCACACAATAAGAAAAATTTCAAAAAAGAATATGGTGGTAATAGAAGAGGGGAATTAGATATTGCACTGTGAAGAAAGACAAATGTCATTCACATTGATACTAAAAGAGAGATGGGCTGGGTGGGGGGGGGGCGGCAGTTACTGGTAAAGTAGGAAATATAAGGGTGTAGTTTCAGAAGAAGAAAAAAGTGACCATCACAGTCCTCATGTACCTGGCCAGACAGCTACAAGAACCTGGACAATGGGGTACAGAAAATAAGTATTTCATGGAGTTCCCAGGCTAACATAGGAGCTTAATCAACCCTTAACCAGGTGAATGAGAAGTAAAACTCTATTTATACATGTTGTGTCAAAATGCATTCTACTGTCATGTAGAATAGAACAATTAAAAAAAAAAAGAATCAGCCGTTAATACCTGGCAATTATTTATCTCTTTTTCTATAAGAATCTCTTTTCTAGCCAATCGCAGTGGTGCACAGCCAGTAATCCCAGTGGCTCGGGAGTCTGAGACAGGAGGATCGTGAGTTGAAAGCCAGCCTCAGCAATGGCGAGGTGCTAAGCAACTCGTGAGACCCTGTGTCTAAAGAAAATACAAAAAAGGGCTGGGAATGTGAATCTGCGGTCAAGTGCCCTGAGTTCAATCCACAGACCCCCTCAAAAAAAGAATCTTCTCTGCTGCACGCTGCCCAGTCATCTGGCCCAGCTGACGGTGACCTGTGGACTCTCTGACAGAAGAGTCACCTGGCCCTCGAATGCACCATGTCTTGTTCCTCCAGCGTTGACACTATGAAGAAGGTGGTTCAGCAGCTCTGGCTGGAGGCCGGACTCAACCACATGAAGGTTTCCCAGGCAGTTGCTGACTTGAAAAAATTTTGTCTGCAGAATGCTCACCATGATCCCCTACTGACTGGAGTATCTTCATGTACAAGTTCCTTCAGACCCCAGAAAGTCTATTCCTTTTTGTAGTCATCTTTCTGAGGTTTCCCAAACCCACTGCTCAAGAACCAGTGAATATTCAAGAGAGCTTAATTTGAAGCCTGTACAAAAAATTTCCCTGTAACACATGTACCAAAATACAATCTTCTACTTTTGTCAATCCTTAACATCTACCTCTCTGAATTTTCATGAATTTCTATTTCACAATGGTAATTATTTTATATACACTGGCAGCAACATACAATAAAATATTTATTTATTTTTTAGTACCGGGGATTGAACCCAAGGGCATTCAACCACTGAGCCACATCCCCAGCCCTATTTTGTGTTTTTATTTAGAGACAGGATCTCACTGAGTTGTTTAGTGCCTTGCTTTTGCTGAGGCTGGCTTTGAACTCTCGTTCTCCTGTCTCAGTCTCCCCGGCTCTGCTAGGATTACAGGCACGTGCCACTACACCTGGCTCAAAATACTTGGTATTAAAAAGAAAAAAAAAACTTTCTTCTTCCTCTTGCAGAGAAGCCACATAACCCAGATATTGAATCCTGGTGTACTATAAATCTGAATTTCAATCTTAGGTCTTTCCCATATTTGCTGGTTGTCTCATCTTGTTGAATATGACCAGAGCCAGTTCATTACTCTGCGAAACTCCTGTCCTACAGGAATTTTGAGTGAAAATATACTTAAAGTTCCAGACACATAAAATATTGGATTTCTCATGATACCCAGCCATTAGGTCGTGTCCAAAAGATAGACCTATTAAAAATAATGCTCAAGGGCTGGGGATGTACCTCAGTGATAAATTGGTTGCTTGCATAAGGCCCTGGGTTCAATTCCCAGCATTTAAAACAAAAGAAAAGTTCAAGATACCACCTCCCCTCACTCCAAAAGAATATGTTAGACAGGTGTGGTGGCACCTGTGATCCCAGTGGCTTTGGAGGATGAGGCAGGAGAACTGTGGGTTCAAAGCCAGCCTTAGCAACTTAGTGAGGCCTTAAGAAACTCAGTGAGACTCTATCTTTAAATAAAATACAAAAACATGCTGGGGATGTTGCTCAGTGGCTAAGCACCCCTGGGTTCAATTCCCAGTACCAAAAAAAAAAAAGAAGAATATGTTAGCTGGAACATGAGACTGATCAAATTATGTGCATGCAAGGATATGGTATAATGAATCCCAGTATTATGTAAAATTTTACTAATAAAAATAAATAAATAGATTGCAATTTTTTACTTTGGGGAAAAAAAGCAATGTATTTTCTTATCAACAACCCCAGAGTAAATCTGTAAATCAGATGGCTGGCATCATAAGTGTATCTGGTGGGTACAAAAAATCATTTTCTAGAAACCCATTATTTTGTCAAAAAGCAACATTTCATTAGGTACTATCAGAGCTTGAATAAAATTTCCCAGTAAAATCTCTCCATTCTGGTCCAACGGTGTCATTCAGTGATGGAGCAATTGCCTAGCTCATGTGAGGCTCTGGGTTTGATCCACAGCACAGGGATCTCCCAAATCCTTTAAAGAAACAAGTGGTTCGGTACACAAAGATGTTTGTTAGATAGAAGGAAGGTCACCACAGTGTAAAGGTAACGTGTAAAGCTTGAAATTACTACAGAGAATTAAATAAATTATAATATAAATTATAATAATTTGTTATAGATTTTTATGTAGCCGTCGTTAAGAGATTCTGCAGAAATATATTTACTCACAAGTGGCTTTCTGAGGTAGTAGCATGCAGTGAGAGTGGTCTGTCAGAGATTCCACCACGGGTATGGTCGGGCCAAAAGCACAGAAGGCAATGGTGCAGCCCATCACCCTCTTCTTCCGATGCTTGCAAAATAGGTGCCAATTTCACGGGTGGTTCTATGAGCAAATGAATATAATGATAAGAGCTGTATCATTGGTTTTGATGAGTACATGAGCATTGTATCAGATGATGAGAACAGATTTATTTTAAAACAGTCAAGAAAACAACTGGGTTGGATCATACTAAAAGAAGATAATATTGGGCTGGGTACAGTGGCGCCTGCCTGTAATCCCTGCAGCTTGGGAGGCTAAGACAGGAGGATCTCAGATTCAAAGCCAGCCTCAGTAAAATCAAGGTGCTAAGCAACTCAGTGAGACCCTGTCTCTAAAATAAAATACCAAATAGGTCTGGGGATATGGGCTCAGTGGTCAAGTGTCATGAGTTCAATCCCCAGTACCCCCCCACCCAGAAAAAGAGATAATATTATTCTGTCACAAAGTGCCTCCAACTAGAAATGATAACTGAAAGGCTGGGACTGTAGCTCAGTGGTAGAGCACCCGAATCACACATGTGAGGCACTGGGTTTGATCCTCAGTACCACATAAAAATAAATAAAGACATTGTGTCCAACTACAACTAAATATATATATATATATATATATATATATATATATATATATATATATATATATATATATATACATATATTTGGGGGAAACATTTTTTTCATATAGTTTTTGTTACCTTTTTGATATTATCAGATGACAATGCTGTGGGGTTGATTTTATTTTGAAAAGTTCTGGGCCAGGACAGTGGCACATGCCTAAATTCAGAAGGCTGAGACAAGACTATCACAAGTTGAAGGCTAGCCTTAGCAACTTAATAAAAAGTAAAAAGAAATGATCATTGCATCCTTTTTGCCTTGATATTAGCCTCTTCAAGGACCCCATTTTTTGGTACAGGGGATTGAAATAGGGGCTTTCACATGCTAGGCAAGTGCTCTACTAACGAGCACCATACCCAGCCAATCCCCCTTGATTTTAGACAGGGTCCACCTGAGTTGCCCAAGCTGGCATCAAATTTGCCATCTTCCTGCCTCAGCCTTTTGCATAGTGGGGATGAGGAGACATGTCCTGCAATGACTGGCTGAGACTAGATTTTTCAAAAAACTTTTTCTCAAGGATATCTCTTAAGAAGATACAGGAACAAAACTGTGTCCAGAAAAACAATTTAAAATGTATATTGAAGGCATGTCTCCCACATGAGCTTTTGGAGGACACACAATATCAAACCATGATACACTGGGTAGAGGATTATAGGCTGGTGGGTTTTCCTTTCAACACTTCAAAATTTCACTCAACTCTCTTTCTCTAGCACATTTTAGGAGAAGTCCACTAAGATTCTTATCTTGGCTCCTGTATGAGTAAGATGATTTCTTTAAATACCATCTCTTTGGCTTTGATTTTCAGCAATTTGAAAGATGGTAGGTGTAGATTTTGGGTATTTGCCTTGTTTGATGTTCTCAGAACTCCCTGTATCTATTACTTCATAAAAGTTTTCTGTGATTATTACTCGAAGTCTTTCCTCAACTCTCTTCTATTTTGCTTCTCCTCCTCCTATTCCAACTGCACGTGTGTTTATCTTTTGCAATTGCCCCGTTGTTCTTAAATTTTCTGTTTCAATTTTTCTTTTCTCTTTGCAATTTTGCCTGAGAAATTTCTTCTGACCTATCTGCAAGTTCACTAATATTCTCCCCAGTCATGTCCAGGGTACTAGTGAGCCCATCAAAGGTGTTAAGCATTCATCTTAGTCATTTTATCTCCAGTCTTTCCTGTTTTTCTTGTTTACCATTTCCATCATCAGCTTACATTATCTATCTTTTCTTGAATATTCTTGTTCAGCTCTAACCCTCTATAACCCTTAGGATCTCAATCATAGTTGTTTCAAATCCCTGTCTGATAATTCCCACAGCCTCATCATTTGAGGGTCTCATTCGAATGCTTGCTTTATGTCCTTTCTTCTTGCTTTTTAGTATGTATACCTTATAATGATTTTTGATTGAAAGCTAGACAGTGTACTGAATAATAGGAACTGAGGTAAATAGGCCATTTATTTGGTGAGATTTTGTGCTCATCTGTCTAGAAGTTCAGTCATGTTTAGTGTTTTCTGTTGCCAAAGAGGCCAGAAACTTTCAGATTCCTATAATGTGCTTATTTTCATTTCTTGCCCAGAAAGAATTTGTGTCTTCAACTCTTTCATCTCTAATTCTCTAAAGTTGTGCGGAGGCTTTTTGGTATAGTGGCACAGTAGAGAGGAAGGAAGGATTCTGTGGTCTATGATTAGATCATGGTGTTGAGTGAGCCTGTATTGCTGGGGTGTGACTTTCACTGGTGTTTCCTACTTTTCCACCACCACTAGCACCTTGCAGGAGATAAGAGCCTGGAGTAGGAGAAACGCCTTCCCCCTTGAGGGACAAGGCTTTGGTGAAATCCTTGTACTTGGAGAGTAGGTTTCTGTTCTGGAGAATGGTTGCTCTTTTCACAATGGTTACCTCCATGTCCAGGATCACTATTCTCAAGGGACCTAAATGTGGTCTGCCCTCTGGGATTCACCAATCAGGGCTCCTTTCCATTATTGGCAGCACCCATCTCAGGCACTGATCCCATGCTCCAACTTCATTCCCTTTCTACTCAGCCCCCTGACTGCAACTCCTCCTGGAGTCACTTGCTTGGTGGTTGGTGGCAAGGACTCTGGAGCCAGACCTCATAAGTCCAAATCACAGCTCTACAACTGTCCAGCAGGGAGACCTTGGGTAGCACTTAGCACCTGGTCACTCAATTTCCCTATCTGTAAAACAAGGAATTGTGGGTTAATTCATGTAAACCACATAGAACAGTGGTTGTGCCACAAAGTGCCCTGTGTGCTGAAGACAGACCACGATATATGCTGATGTAGAAGGGGAAAAGGTACACTCATACACTGCTGGTGGGACTGCAAATTGGTGCAACCCAATCTGGAAAGCAGTATGGAGATTCCTTAGAAAACTTGGAATAGAACCACCATTGGACCCAGCTATCCCTCTCTTAGGTCTATACCTAAATGACTTAAAATCAGCATATTACAGGGACACAGTCACATCAATGTTTATAGCAGCTCAATTCACAATTGCTAAACTGTGGAAACAGCCTGGATGCCCGTCAATAGATGAATGGATAGAGAAACTGTGGTATATATACCTAATGGAATATTACTCAGCATTAAAAGAGAATAAAATTACGACATGTAATGAATGGAGTTAGAGAATATCATGCTAAATCAAGTAAGCCAATCCCAAAAATCCAAAGGCTGAATGTTCTCTCTGATAAGGAAAAATGGAGGAACTTTGATGGGGCAAACGGGAGGCAGAGGTGAGGAGGGGGCATGGGGGTAGGAAAGATGGTGGAATGAGATGGACATCATTACCCTAGGTACATGTATGAATGCACATATGGTGTGAACGCTACATCAGGTACAACCAAAGAAATGTAAATTTGTGCTGCAGTTGTGTACAATGAATTAAAATGCATGGTGCTGTCATATATATCTAATGAAAAATACAAAACAAAAAGAGAAACCCTAAGGCTAGCATGGTCTGCTCCAAAGCTCAATAGACCTGGTAGTTATGATTCTAGTACCACTGCTAACCTTTTTCCATGACCCAATGCATGTCATCCCTTCTTCTTGTGCTACAACAGAAATTGACATAAAACTTGGTGGTAGACTGTGACCCAAACATCACTTCATTCTCAGTAGAAACCCAACTGACCAAGAGAAATCTGAAAAAAAATATTCAACATTACTAATCACTAGAGAAATGCAATTAAAATCATAATGGGATACCCTCTCGCACCTATTAGAATGGTTATTATCAAAAAGACAAAAGAACCAGTGGCACATGCCTTAATCTCAGGAACTCAGGAGGCTGAGGCAGGAGGATTATAAATTCAAGGTAAACCTCAGCAACTCAGTGAGAGCTGATCTCAAAATAAAAAGTAAAAAGGTCTCCAGATGGCTATCAGGGTTAAAGTCCCCCTGGGTTCAACCCCCATCATAAATAAAAGAAAAAGAAAGACAAAAGATTTTAAGTACTGGTCAGGATGTGGAGAAACTAGAATTCTTGTACTATGTTTGGGGGAATGTAAATTAGTACAGTCATTATGGAAATTAATATGGGAAGTTTCTTTAAAACTTAAAAATAGAGCTCAGTTGGGAGAGTGCTTGCCTTGCATGGACATGGCCCTGGGTTCAATCCCCAGCACCAAAAAAAAAACAAAAACAAAAAACAAAAAACTACCCTATGGTCCAGCCAATCGGTGCATGAATGGATACAGAAAATGTGGTTTAGAAATATAAGGGGATACTCTTTAGTCTTTAAAAAAAATATAAGGAAATTCTGTCATTTATGACAAATGAATGAGGCCAAAGGACGTTTTATTGGGGGAAATAGCCACGCACAGGGCACCAATCACATGATCTCACCTACATGTGGAATCTATAAAAGTTGAACTCATAGAAACAGAGAGCAGAATGGTGACTGCCAGGGGCCCAGGAGTGGCTGGGCTGTGGAGGGGGAAGATGCTGGTCCCAGGAGAACAAATTACACTTAGATGAGAGGGATGAGTTTAAGGGATCTATTGTGCAATATAATGACTACAGTTAATAATAACATACAACATAATGAGTACTGTTGATAATGTTATCTACACTAAAAATGACTCAAAGAGTAGATTTTAAGGATCCTCACCACAAATAAGAATATGAAGTAATGTATATGTTAAAAAGCTTGACTCAGACGTTCTTCAATGTAACATTTTTCAAATTATGTTATATGCCATAAATATGTACAAATTATTATTATTATTGTTATTATCATCATCATCAGGGATTGAACCTAGGATTGTTTAACCATTGAGTCACATCCCCAGCTCATTTTATTTTTGAGAGAGAATTAGATCATAAATCCCACCATGGAAGTGAGTAAACTGGGAAGATATTTAATTGGTAGATTTCTACCTCCTTCCCCAAACTGGAGCTCTGTTACAACAAAAAGGAAGAAGTGGAGCTAGGATGAGCAATGAGCACTGTTGACTCCAATTAGCACTGGGCCTGAAAGGGGGATGACCATCACCAAAATTCTCCCCATGCCATCTTCACATAATTTATGGCCTCTGTATTAGCCTGCTTTCTGTTGCTCTAACAAAATACCGAGAACAGATAATTTATAAGGAGGTAAGTTTTATTTAACTCAGTATCCAAGATTTGGCAGCTCCTGCAAGTGATCTCTGGTGAGGGTGTTCACCAGATTGTGTGTCAGAAAACAGGGAGGGACCAATCTGGCTCTTTTGATAACAACTCCCTCTTACAGGAGCAAATGGGGGCCCATGAGAAGTCCATTACTCCCTTGAGAGGGCATCTTGCAGAGTGACTGAGTTACCTCCCACTAGGCCCACCTCTTTCAGGTTCTACCACCTCATCACTGAGCACCAACCCTCCAGCCTTTGAACCTTTGGGACAAACCACATCATATCATCACAAGCTCCAACAAAGCTACCATCATAAGAGCAGGATGTCCCAGTCTACAACATGTGCGTATGTGGGGGTTGGGGAAGGTTGATCTCACAAGTCACTGGAAGCAGCCAGAGCCCCCATTCCAGAACCTCTGTGATGTCACTTCTGTTGTCATGGCAGTCTGGGTGCCAACCCAGAAGAGTTCGTTGGTGGCTTCAGTCTGTGAGACTTGGTGGTCTAGCCATGGCCTCTTCACAGAGTATCACGCCCCCAAATGAACCTCCGATGGAATCCTCATGGCTGAAACCAAGCCTGTTTCCAGCTTTTAATGCAATGCTTCTTATTACAATAAGTGGCATCTTCTTCGCCTTTCCGTGAGTCTCCCATGGAAGGTGTCAGTGTCTTAGACACAGAAGAGAAAATAGACAAGGACAGTACAGAGGCAGGGAGGGAAGTGGAGAGAGAGGGTCAGCAGGGGAAGGAGGATATAGAGTTAGAGGGAACCCAATGTGAAAGCACAGAGGTCTGGAGTGCCTGACGCATTTAGGGAACTATGAGAGACTGGTAATGCTGGTGACATTTTGTGGAGTCTCCATGGTCTGTCTCTAACCTGGATATTTAGATCAGTCCTTAAGGCGAGTGAGTCCTACCTCAGGTGAACTAGGCCTTGTGGGGAGCTCTGGGTTTCCCCAGACTAGGACTGAGTCTGGCTCTGGTTTCAGGTGCCGGTGGTTGGCTCAGAATGGGCAGTGGGAATTTGCCGTGGTTTCGGGCCTATTCTTTATACTGTCCTTCTGCAGCCTCATTTTCCTCAACGGGTCAGACCCAGGCATTTTGCACAAAGGTAAGGCCTCAGACCCCTGGAGAAGGAGGTGGTATCCCAAGGGCTGATGCCTATAGGGGTGATTTCAAACATGCTAACCCCCCTCAACCCCACCCCCCGCCCCCGTGGCCTCAGGAGCCCTTCCCTCCATGTCATCATTACTTGGGCCCTGGCACTTCATTTCCCAAGCCACTGAAGTGCGAAAAAACAGAATCCTGGATGTGTTCCAGCTGCTTTCGAAGCAAGGACTGGGCAGGCTGGCAAGAGAGGCCAGCAGGCCCTTCCAAACCACGCAGTTCACTCCTCCTCCTTCCCATTTTACACACGACTTCAAGCACTGATCACTATTCCAAAAGGGGAGAACTCTGTATAGAGCTCCTGTGGCTGGACAGCCCTTTCTCTCTGACTGCCGCCCATCTGAGTGGTCAGCTTGCTCAACAGGGACCGGGATTCCCCTGCCCTCCTCCTCCCCACCCTTCTTGTTGCCCAATGATGCTATGGGGCGGCCCCAAGCAGTAGAGTGGTGGAAGGGCCTCCTGCCACTGCCCAAATCTCTTCCCCTGCCAGGCTCCTTAGAAGAGGACCCCAACATTCAATACATAGCACGAGTGAACAACACGGCCTTTCGCCTGCAGTGGTGCTCGAAGTGTTCTTTCCATCGTCCACCCCAGACCCACCACTGTCCCTTTTATTGCTGTGTAGAAGCGTATGGATGCCCTATAGATTGTTTATACATTCATCAAACGAAGGATTTTTTACATTATGTCTAGTTTTTGCCAGTATTTTTGTTTGTTTTGTTTTGTTTGTTTCATACTAGAAATTGAACTGGGGGGTGTTTAATCACTGAGGCACATTCCTAGCACCCCTCAAATTATGTTTAAATATTTTTTTTTTCAATTTTGAGACAGGGTCTCACTAAGTTGCTTAGTGCATCACTAAGTTGCTGAGGCTGACTTTGAACTTGCCATCCTCCTGCTTCAGGCTCCCAAGCCTCTGGGATTATAAGTGTGGGCCACTATGCCTAGCTAGTTTGGGGTAGTTATAAATAAAGCTGCCCCAAACATTGATGCACAGGCATGTGAACATAAGTTTTCATTTTTGTTGAATAAATTCTTAAGGGTGGCATTGCTGAGTCATAAGGTAAACACGTGTGGAACTTTGTAGGAAATTGCCAAATTTGTCTTAAAAAACAACTGTAAGGTTTCTAAATTCTACCAGCAATGTTGGGAATTCCAGTTGCTTCACATCCTCACCAACATTTCACACTTTTTTTTTCAAATATATTTTAGGTATCAGTTGACCTTTTATTTATTTATATGCAGTGCTAAGAATCGAATTCAGCGCCTCACACACACTAGGCAAGCATTGTACCACTGAGCCACAACCCCAGCCCCTCACACTGTCCTTTGTTATTTTGTTTTGTCTTTTAATCAAACCTGTCTTATTAAATGAGTCGTAGTATTTCATTAAGGTTCCAGGTTGTGTTTTCCTAATGAGTAATGATGTTGAGCCAATTTTCATGTCTGTTTGGCCTTCATTAGGTCTTTGGTAAAATGTTTACTCCTGGCAGGGCACAGTGGCGCACACCTGTAATCCCAGCAGCTTGGGAGGCTGAGACAGGAGGATTCCGAGTTCAAAGCCAGCCTCAGCAAAGCGAGGCACTAAGCAACTCTGTGAGAACCTGTCTCTAATAAAATACACACAAAAAAATGGACTGGGGATGTGGCTCAGTGGTTGAGTGTCCCTATATTCAATCCGTGGTACCCACTCCCCCCAAAACCGTTTACTCCAATCTTTTGCCCATTTGAAAAAACGGTTGTTTTCTTATTGAGTTTTAAGAGTTTTCTACATCAGATTCAGATCTAGGTTTTGCACATCTCTTCTTGCAATCTGTGACTTGTCATTCCATTTTCTTCATAGCATCTTCCCAAGAGCAGGAGTCCTTAGTGTTGTTTTTCTAGGACTAGGGGTTGAATCAGGGGTGCTCAACCACTGAGTTCTCCCTCAGCATTTTGTGGCTGTTGTACATTCTACATAGAAAATTGTCATCTGTGAAGAACAGTTTCATTACCTTCTTTCCAATCTGTGTATCTTTATTGCTTTTTCTTTTTAGTGTTGAATAGGAATGATAGGGGTGGGCATCTCTGCCCTGGGATTCCTTTAGTATGGCAATCTCTTGACTAAAGGCTCTTTCAGTAAGACTGGTGGGCAGCATCAGTGGGGGAGGGGACGCTGCAGACCCCGAGACAGTGAACAGACAGAGGAGCCTACCTGCTCATCACCTCCCATCCTTTTAGTCGGCAGCCCACCACTGCCATGTCTGGTCCTCCTCCCACCTGAGACTCTGTGCTTGGCCCTTATTCATCAGCCCTGTGGTCTGCCTTTACTTTGAGCTTGACCTTTACTGCTTTGTGTACTGAAGGCCTTCAGCCCAGATTTTCCTGGGCCATGTGATTTTTGACTAGGAAACTATGATGGGGCCTCCCCACTGCCCCTGTCCTCCCAGATAGTGAAATTCAGTTAGGGCATAATTTTAGAAAAAAAAATGAGAGGTGGGGAAATGAAGTGGGAGTGGGGTGGTGACATTGTCTTTGGAGCAATTGAGCAGCACAAGGAAGAGTTTAAAAGGTATCTGAAAGGGGCTGTGGTTGTAGCTCAGTGGCAGAGAACTTGCCTAGCATGTGTGAGGCACTGAGTTTGATCCTCAGCACCCCATACAAATTAAAAAAAAAAATAATAAGGTCTATCAACATCTAAAAAATATTTTTTTTAAAAAGGGGGGTGTGTGGAAGGATGAGGTAAGAGGACAGGTGTGGCCAATGGAGACAGAACAAGGATCTTGCACAGGGAGGCACAGGATGATGAGGAGCCCTGAGAAGGCAGGAGAAAGGAGTGCAGTGTCAGCACTGTCTGCGGAGAGCTGCTCACAAGTGGGTCAAGGGAGGTCACTCTTCCTAGGAGCATAGGAAGGCAGGAGGCCCTGGGTCACTCTTGGGCTCCCCTGCCCTTAGAATCTTGCTCCAGGCCTGGGCTGAGCCCTGGCTAAGCTGACTGACTTAGGAGGAGTCACTGGGAGATGGCCTTGCCCAGTCCTGCTGATTCTGAGCTCCTCTTCCCATCCCCATCTCCCTCCAGGACAAATCACTCCGGAACAACAACCCCTTCGACCAGGGCTGTGCCAACAACTGGTATTTGACCATTTGTATGCCAGTGGGACCCAAGTGAGTTGGTAAACTGAAGGCTCAAGTGGTGGATCTCTGGGGCTGGTGGGAGTGGGGTGAGATAAAGCTGGGTTTTATTCTTTGGTCCCTGACCCCAGCTCCCAGGCCCTGTCACCCATTGTCCTTTCCTTTGGGGTTTTCTCCAGGGCACTCTGGGAGCCTCTGAGAACGTCCCTATTCATTGCCCTTCTATGTTCTTGCCCTAAGAAATGGAGTAGAGGGGAAATGCAGCCTGGATGAGACTCCTGGCTGGGAACCCTGGGCTCTGTGCTTTCCAAGCTGAGGGTGAGGGTGGTCAGGGGGACCAGGCCAAGGTGGGTAGTGACTCCCTGCATTTGGTCTATCACGCCCCAGGTACATGTCTGCAGCTACTTGGATGCAGCAGGCGGAAGGCACGGAGTCTGACCCTGAGCAAGGGGACCCAGTGCACACATGGTTCTCGCCACAATATTCCCGTCAACACCGTCCCACAGAGCTCCCTGGGCCCACATCTCCAACACATGGGCAGGGCCCCCCAGGGAGTGGCGAGGCTGCAGCTTTACAGGAGGTGAGGAATAGTGGGTGTGCATTGGGAGAAGAATGTCTGTGGGTCACACATGTGTTGGGGGAGGCTCCTGAGGTTGGGCTGGCCCTGAAGCTGAAGCACATGGAGCTTAAGGAACGGAAATATGAACCTGAGTGTGCGGGTTCCAGGTTTCAGAGTACTCCCAGGTGTTGCTGAATAGCAAAGAGAAAAGACTGCACCACTAATTTGCTAGTTGGCCTTGGCCAGTCCCTTACCTTTCTAGGCCTCAGTTTCCTCAGTTATTAATGAGGACTGAGACTAGTAATTTATGTTTTAAAGGAGATTCTTTTTTGTGGGGGAGGGGGACAGGGAATTGAACTCAGGGCACTTGACCCCTGAGCCACATCCCCAGCCCTATTTTGTATTTTATTTAGAGACAGGTTCTCACTAAGTTACTTAGTGCCTCACTTTTGCTGAGGCTGGCTTTGAACTTGTGATCCTCCTGCCTCAGCCTCCCAGGCCACTAGAATTATAGTCATGTGCCACTGTGCCTGAGTCTTTATTTTTTTTTTTATGGAAATTTGTACTTGAAATCCCATGTGAAATGTATGAAGTGGAGCATTAGGAGTGCAGTAGGGTAGATAACCCATGGTGCCCACCAAGGGCCCTTGCATTACTTGGGGTACCAGCCCTCTCCTTTGTCCTGTCTCCTGGGGCCCAGAGCCATGACTGTGAACTGCAGGGTAGAAGCTAGAAAGAACACCCATGTATTGACTTATGTGTTTAGATTTCCATCAGCCCGATGCCGCAGCAAAAAGCCCACAGAGAAGACTTGTCCTCCCATCCATGAGCCTCTCACTCACCCATTCACACTGCTGGATACCAGGACATCTGAACTTCATCTTTTGAGCCTCCATGTGGAGGCCTCTCGTAGCTGAGCCCTCAATCACTCCCCTATTGGGAGTGCTAAGACTTCCATTCCTGTTGTACATTTGTAAATAGTTTTTACTTCTTCCTATGGCTGCTCTGTCTGTTTGTTCTAGGTTTAGAGAAGCGGTGTTTCCTGGGGATGTAGGGAGGCTCTGAGGGGTTGGAACAAAGCCCTCTTGGAAGGGAAAGATCCTTGCTCTCTGAGAACCCAAGCTAGGGAACCAACATTGTCTAGCTCATTGACCTTGAGCAAGACACTTGTCATTTCTCTCATCCTTAAAATGTGGCAACAGTAATAATCACAGTGACTGACCTGGCTGGCTTCCTGGCAAGGGCTGGAGATGGGAGGAGAGAAAACCCCCAGCTAGCACTAGGGATGGAGCAAGCCCTGTCCTGCAGCATCCCTGTCTGACTACAGGGGGTGCCAGCTGCCCAGGAATTTGAAAACCAAGTCTGGCCCAGCCCTCTCGTGGGAGGTGAGCCAGCCTGAGTCAGTCTGGAGCCCCCTCCTGGGCGCCTCCTCCCCAGATGTGGGAGGGTGGGGGCATTCATCCTGCATCTCTCCTGCAACTGTGTCCCACCCTGGTCCCTTCCCCCTGGGGTGCATCAGGTGCTGGTTCTTTTCCTGTCCCTGGGGTAGACTCAGGAATTTTGAGTCTGCAGGCCCCAGAGTGTTGGGCAGGGGGCACATCAAACCGTGTGTCTGTTAGTCTCCAGAGTGTGATCTTGGGACTGGGAATAATATCACCTTCGTAGTAGGTTGTTGGAGGAGGAGGTGAGGTGTTTCATCTAGTGCACAGCAGGCAAGCAATGGATGCAGCTGGAATGATTTATGGTTATTTTCTCCACTAGTTGGGCGACCCAACCATGTCCGAATTTCCAGAGTACTATTAGTGGTTGTGGGGCTCTCTGAATTTGTATCAAGGACCCTATATCATCTTGCCACATGAAGCATCAGGACAGACAAACTATGCTGCTTCTTTCCATACTAGTATCTGGGTGAAACCATCTTGTGTGATAAAGGTGGAGGCAAAAGGATGTCACCCAAGGGGTCAGATGCATGTCCCTAGGGTGTGTGTGTGTGTGTGTGTGTGTGTGTGTGTGAGAGAGAGAGAGAGAGAGAGAGAGAGAGAGAGAGAGAGAGAGAGAGAGAGAGAGAGTATGCACATGTTTGGTATGAGTTCATCCTCGGGGGTGTGTTCGCCCAGCCCCTTATCCTTTCTGACCAACTTTAGGAGGTCGGTGACCTATGATGCAGGATGTGTCTCCAAGTCTCCAGACCACAAAGTCCCACGACAAGACTGCTCTTCCCTCTTCCTTTCCTCCTCAACCTCTCCTGGGAAGCCCAGGCCCAGCCCCACCCGCCTGCCCTGGCTTGAACTCCAACACTTCTCATCCCCTTTCCCTGTCCCAATATCTATCTCCCTGGGCTCAAGTCCTTTTGGGGCTTAAGGCTTTTCTCAAATCTTATTCCTGCTCACTTCCTCTGTCTGGGAAGCCCAAGTTCATGGGCACATGGCAGAGAAAGATGGGAGGAGTCCCTGTGCCCAGGTTTTAGTGCCTGTGAACCTGTGTGTGCAGTAGGGATGGCTCAACCCTGCTGACCAACAGGGGGAAAGGCCGAGTGGGGAAGCCAGAGGCTCCCAAGCTCATTCCCAAAGGACAGCCCTCCCAATAAACTGGATCTGAGTGAGGGAGGGGAGAGGTGGTCCAGGAGCCTGGGCCAAGGCCTGGATGTGCATCATGGAACTGCCTGGGTGGGGGAGTGCTGGAGGGAGTCCAGCTCCAAGCGGGGCCCAGAAGGCCAGGCCCCAGTCTCTGAGGAGTTCATGCTGCCTCCTCCAGCCCCGCTGGCTATCCCCCTGCCATCCTGCCTATCCCCCTGCCATCCTGCCTGGTTCAGGTCTGCACTCATTGGCTCCCTGCCTTCAGGTATACAGGGCCTCACTCATTCTCAGGCAAGGGCCTTTTAAGTCCTAAGCTAGATGTGACACATCTCCTTGACAATCTGGTCCTCAGTTTCCCCACTAGAAAAGGATGTAATTTCCCTCAGATTCTCAAAAGAGGACATGGCCTTTCCAAAGGCAAAGACTTCCTGCTCTGGGATGAAGATTTTAGGTGTGTCCGCGCCCTGCCCCCAGCCTAGGATTCCTAGGATTTCCTTAAGAAAGACCCTTGGATCAGGCTCATTGCTTCTTGAGCATTAAGTGGGACATAGAACATTACTTCCTTTGACGTCCTCCACCATACCCTCTACCCTAAGCCTTGGGCCAGTCTTGTGACTCCTTGCCAAGTTGAGAGGACCCAACTGGGCTGCACCCCCTTCCCTTTTTGCCCCCTTCTCATTTCTGCTGAATGTGCCCGTGATTCTCAGACATGCCCCACCCAATCCTTGGCCCATGGATAAGGCAAGGGGTGTTATAGGGGACCACTTATGGGGCCCACTCTCCACCTACCCAGGAAACTCTGCCATCCCTGGGCCAGAGCCAAGAAATGGCCCCCACGCCTGCAGGGCTACCAGGTGCCCACAAGCTCCTAGAACCGTAATGCCAGATTCGTGGGACCCCAATAGACCTCCAGGAGCCGAATCTGATGCAATTACACAAGAGTCTTTATTGCAGGCTCGCGCCTGGACTCTCAACCGTTTACAATACAGCGGTCCTGAGTAGTGAGTCCCAACCCTTAGTTAGTGAGAATTTATAGGTTTTGGGGGGATACACTATGCATCACAACATCACACAGAAAATCATTTTATACCGCGGGAAAATCAAACAACAATTCTTAACATTGATGAGCACATTCACTGGCCGGAACAAGTTGGGTAAGGGTAGTGGGTGAATTCAAATGGTGGATATATTTGAACTGATTGGTTTAGGCCCGGAAGGGTTGCAAGAGTCTCTATGCCAAACTGCAGGGTTGCCTAATCATGTTATACATCACGGAAACTACTGGGAGGTCACCAGACATTTCAGATATTTTTCCTGTCTCCTGCTGATTGGTGGTTGCTAGGGGGTTGCTATGGGTCCTCACCTAGCTTAACTGAGTCAGGGTCACCTAGCACCACAGATCCCTTTTGTTAAACAACTCAGCAGGGTGGGTATGTGCCTAAGAACCTTCTGTGGGTTTTTCCAAGGACAAGAGTCATGCCCCCTCCCTCTGGACAGGCCTTGAGGTAGAAGCTGATTTCTCAAAAATGGAGTCACATCAGTTTCTCAGAACCTGGGATGGAGAGCCTAGCATCTCCAGACCTTTCCTCATGGGCCTCTTGGGAAGTCAGGGCATATAGGATGAGACTCAACCTAGTCACCCAGCTCTGCCGCCAACTAATATGCCACAGGAGCATCCGTCTTCCCTTTGCTAAAACTTGGAGTCCTCAAGGTAATCATAGATATCACACTGAGGGTCACAGACTCTTAAGTCTTTAGGGAGGGTAGGGACTCAGGGATACCTCATCCACCTGTCTGCCACCCCCAGTTTTGCAGATGGGGCTCTTAGGTCCTGCAGAGGGAAGAGTTTGCCCAAGATAACCTGGTGGCATCAGCCTGATGGCTTTCTCTGGTTCCCAGGGGACCACTCTCATTCCTGCTTCCAGGGCCATTCCAGCAGGGGAAGGGCTTGGACAGTGACCACAGGGCCCCACTCTCTAGGCAAACTTAGAGCTGGCAGTGAAGTTCAGCACAGGGCTGTCTACTGAAAAGGCGGCCAGTTTGAACCCCTCTCCAACCCTGCACTGTGCCCATAGTGCTCCTGCTGCCTCTGGCTCAGCCCTGTCCTGCTCTGCCCTGAGGGCCCCACCCAAGAAGGCCTGCAAGTGGCTGAGGGTGAGGCAAGGCTAGGACCCCTGGGGCAGAGGAGCTGGTTGTCTGAGGAAGTGGGGGTGTCCTGCCCCTTTTACACACTTTAGAATTCCTTTGTTCTCATGCCTTCACTTCCTCACAACCTGCTTACTTGACCTAAAAGATGGAGTGATCCAAGGGTCAGAAGGAAGTGGATCAGGGGTCTTGGCAAGAAGGGAGCAGCCTAGGAGGCATTCATTAACAGCCCCTACAACTCCCTGCAGGGAGGAATAATCCCTGGAGGCTGGTAACCTTGGCAACAGGTGGCAAAGGGGAAGTGCTCTAGAGGTATTAACATTTTATTACTTTTCCTTTCAAACCAGCCTCCATCTTTCTGATCTGACCCATTATTTATTACTTGCACTGTCCTTTTGTCCCCACCAACAACACTTTCTGAATATGTGTCCTATGAAGACAATGAAATTTGATTCCACGTGTACAGACCACTGATTACTTCAATTTTCCTTACTTCCAATCACCTCTCCCCGTACCTTCGACCTCCCTGCTTCGTTATCATAAATATCCCTAAACCTTATGGGGGAGAGATCTGAGACTTGATCTGTCTTCTGGCTTGGCTGCCTCCTAAATAAACCTTTTCTCCTTTGCAAAACTGGTCATTTTGAGAAAGTAATTTGGGAAGACAGAGAGACATACTAAGTGTCAAAAGCAGCGCCATAAACCGCTAAATGTGAAAGGCTCCCTCCAACACTTGCAACTTTGAGGGCAATGTGCAAAGGAGGGTGTAAAATTGTATAGCTCTACCCTGCCTCCACCTCTAGACCAGCCCCTATCTATCCTCCCTCTGCAAATACTAACACCCCATACCAACAGGTTGCTGTCTGTCTCTCTGGAGATAGCCTGCTTTTCCCCAAAGGGGTCTCTCTCTTAAGATAAGCCCCCATTCTTCCTTGAATATGTATCTACTTCACAAATAAACCTCTGTCTCTGCCTTTGACTGGTGCATGGTAAAATTCTTTTCTGTCATGTCTGCAAGAACCCTGCTGGCCCTGAGTCAAGTTCTCCCTTTCTCTGGAAACTTCTCAGACCATTCTTCAGAGAAATATCTTCTCCTGTGACAGGTTCAGTGATTGGCATGCCATCTATGGGAGGCGGGTGGCCAGGACCATGCCTAATTCAGTAACTGACTGTCATGGAGAAGAGATCTCTTCCAAGAAGGGCAGCAAGGAATTTCAGCATGAGTCTGGCAAAGGCAGAGACAAAGGTTTATTTAGAAAGTAGATACACATTTAAGGGAGAATGCCATCTGTCTCAAGAGTGAGAAGCCCCTCCTTGAGTTGGAGGTCCAACATTTGTAGAAGGGCCATAGTCAGGGACAGGACTGAGGTGGAGACAGGGTGGAGCTGCACAATTGTAAGCTCAGTTTTCCCTGAGTTTATGTATTTCCCTCATTTTAACAAGGACATGAGCCAAGAGCCTGTCAAGATTTTAACACAGTGACTCCCACTGCTTGCCTGTCCTCAAGCTTGTCTCTTTTGTCTAAAGAAAACACAGAGACCAAGCTAGAATTTCATAGGACCAAGCAAATGGGGAAAGGGCCGAGAAAGGAGTGCAGGTTTGGGGTTTGGGGAGGGAATACTGAGAAGAGAGCTCTGGCTGTCTCCCTATTCATTCGTACCTACTCCCTTTCTTGCAGTTTTGGAGAGAATACAGGTATGGGGGGAAGGCTGCAAAAGGGGTGGGGGGAGGCTTTCTTTTTGCCCCATTGGTATCTGAAGAGCCAAAGTGGGCAGCAGGACAGAAGCTGACTCTCTTGCCTAGCTGACTCACAGTTTTTATTATGTGATTGCTTGTTTTCTTTTGGCTGACTATACCTACCCTCAATTTTGCCTAAACACACACACTGGCTCATTAATTTAGAGGCATATGCTGAATACCCACCAGTGACAAGAGTAAGATGTGACCCCGTGCTCATTGTTCACAGACCTAGAAAGGGAGATGGACACTTAAAGAGTTAGTAAAAAAGATGAAAAGTGCCAAAACAAGTAGGACTGTCTGTGAATGTATTAATCATACCTTTATATTCTGCTTTTTGTGTTATTGTTGTAGTTTTTAAATAAGGGACTGCTTCTTTGGGGTTATCCATTTCCTACAGACAGTAAAAAACTGCCTAAGGCACACCTCTTATATGCATACCAACCACTGGGGGTGGGGGCTATACTTCTAACCTCTTCTTTTAGCAAGCTCTTAATGTTCCCTTTACCTAATTGCCCCAGGGCCAGGTACCAGATTGCAAGAGACATTCCTAAATGCTGCAGCCTGTTGGAGTTAGTCAAACCAAACAATTCAAAACTTATGCTCCTTTACTCAGTCCTTCCCTTTAAAACCACAATAAAAGCTCTGACCTTGAATTGTGACTGACCTGGTATTTCCCTGTGTGCTCCCCATTCACAGCCTGCAGTGCCTTCTCTTTGTAGGGATCAGTAGTATAAGTCCCTTCTTCCTTCATGACAGTACTTTCTTTGTCTATGTGACTTAACACACATTTCAAACAATCCTGGGATTGGGTATGATGGTGCATACCAGTAATCCCAGCAGTTCAGTAGGCTGAGACAGGAAGATAACAAGTTCAAAGCCACCTCAGCAATTTAGCAAGGCCCTGTCTCAAAATGAAAAATAAAAAAAAAGGCTGGGGATGTATGATATACTCAATGATTAAGTGCCCTTGGGCTCAATCCATGGTGTCCAAACAACCAAGGAAAAAAAAAAAACAACCACCACCATTTCTGGTTACACTTAAAACAGTGAATACCTATATCTCCCCTACTATTTTGTTTAGTATAAACAAACATAACTAGATAAGAGTTTGTTCCCCACATGGGTTCTGTTTCATCATTCTCAGAGCAAAGAGTCTACGTATTTGTTTATGAACTACCTTAGTATTCCTGGGATGCTAAAATAAAAAATAACAAATTTATTCCTCACAGTTCTGGGGACTGGAAAATGTAAGGTCATGGTACCAGCTTTCCTGATTCATGAATAACTTCCTGCTGTGTCCTCACTTACTGAAAGGGGCAGATAAGTGTCCTTGGCTTATTTTGAAGAACACTATCCCATTTTTAATGATAGTAATCTCTGGCAATAGGCATGCACTGTATACAGGAATATAGGGCTCTGCCCTCATGACTTCATCATCTCCCATAGGTCCCACTTCCTGATGCCATCCCCTTGGAGGCTTAGAAATTCAACATATGAATTTGGGGGTTGGAAGTAGGAATACAAACATTCAGACCATAGCAAGAATTTTTGTTTAAGAAACTGGGTGGGGGCCTGGGGCTGAAGCTCAGTGGTAGAGCGCTTGCCTCACCCGTGTGAGGCACTGGATTTGAACCTCAGCACCACATTAAAAAATAAATTCATAAAAAAAATATTGTGTCCATCAACCACTAAAAAAAAAGAAAGAAAGAAAAAGGGGCTGGGCATGTGGCTCAAGTGGTAGCGTGCTCACCTGGCATGCTCGGTGCCCTGGGTTCGATCCTCAGCACCACATACAAATTAAAGATGTTTTGTCCGCTCAAAAAAAAACTATAAAATAAATATCAAAAAATTCTCTCTCTCTCTCTCTCTCTCTCTCTCTCTCTCTCTCTCTCTCTCTCTCTCTCTTTAAAAAAAGAAAGAAAGAAACTGGGTGGGATTTGGAGGCGGTTGCTGGGGAATTTTGAGGAATTAGGAATATTCTATATGTAATGAATTCTTAGTAAGTTTCAAACAAAAACCAGGTAGTCTGACAACTTCTGAATATCAAAGAAAACTATCCATTTCTAGAACTTCAATTGTCAGGCTCCTCTGTGTTTGCAAAGTATCTTTATAGCTAATCTGTCATTACTCACATTACTGATAATAGTTGAGAGATGCTATAAGACTCACTTGGCTTGAAATACCTTGGCCAATAACCTGGGTTTCCTCCTACTCTATTTGGTATAAATTGCCTAGTTATAGCCTCTATCAAAGGGTAATTTAAGTTATCTTTCAAGGGAGAAATGTCTCTCTTTGATGATTTGCAGCTGTTGAAGATTTCTAGTAACTAGCTTGACATAGAAATGTGGGGATGTTTCTCTAGAAATATCAGCTTAGAGGGCTGGGGTTGTGGCTCAGTGTAAAGTGCTCGCCTAGCATGCAGAAGGCACTGGGTTCCATCTTCAGCACCACATAACTGTAAAATGAAGATATTGTGTCCACTTAAAACTAAGAAATAAACATTTTTTTTTTTTAAAAAAGAAATATCAGCTTAGGGTTTAATTCTGCTAATTCTGGGTATTCTTAGATGACCCCTAAAGCTCAAGTGTTGGAGAGTTGGTCCCCAATGCAGCAGTGTTCAAAGATGGGGGTCTTTGAGAACAGATTAAATCACAAGGACTCTGACTTCAACAATGCATTCATTCATTTATGGTTCAGAGTTTACTGGGTTTTGAGTGAGAGGCTTTGTTATAAAAGCAAATTCTCCTTTGCTTCCTAGGCACCACGAGGTCAATAGCTTTGGTCTACCACATGCTCCCTCAGTGATGTTCTGCCTCACTATAGGCCTAAAAGCAACAGAATCAGCTAATCATATAATGAAACCTCTGAAACTATAACCCAAATATAAATATTTTCTCTTTTCTAGTTGTATATCTTAAGTATTTTGTCAGTGACACAAAGCTGATCAACAAACTGAATTCCAATCTTTTCCTTGGACATATTACCACAAATCAGTTTGGATAATCACTTTGGCAGACACTGAGACTGACTGGGGCAGGATAGGTGTTCAATAAAATTTATTGCATATTCAGTTGAATGAATGGAAGCTTTACTGCATCAGTTCCAGCTGTGATTTGCATAGAACAGGGTCCAACTCTAGTTATACAAAGCAAATAGAGAAATTCCTGGAAGGGTATCAGGAGTTCATAGAATTAAGGCAGTTATCTGGATTGTGGCAGATTGCAGAATCAAGGCAGTTCCAGGGAGCTGGCACAAATCCACAGGTTCATGAATAATCTGTCCCTAGAATTGCCATTAGCCCCACCTCCAGCATCCCTTCTGATCCAGGATTCAAATTCCTGGGACTTCAATGGTCTAAATTACCTGTTTGAAATAATTAACCCAAAGGAGATAAAAGAAGGGTCTTCAACTCCCAAGATGGGAGGCTGCAATGGAAGACACATACTAAGAATTGTTCCAATAAAGCCTTCACACAATAAGAAAAATTTCAAAAAAGAATATGGTGGTAATAGAAGAGGGGAATTAGATATTGCACTGTGAAGAAAGACAAATGTCATTCACATTGATACTAAAAGAGAGATGGGCTGGGTGGGGGGGGGGCGGCAGTTACTGGTAAAGTAGGAAATATAAGGGTGTAGTTTCAGAAGAAGAAAAAAGTGACCATCACAGTCCTCATGTAGCTGGCCAGACAGCTACAAGAACCTGGACAATGGGGTACAGAAAATAAGTATTTCATGGAGTTCCCAGGCTAACATAGGAGCTGAACAAATATTTGTTCATTGAATTCACAAGAAAATGGAAACCTAAAACATGCTATTTAGATACAAGGAACTGAGTTTCCTTCTGTTAGCTCAGTGGGGAATGTGTCCCCATAGACAGTGACTCATCCTTAGAACCAGTTGAGACTTCCCATTTACTCTTAGGCCCTTATCAAAGATACTGGGTTATCTTTTGCCTTCTGTGTCAGAAGTATGGGGTCTCCATGAAGTTAGTCTTGGGCTTTCCCAGACTTCAGCTACACTGGAATGACTGCTTGCATGCTCCCAGGAGACATGCTTCTCTTTCTGGGTTTTCAGATAAAGAATCAGCCCTTAACCAGGTGAATGAGAAGTAAAACTCTATTTATACATGTTGTGTCAAAATGCATTCTACTGTCATGTAGAATAGAACAATTAAAAAAAAATAATCAGCCGTTAATTCCTGGCAATTATTTATCTCTTTTTCTATAAGAATCTCTTTTCTAGCCAATCGCAGTGGTGCACAGCCAGTAATCCCAGTGGCTCGGGAGTCTGAGACAGGAGGATCGTGAGTTCAAAGACAGCCTCAGCAATGGCGAGGTGCTAAGCAACTCGTGAGACCCTGTGTCTAAAGAAAATACAAAAAAGGGCTGGGAATGTGACTCTGTGGTCAAGTGCCCTGAGTTCAATCCACAGACCCCCTCAAAAAAAGAATCTTCTCTGCTGCACGCTGCCCAGTCATCTGGCCCAGCTGACGGTGACCTGTGGACTCTCTGACAGAAGAGTCACCTGGCCCTTGATTGCACCATGTCTTGTTCCTCCAGCGTTGACACTATGAAGAAGGTGGTTCAGCAGCTCTGGCTGGAGGCCGGACTCAACCACATGAAGGTTTCCCAGGCAGTTGCTGACTTGAAATATTTTGTCTGCAGAATGCTCACCATGATCCCCTACTGACTGGAGTATCTTCATGTACAAGTTCCTTCAGACCCCAGAAAGTCTATTCCTTTTTGTAGTCATCTTTCTGAGGTTTCCCAAACCCACTGCTCAAGAACCAGTGAATATTCAAGAGAGCTTAATTTGAAGCCTGTACAAAAAATTTCCCTGTAACACATGTACCAAAATACAATCTTCTACTTTTGTCAATCCTTAACATCTACCTCTCTGAATTTTCATGAATTTCTATTTCACAATGGTAATTATTTTATATACACTGGCAGCAACATACAATAAAATATTTATTTATTTTTTAGTACCGGGGATTGAACCCAAGGGCATTCAACCACTGAGCCACATCCCCAGCCCTATTTTGTGTTTTTATTTAGAGACAGGATCTCACTGAGTTGTTTAGTGCCTTGCTTTTGCTGAGGCTGGCTTTGAACTCTCGTTCTCCTGTCTCAGTCTCCCCAGCTGCTAGGATTACAAGCACGTGCCACTACACCTGGCTCAAAATACTTGGGATTAAAAAGAAAAAAAAAAAAAAACAACTTTCTTCTTCCTCTTGCAGAGAAGCCACATAACCCAGATATTGAATCCTGGTGTACTATAAATCTGAATTTCAATCTTAGGTCTTTCCCATATTTGCTGGTTGTCTCATTTTGTTGAATATGACCAGAGCCAGTTCATTACTCTGCGAAACTCCTGTCCTACAGGAATTTTGAGTGAAAATATACTTAAAGTTCCAGACACATAAAATACTGGATTTCTCATGATACCCAGCCATTAGGTCGTGTCCAAAAGATAGACCTATTAAAAATAATGCTCAAGGGCTGGGGATGTACCTCAGTGATAAATTGGTTGCTTGCATGAGGCCCTGGGTTCAATTCCCAGCATTTAAAACAAAAGAAAAGTTCAAGATACCACCTCCCCTCACTCCAAAAGAATATGTTAGACAGGTGTGGTGGCACCTGTGATCCCAGTGGCTTTGGAGGATGAGGCAGGAGAACTGTGGGTTCAAAGCCAGCCTTAGCAACTTAGTGAGGCCTTAAGAAACTCAGTGAGACTCTATCTCTAAATAAAATACAAAAACATGCTGGGGATGTTGCTCAGTGGCTAAGCACCCCTGGGTTCAATTCCCAGTACCAAAAAAAAAAAAAAAAAAGAATATGTTAGCTGGAACATGAGACTGATCAAATTATGTGCATGCAAGGACATGGTATAATGAATCCCAGTATTATGTAAAATTTTACTAATAAAAATAAATAAATAGATTGCAATTTTTTACTTTGGGGAAAAAAAGCAATGTATTTTCTTATCAACAACCCCAGAGTAAATCTGTAAATCAGATGGCTGGCATCATAAGTGTATCTGGTGGGTACAAATAATCATTTTCTAGAAACCCATTATTTTGTCAAAAAGCAACATTTCATTAGGTACTATCAGAGCTTGAATAAAATTTCCCAGTAAAATCTCTCCATTCTGGTCCAACGGTGTCATTCAGTGATGGAGCAATTGCCTAGCTCATGTGAGGCTCTGGGTTTGATCCACAGCACAGGGATCTCCCAAATCCTTTAAAGAAACAAGTGGTTCGGTACACAAAGATGTTTGTTAGATAGAAGGAAGGTCACCACAGTGTAAAGGTAACGTGTAAAGCTTGAAATTACTACAGAGAATTAAATAAATTATAATATAAATTATAATAATTTGTTATAGATTTTTATGTAGCCATCGTTAAGAGATTCTGCAGAAATATATTTACTCACAAGTGGCTTTCTGAGGTAGTAGCATGCAGTGAGAGTGGTCTGTCAGAGATTCCACCACGGGTATGGTCGGGCCAAAAGCACAGAAGGCAATGGTGCAGCCCATCACCCTCTTCTTCAGATGCTTGCAAAATAGGTGCCAATTTCAGGGGTGGTTCTATGAGCAAATGAATATAATGATAAGAGCTGTATCATTGGTTTTGATGAGTACATGAGCATTGTATCAGATGATGAGAACAGATTTATTTTAAAACAGTCAAGAAAACAACTGGGTTGGATCATACTAAAAGAAGATAATATTGGGCTGGGTACAGTGGCGCCTGCCTGTAATCCCTGCAGCTTGGGAGGCTAAGACAGGAGGATCTCAGATTCAAAGCCAGCCTCAGTAAAATCAAGGTGCTAAGCAACTCAGTGAGACCCTGTCTCTAAAATAAAATACCAAATAGTTCTGGGGATATGGGCTCAGTGGTCAAGTGTCATGAGTTCAATCCCCAGTACCCCCCCACCCAGAAAAAGAGATAATATTATTCTGTCACAAAGTGCCTCCAACTAGAAATGATAACTGAAAGGCTGGGACTGTAGCTCAGTGGTAGAGCACCCGAATCACACATGTGAGGCACTGGGTTTGATCCTCAGTACCACATAAAAATAAATAAAGACATTGGGGCCAACTACAACTAAATATATATATATATATATATATATATATATATATATATATATATATATATATATATATATATACACATATACATATATTTGGGGGAAACATTTTTTTCATATAGTTTTTGTTACCTTTTTGATATTATCAGATACAATGCTGTGGGGTTGATTTTATTTTGAAAAGTTCTGGGCCAGGACAGTGGCACATGCCTAAATTCAGGAGGCTGAGACAAGACTATCACAAGTTGAAGGCTAGCCTTAGCAACTTAATGAAAAGTAAAAAGAAATGATCATTGCATCCTATTTGCCTTGATATTAGCCTCTTCAAGGACCCCATTTTTTGGTACAGGGGATTGAAATAGGGGCTTTCACATGCTAGGCAAGTGCTCTACTAACGAGCACCATACCCAGCCAATCCCCCTTGATTTTAGACAGGGTCCACCTGAGTTGCCCAAGCTGGCATCAAATTTGCCATCTTCCTGCCTCAGCCTTTTGCGTAGTGGGGATGAGGAGACATGTCCTGCAATGACTGGCTGAGACTAGATTTTTCAAAAAACTTTTTCTCAAGGATATCTCTTAAGAAGATACAGGAACCAAACTGTGTCCAGAAAAACAATTTAAAATGTATATTGAAGGCATGTCTCCCACATGAGCTTTTGGAGGACACACAATATCAAACCATGATACACTGGGTAGAGGATTATAGGCTGGTGGGTTTTCCTTTCAACACTTCAAAATTTCACTCAACTCTCTTTCTCTAGCACATTTTAGGAGAAGTCCACTAAGATACTTATCTTGGCTCCTGTATGAGTAAGATGATTTCTTTAAATACCATCTCTTTGGCTTTGATTTTCAGCAATTTGAAAGATGGTAGGTGTAGATTTTGGGTATTTGCCTTGTTTGATGTTCTCAGAACTCCCTGTATCTATTACTTCATAAAAGTTTTCTGTGATTATTACTCGAAGTCTTTCCTCAACTCTCTTCTATTTTGCTTCTCCTCCTCCTATTCCAACTGCACGTGTGTTTATCTTTTGCAATTGCCCCGTTGTTCTTAAATTTTCTGTTTCAATTTTTCTTTTCTCTTTGCAATTTTGCCTGAGAAATTTCTTCTGACCTATCTGCAAGTTCACTAATATTCTCCCCAGTCATGTCCAGGGTACTAGTGAGCCCATCAAAGGTGTTAAGCATTCATCTTAGTCATTTTATCTCCAGTCTTTCCTTTTTTTTCTTGTTTACCATTTCCATCATCAGCTTACATTATCTATCTTTTCTTGAATATTCTTGTTCAGCTCTAACCCTCTATAACCCTTAGGATCTCAATCATAGTTGTTTCAAATCCCTGTCTGATAATTCCCACAGCCTCATCATTTGAGGGTCTCATTCGAATGCTTGCTTTATGTCCTTTCTTCTTGCTTTTTAGTATGTATACCTTATAATGATTTTTGATTGAAAGCTAGACAGTGTACTGAATAATAGGAACTGAGGTAAATAGGCCATTTATTTGGTGAGATTTTGTGCTCATCTGTCTAGAAGTTCAGTCATGTTTAGTGTTTTCTGTTGCCAAAGAGGCCAGAAACTTTCAGATTCCTATAATGTGCTTATTTTCATTTCTTGCCCAGAAAGAATTTGTGTCTTCAACTCTTTCATCTCTAATTCTCTAAAGTTGTGCGGAGGCTTTTTGGTATAGTGGCACAGTAGAGAGGAAGGAAGGATTCTGTCGTCTATGATTAGATCATGGTGTTGAGTGAGCCTGTATTGCTGGGGTGTGACTTTCACTGGTGTTTCCTACTTTTCCACCACCACTAGCACCTTGCAGGAGATAAGAGCCTGGAGTAGGAGAAACGCCTTCCCCCTTGAGGGACAAGGCTCTGGTGAAATCCTTGTACTTGGAGAGTAGGTTTCTGTTCTGGAGAATGGTTGCTATTTTCACAATGGTTACCTCCATGTCCAGGATCACTATTCTCAAGGGACCTAAATGTGGTCTGCCCTCTGGGATTCACCAATCAGGGCTCCTTTCCATTATTGGCAGCACCCATCTCAGGCACTGATCCCATGCTCCAACTTCATTCCCTTTCTACTCAGCCCCCTGACTGCAACTCCTCCTGGAGTCACTTGCTTGGTGGTTGGTGGCAAGGACTCTGGAGCCAGACCTCATAAGTCCAAATCACAGCTCTACAACTGTCCAGCAGGGAGACCTTGGGTAGCACTTAGCACCTGGTCACTCAATTTCCCTATCTGTAAAACAAGGAATTGTGGGTTAATTCATGTAAACCACATAGAACAGTGGTTGTGCCACAAAGTGCCCTGTGTGCTGAAGACAGACCACGATATATGCTGATGTAGAAGGGGAAAAGGTACACTCATACACTGCTGGTGGGACTGCAAATTGGTGCCACCCAATCTGGAAAGCAGTATGGAGATTCCTTAGAAAACTTGGAATAGAACCACCATTTGACCCAGCTATCCCTCTCTTAGGTCTATACCTAAATGACTTAAAATCAGCATATTACAGGGACACAGTCACATCAATGTTTATAGCAGCTCAATTCACAATTGCTAAACTGTGGAAACAGCCTGGATGCCCGTCAATAGATGAATGGATAGAGAAACTGTGGTATATATACCTAATGGAATATTACTCAGCATTAAAAGAGAATAAAATTACGACATGTAATGAATGGAGTTAGAGAATATCATGCTAAATCAAGTAAGCCAATCCCAAAAATCCAAAGGCTGAATGTTCTCTCTGATAAGGAAAAATGGAGGAACTTTGATGGGGCAAACGGGAGGCAGAGGTGAGGAGGGGGCATGGGGGTAGGAAAGATGGTGGAATGAGATGGACATCATTACCCTAGGTACATGTATGAATGCACATATGGTGTGAACGCTACATCAGGTACAACCAAAGAAATGTAAATTTGTGCTGCAGTTGTGTACAATGAATTAAAATGCATGGTGCTGTCATATATATCTAATGAAAAATACAAAACAAAAAGAGAAACCCTAAGGCTAGCATGGTCTGCTCCAAAGCTCAATAGACCTGGTAGTTATGATTCTAGTACCACTGCTAACCTTTTTCCATGACCCAATGCATGTCATCCCTTCTTCTTGTGCTACAACAGAAATTGACATAAAACTTGGTGGTAGACTGTGACCCAAACATCACTTCATTCTCAGTAGAAACACAACTGACCAAGAGAAATCTGAAAAAAAAATATTCAACATTACTAATCACTAGAGAAATGCAATTAAAATCATAATGGGATACCCTCTCGCACCTATTAGAATGGTTATTATCAAAAAGACAAAAGAACCAGTGGCACATGCCTTAATCTCAGGAACTCAGGAGGCTGAGGCAGGAGGATTATAAATTCAAGGTAAACCTCAGCAACTCAGTGAGACCTGATCTCAAAATAAAAAGTAAAAAGGTCTCCAGATGGCTATCAGGGTTAAAGTCCCCCTGGGTTCAACCCCCATCATAAATAAAAGAAAAAGAAAGACAAAAGACTTTAAGTACTGGTCAGGATGTGGAGAAACTAGAATTCTTGTACTATGTTTGGGGGAATGTAAATTAGTACAGTCATTATGGAAATTAGTATGGGAAGTTTCTTTAAAACTTAAAAATAGAGCTCAGTTGGGAGAGTGCTTGCCTTGCATGGACAAGGCCCTGGGTTCAATCCCCAGCACCAAAAAAAACAAAAACAAAAAACAAAAAACTACCCTATGGTCCAGCCAATCGGTGCATGAATGGATACAGAAAATGTGGTTTAGAAATATAAGGGGATACTCTTTAGTCTTTAAAAAAAATATAAGGAAATTCTGTCCTTTATGACAAATGAATGAGGCCAAAGGACGTTTTATTGGGGGAAATAGCCACGCACAGGGCAACAATCACATGATCTCACCTACATGTGGAATCTATAAAAGTTGAACTCATAGAAACAGAGAGCAGAATGGTGACTGCCAGGGGCCCAGGAGTGGCTGGGCTGTGGAGGGGGAAGATGCTGGTCCCAGGAGAACAAATTACACTTAGATGAGAGGGATGAGTTTAAGGGATCTATTGTGCAATATAATGACTACAGTTAATAATAACATACAACAGAATGAGTACAGTTGATAATGTTATCTACACTAAAAATGACTCAAAGAGTAGATTTTAAGGGTCCTCACCACAAATAAGAATATGAAGTAATGTATATGTTAAAAAGCTTGACTCAGACGTTCTTCAATGTAACATTTTTCAAATTATGTTATATGCCATAAATATGTACAAATTATTATTAGTATTGTTATTATCATCATCATCAGGGATTGAACCTAGGATTGTTTAACCATTGAGTCACATCCCCAGCTCATTTTATTTTTGAGAGAGAATTACATCATAAATCCCACCATGGAAGTGAGTAAACTGGGAAGATATTTAATTGGTAGATTTCTACCTCCTTCCCCAAACTGGAGCTCTGTTACAACAAAAAGGAAGAAGTGGAGCTAGGATGAGCAATGAGCACTGTTGACTCCAATTAGCACTGGGCCTGAAAGGGGGATGACCATCACCAAACTTCTCCCCATGCCATCTTCACATAATTTATGGCCTCTGTATTAGCCTGCTTTCTGTTGCTCTAACAAAATACCCGAGAACAGATAATTTATAAGGAGGTAAGTTTTATTTAACTCAGTATCCAAGATTTGGCAGCTCCTGCAAGTGATCTCTGGTGAGGGTGTTCACCAGATTGTGTGTCAGAAAACAGGGAGGGACCAATCTGGCTCTTTTGATAACAACTCCCTCTTACACGAACAAATGGGGGCCCATGAGAAGTCCATTACTCCCTTGAGAGGGCATCTTGCAGAGTGACTGAGTTACCTCCCACTAGGCACACTTCTTTCAGGTTCTACCACCTCATCACTGAGGACCAACCCTCCAGCCTTTGAACCTTTGGGACAAACCACATCATATCATCACAAGCTCCAACAAAGCTACCATCATAAAAGAAGGATGTCCCAGTCTACAACATGTGCGTATGTGGGGGTTGGGGAAGGTTGATCTCACACGTCACTGGAAGCAGCCAGAGCCCCCATTCCAGAACCTCTGTGATGTCACTTCTGTTGTCATGGCAGTCTGGGTGCCAATCCAGAAGAGTTCGTTGGTGGCTTCAGTCTGTGAGACTTGGTGGTCTAGCCATGGCCTCTTCACAGAGTATCACGCCCCGAAATGAACCTCCGATCGAATCCTCATGGCTGAAACCAAGCCTGTTTCCAGCTTTTAATGCAATGCTTCTTATTACAATAAGTGGCATCTTCTTCGCCTTTCCGTGAGTCTCCCATGGAAGGTGTCAGTGTCTTAGACACAGAAGAGAAAATAGACAAGGACAGTACAGAGGCAGGGAGGGAAGTGGAGAGAGAGGGTCAGCAGGGGAAGGAGGATATAGAGTTAGAGGGAACCCAATGTGAAAGCACAGAGGTCTGGAGTGCCTGACGCATTTAGGGAACTATGAGAGACTGCTAATGCTGGTGACATTTTGTGGAGTCTCCATGGTCTGTCTCTAACCTGGATATTTAGATCAGTCCTTAAGGCGAGTGAGTCCTACCTCAGGTGAACTAGGCCTTGTGGGGAGCTCTGGGTTTCCCCAGACTAGGACTGAGTCTGGCTCTGGTTTCAGGTGCCGGTGGTTGGCTCAGAATGGGCAGTGGGAATTTGCCGTGGTTTCGGGCCTATTCTTTATACTGTCCTTCTGCAGCCTCATTTTCCTCAACGGGTCAGACCCAGGCATTTTGCACAAAGGTAAGGCCTCAGACCCCTGGAGAAGGAGGTGGTATCCCAAGGGCTGATGCCTATAGGGGTGATTTCAAACATGCTAACCCCCCTCAACCCCACCCCCCGCCCCCGTGGCCTCAGGAGCCCTTCCCTCCATGTCATCATTACTTGGGCCCTGGCACTTCATTTCCCAAGCCACTGAAGTGCGAGAAAACAGAATCCTGGAGGTGTTCCAGCTGCTTTCGAGGCAAGGACTGGGCAGGCTGGCAAGAGAGGCCAGCAGGCCCTTCCAAACCACGCAGTTCACTCCTCCTCCTTCCCATTTTACACACGACTTCAAGCACTGATCACTATTCCAAAAGGGGAGAACTCTGTATAGAGCTCCTGTGGCTGGACAGCCCTTTCTCTCTGACTGCCGCCCATCTGAGTGGTCAGCTTGCTCAACAGGGACCGGGATTCCCCTGCCCTCCTCCTCCCCACCCTTCTTGTTGCCCAATGATGCTATGGGGCGGCCCCAAGCAGTAGAGTGGTGGAAGGGCCTCCTGCCACTGCCCAAATCTCTTCCCCTGCCAGGCTCCTTAGAAGAGGACCCCAACATTCAATACATAGCACGAGTGAACAACACGGCCTTTCGCCTGCAGTGGTGCTCGAAGTGTTCTTTCCATCGTCCACCCCAGACCCACCACTGTCCCTTTTATTGCTGTGTAGAAGCGTATGGATGCCCTATAGATTGTTTATACATTCATCAAACGAAGGGTTTTTTACATTATGTCTAGTTTTTCCCAGTATTTTTGTTTGTTTTGTTTTGTTTGTTTCATACTAGAAATTGAACCGGGGGGTGTTTAATCACTGAGGCACATTCCTAGCACCCCTCAAATTATGTTTAAATTTTTTTTTTAATTTTGAGACAGGGTCTCACTAAGTTGCTTAGCGCATCACTAAGTTGCTGAGGCTGACTTTGAACTTGCCATCCTCTTGCTTCAGGCTCCCAAGCCTCTGGGATTATAGGTGTGGGCCACTATGCCTAGCTAGTTTGGGGTAGTTATAAATAAAGCTGCCCCAAACATTGATGCACAGGCATGTGAACATAAGTTTCATTTTTGTTGAATAAATTCTTAAGGGTGGCATTGCTGAGTCATAAGGTAAACACGTGTGGAACTTTGTAGGAAATTGCCAAATTTGTCTTCCAAAACAACTGTAAGGTTTCTAAATTCTACCAGCAATGTTGGGAATTCCAGTTGCTTCACATCCTCACCAACATTTCACACTTTTTTTTTTCAAATATATTTTAGGTATCAGTTGACCTTTTATTTATTTATATGCAGTGCTAAGAATCGAATTCAGTGCCTCACACACACTAGGCAAGCATTGTACCACTGAGCCACAACCCCAGCCCCTCACACTGTCCTTTGTTATTTTGTTTTGTCTTTTAATCAAACCTGTCTTATTAAATGAGTCGTAGTATTTCATTAAGGTTCCAGGTTGTGTTTTCCTAATGAGTAATGATGTTGAGCCTATTTTCATGTCTGTTTGGCCTTCATTAGGTCTTTGGTAAAATGTTTACTCCTGGCAGGGCACAGTGGCGCACACCTGTAATCCCAGCAGCTTGGGAGGCTGAGACAGGTGGATTCTGAGTTCAAAGCCAGCCTCAGCAAAGCGAGGCACTAAGCTACTCTGTGAGAACCTGTCTCTTATAAAATACAAAAAATAAAAATGGACTGGGGATGTGGCTCAGTGGTTGAGTGTCCCTATATTCAATCCGTGGTACCCACTCCCCCCAAAAGCGTTTACTCCAATCTTTTGCCCATTTGAAAAAACGGTTGTTTTCTTATTGAGTTTTAATAGTTTTCTACATCAGATTCAGATCTAGGTTTTGCACATCTCTTCTTGCAATCTGTGTCTTGTCATTCCATTTTCTTCATAGCATCTTCCCAAGAGCAGGAGTCCTTAGTGTTGTTTTTCTAGGAAAAGGGGTTGAATCAGGGGTGCTCAACCACTGAGTTCTCCCTCAGCATTTTGTGGCTGTTGTACATTCTACATAGAAAATTGTCATCTGTGAAGAACAGTTTCATTACCTTCTTTCCAATCTGTGTATCTTTATTGCTTTTTCTTTTTAGTGTTGAATAGGAATGATAGGGGTGGGCATCTCTGCCCTGGGATTCCTTTAGTATGGCAATCTCTTGACTAAAGGCTCTTTCAGTAAGACTGGTGGGCAGCATCAGTGGGGGAGGGGACGCTGCAGACCCCGAGACAGTGAACAGACAGAGGAGCCTACCTGCTCATCACCTCCCATCCTTTTAGTCCCCAGCCCACCACTGCCATATCTGGTCCTCCTCCCACCTGAGACTCTGTGCTTGGCCCTTATTCATCAGCCCTGTGGTCTGCCTTTACTTTGAGCTTGACCTTTACTGCTTTGTGTACTGAAGGCCTTCAGCCCAGATTTTCCTGGGCCATGTGATTTTTGACTAGGAAACTATGATGGGGCCTCCCCACTGCCCCTGTCCTCCCAGATAGTGAAATTCAGTTAAGGCATAATTTTAGAAAAAAAAAATGAGAGGTGGGGAAATGAAGTGGGAGTGGGGTGGTGACATTGTCTTTGGAGCAATTGAGCAGCACAAGGAAGAGTTTAAAAGGTATCTGAAAGGGGCTGTGGTTGTCGCTCAGTGGCAGAGAACTTGCCTAGCATGTGTGAGGCACTGAGTTTGATCCTCAGCACCCCATACAAATTAAAAAAAAATAATAAGGTCTATCAACAACTAAAAAATATTTTTTTAAAAAAGGGGGGTGTGTGGAAGGATGAGGTAAGGGACAGGTGTGGCCAATGGAGACAGAACAAGGATCTTGCACAGGGAGGCACAGGATGATGAGGAGCCCTGAGAAGGCAGGAGAAAGGAGTGCAGTGTCAGCACTGTCTGCGGAGAGCTGCTCACAAGTGGGTCAAGGGAGGTCACTCTTCCTAGGAGCATAGGAAGGCAGGAGGCCCTGGGTCACTCTCCGGCTCCCCTGCCCTTAGAATCTTGCTCCAGGCCTGGGCTGAGCCCTGGCTAAGCTGACTGACTTAGGAGGAGTCACTGGGAGATGGCCTTGCCCAGTCCTGCTGATTCTAAGCTCCTCTTCCCATCCCCATCTCCCTCCAGGGCAAATCACTCCGGAACAACAACCCCTTCGACCAGGGCTGTGCCAACAACTGGTATTTGACCATTTGTATGCCAGTGGGACCCAAGTGAGTTGGTAAACTGAAGGCTCAAGTGGTGGATCTCTGGGGCTGGTGGGAGTGGGGTGAGATAAAGCTGGGTTTTCTTCTTTGGTCCCTGACCCCAGCTCCCAGGCCCTGTCACCCATTGTCCTTTCCTTTGGGGTTTTCTCCAGGGCACTCTGGGAGCCTCTGGGAACGTCCGTATTCATTGCCCTTCTAGGTTCTTGCCCTAAGAAATGGAGTAGAGGGGAAATGCAGCCTGGATGAGACTCCTGGCTGGGAACCCTGGGCTCTGTGCTTTCCAAGCTGAGGGTGAGGGTGGTCAGGGGGACCAGGCCAAGGTGGGTAGTGACTCCCTGCATTTGGTCTATCACGCCCCAGGTACATGTCTGCAGCTACTTGGATGCAGCAGGCGGAAGGCACGGAGTGGGACCCTGAGCAAGGGGACCCAGTGCACACACGGTTCTCGCCACAATATTCCCGTCAACACCGTCCCACAGAGCTCCCTGGGCCCACATCTCCAACAGGGCCCCCCAGGGAATGGCGAGGCTGCAGCTTTACAGGAGGTGAGGAATAGTGGGTGTGCATTGGGAGAAGGATGTCTGTGGGTCACACATGTGTTGGGGGAGGCTCCTGAGGTTGGGCTGGCCCTGAAGCTGAAGCACATGGAGCTTAAGGAACGGAAATATGAACCTGAGTGTGCGGGTTCCAGGTTTCAGAGTACTCCCAGGTGTTGCTGAATAGACAAAGAGAAAAGACTGCACCACTAATTTGCTAGTTGGCCTTGGCCATTCCCTTACCTTTCTAGGCCTCAGTTTCCTCAGTTATTAATGAGGACTGAGACTAGTAATTTATGTTTTAAAGGAGATTCTTTTTTGGGGGGGAGGGGGACAGGGAATTGAACTCAGGGCACTCGACCCCTGAGCCACATCCCCAGCCCTATTTTGTATTTTATTTAGAGACTGGTTCTCACTAAGTTACTTAGTGCCTCACTTTTGCTGAGGCTGGCTTTGAACTTGTGATCCTCCTGCCTCAGCCTCCCAGGCCACTAAAATTATAGTCATGTGCCACTGTGCCTGGCTCTTTATTTTTTTTTTTTTATGGAAATTTGTACTTGAAATCCCATGTGAAATGTATGAAGTGGAGCATTAGGAGTGCAGTAGGGTAGATAACCCATGGTGCCCACCAAGGGCCCTTGCATTACTTGGGGTACCAGCCCTCTCCTTTGTCCCGTCTCCTGGGGCCCAGAGCCATGACTGTGAACTGCAGGGTAGAAGCTAGAAAGAACACCCATGTATTGACTTATGTGTTTAGATTTCCATCAGCCCGATGCCGCAGCAAAAAGCCCACAGAGAAGACTTGGCCTCCCATCCACGAGCCTCTCACTCACCCATTCACACTGCTGGATACCAGGACATCTGAACTTCATCTTTTGAGCCTCCATGTGGAGGCCTCTCGTAGCTGAGCCCTCAATCACTCCCCTATTGGGAGTGCTAAGACTTCCATTCCTGTTGTACATTTGTAAATAGTTTTTACTTCTTCCTATGGCTGCTCTGTCTGTTTGTTCTAGGTTTAGAGAAGCGGTGTTTCCTGGGGATGTAGGGAGGCTCTGAGGGGTTGGAGCAAAGCCCTCTTGGAAGGGAAAGATCCTTGCTCTCTGAGAACCCAAGCTAGGGAACCAACATTGTCTAGCTCATTGACCTTGAGCAAGACACTTGTCATTTCTCTCATCCTTAAAATGTGGCAACAGTAATAATCACAGTGACTGACCTGGCTGGCTTCCTGGCAAGGGCTGGAGATGGGAGGAGAGAAAACCCCCAGCTAGCACTAGGGATGGAGCAAGCCCTGTCCTGCAGCATCCCTGTCTGACTACAGGGGGTGCCAGCTGCCCAGGAATTTGAAAACCAAGTCTGGCCCAGCCCTCTCGTGGGAGGTGAGCCAGCCTGAGTCAGTCTGGAGCCCCCTCCTGGGCGCCTCCTCCCCAGATGTGGGAGGGTGGGGGCATTCATCCTGCATCTCTCCTGCAACTGTGTCCCACCCTGGTCCCTTCCCCCTGGGGTGCATCAGGTGCTGGTTCTGGTCCTGTCCCTGGGGTAGACTCAGGAATTTTGAGTCTGCAGGCCCCAGAGTGTTGGGCAGGGGGCACATCAAACCGTGTGTCTGTTAGTCTCCAGAGTGTGATCTTGGGACTGGGAATAATATCACCTTCGTAGTAGGTTGTTGGAGGAGGAGGTGAGGTGTTTCATCTAGTGCACAGCAGGCAAGCAATGGATGCAGCTGGAATGATTTATGGTTATTTTCTCCACTAGTTGGGCGACCCAACCATGTCAGAATTTCCAGAGTACTATTAGTGGTTGTGGGGCTCTCTGAATTTGTATCAAGGACCCCATATCATCTTGCCACATGAAGCATCAGGACAGACAAACTATACTGCTTCTTTCCATACTTGTATCTGGGTGAAACCATCTTGTGTGATAAAGGTGGAGGCAAAAGGATGTCACCCAAGGGGTCAGATGCATGTCCCTAGGGTGTGTGTGTGTGTGTGTGTGTGTGTGTGTGTGAGAGAGAGAGAGAGAGAGAGAGAGAGAGAAGGAGAGAGAGAGAGAGAGAGAGTATGCACATGTTTGGTATGAGCTCATCCTCGGGGGTGTGTTCGCCCAGCCCCTTATCCTTTCTGACCAACTTTAGGAGGTCGGTGACCTATGATGCAGGATGTGTCTCCAAGTCTCCAGGCCACAAAGTCCCTCGACAAGACTGCTCTTCCCTCTTCCTTTCCTCCTCAACCTCTCCTGGGAAGCCCAGGCCCAGCCCCACCCGCCTGCCCTGGCTTGAACTCCAACACTTCTCATCCCCTTTCCCTGTCCCAATATCTATCTCCCTGGGCTCAAGTCCTTTTGGGGCTTAAGGCTTTTCTCAAATCTTATTCCTGCTCACTTCCTCTGTCTGGGAAGCCCAAGTTCATGGGCACATGGCAGAGAAAGAGGGGAGGAGTCCCTGTGCCCAGGTTTTAGTGCCTGTGAACCTGTGTGTGCAGTAGGGATGGCTCAACCCTGCTGACCAACAGGGGGAAAGGCCGAGTGGGGAAGCCAGAGGCTCCCAAGCTCATTCCCAAAGGACAGCCCTCCCAATAAACTGGATCTGAGTGAGGGAGGAGAGAGGTGGTCCAGGAGCCTGGGCTAAGGCCTGGATGTGCATCATGGAACTGCCTGGGTGGGGGAGTGCTGGAGGGAGTCCAGCTCCAAGCGGGGCCCAGAAGGCCAGGCCCCAGTCTCTGAGGAGTTCATGCTGCCTCCTCCAGCCCCGCTGGCTGTCCCCCTGCCATCCTGCCTATCCCCGTGCCATCCTGCCTGGTTCAGGTCTACACTCATTGGCTCCCTGCCTTCAGGTATACAGGGCCTCACTCAGTCTCAGGCAAGGGCCTTTTAAGTCCTAAGCTAGATGTGACACATCTCCTTGACGATCTGGTCCTCAGTTTCCCCACTAGAAAAGGATGTAATTTCCCTCAGATTCTCAAAAGAGGACATGGCCTTTCCGAAGGCAAAGACTTCCTGCTCTGGGATGAAGATTTTAGGTGTGTCCGCCCCCTGCCCCCAGCCTAGGATTCCTAAGAATTCCTTAAGAAAGACCCTTGGATCAGGCTCATTGCTTCTTGAGCATTAAGTGGGACATAGAACATTCCTTCCTTTGACGTCCTCCACCATACCCTCTACCCTAAGCCTTGGGCCAGTCTTGTGACTCCTTGCCAAGTTGAGAGGACCCAACTGGGCTGCACCCCCTTCCCTTTTTGCCCCCTTCTCATTTCTGCTGAATGTGCCCTTGATTCTCAGACATGCCCCAACCAATCCTTGGCCCATGGATAAGGCAAGGGGTGTTATAGGGGACCAGTTATGGGGCCCACTCTCCACCTACCCAGGAAACTCTGCCATCCCTGGGCCAGAGCCAAGAAATGGCCCCCAAGCCTGCAGGGCTACCAGGTGCCCACAAGCTCCTAGAACCGTAATGCCAGATTCGTGGGACCCCAATAGACCTCCAGGAGCCGAATCTGATGCAATTACACAAGAGTCTTTATTGCAGGCTCGCACCTGGACTCTCAACCGTTTGCAATACAGCGGTCCTGAGTAGTGAGTCCCAACCCTTAGTTAGTGAGAATTTATAGGTTTTGGGGGGATACACTATGCATCACAACATCACACAGAAAATCATTTTATACCACGGGAAAATCAAACAACAATTCTTAACATTGATGAGCACATTCACTGGCCAGAACAAGTTGGGTAAGGGTAGTGGGTGAATTCAAAAGGTGGATATATTTGAACTGATTGGTTTAGGCCCGGAAGGGTTGCAAGAGTCTCTATGCCAAACTGCAGGGTTGCCTAATCATGTTATACATCACGGAAACTACTGGGAGGTCACCTGACATTTCAGATATTTTTCCTGTCTCCTGCAGATTGGTGGTTGCTAGGGGGTGCTATGGGTCCTCACCTAGCTTAACTGAGTCAGGGTCACCTAGCACCACAGATCCCTTTTGTTAAACAACTCAGCAGGGTGGGTATGTGCCTAAGAACCTTCTGTGGGTTTTTCCAAGGACAAGAGTCATGCCCCCTCCCTCTGGACAGGCCTTGAGGTAGAAGCTGATTTCTCAAAAATGGAGTCACATCAGTTTCTCAGAACCTGGGATGGAGAGCCTAGCATCTCCAGACCTTTCCTCATGGGCCTCTTGGGAAGTCAGGGCATATAGGATGAGACTCAACCTAGTCACCCAGCTCTGCCGCCAACTAATATGCCACAGGAGCATCCGTCTTCCCTTTGCTAAAACTTGGAGTCCTCAAGGTAATCATAGATATCACACTGAGGGTCACAGACTCTTAAGTCTTTAGGGAGGGTAGGGACTCAGGGATACCTCATCCACCTGTCTGCCACCCCCAGTTTTGCAGATGGGGCTCTTAGGTCCTGCAGAGGGAAGAGTTTGCCCAAGATAACCTGGTGGCATCAGCCTGATGGCTTTCTCTGGTTCCCAGGGGACCACTCTCATTCCTGCTTCCAGGGCCATTCCAGCAGGGGAAGGGCTTGGACAGTGACCACAGGGCCCCACTCTCTAGGCAAACTTAGAGCTGGCAGTGAAGTTCAGCACAGGGCTGTCTACTGAAAAGGCGGCCAGTTTGAACCCCTCTCCAACCCTGCACTGTGCCCATAGTGCTCCTGCTGCCTCTGGCTCAACCCTGTCCTGCTCTGCCCTGAGGGCCCCACCCAAGAAGGCCTGCAAGTGGCTGAGGGTGAGGCAAGGCTAGGACCCCTGGGGCAGAGGAGCTGGTTGTCTGAGGAAGTGGGGGTGTCCTGCCCCTTTTACACACTTTAGAATTCCTTTGTTCTCATGCCTTCACTTCCTCACAACCTGCTTACTTGACCTAAAAGATGGAGTGATCCAAGGGTCAGAAGGAAGTGGATCAGGGGTCTTGGCAAGAAGGGAGCAGCCTAGGAGGCATTCATTAACAGCCCCTACAACTCCCTGCAGGGAGGAATAATCCCTGGAGGCTGGTAACCTTGGCAACAGGTGGCAAAGGGGAAGTGCTCTAGAGGTATTAACATTTTATTACTTTTCCTTTCAAACCAGCCTCCATCTTTCTGATCTGACCCATTATTTATTACTTGCACTGTCCTTTTGTCCCCACCAACAACACTTTCTGAATATGTGTCCTATGAAGACAATGAAATTTGATTCCACGTGTACAGACCACTGATTACTTCAATTTTCCTTACTTCCAATCACCTCTCCCCGTACCTTCGACCTCCCTGCTTCGTTATCATAAATATCCCTAAACCTTATGGGGGAGAGATCTGAGACTTGATCTGTCTTCTGGCTTGGCTGCCTCCTAAATAAACCTTTTCTCCTTTGCAAAACTGGTCATTTTGAGAAAGTAATTTGGGAAGACAGAGAGACATACTAAGTGTCAAAAGCAGCGCCATAAACCGCTAAATGTGAAAGGCTCCCTCCAACACTTGCAACTTTGAGGGCAATGTGCAAAGGAGGGTGTAAAATTGTATAGCTCTACCCTGCCTCCACCTCTAGACCAGCCCCTATCTATCCTCCCTCTGCAAATACTAACACCCCATACCAACAGGTTGCTGTCTGTCTCTCTGGAGATAGCCTGCTTTTCCCCAAAGGGGTCTCTCTCTTAAGATAAGCCCCCATTCTTCCTTGAATATGTATCTACTTCACAAATAAACCTCTGTCTCTGCCTTTGACTGGTGCATGGTAAAATTCTTTTCTGTCATGTCTGCAAGAACCCTGCTGGCCCTGAGTCAAGTTCTCCCTTTCTCTGGAAACTTCTCAGACCATTCTTCAGAGAAATATCTTCTCCTGTGACAGGTTCAGTGATTGGCATGCCATCTATGGGAGGCGGGTGGCCAGGACCATGCCTAATTCAGTAACTGACTGTCATGGAGAAGAGATCTCTTCCAAGAAGGGCAGCAAGGAATTTCAGCATGAGTCTGGCAAAGGCAGAGACAAAGGTTTATTTAGAAAGTAGATACACATTTAAGGGAGAATGCCATCTGTCTCAAGAGTGAGAAGCCCCTCCTTGAGTTGGAGGTCCAACATTTGTAGAAGGGCCATAGTCAGGGACAGGACTGAGGTGGAGACAGGGTGGAGCTGCACAATTGTAAGCTCAGTTTTCCCTGAGTTTATGTATTTCCCTCATTTTACAAGGACATGAGCCAAGAGCCTGTCAAGATTTTAACACAGTGACTCCCACTGCTTGCCTGTCCTCAAGCTTGTCTCTTTTGTCTAAAGAAAACACAGAGACCAAGCTAGAATTTCATAGGACCAAGCAAATGGGGAAAGGGCCGAGAAAGGAGTGCAGGTTTGGGGTTTGGGGAGGGAATACTGAGAAGAGAGCTCTGGCTGTCTCCCTATTCATTCGTACCTACTCCCTTTCTTGCAGTTTTGGAGAGAATACAGGTATGGGGGGAAGGCTGCAAAAGGGGTGGGGGGAGGCTTTCTTTTTGCCCCAGTGGTATCTGAAGAGCCAAAGTGGGCAGCAGGACAGAAGCTGACTCTCTTGCCTAGCTGACTCACAGTTTTTATTATGTGATTGCTTGTTTTCTTTTGGCTGACTATACCTACCCTCAATTTTGCCTAAACACACACACTGGCTCATTAATTTAGAGGCATATGCTGAATACCCACCAGTGACAAGAGTAAGATGTGACCCCGTGCTCATTGTTCACAGACCTAGAAAGGGAGATGGACACTTAAAGAGTTAGTAAAAAAGATGAAAAGTGCCAAAACAAGTAGGACTGTCTGTGAATGTATTAATCATACCTTTATATTCTGCTTTTTGTTGTTATTGTTGTAGTTTTTAAATAAGGGACTGCTTCTTTGGGGTTATCCATTTCCTACAGACAGTAAAAAACTGCCTAAGGCACACCTCTTATATGCATACCAACCACTGGGGGTGGGGGCTATACTTCTAACCTCTTCTTTTAGCAAGCTCTTAATGTTCCCTTTACCTAATTGCCCCAGGGCCAGGTACCAGATTGCAAGAGACATTCCTAAATGCTGCAGCCTGTTGGAGTTAGTCAAACCAAACAATTCAAAACTTATGCTCCTTTACTCAGTCCTTCCCTTTAAAACCACAATAAAAGCTCTGACCTTGAATTCTGACTGACCTGGTATTTCCCTGTGTGCTCCCCATTCACAGCCTGCAGTGCCTTCTCTTTGTAGGGATCAGTAGTATAAGTCCCTTCTTCCTTCATGACAGTACTTTCTTTGTCTATGTGACTTAACACACATTTCAAACAATCCTGGGATTGGGTATGATGGTGCATACCAGTAATCCCAGCAGTTCAGTAGGCTGAGACAGGAAGATAACAAGTTCAAAGCCACCTCAGCAATTTAGCAAGGCCCTGTCTCAAAATGAAAAATAAAAAAAAAGGCTGGGGATGTATGATATACTCAATGATTAAGTGCCCTTGGGCTCAATCCATGGTGTCCAAACAACCAAGGAAAAAAAAAAAACAACCACCACCATTTCTGGTTACACTTAAAACAGTGAATACCTATATCTCCCCTACTATTTTGTTTAGTATAAACAAACATAACTAGATAAGAGTTTGTTCCCCACATGGGTTCTGTTTCATCATTCTCAGAGCAAAGAGTCTACGTATTTGTTTATGAACTACCTTAGTATTCCTGGGATGCTAAAATAAAAAATAACAAATTTATTCCTCACAGTTCTGGGGACTGGAAAATGTAAGGTCATGGTACCAGCTTTCCTGATTCATGAATAACTTCCTGCTGTGTCCTCACTTACTGAAAGGGGCAGATAAGTGTCCTTGGCTTATTTTGAAGAACACTATCCCATTTTTAATGATAGTAATCTCTGGCAATAGGCATGCACTGTATACAGGAATATAGGGCTCTGCCCTCATGACTTCATCATCTCCCATAGGTCCCACTTCCTGATGCCATCCCCTTGGAGGCTTAGAAATTCAACATATGAATTTGGGGGTTGGAAGTAGGAATACAAACATTCAGACCATAGCAAGAATTTTTGTTTAAGAAACTGGGTGGGGGCCTGGGGCTGAAGCTCAGTGGTAGAGCGCTTGCCTCACCCGTGTGAGGCACTGGATTTGAACCTCAGCACCACATTAAAAAATAAATTCATAAAAAAAATATTGTGTCCATCAACCACTAAAAAAAAAGAAAGAAAGAAAAAGGGGCTGGGCATGTGGCTCAAGTGGTAGCGTGCTCACCTGGCATGCTCGGTGCCCTGGGTTCGATCCTCAGCACCACATACAAATTAAAGATGTTTTGTCCGCTCAAAAAAAAAACTATAAAATAAATATCAAAAAATTCTCTCTCTCTCTCTCTCTCTCTCTCTCTCTCTCTCTCTCTCTCTCTCTTTAAAAAAAGAAAGAAAGAAACTGGGTGGGATTTGGAGGCGGTTGCTGGGGAATTTTGAGGAATTAGGAATATTCTATATGTAATGAATTCTTAGTAAGTTTCAAACAAAAACCAGGTAGTCTGACAACTTCTGAATATCAAAGAAAACTATCCATTTCTAGAACTTCAATTGTCAGGCTCCTCTGTGTTTGCAAAGTATCTTTATAGCTAATCTGTCATTACTCACATTACTGATAATAGTTGAGAGATGCTATAAGACTCACTTGGCTTGAAATACCTTGGCCAATAACCTGGGTTTCCTCCTACTCTATTTGGTATAAATTGCCTAGTTATAGCCTCTATCAAAGGGTAATTTAAGTTATCTTTCAAGGGAGAAATGTCTCTCTTTGATGATTTGCAGCTGTTGAAGATTTCTAGTAACTAGCTTGACATAGAAATGTGGGGATGTTTCTCTAGAAATATCAGCTTAGAGGGCTGGGGTTGTGGCTCAGTGTAAAGTGCTCGCCTAGCATGCAGAAGGCACTGGGTTCCATCTTCAGCACCACATAAGTGTAAAATGAAGATATTGTGTCCACTTAAAACTAAGAAATAAACATTTTTTTTTTAAAAAAAGAAATATCAGCTTAGGGTTTAATTCTGCTAATTCTGGGTATTCTTAGATGACCCCTAAAGCTCAAGTGTTGGAGAGTTGGTCCCCAATGCAGCAGTGTTCAAAGATGGGGGTCTTTGAGAACAGATTAAATCACAAGGACTCTGACTTCAACAATGCATTCATTCATTTATGGTTCAGAGTTTACTGGGTTTTGAGTGAGAGGCTTTGTTATAAAAGCAAATTCTCCCTTGCTTCCTAGGCACCACGAGGTCAATAGCTTTGGTCTACCACATGCTCCCTCAGTGATGTTCTGCCTCACTATAGGCCTAAAAGCAACAGAATCAGCTAATCATAGAATGAAACCTCTGAAACTATAACCCAAATATAAATATTTTCTCTTTTCTAGTTGTATATCTTAAGTATTTTGTCAGTGACACAAAGCTGATCAACAAACTGAATTCCAATCTTTTCCTTGGACATATTACCACAAATCAGTTTGGATAATCACTTTGGCAGACACTGAGACTGACTGGGGCAGGATAGGTGTTCAATAAAATTTATTGCATATTCAGTTGAATGAATGGAAGCTTTACTGCATCAGTTCCAGCTGTGATTTGCATAGAACAGGGTCCAACTCTAGTTATACAAAGCAAATAGAGAAATTCCTGGAAGGGTATCAGGAGTTCATAGAATTAAGGCAGTTATCTGGATTGTGGCAGATTGCAGAATCAAGGCAGTTCCAGGGAGCTGGCACAAATCCACAGGTTCATGAATAATCTGTCCCTAGAATTGCCATTAGCCCCACCTCCAGCATCCCTTCTGATCCAGGATTCAAATTCCTGGGACTTCAATGGTCTAAATTACCTGTTTGAAATAATTAACCCAAAGGAGATAAAAGAAGGGTCTTCAACTCCCAAGATGGGAGGCTGCAATGGAAGACACATACTAAGAATTGTTCCAATAAAGCCTTCACACAATAAGAAAAATTTCAAAAAAGAATATGGTGGTAATAGAAGAGGGGAATTAGATATTGCACTGTGAAGAAAGACAAATGTCATTCACATTGATACTAAAAGAGAGATGGGCTGGGTGGGGGGGGGCGGCAGTTACTGGTAAAGTAGGAAATATAAGGGTGTAGTTTCAGAAGAAGAAAAAAGTGACCATCACAGTCCTCATGTAGCTGGCCAGACAGCTACAAGAACCTGGACAATGGGGTACAGAAAATAAGTATTTCATGGAGTTCCCAGGCTAACATAGGAGCTGAACAAATATTTGTTCATTGAATTCACAAGAAAATGGAAACCTAAAACATGCTATTTAGATACAAGGAACTGAGTTTCCTTCTGTTAGCTCAGTGGGGAATGTGTCCCCATAGACAGTGACTCATCCTTAGAACCAGTTGAGACTTCCCATTTACTCTTAGGCCCTTATCAAAGATACTGGGTTATCTTTTGCCTTCTGTGTCAGAAGTATGGGGTCTCCATGAAGTTAGTCTTGGGCTTTCCCAGACTTCAGCTACACTGGAATGACTGCTTGCATGCTCCCAAGAGACATGCTTCTCTTTCTGGGTTTTCAGATAAAGAATCAGCCCTTAACCAGGTGAATGAGAAGTAAAACTCTATTTATACATGTTGTGTCAAAATGCATTCTACTGTCATGTAGAATAGAACAATTAAAAAAAAATAATCAGCCGTTAATTCCTGGCAATTATTTATCTCTTTTTCTATAAGAATCTCTTTTCTAGCCAATCGCAGTGGTGCACAGCCAGTAATCCCAGTGGCTCGGGAGTCTGAGACAGGAGGATCGTGAGTTCAAAGACAGCCTCAGCAATGGCGAGGTGCTAAGCAACTCGTGAGACCCTGTGTCTAAAGAAAATACAAAAAAGGGCTGGGAATGTGACTCTGCGGTCAAGTGCCCTGAGTTCAATCCACAGACCCCCTCAAAAAAAGAATCTTCTCTGCTGCACGCTGCCCAGTCATCTGGCCCAGCTGACGGTGACCTGTGGACTCTCTGACAGAAGAGTCACCTGGCCCTCGATTGCACCATGTCTTGTTCCTCCAGCGTTGACACTATGAAGAAGGTGGTTCAGCAGCTCTGGCTGGAGGCCGGACTCAACCACATGAAGGTTTCCCAGGCAGTTGCTGACTTGAAAAAATTTTGTCTGCAGAATGCTCACCATGATCCCCTACTGACTGGAGTATCTTCATGTACAAGTTCCTTCAGACCCCAGAAAGTCTATTCCTTTTTGTAGTCATCTTTCTGAGGTTTCCCAAACCCACTGCTCAAGAACCAGTGAATATTCAAGAGAGCTTAATTTGAAGCCTGTACAAAAAATTTCCCTGTAACACATGTACCAAAATACAATCTTCTACTTTTGTCAATCCTTAACATCTACCTCTCTGAATTTTCATGAATTTCTATTTCACAATGGTAATTATTTTATATACATTGGCAGCAACATACAATAAAATATTTATTTATTTTTTAGTACCGGGGATTGAACCCAAGGGCATTCAACCACTGAGCCACATCCCCAGCCCTATTTTGTGTTTTTATTTAGAGACAGGATCTCACTGAGTTGTTTAGTGCCTTGCTTTTGCTGAGGCTGGCTTTGAACTCTCGTTCTCCTGTCTCAGTCTCCCCAGCTGCTAGGATTACAAGCACGTGCCACTACACCTGGCTCAAAATACTTGGGATTAAAAAGAAAAAAAAAAAAACAACTTTCTTCTTCCTCTTGCAGAGAAGCCACATAACCCAGATATTGAATCCTGGTGTACTATAAATCTGAATTTCAATCTTAGGTCTTTCCCATATTTGCTGGTTGTCTCATCTTGTTGAATATGACCAGAGCCAGTTCATTACTCTGCGAAACTCCTGTCCTACAGGAATTTTGAGTGAAAATATACTTAAAGTTCCAGACACATAAAATACTGGATTTCTCATGAAACCCGCCATTAGGTCGTGTCCAAAAGATAGACCTATTAAAAATAATGCTCAAGGGCTGGGGATGTACCTCAGTGATAAATTGGTTGCTTGCATGAGGCCCTGGGTTCAATTCCCAGCATTTAAAACCAAAGAAAAGTTCAAGATACCACCTCCCCTCACTCCAAAAGAATATGTTAGACAGGTGTGGTGGCACCTGTGATCCCAGTGGCTTTGGAGGATGAGGCAGGAGAACTGTGGGTTCAAAGCCAGCCTTAGCAACTTAGTGAGGCCTTAAGAAACTCAGTGAGACTCTATCTCTAAATAAAATACAAAAACATGCTGGGGATGTTGCTCAGTGGCTAAGCACCCCTGGGTTCAATTCCCAGTACCAAAAAAAAAAAAAAAAGAATATGTTAGCTGGAACATGAGACTGATCAAATTATGTGCATGCAAGGATATGGTATAATGAATCCCAGTATTATGTAAAATTTTACTAATAAAAATAAATAAATAGATTGCAATTTTTTACTTTGGGGAAAAAAAGCAATGTATTTTCTTATCAACAACCCCAGAGTAAATCTGTAAATCAGATGGCTGGCATCATAAGTGTATCTGGTGGGTACAAAAAATCATTTTCTAGAAACCCATTATTTTGTCAAAAAGCAACATTTCATTAGGTACTATCAGAGCTTGAATAAAATTTCCCAGTAAAATCTCTCCATTCTGGTCCAACGGTGTCATTCAGTGATGGAGCAATTGCCTAGCTCATGTGAGGCTCTGGGTTTGATCCACAGCACAGGGATCTCCCAAATCCTTTAAAGAAACAAGTGGTTCGGTACACAAAGATGTTTGTTAGGTAGAAGGAAGGTCACCACAGTGTAAAGGTAACGTGTAAAGCTTGAAATTACTACAGAGAATTAAATAAATTATAATATAAATTATAATAATTTGTTATAGATTTTTATGTAGCCGTCGTTAAGAGATTCTGCAGAAATATATTTACTCACAAGTGGCTTTCTGAGGTAGTAGCATGCAGTGAGAGTGGTCTGTCAGAGATTCCACCACGGGTATGGTCGGGCCAATAGCACAGAAGGCAATGGTGCAGCCCATCACCCTCTTCTTCAGATGCTTGCAAAATAGGTGCCAATTTCAGGGGTGGTTCTATGAGCAAATGAATATAATGATAAGAGCTGTATCATTGGTTTTGATGAGTACATGAGCATTGTATCAGACGATGAGAACAGATTTATTTTAAAACAGTCAAGAAAACAACTGGGTTGGATCATACTAAAAGAAGATAATATTGGGCTGGGTACAGTGGCGCCTGCCTGTAATCCCTGCAGCTTGGGAGGCTAAGACAGGAGGATCTCAGATTCAAAGCCAGCCTCAGTAAAATCAAGGTGCTAAGCAACTCAGTGAGACCCTGTCTCTAAAATAAAATACCAAATAGTTCTGGGGATATGGGCTCAGTGGTCAAGTGTCATGAGTTCAATCCCCAGTACCCCCCCACCCAGAAAAAGAGATAATATTATTCTGTCACAAAGTGTCTCCAACTAGAAATGATAACTGAAAGGCTGGGACTGTAGCTCAGTGGTAGAGCACCCGAATCACACATGTGAGGCACTGGGTTTGATCCTCAGTACCACATAAAAATAAATAAAGACATTGGGTCCAACTACAACTAAATATATATATACACACATATATTTGGGGGAAACATTTTTTTCATATAGTTTTTGTTACCTTTTTGATATTATCAGATGACAATGCTGTGGGTTTGATTTTATTTTGAAAAGTTCTGGGCCAGGACAGTGGCACATGCCTAAATTCAGGAGGCTGAGACAAGACTATCACAAGTTGAAGGCTAGCCTTAGCAACTTAATGAAAAGTAAAAAGAAATGATCATTGCATCCTTTTTGCCTTGATATTAGCCTCTTCAAGGACCCCATTTTTTGGTACAGGGGATTGAAATAGGGGCTTTCACATGCTAGGCAAGTGCTCTACTAACGAGCACCATACCCAGCCAATCCCCCTTGATTTTAGACAGGGTCCACCTGAGTTGCCCAAGCTGGCATCAAATTTGCCATCTTCCTGCCTCAGCCTTTTGCGTAGTGGGGATGAGGAGACATGTCCTGCAATGACTGGCTGAGACTAGATTTTTCAAGAAACTTTTTCTCAAGGATATCTCTTAAGAAGATACAGGAACAAAACTGTGTCCAGAAAAACAATTTAAAATGTATATTGAAGGCATGTCTCCCACATGAGCTTTTGGAGGACACACAATATCAAACCATGATACACTGGGTAGAGGATTATAGGCTGGTGGGTTTTCCTTTCAACACTTCAAAATTTCACTCAACTCTCTTTCTCTAGCACATTTTAGGAGAAGTCCACTAAGATTCTTATCTTGGCTCCTGTATGAGTAAGATGATTTCTTTAAATACCATCTCTTTGGCGTTGATTTTCAGCAATTTGAAAGATGGCAGGTGTAGATTTTGGGTATTTGCCTTGTTTGATGTTCTCAGAACTCCCTGTATCTATTACTTCATAAAAGTTTTCTGTCATTATTACTCGAAGTCTTTCCTCAACTCTGTTCTATTTTGCTTCTCCTCCTCCTATTCCAACTGCACGTGAGTTTATCTTTTGCAATTGCCCCGTTGTTCTTAAATTTTCTGTTTCAATTTTTCTTTTCTCTTTGCAATTTTGCCTGAGAAATTTCTTCTGACCTATCTGCAAGTTCACTAATATTCTCCCCAGTCATGTCCAGGGTACTAGTGAGCCCATCAAAGGTGTTAAGCATTCATCTTAGTCATTTTATCTCCAGTCTTTCCTTTTTTTTCTTGTTTACCATTTCCATCATCAGCTTACATTATCTATCTTTTCTTGAATATTCTTGTTCAGCTCTAACCCTCTATAACCCTTAGGATCTCAATCATAGTTGTTTCAAATCCCTGTCTGATAATTCCCACAGCCTCATCATTTGAGGGTCTCATTCGAATGCTTGCTTTATGTCCTTTCTTCTTGCTTTTTAGTATGTATACCTTATAATGATTTTTGATTGAAAGCTAGACAGTGTACTGAATAATAGGAACTGAGGTAAATAGGCCATTTATTTGGTGAGATTTTGTGCTCATCTGTCTAGAAGTTCAGTCATGTTTAGTGTTTTCTGTTGCCAAAGAGGCCAGAAACTTTCAGATTCCTATAATGTGCTTATTTTCATTTCTTGCCCAGAAAGAATTTGTGTCTTCAACTCTTTCATCTCTAATTCTCTAAAGTTGTGCGGAGGCTTTTTGGTATAGTGGCACAGTAGAGAGGAAGGAAGGATTCTGTCGTCTATGATTAGATCATGGTGTTGAGTGAGCCTGTATTGCTGGGGTGTGACTTTCACTGGTGTTTCCTACTTTTCCACCACCACTAGCACCTTGCAGGAGATAAGAGCCTGGAGTAGGAGAAACGCCTTCCCCCCTTGAGGGACAAGGCTCTGGTGAAATCCTTGTACTTGGAGAGTAGGTTTCTGTTCTGGAGAATGGTTGCTCTTTTCACAATGGTTACCTCCATGTCCAGGATCACTATTCTCAAGGGACCTAAATGTGGTCTGCCCTCTGGGATTCACCAATCAGGGCTCCTTTCCATTATTGGCAGCACCCATCTCAGGCACTGATCCCATGCTCCAACTTCATTCCCTTTCTACTCAGCCCCCTGACTGCAACTCCTCCTGGAGTCACTTGCTTGGTGGTTGGTGGCAAGGACTCTGGAGCCAGACCTCATAAGTCCAAATCACAGCTCTACAACTGTCCAGCAGGGAGACCTTGGGTAGCACTTAGCACCTGGTCACTCAATTTCCCTATCTGTAAAACAAGGAATTGTGGGTTAATTCATGTAAACCACATAGAACAGTGGTTGTGCCACAAAGTGCCCTGTGTGCTGAAGACAGACCACGATATATGCTGATGTAGAAGGGGAAAAGGTACACTCATACACTGCTGGTGGGACTGCAAATTGGTGCAACCCAATCTGGAAAGCAGTATGGAGATTCCTTAGAAAACTTGGAATAGAACCACCATTTGACCCAGCTATCCCTCTCTTAGGTCTATACCTAAATGACTTAAAATCAGCATATTACAGGGACACAGTCACATCAATGTTTATAGCAGCTCAATTCACAATTGCTAAACTGTGGAAACAGCCTGGATGCCCGTCAATAGATGAATGGATAGAGAAACTGTGGTATATATATCTAATGGAATATTACTCAGCATTAAAAGAGAATAAAATTACGACATGTAATGAATGGAGTTCGAGAATATCATGCTAAATCAAGTAAGCCAATCCCAAAAATCCAAAGGCTGAATGTTCTCTCTGATAAGAAAAAATGGAGGAACTTTGATGGGGCAAAGGGGAGGCAGAGGTGAGGAGGGGGCATGGGGGTAGGAAAGATGGTGGAATGAGATGGACATCATTACCCTAGGTACATGTATGAATGCACATATGGTGTGAACGCTACATCAGGTACAACCATAGAAATGTAAATTTGTGCTGCAGTTGTGTACAATGAATTAAAATGCATGGTGCTGTCATATATATCTAATGAAAAATACAAAACGAAAACAGAAACCCTAAGGCTAGCATGGTCTGCTCCAAAGCTCAATAGACCTGGTAGTTATGATTCTAGTACCACTGCTAACCTTTTTCCATGACCCAATGCATGTCATCCCTTCTTCTTGTGCTACAACAGAAATTGACATAAAACTTGGTGGTAGACTGTGACCCAAACATCACTTCATTCTCAGTAGAAACCCAACTGACCAAGAGAAATCTGAAAAAAAATATTCAACATTACTAATCACTAGAGAAATGCAATTAAAATCATAATGGGATACCCTCTCGCACCTATTAGAATGGTTATTATCAAAAAGACAAAAGAACCAGTGGCACATGCCTTAATCTCAGGAACTCAGGAGGCTGAGGCAGGAGGATTATAAATTCAAGGTAAACCTCAGCAACTCAGTGAGAGCTGATCTCAAAATAAAAAGTAAAAAGGTCTCCAGATGGCTATCAGGGTTAAAGTCCCCCTGGGTTCAACCCCCATCATAAATAAAAGAAAAAGAAAGACAAAAGATTTTAAGTACTGGTCAGGATGTGGAGAAACTAGAATTCTTGTACTATGTTTGGGGGAATGTAAATTAGTACAGTCATTATGGAAATTAGTATGGGAAGTTTCTTTAAAACTTAAAAATAGAGCTCAGTTGGGAGAGTGCTTGCCTTGCATGGACAAGGCCCTGGGTTCAATCCCCAGCACCAAAAAAACCAAAAAACAAAAAACAAAAAACTACCCTATGGTCCAGCCAATCGGTGCATGAATGGATACAGAAAATGTGGTTTAGAAATATAAGGGGATACTCTTTAGTCTTTAAAAAAAATATAAGGAAATTCTGTCATTTATGACAAATGAATGAGGCCAAAGGACGTTTTATTGGGGGAAATAGCCACGCACAGGGCAACAATCACATGATCTCACCTACATGTGGAATCTATAAAAGTTGAACTCATAGAAACAGAGAGCAGAATGGTGACTGCCAGGGGCCCAGGAGTGGCTGGGCTGTGGAGGGGGAAGATGCTGGTCCCAGGAGAACAAATTACACTTAGATGAGAGGGATGAGTTTAAGGGATCTATTGTGCAATATAATGACTACAGTTAATAATAACATACAACAGAATGAGTACAGTTGATAATGTTATCTACATTAAAAATGACTCAAAGAGTAGATTTTAAGGGTCCTCACCACAAATAAGAATATGAAGTAATGTATATGTTAAAAAGCTTGACTCAGACGTTCTTCAATGTAACATTTTTCAAATTATGTTATATGCCATAAATATGTACAAATTATTATTAGTATTGTTATTATCATCATCATCAGGGATTGAACCTAGGATTGTTTAACCATTGAGTCACATCCCCAGCTCATTTTATTTTTGAGAGAGAATTACATCATAAATCCCACCATGGAAGTGAGTAAACTGGGAAGATATTTAATTGGTAGATTTCTACCTCCTTCCCCAAACTGGAGCTCTGTTACAACAAAAAGGAAGAAGTGGAGCTAGGATGAGCAATGAGCACTGTTGACTCCAATTAGCACTGGGCCTGAAAGGGGGATGACCATCACCAAACTTCTCCCCATGCCATCTTCACATAATTTATGGCCTCTGTATTAGCCTGCTTTCTGTTGCTCTAACAAAATACCCGAGAACAGATAATTTATAAGGAGGTAAGTTTTATTTAACTCAGTATCCAAGATTTGGCAGCTCCTGCAAGTGATCTCTGGTGAGGGTGTTCACCAGATTGTGTGTCAGAAAACAGGGAGGGACCAATCTGGCTCTTTTGATAACAACTCCCTCTTACAGGAGCAAATGGGGGCCCATGAGAAGTCCATTACTCCCTTGAGAGGGCATCTTGCAGAGTGACTGAATTACCTCCCACTAGGCCCACCTCTTTCAGGTTCTACCACCTCATCACTGAGGACCAACCCTCCAGCCTTTGAACCTTTGGGACAAACCACATCATATCATCACAAGCTCCAACAAAGCTACCATCATAAGAGCAGGATGTCCCAGTCTACAACATGTGCGTATGTGGGGGATGGGGAAGGTTGATCTCACAAGTCACTGGAAGCAGTCAGAGCCCCCATTCCAGAACCTCTGTGATGTCACTTCTGTTGTCATGGCAGTCTGGGTGCCAACCCAGAAGAGTTCGTTGGTGGCTTCAGTCTGTGAGATTTGGTGGTCTAGCCATGGCCTCTTCACAGAGTATCATGCCCCCAAATGAACCTCCGATCGAATCCTCATGGCTGAAACCAAGCCTGTTTCCAGCTTTTAATGCAATGCTTCTTATTACAATAAGTGGCATCTTCTTCGCCTTTCCGTGAGTCTCCCATGGAAGGTGTCAGTGTCTTAGACACAGAAGAGAAAATAGACAAGGACAGTACAGAGGCAGGGAGGGAAGTGGAGAGAGAGGGTCAGCAGGGGAAGGAGGATATAGAGTTAGAGGGAACCCAATGTGAAAGCACAGAGGTCTGGAGTGCCTGACGCATTTAGGGAACTATGAGAGACTGCTAATGCTGGTGACATTTTGTGGAGTCTCCATGGTCTGTCTCTAACCTGGATATTTAGATCAGTCCTTAAGGCGAGTGAGTCCTACCTCAGGTGAACTAGGCCTTGTGGGGAGCTCTGGGTTTCCCCAGACTAGGACTGAGTCTGGCTCTGGTTTCAGGTGCTGGTGGTTGGCTCAGAATGGGCAGTGGGAATTTGCCGTGGTTTCGGGCCTATTCTTTATACTGTCCTTCTGCAGCCTCATTTTCCTCAACGGGTCAGACCCAGGCATTTTGCACAAAGGTAAGGCCTCAGACCCCTGGAGAAGGAGGTGGTATCCCAAGGGCTGATGCCTATAGGGGTGATTTCAAACATGCTAACCCCCCTCAACCCCACCCCCCGCCCCCGTGGCCTCAGGAGCCCTTCCCTCCATGTCATCATTACTTGGGCCCTGGCACTTCATTTCCCAAGCCACTGAAGTGCGAAAAAACAGAATCCTGGAGGTGTTCCAGCTGCTTTCGAAGCAAGGACTGGGCAGGCTGGCAAGAGAGGCCAGCAGGCCCTTCCAAACCACGCAGTTCACTCCTCCTCCTTCCCATTTTACACACGACTTCAAGCACTGATCACTATTCCAAAAGGGGAGAGCTCTGTATAGAGCTCCTGTGGCTGGACAGCCCTTTCTCTCTGACTGCCGCCCATCTGAGTGGTCAGCTTGCTCAACAGGGACCGGGATTCCCCTGCCCTCCTCCTCCCCACCCTTCTTGTTGCCCAATGATGCTATGGGGCGGCCCCAAGCAGTAGAGTGGTGGAAGGGCCTCCTGCCACTGCCCAAATCTCTTCCCCTGCCAGGCTCCTTAGAAGAGGACCCCAACATTCAATACATAGCACGAGTGAACAACACGGCCTTTCGCCTGCAGTGGTGCTCGAAGTGTTCTTTCCATCGTCCACCCCGGACCCACCACTGTCCCTTCTGTAATATCTGTGTGGAGGTAAGTACTCCTCCTTCCTGTCCACTCACCAACCCATCCCAGGGCACCTGGCCAGGACCAGGAACCTCACATCATATGTGGTCCAGGGGTGGGTATGAGATCATCTTCCCACACTGCTACAAGTGGCTCTCAGCCACTCTTGGTCACTTATATATGTTATTGCCTCCAGTTCTGCACTTGTCCTGAGACGCTGGCCTTGCTTGCACAGGTGCTGACATGCAAAGGGCACCATCTGTGCTGAGCCTCGTGGAGTCAAGGGGAGGAAAGGCAGTGACTGTCCCACTAGCTTGCTGATACTAGATACCCATAACTTTAGGCCGGCTGCTGCCCTGTTCTGGGTATTGTTGCCTGTCCACCTCTGGGTGTCCAATTGAGGGTTTCCTGGGTTCCGAGTGCTCTTCTCTCATGTGCACACCTTGCACGGGTTTCCAAGTACAGAAGGCTGGCTGGGCTAGAAATTCTTCTCATCCTTACCCAGTATCTGAAAAAATACAGCTTCACAGCTTTTCTGTATCCTGCTCAAAGTGACACCAGGCAGGTCTTGTCTGTAAAGACCTCACTCATGACAAACGACCTGATGAGCCATGGCGTCCTAACTGTGCTCTATCCATGGACGTGCTGGTTTCACCCTGGAGATGGGAGCTTACGTGCAGGGCCAAGAGCAGGAGTTCTAGGGGCTGGGTTGAGGGGGGGCCTCAAGATTTGGGGGTATTGGGCTAAGCCAAATAGACCCTCAAGTCTGCCTTCTCTCCCCTAGGACTTTGACCACCACTGCCTGTGGGTAAACAATTGTGTAGGTCAAAGAAATTTCCGCGTATTCGTGCTGCTGCTGGTGTCCCTGTGCCTTTATCTGGTTGTTCTTCTGGCTACCAGTGTGCTTTTTCTCATTCGTACAAGACACATGCCCTTGTCGCTGGACTCAGCCATGGCGTATCTACCCTGTCCCAAGGGCCCACACTGGGAAGAGAATGGGTTGTGGGGAGGGACGGACAGCCAAGGGGCAGGACAGCCAAGAGGTGGGGTTAACCGAGGGAGGGCTGATGTTGTGGGCAGGGCTAAAGGGAGAAGCTACTTGGGAGGACCTATGAAGGACAGATTGAAGGCGAGTGGGGTCAGGGAGATGGGCGTGGTAGGATGGACTATGGAGTTAAGAATATAAAGAGGCCAAGAAGTGGGGTAATGAAGGTTGAAAAGGGTCAAGTGGGAGGCCAGCATGGTGGGGTGAGGTTTCTCTTGGGTGTGCTGGATTAATTGTCCAGTCCAGGGAGGCAAAAGTGGGTGGGCGGGGCCAGCCAGGGCGGGGCTAATGAGGGCTGTCGGTCGTTGGGCGGGGCCAGGAGAGAACAGTTTGTCTGTTCTTCTTAGCTTGTGTATGCACAGCATCGCAGTAGCTGTACCCGTCTTGGTACTCCTGCTGCCTGTCATTCTGCTCCTGATGATACAGGCTGTGTCGGTGAGCAAGGTAAGCGAGTACTGCAATACCAGACGGTGCGGAGGCATCTTGCATCTTTGGGAATCCGGCACTTTCGGCTGATCTTCACTGCCCTTGGTCCTGATGGTGCCTCATGAGTCCTTCCAGACCCACCCTTTAAGATGCAGCTCAGATCTTTCCTCCCCCTGGAGCTCAGTGGTCATTCTTCCTCGTGGGTGCATTGCATGGAGAGCCTGTTATTTGAGGGATGGGTGCATCCTGCGCTTGTGTTGATAAGAACCCTGCGATCAGAATAACACCAGCAGACACCTAGGGAAACGCTTGAGACGGGGGTCGGTCCTGAGTGGTGTAGCAGCCTGCAAGAAACTGAGTTTGGCGAGGCCAGCATTGTAGAGGAGGACGTGCCACTCTTCCTGTCCTAGGTGTGATTTTGCAAAGGTGGAAGACAGGAGGGTGTTGTCTGTGAGAGGCACACCTTTGCAAAAAGGCAGAGAAACCCGAATGTAGGATGTTAAGGAAATGAGGAAGGAACGATTCTAAATCAAACCCAAGGTGCCAGATAATTTATAAGGAGGAGTCAAGATTAAAAAGCCCCTAAAAGTTGAGCGTGAAATTTAGTTTTGATGAAGTGGAAACCTGGGAGCCATGGTGGGATTTAAAAAAAAAAAAACAACAAAAACTCATTTATTGAGGAATAAATTAAAACTGCCAAATTCACCCTTTTAGTCTAGGATACGGGATTTTGACAACTGGATACTGTCCTGCATTCTCCAGCATGATCAAGATTAGGCAGTTTCTTTACTCCAGAATATCCTTTCATTCACCTGTTGTTGTCAGTCTCTCTCCCTATGTCCTTCTGGTTTTTCTTTTTTTCCAGGATCACATGTAAATGGAGTCATTGCCTTCTTTTCTCTGGCTTTATTTATTTAGGACAATGTATTTGAGATTCATCCACGTTGTCGCTCATATCAGTATTTTATTTCTTTTATTGCTGTGTAGAAGCGTATGGATGCCCTATAGATTGTTTATACATTCATCAAACGAAGGATTTTTTACATTACGTCTAGTTTTTGCCAGTATTTTTGTTTGTTTTGTTTTGTTTGTTTCATACTAGAAATTGAACCGGGGGGGTGTTTAATCACTGAGGCACATTCCTAGCACCCCTCAAATTATGTTTAAATTTTTTTTTTAATTTTGAGACAGGGTCTCACTAAGTTGCTTAGCGCATCACTAAGTTGCTGAGGCTGACTTTGAACTTGCCATCCTCTTGCTTCAGGCTCCCAAGCCTCTGGGATTATAGGTGTGGGCCACTATGCCTAGCTAGTTTGGGGTAGTTATAAATAAAGCTGCCCCAAACATTGATGCACAGGCATGTGAACATAAGTTTTCATTTTTGTTGAATAAATTCTTAAGGGTGGCATTGCTGAGTCATAAGGTAAACACGTGTGTAACTTTGTAGGAAATTGCCAAATTTGTCTTCCAAAACAACTGTAAGGTTTCTAAATTCTACCAGCAATGTTGGGAATTCCAGTTGCTTCACATCCTCACCAACATTTCACACTTTTTTTTTTCAAATATATTTTAGGTATCAGTTGACCTTTTATTTATTTATATGCAGTGCTAAGAATCGAATTCAGTGCCTCACACACACTAGGCAAGCATTGTACCACTGAGCCACAACCCCAGCCCCTCACACTGTCCTTTGTTATTTTGTTTTGTCTTTTAATCAAACCTGTCTTATTAAATGAGTCGTAGTATTTCATTAAGGTTCCAGGTTGTGTTTTCCTAATGAGTAATGATGTTGAGCCTATTTTCATGTCTGTTTGGCCTTCATTAGGTCTTTGGTAAAATGTTTACTCCTGGCAGGGCACAGTGGCGCACACCTGTAATCCCAGCAGCTTGGGAGGCTGAGACAGGTGGATTCTGAGTTCAAAGCCAGCCTCAGCAAAGCGAGGCACTAAGCAACTCTGTGAGAACCTGTCTCTTATAAAATACAAAAAATAAAAATGGACTGGGGATGTGGCTCAGTGGTTGAGTGTCCCTATATTCAATCCGTGTACCCACTCCCCCCAAAAGCGTTTACTCCAATCTTTTGCCCATTTGAAAAAACGGTTGTTTTCTTATTGAGTTTTAATAGTTTTCTACATCAGATTCAGATCTAGGTTTTGCACATCTCTTCTTGCAATCTGTGTCTTGTCATTACATTTTCTTCATAGCATCTTCCCAAGAGCAGGAGTCCTTAGTGTTGTTTTTCTAGGAAAAGGGGTTGAATCAGGGGTGCTCAACCACTGAGTTCTCCCTCAGCATTTTGTGGCTGTTGTACATTCTACATAGAAAATTGTCATCTGTGAAGAACAGTTTCATTACCTTCTTTCCAATCTGTGTATCTTTATTGCTTTTTCTTTTTAGTGTTGAATAGGAATGATAGGGGTGGGCATCTCTGCCCTGGGATTCCTTTAGTATGGCAATCTCTTGACTAAAGGCTCTTTCAGTAAGACTGGTGGGCAGCATCAGTGGGGGAGGGGATGCTGCAGACCCCGAGACAGTGAACAGACAGAGGAGCCTACCTGCTCATCACCTCCCATCCTTTTAGTCCCCAGCCCACCACTGCCATATCTGGTCCTCCTCCCACCTGAGACTCTGTGCTTGGCCCTTATTCATCAGCCCTGTGGTCTGCCTTTACTTTGAGCTTGACCTTTACTGCTTTGTGTACTGAAGGCCTTCAGCCCAGATTTTCCTGGGCCATGTGATTTTTGACTAGGAAACTATGATGGGGCCTCCCCACTGCCCCTGTCCTCCCAGATAGTGAAATTCAGTTAAGGCATAATTTTAGAAAAAAAAAATGAGAGGTGGGGAAATGAAGTGGGAGTGGGGTGGTGACATTGTCTTTGGAGCAATTGAGCAGCACAAGGAAGAGTTTAAAAGGTATCTGAAAGGGGCTGTGGTTGTCGCTCAGTGGCAGAGAACTTGCCTAGCATGTGTGAGGCACTGAGTTTGATCCTCAGCACCCCATACAAATTAAAAAAAAATAATAAGGTCTATCAACAACTAAAAAATATTTTTTTAAAAAAGGGGGGTGTGTGGAAGGATGAGGTAAGGGACAGGTGTGGCCAATGGAGACAGAACAAGGATCTTGCACAGGGAGGCACAGGATGATGAGGAGCCCTGAGAAGGCAGGAGAAAGGAGTGCAGTGTCAGCACTGTCTGCGGAGAGCTGCTCACAAGTGGGTCAAGGGAGGTCACTCTTCCTAGGAGCATAGGAAGGCAGGAGGCCCTGGGTCACTCTCCGGCTCCCCTGCCCTTAGAATCTTGCTCCAGGCCTGGGCTGAGCCCTGGCTAAGCTGACTGACTTAGGAGGAGTCACTGGGAGATGGCCTTGCCCAGTCCTGCTGATTCTGAGCTCCTCTTCCCATCCCCATCTCCCTCCAGGGCAAATCACTCCGGAACAACAACCCCTTCGACCAGGGCTGTGCCAACAACTGGTATTTGACCATTTGTATGCCAGTGGGACCCAAGTGAGTTGGTAAACTGAAGGCTCAAGTGGTGGATCTCTGGGGCTGGTGGGAGTGGGGTGAGATAAAGCTGGGTTTTCTTCTTTGGTCCCTGACCCCAGCTCCCAGGCCCTGTCACCCATTGTCCTTTCCTTTGGGGTTTTCTCCAGGGCACTCTGGGAGCCTCTGGGAACGTCCCTATTCATTGCCCTTCTAGGTTCTTGCCCTAAGAAATGGAGTAGAGGGGAAATGCAGCCTGGATGAGACTCCTGGCTGGGAACCCTGGGCTCTGTGCTTTCCAAGCTGAGGGTGAGGGTGGTCAGGGGGACCAGGCCAAGGTGGGTAGTGACTCCCTGCATTTGGTCTATCACGCCCCAGGTACATGTCTGCAGCTACTTGGATGCAGCAGGCAGAAGGCACGGAGTGGGACCCTGAGCAAGGGGACCCAGTGCACACACGGTTCTCGCCACAATATTCCCGTCAACACCGTCCCACAGAGCTCCCTGGGCCCACATCTCCAACACATGGGCAGGGCCCCCCAGGGAGTGGCGAGGCTGCAGCTTTACAGGAGGTGAGGAATAGTGGGTGTGCATTGGGAGAAGGATGTCTGTGGGTCACACATGTGTTGGGGGAGGCTCCTGAGGTTGGGCTGGCCCTGAAGCTGAAGCACATGGAGCTTAAGGAACGGAAATATGAACCTGAGTGTGCGGGTTCCAGGTTTCAGAGTACTCCCAGGTGTTGCTGAATAGACAAAGAGAAAAGACTGCACCACTAATTTGCTAGTTGGCCTTGGCCAGTCCCTTACCTTTCTAGGCCTCAGTTTCCTCAGTTATTAATGAGGACTGAGACTAGTAATTTATGTTTTAAAGGAGATTCTTTTTTGGGGGGGAGGGGGACAGGGAATTGAACTCAGGGCACTCGACCCCTGAGCCACATCCCCAGCCCTATTTTGTATTTTATTTAGAGACAGGTTCTCACTAAGTTACTTAGTGCCTCACTTTTGCTGAGGCTGGCTTTGAACTTGTGATCCTCCTGCCTCAGCCTCCCAGGCCACTAAAATTATAGTCATGTGCCACTGTGCCTGGCTCTTTATTTTTTTTTTTTTTTATGGAAATTTGTACTTGAAATCCCATGTGAAATGTATGAAGTGGAGCATTAGGAGTGCAGTAGGGTAGATAACCCATGGTGCCCACCAAGGGCCCTTGCATTACTTGGGGTACCAGCCCTCTCCTTTGTCCCGTCTCCTGGGGCCCAGAGCCATGACTGTGAACTGCAGGGTAGAAGCTAGAAAGAACACCCATGTATTGACTTATGTGTTTAGATTTCCATCAGCCCGATGCCGCAGCAAAAAGCCCACAGAGAAGACTTGGCCTCCCATCCACGAGCCTCTCACTCACCCATTCACACTGCTGGATACCAGGACATCTGAACTTCATCTTTTGAGCCTCCATGTGGAGGCCTCTCGTAGCTGAGCCCTCAATCACTCCCCTATTGGGAGTGCTAAGACTTCCATTCCTGTTGTACATTTGTAAATAGTTTTTACTTCTTCCTATGGCTGCTCTGTCTGTTTGTTCTAGGTTTAGAGAAGCGGTGTTTCCTGGGGATGTAGGGAGGCTCTGAGGGGTTGGAGCAAAGCCCTCTTGGAAGGGAAAGATCCTTGCTCTCTGAGAACCCAAGCTAGGGAACCAACATTGTCTAGCTCATTGACCTTGAGCAAGACACTTGTCATTTCTCTCATCCTTAAAATGTGGCAACAGTAATAATCACAGTGACTGACCTGGCTGGCTTCCTGGCAAGGGCTGGAGATGGGAGGAGAGAAAACCCCCAGCTAGCACTAGGGATGGAGCAAGCCCTGTCCTGCAGCATCCCTGTCTGACTACAGGGGGTGCCAGCTGCCCAGGAATTTGAAAACCAAGTCTGGCCCAGCCCTCTAGTGGGAGGTGAGCCAGCCTGAGTCAGTCTGGAGCCCCCTCCTGGGCGCCTCCTCCCCAGATGTGGGAGGGTGGGGGCATTCATCCTGCATCTCTCCTGCAACTGTGTCCCACCCTGGTCCCTTCCCCCTGGGGTGCATCAGGTGCTGGTTCTGGTCCTGTCCCTGGGGTAGACTCAGGAATTTTGAGTCTGCAGGCCCCAGAGTGTTGGGCAGGGGGCACATCAAACCGTGTGTCTGTTAGTCTCCAGAGTGTGATCTTGGGACTGGGAATAATATCACCTTCGTAGTAGGTTGTTGGAGGAGGAGGTGAGGTGTTTCATCTAGTGCACAGCAGGCAAGCAATGGATGCAGCTGGAATGATTTATGGTTATTTTCTCCACTAGTTGGGCGACCCAACCATGTCAGAATTTCCAGAGTACTATTAGTGGTTGTGGGGCTCTCTGAATTTGTATCAAGGACCCTATATCATCTTGCCACATGAAGCATCAGGACAGACAAACTATACTGCTTCTTTCCATACTTGTATCTGGGTGAAACCATCTTGTGTGATAAAGGTGGAGGCAAAAGGATGTCACCCAAGGGGTCAGATGCATGTCCCTAGGGTGTGTGTGTGTGTGTGTGTGTGTGTGTGTGAGAGAGAGAGAGAGAGAGAGAGAGAGAGAGAGAGAGAGAGAGAGAGAGAGAGAGAGTATGCACATGTTTGGTATGAGTTCATCCTCGGGGGTGTGTTCGCCCAGCCCCTTATCCTTTCTGACCAACTTTAGGAGGTCGGTGACCTATGATGCAGGATGTGTCTCCAAGTCTCCAGACCACAAAGTCCCACGACAAGACTGCTCTTCCCTCTTCCTTTCCTCCTCAACCTCTCCTGGGAAGCCCAGGCCCAGCCCCACCCGCCTGCCCTGGCTTGAACTCCAACACTTCTCATCCCCTTTCCCTGTCCCAATATCTATCTCCCTGGGCTCAAGTCCTTTTGGGGCTTAAGGCTTTTCTCAAATCTTATTCCTGCTCACTTCCTCTGTCTGGGAAGCCCAAGTTCATGGGCACATGGCAGAGAAAGAGGGGAGGAGTCCCTGTGCCCAGGTTTTAGTGCCTGTGAACCTGTGTGTGCAGTAGGGATGGCTCAACCCTGCTGACCAACAGGGGGAAAGGCCGAGTGGGGAAGCCAGAGGCTCCCAAGCTCATTCCCAAAGGACAGCCCTCCCAATAAACTGGATCTGAGTGAGGGAGGAGAGAGGTGGTCCAGGAGCCTGGGCCAAGGCCTGGATGTGCATCATGGAACTGCCTGGGTGGGGGAGTGCTGGAGGGAGTCCAGCTCCAAGCGGGGCCCAGAAGGCCAGGCCCCAGTCTCTGAGGAGTTCATGCTGCCTCCTCCAGCCCCGCTGGCTGTCCCCCTGCCATCCTGCCTATCCCCCTGCCATCCTGCCTGGTTCAGGTCTGCACTCATTGGCTCCCTGCCTTCAGGTATACAGGGCCTCACTCATTCTCAGGCAAGGGCCTTTTAAGTCCTAAGCTAGATGTGACACATCTCCTTGACAATCTGGTCCTCAGTTTCCCCACTAGAAAAGGATGTAATTTCCCTCAGATTCTCAAAAGAGGACATGGCCTTTCCAAAGGCAAAGACTTCCTGCTCTGGGATGAAGATTTTAGGTGTGTCCGCCCCCTGCCCCCAGCCTAGGATTCCTAGGATTTCCTTAAGAAAGACCCTTGGATCAGGCTCATTGCTTCTTGAGCATTAAGTGGGACATAGAACATTCCTTCCTTTGACGTCCTCCACCATACACTCTACCCTAAGCCTTGGGCCAGTCTTGTGACTCCTTGCCAAGTTGAGAGGACCCAACTGGGCTGCACCCCCTTCCCTTTTTGCCCCCTTCTCATTTCTGCTGAATGTGCCCTTGTTTCTCAGACATGCCCCAACCAATCCTTGGCCCATGGATAAGGCAAGGGGTGTTATAGGGGACCAGTTATGGGGCCCACTGTCCACCTACCCAGGAAACTCTGCCATCCCTGGGCCAGAGCCAAGAAATGGCCCCCACGCCTGCAGGGCTACCAGGTGCCCACAAGCTCCTAGAACCGTAATGCCAGATTTGTGGGACCCCAATAGACCACCAGGAGCCGAATCTGATGCAATTACACAAGAGTCTTTATTGCAGGCTCGCACCTGGACTCTCAACCGTTTGCAATACAGCGGTCCTGAGTAGTGAGTCCCAACCCTTAGTTAGTGAGAATTTATAGGTTTTGGGGGGATACACTATGCATCACAACATCACACAGAAAATCATTTTATACCGTGGGAAAATCAAACAACAATTCTTAACATTGATGAGCACATTCACTGGCCAGAACAAGTTGGGTAAGGGTAGTGGGTGAATTCAAATGGTGGATATATTTGAACTGATTGGTTTAGGCCCGGAAGGGTTGCAAGAGTCTCTATGCCAAACTGCAGGGATGCCTAATCATGTTATACATCACGGAAACTACTGGGAGGTCACCTGACATTTCAGATATTTTTCCTGTCTCCTGCTGATTGGTGGTTGCTGGGGGTTGCTATGGGTCCTCACCTAGCTTAACTGAGTCAGGGTCACCTAGCACCACAGATCCCTTTTGTTAAACAACTCAGCAGGGTGGGTATGTGCCTAAGAACCTTCTGTGGGTTTTTCGAAGGACAAGAGTCATGCCCCCTCCCTCTGGACAGGCCTTGAGGTAGAAGCTGATTTCTCAAAAATGGAGTCACATCAGTTTCTCAGAACCTGGGATGGAGAGCCTAGCATCTCCAGACCTTTCCTCATGGGCCTCTTGGGAAGTCAGGGCATATAGGATGAGACTCAACCTAGTCACCCAGCTCTGCCGCCAACTAATGTGCCACAGGAGAATCTGTCTTCCCTTTGCTAAAACTTGGAGTCCTCAAGGTAATCATAGATATCACACTGAGGGTCACAGACTCTTAAGTCTTTAGGGAGGGTAGGGACTCAGGGATACCTCATCCAGCTGTCTGCCACTTCCAGTTTTGCAGATGGGGCTCTTAGGTCCTGCAGAGGGAAGAGTTTGCCCAAGATAACCTGGTGGCATCAGCCTGATGGCTTTCTCTGGTTCCCAGGGGACCACTCTCATTCCTGCTTCCAGGGCCATTCCAGCAGGGGAAGGGCTTGGACAGTGACCACAGGGCCCCACTCTCTAGGCAAACTTAGAGCTGGCAGTGAAGTTCAGCACAGGGCTGTCTACTGAAAAGGCGGCCAGTTTGAACCCCTCTCCAACCCTGCACTGTGCCCATAGTGCTCCTGCTGCCTCTGGCTCAGCCCTGTCCTGCTCTGGCCTGAGGGCCCCACCCAAGAAGGCCTGCAAGTGGCTGAGGGTGAGGCAAGGCTAGGACCCCTGGGGCAGAGGAGCTGGTTGTCTGAGGAAGTGGGGGTGTCCTGCCCCTTTTACACACTTTAGAATTCCTTTGTTCTCATGCCTTCACTTCCTCACAACCTGCTTACTTGACCTAAAAGATGGAGTGATCCAAGGGCCAGAAGGAAGTGGATCAGGGGTCCTGGCAAGAAGGGAGCAGTCTAGGAGGCATTCATTAACAGCCCCTACAACTCCCTGCAGGGAGGAATAATCCCTGGAGGCTGGTAACCTTGGCAACAGGTGGAAAAGGGGAAGTGCTCTAGAGGTATTAACATTTTATTACTTTTCCTTTCAAACCAGCCTCCATATTTCTGATCTGACCCATTATTTATTACTTGCACTGTCCTTTTGTCCCCACCAACAACACTTTCTGAATATGTGTTCTATGAAGACAATGAAATTTGATTCCAGTGTACAGACCACTGATTACTTCAATTTTCCTTACTTCCAATCACCTCTCCCCGTACCTTCGACCTCCCTGCTTCGTTATCATAAATATCCCTAAACCTTATGGGGGAGAGATCTGAGACTTGATCTGTCTTCTGGCTTGGCTGCCTCCTAAAGAAACCTTTTCTCGTTTGCAAAACTGGTCATTTTGAGATAGTAATTTGGGAAGACAGAGAGACATACTAAGTGTCAAAAGCAGCGCCATAAACCGCTAAATGTGAAAGGCTCCCTCCAACACTTGCAACTTTGAGGGCAATGTGCAAAGCAGGGTGTAAAATTGTGTAGCTCTACCCTGCCTCCACCTCTAGACCAGCCCCTAGCTATCCTCCCTCTGCAAATACTAACACCCCATACCAACAGGTTGCTGTCTGTCTCTCTGGAGATAGCCTGCTTATCCGCAAAGGGGTCTCTCTCTTAAGATAAGCCCCCATTCTTCCTTGAATATGTATCTACTTCACAAATAAACCTCTGTCTCTGCCTTTGACTGGTGCATGGTAAAATTCTTTTCTGTCATGTCTGCAAGAACCCTGCTGGCCCTGAGTCAAGTTCTCCCTTTCTCTGGAAACTTCTCAGACCATTCTTCAGAGAAATATCTTCTGCTGTGACAGGTTCAGAGATTGGCATGCCATCTATGGGAGGCGGGTGGCCAGGACCATGCCTAATTCAGTAACTGACTGTCATGGAGAAGAGATCTCTTCCAAGAAGGGCAGCAAAGAATTTCAGCATGAGTCTGGCAAAGGCAGAGACAAAGGTTTATTTAGAAAGTAGATACACATTTAAGGGAGAATGCCATCTGTCTCAAGAGTGAGAAGCCCCTCCTTGAGTTGGAGGTCCAACATTTGTAAAAGGGCCATAGTCAGGGACAGGACTGAGGTGGAGACAGGGTGGAGCTGCACAATTGTAAGCTCAGTTTTCCCTGAGTTTATGTATTTCCCTCATTTTACAAGGACATGAGCCAAGAGCCTGTCAAGATTTTAACACAGTGACTCCCACTGCTTGCCTGTCCTCAAGCTTGTCTCTTTTGTCTAAAGAAAACACAGAGACCAAGCTAGAATTTCATAGGACCAAGCAAATGGGGAAAGGGCCGAGAAAGGAGTGCAGGTTTGGGGTTTGGGGAGGGAATACTGAGAAGAGAGCTCTGGCTGTCTCCCTATTCATTCGTACCTACTCCCTTTCTTGCAGTTTTGGAGAGAATACAGGTATGGGGGGAAGGCTGCAAAAGGGGTGGGGGGAGGCTTTCTTTTTGCCCCAGTGGTATCTGAAGAGCCAAAGTGGGCAGCAGGACAGAAGCTGACTTTCTTGCCTAGCTGACTCACAGTTTTTATTATGTGATTGCTTGTTTTCTTTTGGCTGACTATACCTACCCTCAATTTTGCCTAAACACACACACTGGCTCATTAATTTAGAGGCATATGCTGAATACCCACCAGTGACAAGAGTAAGATGTGACCCCGTGCTCATTGTTCACAGACCTAGAAAGGGAGATGGACACTTAAAGAGTTAGTAAAAAAGATGAAAAGTGCCAAAACAAGTAGGACTGTCTGTGAATGTATTAATCATACCTTTATATTCTGCTTTTTGTTGTTATTGTTGTAGTTTTTAAATAAGGGACTGCTTCTTTGGGGTTATCCATTTCCTAAAGACAGTAAAAAACTGCCTAAGGCACACCTCTTATATGCATACCAACCACTGGGGGTGGGGGTATACTTCTAACCTCTTCTTTTAGCAAGCTCTTAATGTTCCCTTTACCTAATTGCCCCAGGGCCAGGTACCAGATTGCAAGAGACATTCCTAAATGCTGCAGCCTATTGGAGTTAGCCAAACCAAACAATTCAAAACTTATGCTCCTTTACCCAGTCCTTCCCTTAAAAACCACAATAAAGGCTCTGACCTTGTTTTCTGACTGACCTGGTATTTCCCTGTGTGCTCCCCATTCACAGCCTGCAGTGCCTTCTCTTTGTAGGGATCAGTAGTATAAGTCCCTTCTTCCTTCATGACAGTACTTTCTTTGTCTATGTGACTTAACACACATTTCAAACAATGCTGGGATTGGGTATGATGGTGCATACCAGTAATACCAGCAGTTCAGTAGTCTGAGACAGGAAGATAACAAGTTCAAAGCCACCTCAGCAATTTAGCAAGGCCCTGTCTCAAAATGAAAAATAAAAAAAAAGGCTGGTGATGTATGATATACTCAATGATTAAGTGCCCTTGGGCTCAATCCATGGTGTCCAAACAACCAAGGAAAAAAAATAAACAACCACCACCATTTCTGGTTACACTTAAAACAGTGAATACCTATATCTCCCCTACTATTTTGTTTAGTATAAACAAACATATCTAGATAAGAGTTTGTTCCCCACATGGGTTCTGTTTCATCATTCTCAGAGCAAAGAGTCTACTTATTTGTTTATGAACTACCTTAGTATTCCTGGGATGCTAAAATAAAAAATAACAAATTTATTCCTCACAGTTCTGGGGACTGGAAAATGTAAGGTCATGGTACCAGCTTTCCTGATTCATAAATAACTTCCTGCTGTGTCCTCACTTACTGAAAGAGGCAGATAAGCCCCCTTGGCTTATTTTGAAGAACACTATCCCATTTTTAAAGATAGTAATCTCTGGCAATAGGCATGCACTGTATACAGGAATATAGGGCTCTGCCCTCATGACTTCATCATCTCCCATAGGTCCAACTTCCTGATGCCATCCCCTTGGAGGCTTAGAAATTCAACATATGAATTTGGGGGTTGGAAGTAGGAATACAAACATTCAGACCATAGCTAGAATTTTTGTTTAAGAAACTGGGTGGGGGCCTGGGGCTGAAGCTCAGTGGTAGAGCGCTTGCCTCACCCTTGTGAGGCACTGGATTTGATCCTCAGCACCACATTAAAAAATAAATTCATAAACAAATATATTGTCTCCATCAACAACTAAAAAAAAAGAAATAAAGAAAGAGGGGCTGGGGATGTGGCTCAAGTGGTAGCGTGCTCACGTGGCATGCTCGGTGCCCTGGGTTCGATCCTCAGCACCACATACAAATTAAAGATGTTGTGTCTGCTCAAAAAGAAACTATAAAATAAATATCAAAAAATTCTCTCTCTCTCTCTATCTCTCTTTAAAAAAAGAAAGAAAGAAACTGGGTGGGATTTGGAGGCGGTTGCTGGGGAATTTTGAGGAATTAGGTATATCCTATATGTAATGAATTCTTAGTAAGTTTCAAACAAAAACCAGGTAGTCTGACAACTTCTGAATATCAAAGAAAACTATCCATTTCTAGAACTTCAATTGCCAGGCTCCTCTGTGTTTGCAAAGTATCTTTATAGCTAATCTGTCATTACTCACATTACTGATAATAGTTGAGAGATGCTATAAGACTCACTTGGCTTGAAATACCTTGGCCAATAACCTGGGTTTCCTCCTACTCTATTTGGTATAAATTGCCTAGTTATAGCCTCTATCAAAGGGTAATTTAAGTTATCTGGCAGGGGAGAAATGTCTCTCTTTGATGATTTGCAGCTGTTGAAGATTTCTAGTAACTAGCTTGACATAGAAATGTGGGGATGTTTCTCAAGAAATATCAGCTTAGAGGGCTTGGGTTGTGGCTCAGTGGTAAAGTGCTCGCCTAGCATGCAGAAGGCACTGGGTTCCATCTTCAGCACCACATAAGTGTAAAATGAAGATATTGTGTCCACCTAAAACTAAGAAATAAACATTTTATTAAAAAAAAAAAGAAATATCAGCTTAGGATTTAATTCTGCTAATTCTGGGTATTCTTAGACGAACCCTAAATCTCAAATGTTGAAGAGTTGGTCCCCAATGCAGCAGTGTTCAAAGATGGGGGTCTTTGAGAACAGATTAAATCACAAGGACTCTGACTTCAACAATGCATTCATTCATTTATGGTTCAGAGTTTACTGGGTTTTGAGTGAGAGGCTTTGTTATTCAAGCAATTTCTCCTTTGCTTCCTAGGCACCACGAGGTCAATAGCTTTGGTCTACCACATGTCCCTCAGTGAAGTTCTGCCTCACTATAGGCCTAAAAGCAACAGAATCAGCTAATCATGGAATGAAACCTCTGAAAGTATAACCCAAATATAAATCTTTTCTCCTTTCTAGTTGTATATCTTAAGTATTTTGTCAGTGACACAAAGCTGATCAACAAACTGAATTCCAATTTTTCCTTAGACATATTACCACAAATCAGTTTGGATAATCACTTTGGCAGACACTGAGACTGACTGGGGCAGGATAGGTGTTCAGTAAAATTTATTGCATATTCAGTTGAATGAATAGAAGCTTTACTGCATCAGTTCCAGCTGTGATTTGCCTAGAAAAGGGACCAACTCTAGTTATACAAAGCAAATAGAGAAATTCCTGGAAGGGTATCAGGAGTTCATAGAATTAAGGCAGTTATCTGGCTTGTGGCAGATTGCAGAGTCAAGGCAGTTCCAGGGAGCTGGCACAAATCCACAGGTTCATGAATAATCTGTCCCTAGAATTGCCATTAGCCCCACCTCCAGCATCCCTTCTGATCCAGGATTCAAATTCCTGGGACTTTAATGGTCTAAATTACCTGTTTGAAATAATTAACCCAAAGGAGATAAAAGAAGGGTCTTCAACTCTCAAGATGGGAGGCTGCAATGGAAGACACATACTAAGAATTGTTCCAATAAAGCATTCACACAATAAGAAAAATTTCAAAAAAGAATATGGTGGTAATAGAAGAGGGGAATTAGATATTGCACTGTGAAGAAAGACAAATGTCATTCACATTGATACTAAAAGAGAGATGGGCTGGGTGGGGGGGCGTCGGTTACTGGTAAAGGAGAAAATATATCGGTGTAGTTTCAGAAGAAGGAGAAAGTGACCATCACAGTCCTCATGTAGCTGGCCAGACAACTACAAGAACCTGGACAATGGGATACAGAAAATAAGTATTTCATGGAGTTCCCAGGCTAACATAGGAGCTGAACAAATATTTGTTCATTGAATTCACAAGAAAATGGAAACCTAAAACATGCTATTTAGATACAAGGAACTGAGTTTCCTTCTGTTAGCTCAGTGGGGAATGTGTCCCCATAGACAGTGACTCATCCTTAGAACCAGTTGAGACTTCCCATTTACTCTCAGGCCCTTATCAAATATACTGGGTTATCTTTTGCCTTCTGTGTCAGAACTATGGGGTCTCCATGAAGTTAGTCTTGGGCTTTCCCAGACTTCAGCTACACTGGAATGACTGTGTTCATGCTCCCAAGAGACATGCTTCTCTTCTTGGGTTATCAGATAAAGAATCAGCCCTTAACCAGGTGAATGAGAAGTAATACTCCATTTATACATGTTGTGTCAAATGCATTCTACTGTCATGTAGAATAGAACAATTTAAAAAAAAAAGAATCAGCTCTTAATTCCTGGCAATTATTTATCTCTTTTTCTAGAAGAATCTCTTTTCTAGTCAATCTCAGTGGTGCACAGCCAGTAATCCCAGTGGCTCGGGACTCTAAGACAAGAGGATCGTGAGTTCAAAGCCAGCCTCAGCAATGGCGAGGTGCTAAGCAACTCGTGAAACCCGTTCTCTAAAGAAAATACAAAAAAGGGCTGGGAATGTGACTCTGTGGTCAAGTGCCCTGAGTTCAATCCACAGACGCCCTCAAAAAAAGAATCTTCTCTGCTGCACGCTGCCCAGTCATCTGGCCCAGCTGACGGTGACCTGTGGACCCTCTGACAGAAGAGTCACCTGGCCCTCGAATGCACCATGTCTTGTTCCTCCAGCGTTGACACTATGAAGAAGGTGGTTCAGCAGCTCTGGCTGGAGGCTGGACTCAACCACATGAGGTTTCCCAGGCAGGTGCAGACGAAAAAATTTTGTCTGCAGAATGCTCTCCATGATCCCCTCCTGACTGGAGTATCTTCATGTACAAGTTCCTTCAGACCCCAGAAAGTCTATTCCTTTTTGTAGTCATCTTTCTGAGGTTTCCCAAACCCACTGCTCAAGAACCAGTGAATATTCAAGAGAGCTTAATTTGAAGCCTGTACAAAAAATTTCTCTGTAACACATGTACCAAAATACAATCTTCTACTTTTGTCAATCCTTAACATCTACCTCTCTGAATTTTCATGAATTTCTATTTCACAAGGGTAATTATTTTATATACACTGGCAGCAACATACAATAAAATATTTATTTATTTTTTAGTACCAGGGATTGAACCCAAGGGCATTCAACCACTGAGCCACATCCCCAGCCCTATTTTGTGTTTTTATTTAGAGATAGGATCACACTGAGTTGTTTAGTGCCTTGCTTTTGCTGAGGCTGGCTTTGAACTCTCGATTCTCCTGTCTCAGTCTCCCCGGCTCCTAGGATTACAGGCACGTGCCACTACACCTGGCTCAAAATACTTGGTATTAAAAAGAAAAACAAAACAAAACAAAAAAAAACTTTCTTCTTCCTCTTGCAGAGAAGCCACATAACCCAGATATTGAATCCTGGTGTACTATAAATCTGAATTTCAATCTTAGGACTTTCCCATATTTGCTGGTTGTCTCATCTTGTTGAATATGTCCAGAGCCAGTTCATTGCTCTGCGAAACTCCTGTGCTACAGGAATTTTGAGTGAAAATATACTTAAAGTTCCAGACACATAAAATACTGGATTTCTCATGATACCCAGCCATTAGGTCGTGTCCAAAAGATAGACCTATTAAAAATAATGCTCAAGGTCTTTGGATGTACCTCAGTGATAAATTGGTTGCTTGCATGAGGCCCTGGGTTCAATTCCCAGCATTTAAAACAAAAGAAAATTTCAAGATACCACCTCCCCTCACCCAAAAAGAATATGTTAGACAGGTGTGGTGGCACCTGTGATCCCAGTGGCTTTGGAGGATGAGGCAGGAGAACTGTGGGTTCAAAGCCAGCCTTAGCAACTTACTGAGGCCTTAAGAAACTCAGTGAGACTCTATCTCTAAATAAAATACAAAAATATGCTGGGGATGTTGCTCAGTGGCTAAGATTGAATTCAGATTTATAGTACACCAGGATTCAATATCTGGATAATGTGGCTTCTCTGCAAGAGGAAGAAGAAAGTTTTTTTTTTTTTTTTTAATACCAAGTATTTTGAGCCAGGTGCAGTGGCACTGCATGTAATCCTAGCAGCCGGGCAGACTGAGACATGAGAATCGAGAGTTCAAAGCCAGCCTCAGCAAAAGTAGGCACTAAACAACTCAGTGAGATCCTGTCTCTAAATAAAAACATAAAATAGGGCTGGGGATGTGGCCTAGTGGTTGAATGCCCTGGGTTCAATCCCAGGTACTAAAAAGTAAATAAATATTTTATTGTATGTTGCTGCCAGTGTATATAAAATAATTACCCTTGTGAAATAGAAATTCATGAAAATTCAGAGAGGTAGATGTTAAGGATTGACAAAAGTAGAAGATTGTATTTTGATACATGTGTTACAGGAAATTTTTTTGTACAGGCTTCAAATTAAGCTCTCTTGAATATTCACTGGTTCTTGAACAGTGGGTTTGGGAAACCTCAGAAAGATGACTACAAAAAGGAATAGACTTTCTGGGGTCTGAAGGAACTTGTACATGAAGATACTCCAGTCAGTAGGGGATCATGGTGAGCATTCTGCAGACAGAATTTTTTCAAGTCTGCAACTGCCTGGGAAACCTCATGTGGTTGAGTCTGGCCTCTAGCCAGAGCTGCTGAACCACCTTCTTCATAGTGTCAACGCTGGAGGAACAATAATGGCGCATTCGAGGGCCAGGTGACTCTTCTGTCAGAGGGTCCACAGGTCACCGTCAGCTGGGCCAGATGACTGGGCAGCGTGCAGCAGAGAAGATTCTTTTTTTGAGGGGGTCTGTGGATTGAACTCAGGGCACTTGACCACAGAGTCACATTCCCAACCCTATTTTGTTTTTTTTAGAGACAGGGTCTCACGAGTTGCTTAGCACCTCGCCATTGCTGAGGCTGGCTTTGAACTCAGGATCCTCCTGTCTCAGACTCCCGAGCCACTGGGATTACTGGCTGTGCACCACTGCGATTGGCTAGAAAAGAGATTCTTATACAAAAAGATATACATAATTGCCAGGAATTAAGGGCTGATTCTTTTTTTTTTAATTGCTCTATTCTACATGACAGTAGAATGCATTTTGACACAACATGTATAAATAGAGTATTACTTCTCATTCACCTGGTTAAGGGCTGATTCTTTATCTGAAAACCCAGAAAGAGAAGCATGTCTCTTGGGAGCATGCAAGCAGTCATTCCAGTGTAGCTGAAGTCTGGGAAAGCCCAAGACTAACTTCATGGAGACCCCATACTTCTGACACAGAAGGCAAAAGATAACCCAGTATCTTTGATAAGGGCCTAAGAGTAAATGGGAAGTCTCAACTGGTTCTAAGGATGAGTCACTGTCTATGGGGACACATTCCCCACTGAGCTAACAGAAGGAAACTCAGTTTCTTGTATCTAAATAGCATGTTTTAGGTTTCCATTTTCTTGTGAATTCAATGAACAAATATTTTTTCAGCTCCTATGTTAGCCTGGGAATTCCATGAAATACTTATTTTCTGTACCCCATTGTCTAGGTTCTTGTAGCTGTCTGGCCAGCTACATGAGGACTGAGATGGTCACTTTCTCCTTCTTCTGAAACTACACCGATATATTTTCTCCTTTACCAGTAACCGCCGCCCCTCCCACCCAGCCCATCTCTCTTTTAGTATCAATGTGAATGACATTTGTCTTTCATCACAGCGCAATATCTAATTCCCCTCTTCTATTACCACCATATTCTTTTTTGAAATTTTTCTTATTGTGTGAACGCTTTATTGGAACAATTCTTAGTATGTGTCTTCCATTGCAGCCTCCCATCTTGGGAGTTGAAGAACCTTCTTTTATCTCCTTTGGGTTAATTATTTCAAACAGGTAATTTAGACCATTAAAGTCCCAGGAATTTGAATCCTGGATCAGAAGGGATGCTGGAGGTGGGGCTAATGGCAATTCTAGGGACAGATTATTCATGAACCTGTGGATTTGTGCCAGCTCCCTGGAACTGCCTTGATTCTGCAATCTGCCACAAGCCAGATAACTGCCTTAATTCTATGAACTCCTGATACCCTTCCAGGAATTTCTCTATTTGCTTTGTATAACTAGAGTTGGTCCCTGTTCTATGCAAATCACAGCTGGAACTGATGCAGTAAAGCTTCTATTCATTCAACTGAATATGCAATAAATTTTATTGAACACCTATCCTGCCCCAGTCAGTCTCAGTGTCTGCCAAAGTGATTATTCAAACTGATTTGTGGTAATATGTCTAAGGAAAAGATTGGAATTCAGTTTGTTGATCAGCTTTGTGTCACTGACAAAATACTTAAGATATACAACTAGAAAGGAGAAAAGATTTATATTTGGGTTATACTTTCAGAGGTTTCATTCCATGATTAGCTGATTCTGTTGCTTTAAGGCCTATAGAGAGGCAGAACATCACTGAGGGAGCATGTGGTAGACCAAAGCTATTGACCTCGTGGTGCCTAGGAAGCAAAGGAGAAATTGCTTGTATAACAAAGCCTCTCACTCAAAACCCAGTAAACTCTGAACCATAAATGAATGAATGCATTGTTGAAGTCAGAGTCCTTGTGATTTAATCAGTTCTCAAAGACCCTCATCTTTGAACACTGCTGCATTGGGGACCAACTCTTCAACACTTGAGCTTTAGGGGTCATCTAAGAATACCCAGAATTAGCAGAATTAAACCCTAAGCTGATATTTCTTTTTTTTTTAAAATGTTTATTTCTTAGTTTTAGGTGGACACAATATCTTCATTTTACACTTATGTGGTGCTGAAGATGAACCCAGTGCCTTCTGCATGCTAGGCGAGCACTTTACCACTGAGCCACAACCCCAGCCCTCTAAGCTGATATTTCTTGAGAAACATCCCCACATTTCTATGTCAAGCTAGTTACTAGAAATCTTCAACAGCTGCAAATCATCAAAGAGAGACATTTCTCCCCTGCCAGATAACTTAAATTACCCTTTGATAGAGGCTATAACTAGGCAATTTATATCAAATAGAGTAGGAGGGAACCCAGGTTATTGGCCAAGGTATTTCAAGCCAAGTGAGTTTTATAGCATCTCTCAACTATTATCAGTAATGTGAGTAAGGACAGATTAGCTATAAAGATACTTTGCAAACACAGAGGAGGCTGGCAATTGAAGTTCTAGAAATGGATAGTTTTCTTTGATATTCAGAAGTTGTCAGACTACCTGGTTTTTGTTTGAAACTTACTAAGAATTCATTACATATAGGATATTCCTAATTCCTCAAAATTCCCCAGCAACCGCCTCCAAATCCCACCCAGTTTCTTTCTTTCTTTTTTTAAAGAGAGAGAGAGAGAGAGAGAGAGAGAGAGAGAGAGAGAGAGAGAGAGAGAGAGAGAGAATATTTCGATATTTATTTTATGGTTTTTTTTGAGCGGACACAACATCTTTAATTTTTATGTGGTGCTGAGGATCGAACCCAGGTCAGTGCGCATGCCAGGTGAGCACGCTACCAAGTGAGCCACATCCCCAGCCCCTCTTTCTTTCTTTTTTTTTTTTAGTTGTTGATGGACACAATATTTTTGTTTATGAATTTATTTTTTAATGTGGTGCTGAGGATCAAATCCAGTGCCTCACACGGGTGAGGCAAGCGCTCTACCACTGAGCTTCAGCCCCAGGTCCCCACCCAGTTTCTTAAACAAAAATTCTTGCTATGGTCTGAATGTTTGTATTCCTACTCCCAACCCCCAAATTCATATGTTGAATTTCTAAGCCTCCAAGGGGATGGCATCAGGAAGTTGGACCTATGGGAGATGATGAAGTCATGAGGGCAGAGCCCTATATTCCTGTATACAGTGCATGCCTATTGCCAGAGATTACTATCTTTAAAAATGGGATAGTGTTCTTCAAAATGAGCCAAGGGGGCTTATCTGCCCCTTTCAGTAAGTGAGGACACAGCAGGAAGTTATTAATGAATCAGGAAAGCTGGTACCATGACCTTACATTTTCCAGTCCCCAGAACTGTGAGGAATAAATTTGTTATTTATTATTTTAGCATCCTAGGAATACTAAGATAGTTCATAAACAAATAAGTAGACTCTTTGCTCTGGGAATGATGAAACAGAACCCATGTGGGGAACAAACTCTTATCTAGTTATGTTCGTTTATACTAAACAAAATAGTAGGGGAGGTATAGGTATTCACTGTTTTAAGTGTAACCAGAAATGGTGGTGGTTGTTTTTTTTTTTCCTTGGTTGTTTGGACACCATGGATTGAGCCCAAGGGCACTTAATCATTGAGTATATCATACATCCCCAGCCTTTTTTTTTATTTTTCATTTTGAGACAGGGCCTTGCTAAATTGCTGAGGTGGCTTTGATCTTGTTATCTTCCTGTCTCAGCCTACTGAACTGCTGGGATTACTGGTATGCACCATCATACCCAATCCCAGGATTGTTTGAAATGTGTGTTAAGTCACATAGACAAAGAAAGTACTGTCATGAAGGAAGAAGGGACTTATACTACTGATCCCTACAAAGAGAAGGCACTGCAGGCTGTGAATGGGGAGCACACAGGGAAATACCAGGTCAGTCAGAAAACAAGGTCAGAGCCTTTATTGTGGTTTTTAAGGGAAGGACTGGGTAAAGGAGCATAAGTTTTGAATTGTTTGGTTTGGCTAACTCCAACAGGCTGCAGCATTTAGGAATGTCTCTTGCAATCTGGTACCTGGCCCTGGGGCAATTAGGTAAAGGGAACACTAAGAGCTTGCTAAAAGAAGAGGTTAGAAGTATAGCCCCCACCCCCCGTGTTGGTATGCATATAAGTGGTGTGCCTTAGGCAGTTTTTTACTGTCTTTAGGAAATGGATAACCCCAAAGAAGCAGTCCCTTATTTAAAAACTACAACAATAACAACAAAAAGCAGAATATAAAGGTATGATTAATACATTCCCAGACAGTCCTACTTGTTTTGGCACTTTTCATCTTTTTTACTAACTCTTTAAGAGTCCCTCTCCCTTTCTAGGTCTGTGAACAATGAGCACGGGGTCACATCTTACTCTTGTCACTGGTGGGTATTCAGCATATGCCTCTAAATTAATGAGCCAGTGTGTGTGTTTAGGCAAAATTGAGGATAGGTATAGTCAGCCAAAAGAAAACAAGCAATCAAATAATAAAAACTGTGAGTCAGCTAGGCAAGAGAGTCAGCTTCTGTCCTGCTGCCCACTTTGGCTCTTCAGATACCACTGGGGCAAAAAGAAAGCCTCCCCCCACCCCTTTTGCAGCCTTCCCCCCATACCTGTATTCTCTCCAAAACTGCAAGAAAGGGAGTAGGTACGAATGAATAGGGAGACAGCCAGAGCTATCTCCTCAGTATTCCCTCCCCAAACCCCAATCCTGCACTCCTTTCTCAGCTCTTTCCCCATGGGCTTGGTCCTATGAAATTTTAGCTTGGTCTCTGTGTTTTCTTTAGACAAAAGAGACAAGCTTGAGGACAGGCAAGCAGTGGGAGTCACTGTGTTAAAATCTTGACAGGCTCTTGGCTCATGTCCTTGTAAAATGAGGGAAATACATAAACTCAGGCAAAACTGAGCTAAAATTGTGCAGCTCCACCCTGTCTCCACCTCAGTCCTGTCCCTGACTATGGCCCTTCTACAAATGTTGGACCTCCAACTCCAGGAGGGGCTTCTCACTCTTGAGACAGATGGCATTCTCCCTTAAATGTGTATCTACTTTCTAAATAAACCTTTGTCTCTGCCTTTGCCAGACTCATGCTGAAATTCTTTGCTGCCCTTCCTGGGAGAGATCTCTGCTCCATGACAGTCAGTTACTGAATTAGGCATGGTCCTGGCCACCCGCCTCCCATAGATGGCATGCCAATCACTGAACCTGTCACAGGAGAAGATATTTCTCTGAAGAATGGTCTGAGAAGTTTCCAGAGAAAGGGAGAACTTGACTCAGGGCCAGCAGGGTTCTTGCAGACATGACAGAAAAGAATTTTACCATGCACCAGTCAAAGGCAGAGACAGAGGTTTATTTGTGGAGTAGATACATATTCAAGGAAGAATGGGGGCTTATCTTAAGAGAGAGACCCCTTTGCGGAAAAGCAGGCTATCTCCAGAGAGACAGACAGCAACCTGTTGGTATGGGGTGTTAGTATTTGCAGAGGGAGGATAGCTAGGGGCTGGTCTAGAGGTGGAGGCAGGGTAGAGGTACACAATTTTACACTCTCCTTTGCACATTGCCCTCAAAGTTGCAAGTGTTGGAGGGAGCCTTTCACATTTAGCGGTTTATGGCACTGCTTTTGACACTTAGAATGTCTCTCTGTCTTCCCAAATTAATATCTCAAAATGACCAGTTTTGCAAAGGAGAAAAGGTTTATTTAGGAGGCAGCCAAGCCAGAAGACAGATCAAGTCTCAGATCTCTCCCCCATAAGGTTTAGGGATATTTATGATAACAAAGCAGGGAGGTCAAAGTACGGGGAGAGGTGATTGGAAGTAAGGAAAATTGAAGTAATCAGTGGTCTGTACACGTGGAATCAAATTTCATTGTCTTCATAGGACACATATTCAGAAAGTGTTGTTGGTGGGGACAAAAGGACATTGCAAGTAATAAATAATGGGTCAGATCAGAAAGATGGAGGCTGGTTTGAAAGGAAAAGTAATAAAATGTTAATACCTCTAGAGCACTTCCCCTTTTCCACCTGTTGCCAAGGTTACCAGCCTCCAGGGATTATTCCTCCCTGCAGGAAGTTGTAGGGGCTGTTAATGAATGCCTCCTAGGCTGCTCCCTTCTTGCCAGGACCCCTGATCCACTTCCTCTGGCCCTTGGATCACTCCATCTTTTAGGTCAAGTAAGCAGGTTGTGAGGAAGTGAAGGCATGAGAACAAAGGAATTCTAAAGTGTGTAAAATGGGCAGGACACCCCCACTTCCTCAGACAACCAGCTCCTCTGCCCCAGGGGTTCTAGCCTTGCCTCACACTCAGCCACTAGCAGGCCTTCTTGGGTGGGAACCTCAGGGCAGAGCAGGACAGGGTTGAGCCAGAGGCAGCAGGAGCACTATGGGCACAGTGCAGGGTTGGAGAGGGGTTCAAACTGGCCGCCTTTTCAGTAGACAGTGCTGTGCTGAACTTCACTGCCAGCTCTAATTTTGCCTAGAGAGTGGGGCCCTGTGGTCACTGCCCAAGCCCTTCTTCTGCTGGAATGGCCCTGGAAGCAGGAATGAGAGTGGTCCCCTGGGAACCAGAGAAAGCCATCAGGCTGATGCCACCAGGTTATCTTGGGCAAACTCTTCCCTCTGCAGGACCTAAGAGCCCCATCTGCAAAACTGGGGGTGGCAGACAGCTGAATGAGGTAGCCCTGAGTCCCTACCCTCCCTAAAGACTTAAGAGTCTGTGACCCTCAGTGTGATATCTATGATTACCTTGAGGACTCCAAGTTTTAGCAAAGGGAAGACAGATTCTCCTGTGGCACATTAGTTGGCGGCAGAGCTGGGTGATTAGGTTGAGTCTCATCCTATATGCCCTGACTTCCCAAGAGGCCCATGAGGAAAGGTCTGGAGATACTAGACTCTCCATCCCAGGTTCTGAGAAACTGATGTGACTCCGTTTTTGAGAAATCAGCTTCTACCTCAAGGCCTGTCCAGAGGGATGGGGCATGACTCTTGTCCTTGGAAAAACCCACAGATAGTTCTTAGGCACATACCCACCCTGCTGAGTTGTTTATAAAAGGGATCTGTGGTGCTAGGTGACCCTGACTCAGTTAAGCTAGATGAGGACCCATAGCAACCCCCTAGCAACCACCAATCAGCAGGAGACAGGAAAAATATCTGAAATGTCAGGTGACCTCCCAGTAGTTTCCGTGATGTATAACAAGATTAGGCAACCCTGCAGTTTGGCATAGAGACTCTTGCAACCCTTCCGGGCCTAAACCAATCAGTTCAAATATATCCACCATTTGAATTCACCCACTACCCTTACCCAACTTGTTCCCGCCAGTGAATGTGCTCATCAATGTTAAGAATTGTTGTTTGATTTTCCCGCGGTATAAAATGATTTTCTGTGTGATGTTGTGATGCATAGTGTATCCCCCCAAAACCTATAAATTTTCACTAACTAAGGGTTGGGACTCACTACTCAGGACCGCTGTATTGTAAACGGTTGAGAGTCCAGGCGCGAGCCTGCAATAAAGACTCTTGTGTAATTGCATCAGATTCGACTCCTGGAGGTCTATTGGGGTCCCACGAATCTGGCATTACGGTTCTAGGAGCTTGTGGGCACCTGGTAGCCCTGCAGGCGTGGGGGCCATTTCTTGGCTCTGGCCCAGGGATGGCAGAGTTTCCTGGGTAGGTGGACAGTGGGCCCCATAACTGGTCCCCTATAACACCCCTTGCCTTATCCATGGGCCAAGGATTGGTTGGGGCATGTCTGAGAATCAAGGGCACATTCAGCAGAAATGAGAAGGGGGCAAAAAGGGGAGGGGGTGCAGCCCAGTTGGGTGCTCTCAACTTGGCAAGGAGTCACAAGACTGGCCCAAGGCTTAGGGTAGAGGGTATGGTGGAGGACGTCAAAGGAAGGAATGTTCTATGTCCCACTTAATGCTCAGGAAGCAATGAGCCTGATCCAAGGGTCTTTCTTAAGGAAATCCTAGGAATCCTAGGCTGGGGGCAGGGGGCGGACACACCTAAAATCTTCATCCCAGAGCAGGAAGTCTTTGCCTTTGGAAAGGCCATGTCCTCTTTTGAGAATCTGAGGGAAATTACATCCTTCCCTAGTGGGGAAAGTGAGGACCAGATTGTCAAGGAGATGTCTCACATCTAGCTTAGGACTTAAAGGCCCTTTCCTGAGACTGAGTGAGGCCCTGTATACCTGAAGGCAGGGAGCCAATGAGTGCAGACCTGAACCAGGCAGGATGGCAGGGTGATAGGCAGGATGGCAGGGGGACAGCCAGCGGGGCTGGAGGAGGCAACATGAACTCCTCAGAGACTGGGGCCTGGCCTTATGGGCCCCGCTTGGAGCTGGACTCCCTCCAGCACTCCCCCACCCAGGCAGTTCCATGTTGCACATCCAGGCCTTGGCCCAGGCTCCTGGACCACCTCTTTCCTCCCTCACTCAGATCCAGTTTATTGGGAGGGCTGTCCTTTGGGAATGAGCTTGGGAGCCTCTGGCTTCCCCACTCGGCCTTTCCCCCTGTTGGTCAGCAGGGTTGAGCCATCCCTACTGCACACACAGGTTCACAGGCACTAAAACCTGGGCACAGGGACTCCTCCCCTCCTTCTCTGCCATGTGCCCATGACTTGGGCTTCCCAGACAGAGGAAGTGAGCAGGAATAAGATTTGAGAAAAGCCTTAAGCCCCAAAAGGACTTGAGCCCAGGGAGATAGATATTGGGACAGGGAAAGGGGATGAGAAGTGTTGGAGTTCAAGCCAGGGCAGGCGGGTGGGGCTGGGCCTGGGCTTCCCAGGAGAGGTTGAGGAGGAAAGGAAGAGGGAAGAGCAGTCTTGTCTTGGGACTTTGTAGTCTGGAGACTTGGAGACACATCCTGCATCATAGGTCAACCACCTCCTAAAGTTGGTCAGAAAGGATAAGGGCTGGGCGAACACACCCCCGAGGATGAGCTCATACCAAACATGTGCATACTCTTTCTCTCTCTCTCTCTCTCTCTCTCTCTCTCTCTCTCTCTCTCTCTCTCTCTCTCTCTCACACACACACACACACACCCCCTAGGGACATGCATCTGACCCCTTGGGTGACATCCTTTTGCCTCCAGCTTTATCACACAAGATGGTTTCACCCAGATACAAGTATGGAAAGAAGCAGTATAGATTGTCTGTCCTGATGCTTCATGTGGCAAGATGATATGGGGTCCTTGATACAAATAGAGAGAGCCCCACAACCACTAATAGTACTCTGGAAATTCTGACATGGTCGGGTCGCCCAACTAGTGGGGAAAATAACCATAAATCATTCCAGCTGCATTCATTGCTTGCCTGCTGAGCACTAGATGAAACACCTCACCTCCTCCTCCAACAACCTACTACGAAGGTAATATTATTCCCAGTCCCAAGATCACATTCTGGAGACTAACAGACACACGGTTTGATGTGCCCCTTGCCCAACACTCTGGGGCCTGCATACTCAAAAGACCTGAGTCTACCCCAGGAACAGGACCAGAACCAGCACCTGATGCACCCCAGGAGGAAGGGACCAGGGTGGGACATAGTTGCAGGAGAGATGCAGGATGAATGCCCCCACCCTCCCACATCTGGGGAGGAGGCGCCCAGGAGGGGGCTCCAGACTGACTGAGGCTGGCTCACCTCAAACTAGAGGGCTGGGCCAGACTTGGTTTTCAAATTCCTGGGCAGCTGGCACCCCCTGTATTCAGACAGGGATGCTGCAGGGCAGGGCTTGTTCCATCCCTAGTGCTAGCTGGGGGTTTTCTCTCCTCTCATCTCCAGCCCTTGCCAGGAAGGCAGCCAGGTCAGTCACTGTGATTATTACTGTTGCCACATATTAAGGATGAGAGAAATGACAAGTGTCTTGCTCAAGGTCAATGAGCTAGAGAATGTTGGTTCCCTAGCTTGGGTCTCCAGAGAGCAAGGATCTTTCCCTTCCAAAAGGGCTTTTTTCCAACCCCTCAGAGCCTCCCAACATCCCCAGGAAACATCGCTTCTCTAAACCTACAACAAACAGACAGAGCAGCCATAGGAAGAAGTAAAAACTATTTACAAATATACAACAGGAATGGAAGTCTTAGCACTCCCAATAGGGGAGTGATTGAGGGCTCAGCTACGCGAGGCCTCCATGTGGAGGCTCAGAAGATGAAGTTCAGATGTCCTGGTATCCAGCAGTGTGAATGTGTGAGTGAGAGGTTCGTGGATGGGAGGCCAAGCCTTCTCTGTGGGCTTTTTGCTGCGGCATCGGGCTGATGGAAATCTAAACACATAAGTCAATACATGGGTGTTCTTTCTAGCTTCTACCCTGCAGTTCACAGTCATGGCTCTGGGCCCCAGGAGGCAGGACAAAGGAGAGGGCTGGTACCCAAGAAATGCAAGGGCCCTTTGGGGGCACCATGGGTTATCTACCCTACTGCACTCCTAATGCTCCAATTCATATATTTCACATGGGATTTCAAGTACAAATTTCCACACAAAAAAAGAGCCAGGCACAGTGGCACATGCCAATAATTCTAGTGGCCTGGGAGGCTGAGGCAGGAGGATCACAAGTTCAAAGCCAGCCTCAGCAAAAGTGAGGCACTAAGTAACTTAGTGAGAACCTGTCTCTAAATAAAATACAAAATAGGGCTGGGGATGTGGCTCAGGGGTCGAGTGCCCTGAGTTCAATTCCCTGTCCCCCTCCCCCCCAAAAAAGAATCTCCTTTAAAACATAAATTACTAGTCTCAGTCCTCATTAATAACTGAGGAAACTGAGGCTTAGAAAGGTAAGGGACTGGCCAAGGCCAACTAGCAAATTAGTGGCACAGTCTTTTCTCCTTGTCTATTCAGCAACACCTGGGAGTGCTCTGAAACCTGGAACCCGCACACTCAGGTTCATAATTCCATTCCTTAAGATCCATGTGCTTCAGCTTCAGGGCCAGCCTAACCTCAGGAGCCTCCCCCAACACATGTGTGACCCACAGACATCCTTCTCCCAATGCACACCCACTATTCCTCACCTCCTGTAAAGCTGCAGCCTCGCCACTCCCTGGGGGGCCCTGCCCATGTGTTGGAGATGTGGGCCCAGGGAGCTCTGTGGGACCGTGTTGACAAGAATATTGTGGCGAGAACCGTGTGTGCACTGCGTCCCCTTGCTCAGGGTCCCACTCAGTGCCTTCCTCCTGCAGCATCCAAGTAGTTGCAGACATGTACCTGGGGCGTGATACACCAAATGCAGGGAGTCACTACCCACCTTGGCCTGGTCCCCCTGACCACCCTCACCCTCAGCTTGGAAAGCACAGAGCCCAGGGTTCCCAGCCAGGAGTCTCATCCCGGCTACATTTCCCCTCTGCCCCATTTCTTATGGCAAGAACCTAGAAGGGCAATGAATAGGGACGTTCTCAGAGGCTCCCAGAGTGCCCTGGAGAAAACCCCAAAGGAAAGGACAATGGGTGACAGGGCCAGGGAGCTGGGGTCAGGGACCAAAGATGAAAACCCAGCTTTATCTCACCCCGCTCCCACCAGCCCCAGAGGTCCACCACTTCAGCCTTCAGTTTACCAACTCACTTGCGTCCCACTGGCATACAAATGGTCAAATACCAGTTGTTGGCACAGCCCTGGTCGAAGGGGTTGTTGTTCCGGAGTGATTTGCCCTGGAGGGAGATGGGGATGGGAAGAGGAGCTCAGAATCAGCAGGACTGGGCAAGGCCATCTCCCAGTGACTCCTCCTAAGTCAGTCAGCTTAGCCAGGGCTCAGCCCAGGCCTGGAGCAAGATTCTAAGGGCAATGGAGCCCAAGAGTGACCCAGGGCCTCCTGCCTTCCTATGCTCCTAGGAAGAGTGACCTCCCTCGACCCACTTGTGTGCAGCTCTCCGCAGACAGTGCTGACACTGCACTCCTTTCTCCTGCCTTCTCAGGGCTCCTCATCATCCTGTGCCTCCCTGTGCAAGATCCTTTTTCTGTCTCCATTGGCCACACCTGTCCTCTTACCTCATCCTTCCAGACACCCCGCTTTTTTAAAAAATATTTTTTAGTTGTTGATAGACCTTATTATTTTTTTTTAATTTGTATGAGGTGCTGAGGATCAAACTCAGTGCCTCACACATGCTAGGCAAGTTCTCTGCCACTGAGCTACAACCCCTGCCCCTTTCAGATACCTTTTAAATTCTTCCTTGTGCTGCTCAATTGCTCCAAAGACAATGTCACCACCCCACTCCCACTTCATTTCCCCACCTCTCATTTTTTTTTTTCTAAAATTATGCCTTAATTGAATTTCACTATCTAGGTGGACAGGGCCAGTGGGGAGGCCCCATCTTAGTTTCCTAGATAAAATCACATGGCCCAGGAAAATCTGGGCTGAAGGCCTTCAGTACACAAAGCAGTAAAGGTCAAGCTCAAAGTAAAGGCAGACCACAGGGCTGATGAATAAGGGCCAATCACAGAGTCTCCGGTGGGAGGAGGACCAGATATGGCAGTGGTGGGCTGGGGACTAAAAGGATGGGAGGTGATGAGCAGGTAGGCTCCTCTGTCTGTTCACTGTCTCGGGGTCTGCAGCATCCCATCCCCCACTGATGCTGCCCACCAGTCTTACTGAAAGAGCCTTTAGTCAAGAGATTGCCATACTAAAGGAATCCCAGGGCAGAGATGCCCACCCCTATCATTCCTATTCAACACTAAAAAGAAAAAGCAATAAAGATACACAGATTGGAAAGAAGGTAATGAAACTGTTCTTCACAGATGACAATTTTCTATGTAGAATGTACAACAGCCACAAAATGCTGAGGGAGAACTCAGTGGTTGAGCACCCCTGATTCAACCCCTAGTCCTAGAAAAACAACACTAAGGACTCCTGCTCTTGGGAAGATGCTATGAAGAAAATGGAATGACAAGTCACAGATTGCAAGAAGAGATGTGCAAAACCTAGATCTGAATCTGATGTAGAAAACTCTTAAAACTCAATAAGAAAACAACCGTTTTTTCAAATGGGCAAAAGATTGGAGTAAACGCTTTTGGGGGGAGTGGGTACCACATCCCCAGTCCATTTTTTTTGTATTTTATTAGACACAGGGTCTCACAGAGTTGCTTAGTGCCTTGCTTTGCTGAGGCTGGCTTTGAACTCGGAATCCTCCTGTCTCAGCCTCCCAAGCTGCTGGGATTACAGGTGTGCGCCACTGTGCCCTGCCAGGAGTAAACATTTTACCAAAGACCCACTGAAGGCCAAACAGACATGAAAATAGGCTCAACATCATTACTCATTAGGAAAACACAACCTGGAACCTTAATGAAATACTACGACTCATTTAATAAGACAGGTTTGATTAAAAGACAAAACAAAATAACAAAGGACAGTGTGAGGGGCTGGGGTTGTGGCTTAGTGGTAGAATGCTTGCCTAGTGTGTGTAAGGCACTGAATTAGATTCTTAGCACTGCATATAAATAAATAAAAGGTCAACTGATACCTAAAAGGTATTTGAAAAAAAAAAGTGTGAAATGTTGGTGAGGATGTGAAGCAACTGGAATTCCCAACATTGCTGGTAGAATTTAGAAACCTTACAGTTGTGTTGGAAGACAAATTTGGCAATTTCCTACAAAGATCCACACGTGTTTACCTTATGACTCACCAATGCCACCCTTAAGAATTAATTCAACAAAAATGAAAACTTATGTTCACATGCCTTTGCATCAATGTTTGGGGCAGCTTTATTTATAACTACCCCAAACTAGCGAGGCATAGTGGCCCACACCTATAATCCCAGAGGCTTGGGAGCCTCAAGCAAGAGGATGGCAAGTTCAAAGTCAGCTTCAGCAACTTAGTGATGAGCTAAGCAACTTAGTGAGACCCTGTCTCAAAATTAAAAAAAAAAAAATTTTTTAAACATAATGGGAGTGGTGCTAGGAATGTGCCTCAGTGATTAAACACCCCCGGGTTCAATTACTACGATGAAAAAAAACAAAACAAAACAAACAAAAATACTGGCAAAAACTAGATATAATGTAAAAAATCCTTTGTTTGATGAATGTATAAACAATCTATAGGGCATCCATATGATTCTACACAGCAATAAAAGGAAATAAAATACTGATATGAGCGACAACATGGATGAATCTCAAATACATTGTCCTAAATAAATAAAGCCAGAGAAAAGAAGGCAATGACTCCATTTACATGTGAACCTGGAAAAAAAGAAAAACCAGAAGGACATAGGGAGAGAGACTGACAACAACAGGTGAATGAAAGGATATTCTGGAGTAAAGAAACTGCCTAAACTTGATCATGCTGGAGAATGCAGGACAGTATCCATTTGTCAAAATCCCTTATCCTAGACTAAAAAGGTGAATTTTGCAGTTTTAATTTATTCCTCAATAAATGAATTTTTGTTGTTGTTGTTGTTTTTTTAAATCCCACAATGGCTCCCAGTTTTCCACTTCATAAAAACTAAATTACACGCTCAACTTTTAGGGGCTTTTTAATCTTGACTCCCACGGGGTCAACTTCATTGCCCATGCCACTTTGGGTTTAATTTAGAATCGTTCCTTCCTCATTTCCTTAACATCCTACTTTCGGGTTTCTGTGCCTTTTTGAAAAGGTGTGCCTCTCACAAGCAACACCCTCCTGTCTTCCACCTTTGCAAAATCACAGCTAGGACAGGAAGAGTGGCACGTCCTCCTCTACAATGCTGGCCTCGCCAAACTCAGTTTCTTGCAGGCTGCTACACCACTCAGGACCGACCCCCGTCTCAAGCGTTTTCCTAGGTGTCTGCTGGTGTTATTCTGATCGCAGGGTTCTTATCAACACAAGCGCAGGATGCACCCATCCCTCAAATAACAGGCTCTCCATGCAATGCACCCACGAGGAAGAATGACCACTGAGCTCCAGGGGGAGGAAAGATCTGAGCTGCATCTTAAGGGGTGGGTCTGGAAGGACTCATGAGGCACCATCAGGATCAAGGGCAGTGAAGATCAGGCGAAAGTGCCGGATTCCCTAAGATGCATGATGCCTCCGCACCGTCTGATATTGCAGTACTTGCTTACCTTGCTCATCGACACAGCCTGTATTATCAAGATCAGAATGACAGGCAGCAGGAGTACCAAGACGGGTACAGCTACTGTGATGCTGTGCATACACAAGCTAAGAAGAACAGACAAACTGTTCTCTCCTGGCCCCGCCCAACGACCAACACGCCCTCATTAGCCCCGCCCTGGCTGGCCCCGCCCACCCACTTTTTCCTCCCTGGACTGGACAATTAATCCAGCACACCCAAGAGAAACCTCACCGCAGCATGCTGTCCTCCCACTTGACCCTTTTCAACCTTCATTACCCCACATCTTGGCCTCCCTAGATTCTTAACTCCATAGTCCATCCTACCACGCCCATCTCCCTGACCCGACTCGCCTCCAACCTGTCCTTCATAGGTCCTCCCAAGTAGCTTCTCCCTTTAGGCCTGCCCACAACATCAGCCCTCCCTCGGTTAACCCCACCTCTTGGCTGTCCTGCCCCTTGGCTGTCCGTCCCTCCCCACAACCCATTCTCTTCCCAGTGTGGGCCCTTGGGACTGGGTGGATACGCCATGGCTGAGTCCAGCGACAAGGGCATGTGTCTTGTACGAATGAGAAAATCACACTGGTAGCCAGAAGAACAACCAGATAAAGGCACAGGGACACCAGCAGCAGCACGAATACGTGGAAATTTCTTTGACCTACACAATTGTTTACCCACAGGCAATGGTGGTCAAAGTCCTAGGGGAGAGAAGGCAGACCTTGAGGGTCTATTTGGCTTAGCCCAATACCCCCAAATTTGAGGCCCCCCCTCAACCCAGCCCCTAGACCTCCTGCTCTTGGCCCTGCACGTGAGCTCCCATCTCCAGGGTGAAACCAGCACGTCCATGGATAGAGCATAGTTAGGACGCCATGGCTCATCAGGTCATTTGTCATGAGTGAGGTCTTTAGAGACAAGAATTGCCTGGTGTCCTTTTTAGCAGGATGCAGAAAAGCTCTGAAGCTGTATTTTCTCAGATACTGGGTAAGGATGAGAAGAATTTTTTGCCCAGCCAGCCTTCTGTACTTGGAAACCCGTGCAAGGTGTGCACATGAGAGAAGAGCACTCGGAACCCAGGAAACCCTCAATTGGACACCCAGAGGTGGACAGGCAACGATACCCAGAACAGGGCAGCAGCCGGCCTAAAGTTATGGGTATCTAGTATCAGCAAGCTAGTGGGACAGTCACTGCCTTTCCTCCCCTTGACTCCACCAGGCTCAGCACAGATGGTGCCCTTTGCATGTCAGCACCTGTGCAAGCAAGGCCAGCATCTCAGGACAAGTGCAGAACTGTAGGTAATAACATATATAAGTGACCAAGTGTGGCTGAGAGCCACTTGTAGCAGTGTGGGAAGATGATCTCATACCCACCCCTGGAACACAAATGATGTGAGGTTCCTGGTCCTGGCCAGGTGCCCTGGGATGGGTTGGTGAGTGGACAGGAAGGAGGAGTACTTACCTCCACACAGATATTACAGAAGGGACAGTGGTGGGTCCGGGGTGAACGATGGATAGAACACTTCGAGCACCACTGCAGGCGAAAGGCCGTGTTGTTCACTCGTGCTATGTATTGAATGTTGGGGTCCTCTTCTAAGGAGCCTGGCAGGGGAAGAGATTTGGGCAGTGGCAGGAGGCCCATCCACCACTCTACTGCTTGGGGCCGCCCCATAACATCATTGGGCAACAAGAAGGGTGGGGAGGAGGAGGGCAGGGGAATCCCGGTCCCTGTTGAGCAAGCTGACCACTCAGATGGGCGGCAGTCAGAGAGAAAGGGCTGTCCAGCCACAGGAGCTCTATACAGAGCTCTCCCCTTTTGGAATAGTGATCAGTGCTTGAAGTCGTGTGTAAAATCGGAAGGAGGAGGAGTGAACTGCGTGGTTTGGAAGAGCCTGCTGACCTCTCTTGCCAGCCTGCCCAGTCCTTCCTTCGAAAGCAGCTGGAACATCCAGGATTCTGTTTTTTCGCACTTTAGTGGCTTGGGAAAAGAAGTGCCAGGGCCCAAGTAATGATGACATGGAGGGAAGGGCTCCTGAGGCCACTGGGGTGGGGGGTGGGATTGAGGGGGGTTAGCATGTTTGAAATCACCCCTATAGGCATCAGCCCTTGGGATACCACCTCCTTCTCCAGGGGTCTGAGGCCTTACCTTTGTGTAAAATGCCTGGGTCTGACCCGTTGAGGAAAATGAGGCTGCAGAAGGACAGTATAAAGAATAGGCCCGAAACCACAGCAAATTCCCACTGCCCATTCTGAGCCAACCACCGGCACCTGAAACCAGAGCCAGACTCAGTCCTAGTCTGGGGAAACCCAGAGCTCCCCACAAGGCCTAGTTCACCTGAGGTAGGACTCACTCGCCTTAAGGACAGATCTAAATATCCAGGTTACAGACAGACCATGGAGACTCCACAAAATGTCACCAGCATTACCAGTCTCTCATTGTTCCCTAAATGCGTCAGGCACTCCAGACCTCTGTGCTTTCACATTGGGTTCCCTCTAACTCTATATCGTCCTTCCCCTGCTGACCCTCTCTCTCCACTTCCCTCCCTGCCTCTGTACTGTCCTTGTCTATTTTCTCTTCTGTGTCTAAGACACTGACACCTTCCATGGGAGACTCATGGAAAGGCGAAGAAGATGCCACTTATTGTAATAAGTAGCATTGCATTAAAAGCTGGAAACAGGCTTGGTTTCAGCCATGAGGATTCGATCGGAGGTTCATTTGGGGGCGTGATACTCTGTGAAGAGGCCATGGCTAGACCACCAAGTCTCACAGACTGAAGCCACCAACGAACTCTTCTGGGTTGGCACCCAGACTGCCATGACAACAGAAGTGACATCACAGAGGTTCTGGAATGGGGGCTCTGGCTGCTTCCAGTGACTTGTGAGATCAACCTTCCCCAACCCCCACATATGCACATGTTGTAGACTGGGACATCCTGCTCTTATGATGGTAGCTTTGTTGGAGCTTGTGATGATGTGATGTGGTTTGTCCCAAAGGTTCAAAGGCTAGAGGGTTGGTCCTCAGTGATGAGGTGGTAGAAACTGAAAGAGGTGGGCCTAGTGGGAGGTAACTCAGTCACACTGCAAGATGCCCTCTCAAGGGAGTAATGGACTTCTCATGGGCCCCCATTTGCTGCTGTAAGAGGGAGTTGTTATAAAAAGAGCCAGATTGGTCCCTCCCTGTTTTCTGACCACACAATCTGGTGAACACCCTCACCAGAGATCACTTGCAGGAGCTGCCAAATCTTGGATACTGAGTTAAATAAACCTTACCTCCTTATAAATTATCTGTTCTCGGGTATTTTGTTAGAGCAACAGAAAGCAGGCTAATACAGAGGCCATAAAATATGTGAAGATGGCATGGGGAGAAGTTTGGTGATGGTTATCCCCCTTTCAGGCCCAGTGGTAATTGGAGTCAACAGTGCTCATTCCTCATCCTAGCTCCACTTCTTCCTTTTTGTTGTAACAGAGCTCCAGTTTGGGGCAGGAGGTAGAAATCTACCAATTAAATATCTTCCCAGTTTACTCACTTCCATGGTGGGATTTATGATGTAATTCTCTCTTAAAAATAAAATGAGCTGGGGATGTGACTCAATGGTTAAACAATCCTAGGTTCAATCCCTGATGATTATGATAATAACAATAATAATAATAATTTGTACATATTTATGGCATATAACTTAATTTGAAAAATGTTACATTGAAGAACGTCTGAGTCAAGCTTTTTAACATATACATTACTTCATATTCTTATTTGTGGTGAGGACCCTTAAAATCTACTCTTTGAGTCATTTTTAGTGTAGATAACATTATCAACTGTACTCATTCTGTTGTATGTTATTATTAAATGTAGTCATTATATTGCACAATAGATCCCTTAAACTCATCCCTCTCATCTAAGTGTAATTTGTTCTCCTGGGACCAGCATCTTCCCCCTCCACAGCCCAGCCACTCCTGGGCCCCTGACAGTCACCCTTTTGCTCTCTGTTTCTATGAGTTCAACTTTTATAGATACCACATGTAGGTGAGATCATGTGAGTGTTGCCCTGTGCGTGGCTATTTCCCCCAATAAAACGTCCTTTGGCCTCATTCATTTGTCATAAATGACAGAATTTCCTTATTTTTTAAAAGACTAAAGAGTATCCCCTTATATTTCTAAACCACATTTTCTGTATCCATTCATGCACCGATTGGCTGGACCAATGGTTAGTTTTTTGTTTTTTGTTTCTGTTTATTTTTTTGGTGCTGGGGATTGAACCCAGGACCTTGTCCATGCAAGGCAAGCATTCTTCCAACTGAGCTCTATTTTTAATTTTTAAAGAAACTTCCCATACTAATTTCCATAATGACTGTACTAATTTACATTCCCCCAAACATAGTACAAGAATTCTAGTTTCTCCACATCCTGACCAGTACTTAAAATCTTTTGTCTTTCTTTTTCTTTTATTTATGATGGGGGTTGAACCCAGGGGGACTTTAACCCTGATAGCCATCTGGAGACCTTTTTACTTTTTATTTTGAGACCAGCTCTCACTGAGTTGCTGAGGTTTACCTTGAATTTATAATCCTCCTGCCTCAGCCTCCTGAGTTACTGAGATTAAGGCATGTGCCACTGGTTCTTTTGTCTTTTTGACAATAACCATTCTAATAGGTGCGAGAGGGTATCCCATTATGATTTTAATTGCATTTCTCTAGTGATTAGTAATGTTGTATATTTTTTTTCAGATTTCTCTTGGTCAGTTGTGTTCCTACTGAAAATGAAGTGATGTTTGGGTCACAGTCTACCACCAAGTTTTATGTCAATTTCTGTTGTAGCACAAGAAGAAGGGATGACATGCATTGGGTCATGGAAAAAGGTTAGGAGTGGTACTAGAATCATAACTACTAGGTCTATTGAGCTTTGGAGCAGACCATGCTAGCCTTAGAGTTTCTCTTTTTGTTTTGTATTTTTCATTAGATATATATGACAGCACCATGCATTTTAATTCATTGTACACAACTGCAGCACAAATTTACATTTCTATGGTTGTACCTGATGTAGCATTCACACCATATGTGCATTCATACATGTACCTAGGGTAATGATGTCCATCTCATTCCACCATCTTTCCTACCCCCATGCCCCCTCCTCACCTCTGCCTCCCCTTTGCCCCATCAAAGTCCCTCCATTTTTCCTTATCAGAGAGAACATTCAGCCTTTGGATTTTTGGGATTGGCTTACTTGATTTAGCATGATATTCTCTAACTCCATTCATTACATGTCGTAATTTTATTCTCTTTTAATGCTGAGTAATAATCCATTAAGTATATATACCACAGTTTCTCTATCCATTCATCTATTGACGGGCATCCAGGCTGTTTCCACAGTTTAGCAATTGTGAATTGAGCTGCTATAAACATTGATGTGACTGTGTCCCTGTAATATGCTGATTTTAAGTCATTTAGGTATAGACCTAAGAGAGGGATAGCTGGGTCAAATGGTGGTACTATTCCAAGTTTTCTAAGGAATTTCCATACTGCTTTCCAGATTGGGTTGCACCAATTTGCAGTCCCACCAGCAGTGTATGAGTGTACCTTTTCCCCTTCTACATCAGCATGTATCGTGGTCTGTCTTCAGCACACAGGGCACTTTGTGGTACAACCAATGTTTTATGTGCTTTTAATGAATTAACCCCCAATTCCTTGTTTTACAGATAGGGAAATTGAGTGTCCAGGTGCTAAGTGCTACCCAAGGTCTCCCTGCTGGACAGTTGTAGAGCTGCGATTTGGACTTATGAGATCTGGCTCCAGAGTCCTTGCCACCAACCACCAAGCAAGTGACTCCAGGAGGAGTTGCAGTCAGGGGGCTGAGTAGAAAGGGCGTGAAGTTGGAGCATGGGATCAGTGCCTGAGATGGGTGCTGCCAATAATGGAAAGGAGCCCTGATTGGTGAATCCCAGAGGGCAGACCACATTTAGGTCCCTTGAGAATAGTGATCCTGGACATGGAGGTAACCATTGTGAAAAGAGCAACCATTCTCCAGAACAGAAACCTACTCTCCAAGTACAAGGATTTCACCAGAGCCTTGTCCCTCAAGGGGGAAGGCGTTTCTCCTACTCCAGACTCTTATCTCCTGCAAGGTGCTAGTGGTGGTGGAAAAGTAGGAAACACCAGTGAAAGTCACACCCCAGCAATACAGGCTCACTCAACACCATGATCTAATCATAGACGACAGAATCCTTCCTTCCTCACTACTGTGCCATTATAACAAAAAGCCTCTGCACAACTTTAGAGAATTAGAGATGAAAAGTTGAAGACACAAATTCTTTCTGGGCAAGAAATGAAAATAAGCACATTATAGGAATCTGAAAGTTTCTGGCCTCTTTGGCAACAGAAAACACTAAACATGACCGAACTTCTAGACAGATGAGCACAAAATCTCACCAAATAAATGGCCTATTTACCTCAGTTCCTATTATTCAGTACACTGTCTAGCTTTCAATCAAAAATAATTATAAGGTATACATACTAAAAAGCAAGAAGGAAGAAAGTCTAAGGACATAAAGCAAGCATTCGAATGAGACCCTCAAATGATGAGGCAGTGGGAATTATAAGACAGGGATTTGAAACAAATATGATTGAGATCCTAAGGGTTATAGAGGGTTATAGCTGAATAAGAATATTAAAGAAAAGATAGATAATGTAAGCTGATGATGGAAATGGTAAACAAGAAAATAAAAAGGAAAGACTGGAGATAAAATGACTTAGATGAATGCTTAAAACCTTTGATGGGCTCACTAGTACCCTGAACATGACTGGGGAGAATATTAGTGAACTTGCAGATAGGTCAGAAGAAATTTCTCAGGCAAAATTGCAAAGAGAAAAGAAAAATTGAAACAGAAAATTTAAGAACAACGGGGCAATTGCAAAAGATAAGCACATGTGCAGTTGGAATAGGAGGAGGAGAAGCAAAATAGAACAGAGTTGAGGAAAGCCTTCGAGTAATAATGACAGAAAGCTTTTATGATGTAATAGATACAGGGAGTTCTGAGAACATCAAACAAGGCAAATACCCAAAATCTACACCTACCATCTTTCAAATTGCTGAAAATCAAAGCCAAAGAGATGGTATTTAAAGAAATCATCTTACTCATACAGGAGCCAAGATAAGAATCTTAGTGGACTTCTCCTAAAATGTGCTAGAGAAAGAGAGTTGAGTGAAATTTTGAAGTGTTGAAAGGAAAACCCACCAGCCTATAATCCTCTACCCAGTGTATCATGGTTTGATATTGTGTGTCCTCCAAAAGCTCATGTGGGAGACATGCCTTCAATATACATTTTAAATTGTTTTTCTGGACACAGTTTTGTTCCTGTATCTTCTTAAGAGATATCCTTGAGAAAAAGTTTTTTGAAAAATCTAGTCTCAGCCAGTCATTGCAGGACATGTCTCCTCATCCCCACTACTCAAAAGGCTGAGGCAGGAAGATGGCAAATTTGATGCCAGCTTGGGCAACTCAGGTGGACCCTGTCTAAAGACAAGGGGGATTGGCTGGGTATGGTGCTCGTTAGTAGAGCACTTGCCTAGCATTTGAAAGCCCCTATTTCAATCCCCTGTACCAAAAAATGGGGTCCATGAAGAGGCTAATATCAAGGCAAAAAGGATGCAATGATCATTTCTTTTTACTTTTTATTAGGTTGCTAAGGCTAGCCTTCAACTTGTGATAGTCTTGTCTCAGCCTCCTGAATTTAGGCATGTGCCACTACCCTGGCCCAGAAATTTTTAAAATAAAATCAACCCCACAGCATTGTCATCTGATAATATCAAAAAGGTAACAAAAACAATATGAAAAAATGTTTCCCCCAAATATATATATATTTAGTTGTTGTTGGACACACTGTCTTTATTTATTTTTATGTGGTACTGAGGATCAAACCCAGTGCCTCACATGTGTGATTCGGGTGCTCTACCACTGAGCTACAGTTTCAGCCTTTCAGTTATCATTTCTAGTTGGAGGCACTTTGTGACAGAATAATATTATCTCTTTTTCTGGGTGCGGGAGTACTGGGGATTGAACTCATGACACTTGACTACGAGCCCATATCCCCAGACCTATTTGGTATTTTATTTTAGAGACACGGTCTCATTGAGTTGCTTAGCACCTTGATTTTACTGAGGCTGGCCTTGAATCTGAGATCCTCCTGTCTTAGCCTCCCAAGCTGCAGGGATTACAGGCAGGCGCCACTGTACCCAGCCCAATATTATTTTCTATTAGTATGATCCAACCCAGTTGTTTTCTTGACTGTTTTAAAATAAATCTGTTCTCATCATCTGATACAATGCTCATGTACTCATCAAAACCAATGATACAGCTCTTATCATTATATTCATTTGCTCATAGAACCACCCCTGAAATTGGCACCTATTTTGCAAGCATCTGAAGAAGAGGGTGATGGGCTGCACCATTGCCTTCTGTGCTTTTGGCCCGACCATACCCATGGTGGAATCTCTGACAGACCACTCTCACTGCATGCTACTACCTCAGAAAGCCACTTGTGAGTAAATATATTTCTGCAGAATCTCTTAATGACGGCTACATAAAAATCTATAACAAATTATTATAATTTATATTATAATTTATTTAATTCTCTGTAGTAATTTCAAGCTTTACACTTTACCTTTACACTGTGGTTACCTTCCTTCTATCTAACAAACATCTTTGTGTACCGAACCACTTGTTTCTTTAAAGGATTTGGGAGATCCCTGTGCTGTGGATCAAACCCAGAGCTTCACATGAGCTAGGCAATTGCTCCATCACTGAATGACACCGTTGGACCAGAATGGAGAGATTTTACTGGGAAATTTTATTCAAGCTCTGATAGTACCTAATGAAATGTTGCTTTTTGACAAAATAATGGGTTTCTAGAAAATGATTATTTGTACCCACCAGATACACTTATGATGCCAGCCATCTGATTTACAGATTTACTCTGGGATTGTTGATAAGAAAATACATTGCTTTTTTTCCCCCAAGTAAAAAATTGCAATCTATTTATTTATTTTTATTAGTAAAATTTTACGTAATACTGGGATTCATTATACCATATCCTTGCATGCACATAATTTGATCAGTCTCATGTTCCAGCTAACATATTCTTTTTTTTTTTTTTTTTTTGGTACTGGGAATTAAACTCAGGGGTGCTTAGCCACTGAGCAACATCCCCAGCATATTTTTGTATTTTATTTAGAGATAGAGTCTCACTGAGTTTCTTAAGGCCTCACTAAGTTGCTAAGGCTGACTTTGAACCCACAGTTCTCCTGCCTCATCCTCCAAAGCCACTGGGATCACAGGTGCAACCACACCTGTCTAACATATTCTTTTTTGGTGAGAGGAGGTGGTATCTTCAAATTTTCTTTTGTTTTAAATGCTGGGAATTGAACCCAGGGCCTCATGCAAGCAACCAATTTATCACTGAGGTACATGCCCAGCCCTTGAGCATTATTTTTAATAGGTCTATCTTTTGGACACGACCTAATGGCTGGGTATCATGAGAAATCCAGTATTTTATGTGTCTGGAACTTTAAGTATATTTTCACTCAAAATTCCTGTAGGACAGGAGTTTTGAAGAGTAATGAACTGGCTCTGGTCATATTCAACAAGATGAGACAACCAGCAAATATGGGAAAGACCTAAGATTGAAATTCAGATTTATAGTACACCAGGATTCAATATCTGGGTTATGTGGCTTCTCTGCAAGAGGAAGAAGAACTTTTTTTTTCTTTTTTAATACCAAGTATTTTGAGCCAGTTGCAGTGGCACGTGCCTGTAATCCTAGGAGCCGGGGAGACTGAGACAGGAAAATCGAGAGTTCAAAGCCAGCCTCAGCAAAAGCAAGGCACTAAACAACTCAGTGAGATCCTGTCTCTAAATAAAAACACAAAATAAGGCTGGGGATGTGGCTCAGTGGTTGAATGCCCTTGGGTTCAATCCCCAGTACTAAAAAAATAAATAAATATTTTATTGAATGTTGCTGCCAGTTTATATAAAATAATTACCCTTGTGAAATAGAAATTCATGAAAATTCAGAGAGGTAGATGTTAAGGATTGACAAAAGTAGAAGATTGTATTTTGGTACATGTGTTACAGGGAAATTTTTTGTACAGGCTTCAAATTAAGCTCTCTTGAATATTCACTGGTTCTTGAGCAGTGGGTTTGGGAAACCTCAGAAAGATGACTACAAAAAGGAATAGACTTTCTGCGGTCTGAAGGAACTTGTACATGAAGATACTCCAGTCAGTAGGGGATCATGGTGAGCATTCTGCAGACAAAATTTTTTCAAGTCTGCAACTGCCTGGGAAACCTTCATGTGGTTGAGTCCGGCCTCCAGCCAGAGCTGCTGAACCACCTTCTTCATAGTGTCAACGCTGGAGGAACCAGACATGGTGCATTCGAGGGACAGGTGACTCTTCTGTCAGAGGGTCCACAGGTCACCGTCAGCTGGGCCAGATGACTGGGCAGCGTGCAGCAGAGAAGATTCTTTTTTTGAGGGCGTCTGTGGATTGAACTCAGGGCACTTGACCGCAGAGTCACATTCCCAGCCCTTTTTTGTATTTTCATTAGACACAGGGTCTCACGAGTTGCTTAGCACCTCGCCATTGCTGAGGCTGGCTTTCAACTCACGATCTTCCTGTCTCAGACTCCCTAGCCACTGGGATTACTGGCTGTGCACCACTGCGATTGGCTAGAAAAGAGATTCTTATAGAAAAAGAGATAAATAATTGCCAGGAATTAAGGGATGATTCTTTTTTTTTTAATTGTTCTATTCTACATGACAGTAGAATGCATTTTGACACAACATGTATAAATGGAGTATTACTTCTCATTCACCTGGTTAAGGGCTGATTCTTTATCTGAAAACCCAGAAAGAGAAGCATGTCTCTTGGGAGCATGAAAGCAGTCATTCCAATGTAGCTGAAGTCTGGGAAAGCCCAAGACTAACTTCATGGAGACCCCGTACTTCTGACACAGAAGGCAAAAGATAACCCAGTATCTTTCATAAGGGCCTAAGAGTAAATGGGAAGTCTCAACTGGTTCTAAGGATGTGTCACTGTCTATGGGGACACATTCCCCACTGAGCAAACAGAAGGAAACTCAGTTCCTTGTATCTAAATAGCATGTTTTAGGTTTCCATTTTCTTGTGAATTCAATGAACAGATATTTGTTCAGCACCTATGTTAGCCTGGGATCTCCATGAAATAGTTATTTTCTGTACCCCATTGTCCAGGTTCTTGTAGCTGTCTGGCCAGCTACATGAGGACTGTGATGGTCACTTTCTCCTTCTTCTGAAACTACACCCTTATATTTCCTCCTTTAGCAGTAACCGCCACCCCCCCCCACCCAGCCCATCTCTCTTTTAGTATCAATGTGAATGACATTTGTCTTTCTTCACAGTGCAATATCTAATTCCCCTCTTCTATTACCACCATTTTCCTTTTTGAATTTTTTCTTATTGTGTGAACCTTTATTGGAAAAATTCTTAGTATGTGTCTTCCATTGCAGCCTCCCATCTTGGGAGTTGAAGACCCTTCTTTTATCTCCTTTTGGTTAATTATTTCAAACAGGTAATTTAGATCATTAAAGTCCCAGGAATTTGAATCTTGGATGAGAAGGGATCCTGGAGGTGGGGCTAATGGCAATTCTAGGGACAGATTATTCATGAACCTGTGGATTTGTGCCAGCTCCCTGGAACTGCCTTGATTCTGTAATTTGCCACAAGCCAGATAACTGCCTTAATTCTATGAACTCCTGATACCCTTCCAGGAATTTCTCTATTTGCTTTGTATAACTAGAGTTGGACCCAGTTCTATGCAAATCACAGCTGGAACTGATGCAGTAAAGCTTCCATTCATTCAACTGAATATGCAATAAATTTTATTGAACACCTATCCTGCCCCAGTCAGTCTCAGTGTCTACCAAATTGATTATCCAAACTGATTTGTGGTAATATGTCCAAGGAAAAGATTGGAATTCAGTTTGTTGATCAGCTTTGTGTCACTGACAAAATACTGAAGATATACAACTAGATAAGAGAAAATATTTATATTTGGGTTATAATTTCAGAGGTTTCATTCTATGATTAGCTGATTCTGTTGCTTTTAGGCCTATAGTGAGGCAGAACATCACTGAGGGAGCATGTGGTAGACCAAAGCTATTGACCTCGTGGTGCCTAGGAAGCAAAGGAGAATTTGCTTTTATAACAAAGCCTCTCACTCAAAACCCAGTAAACTCTGAACCATAAATGAATGAATGCATTGTTGAAGTCAGAGTCCTTGTGATTTAATCTGTTCTCAAAGACCCCCATCTTTGAACACTGCTGCATTGGGGACCAACTCTTCAACACTTGAGCTTTAGGGGTCATCTAAGAATACCCAGAATTAGCAGAATTAAACCCTAAGCTGATATTTCTTTTTTTAAAAAAAATGTTTATTTCTTAGTTTTAGGTGGACTAAATATCTTCATTTTACACTTATGTGGTGCTGAAGATGGAACCCAGTGCCTTCTGCATGCTAGGCGAGCACTTTACCACTGAGACACAACCCCAGCCCTCTAAGCTGATATTTCTTGAGAAACATCCCCACATTTCTATGTCAAGCTAGTTACTAGAAATCTTCAACAGCTGAAAATCATCAAAGAGAGACATTTCTCCCCTGCCAGATAACTTAAATTACCCTTTGATAGAGGCTATAACTAGGCAATTTATACCAAATAGAGTAGGAGGAAACCCAGGTTATTGGCCAAGGTATTTCAAGCCAAGTGAGTCTTATAGCATCTCTCAACTATTATCAGTAATGTGAGTAAGGACAGATTAGCTATAAAGATTCTTTGCAAACACAGAGGAGGCTGGCAATTGAAGTTCTAGAAATGGATAGTTTTCTTTGATATTCAGAAGTTGTCAGACTACCTGGTTTTTGTTTGAAACTTACTAAGAATTCATTACATATAGGATATTCCTAATTCCTCAAAATTCCCCAGCAACCGCCTCCAAATCCCACACAGTTTCTTTCTTTCTTTTTTTAAAGAGAGAGAGAGAGAGAGAGAGAGAGAGAGAGAGAGAGAGAGAGAGAGAATTTTTTGATATTTATTTTATAGTTTTTTTTGAGTGGACACAACATCTTTAATATGTATGTGGTGCTGAGGATCGAACCCAGGGCACCGAGCATGCCAGGTGAGTACGCTACCACTTGAGCCACATCCCCAGCCCCTCTTTCTTTCTTTTTTTTTTTTAGTTGTTGATGGACACAATATTTTTGTTTATGAATTTATTTTTTAATGTGGTGCTGAGGATCAAATCCAGTGCCTCACACGGGTGAGGCAAGCGCTCTACCACTGAGCTTCAGCCCCAGGCCCCCACCCAGTTTCTTAAACAAAAATTCTTGCTATGGTCTGAATGTTTGTATTCCTACTCCCAACCCCCAAATTCATATGTTGAATTTCTAAGCCTCCAAGGGGATGGCATCAGGAAGTTGGACCTATGGGAGATGATGAAGTCATGAGGGCAGAGCCCTATAATCCTGTATACAGTGCATGCCTATTGCCAGAGATTACTATCTTTAAAAATGGGATAGTGTTCTTCAAAATGAGCCAAGGGGGCTTATCTGACCCGTTCAGCAAGTGAGGACACAGCAGGAAGTTATTAATGAATCAGGAAAGCTGGTACCATGACTTTACATTTTCCAGTCCCCAGAACTGTGAGGAATAAATTTGTTATTTATTATTTTAGAATCCCAAGAATACTAAGATAGTTCATAGAGAAATAAGTAGACTCTTTGCTCTGAGAATGATGAAACAGAACCCATGTGGGGAACAAAATCTTATCTAGTTATGTTTGTTTATACTAAACAAAATAGTAGGGGAGATATAGGTATTCACTGTTTTAAGTGTAACCAGAAATGGTGGTGGTTGTTTTTTTTTTCCTTGTTTGTTTGGACACCAAGGATTGAGCCCAAGGGCACTGAATCATTGAGTACATCATACATGCCCAGCCTTTTTTTTAAATTTTTCATTTTAAGACAGGGCCTTGCTAAATTGCTGAGGTGGCTTTGATCTTGTTATCTTCCTGTCTCAGCCTACTGAACTGCTGGGATTACTGGTATGCACCATCATACCCAATCCCAGGATTGTTTGAAATGTGTGTTAAGTCACATAGACAAAGAAAGTACTGTCAGGAAGGAAGAAGGTACTTATACTACTGATCCCTACAAAGAGAAGGCACTGCAGGCTGTGAATGGGGAGCACACAGGGAAATACCAGGTCAGTCAGAAAACAAGGTCAGAGCCTTTATTGTGGTTTTTAAGGGAAGGACTGGGTAAAGGAGCATAAGTTTTGAATTGTTTGGTTTGGCTAACTCCAACAGGCTGCAGCATTTAGGAATGTCTCTTGCAATCTGGTACCTGGCCCTGGGGCAATTAGGTAAAGGGAACACTAAGAGCTCTGTAAAAGAAGAGGTTAGAAGTATAGCCCCCCCCCCCAGTGGTTGGTATGCATATAAGAGGTGTGCCTTAAGCAGTTTTCTACTGTCTTTAGGAAATGGCTAACCACAAAGAAGCAGTCCCTTATTTAAAAACTACAACAATAACAACAAAAAGCAGAATATAAAGGTATGATTAATACATTCACAGACAGTCCTACTTGTTTTGGCACTTTTCATCTTTTTTACTAACTCTTTAAGTGTCCATCTCCCTTTCTATGTCTGTGAACAATGAGCACGGGGTCACATCTTCCTCTTGTTACTGGTGGGTATTCAGCATATGCCTGCAAAATTAATGAGCCAGTGTGTGTGTTTAGGCAAAATTGAGGGTAGGTATAGTCAGACAAAAGAAAACAAGCAATCAAATAATAAAAACTGTGAGTCAGCTAGGCAAGAGAGTCAGCTTCTGTCCTGCTGCCCACTTTGGCTCTTCAGATACCACTGGGGCGAAAAGAAAGTCTCTCCCCACCCCTTTTGCAGCCTTCCCCCCATACCTGTATTCTCTCCAAAACTGCAAGAAAGGGAGTAGGTACGAATGAATAGGGAGACAGCCAGAGCTATCTCCTCAGTATTCCATCCCCAAACCCCAAACCTGCACTCCTTTCTCAGCCCTTTCCCCATGGGCTTGGTCCTATGAAATTCGAGCTTGGTCTCTGTGTTTTCTTTAGACAAAAGAGACAGGCTTCAGGACAGGCAAGCAGTGGGAGTCACTGTGTTAAAATCTTGACAGGCTTTGGCTCATGTCCTTGTAAATTGAGGGAAATACATAAACTCAGGGAAAACTGAGCTTACAATTGTGCAGCTCCACCCTGTCTCCACATCAGTCCTGTCCCTGACTATGGTCCTTCTACAAATGTTGGACCTCCAACTCCAGGAGGGGCTTCTCACTCTTGAGACAGATGGCATTCTCCCTTAAATGTGTATCTACTTTCTAAATAAACCTTTGTCTCTGCCTTTGCCAGACTCATGCTGAAATTCTTTGCTGCTCTGAGTTCCCTCCGGGAACTCTTTGGACCCGTCTTGGGAGAGATCTCTTCTAAATGACAGTCAGTTACTGAATTAGACATGGTCCTGGCCACCCGCCTCCCATAGATGGCATGCCAGTCACTGAACTGGTCACAGGAGAAGATATTTCTCTGAAGAATGGTCTGAGAAGTTTCCAGAGAAAGGAAGAACTTGACTCAGGGCCAGCAGGGTTCTTGCAGACATGGCAGAAAAGAATTTTACCATGCACCAGTCAAAGGCAGAGACAGAGGTTTATTTGTGAAGTAGATACATATTCAAGGAAGAATGGGGGCTTATCTTAAGAGAGAGACTCCTTTGGGGTAAAGCAGGCTATCTCCAGAGAGACAGACAGCAACCTGTTGGTATGGGGTTTTAGTATTTGAAAGAGGGAGGATAGCTAGGGGCTGGTCTAGAGGTGGAGGCAGGGTAGAGCTACACAATTTTACACCCTCCTTTGCACATTGCCCTCAAAGTTGCAAGTGTTGGAGGGAGCCTTTCACATTCAGTGGTTGATGGCGCTTCTTTTGACACTTAGTATGTCTCTCTGTCTTCCCAAATTACTATCTGAAAATGACCAGTTTTGCAAACGAGAAAAGGTTTATTTAGGAGGAAGCCAAGCCAGAAGACAAATCAAGTCTCAGATCTCTCCCCCATAAGGTTTAGAGATATCTGTGATAACGAAGCAGGGAGGTCGAAGTTAGGGGGAGAGGTGATTGGAAGTAAGGAAAATTGAAGTAATCAGTGGTCCGTACACGTGGAATCAAATTTCATTGTCTTCATAGGACACATATTCAGAAAGTGTTGTTGGTGGGGACAAAAGGACAGTGCAAGTAATAAATAATGGGTCAGATCAGAAAGATGGAGGCTGGTTTGAAAGGAAAAGTAATAAAATGTTAATACCTCTAGAGCACTTCCCCTTTTCCACCTGTTGCCAAGGTTACCAGCCTCCAAGGATTATTCCTCCCTGCAGAGAGTTGTAGGGGTTGTTAATGAATGCCTCCTAGGCTGCTCCCTTTTTACCAGGACCCCTGATCGACTTCCTTCTGGCCCTTGGATCACTCCATCTTTTAGGTCAAGTAAGCAGGTTGTGAGGAACTGAAGGCAAGAGAACAAAGAAATTCTAAAGTGTGTAAAATGGGCAGGACACCCCCACTTCCTCAGACAACCAGCTCCTCTGCCCCAGGGGTCCTAGCCTTGCCTCACCCTCAGCCACTTGCAGGCCTTCTTGGGTGGGGCCCTCAGGGCAGAGCAGGATAGGGCTGAGCCAGAGGCAGCAGGAGCACTATGGGCACAGTGCAGGGTTGGAGAGGGGTTCAAACTGGCCACCTTTTCAGTAGACAGCCCTGTGCTGACTTCACTGCCAGCTCTAAGTTTGCCTAGAGAGTTGGGCCCTGTGGTCACTGCCCAAGCCCTTCCCCTGCTGGAATGGCCTTGGAAGCACGAATGAGAGTGGTCCCCTGTGAACCAGAGAAAGCCATCAGGCTGATGCCACCAGGTTATCTTGGGCAAACTCTTCCCTCTGCAGGACCTAAGAGCCCCATCTACAAAACTGGGGGTGGCAGACAGCTGAATGAGGTAGCCCTGAGTCCCTACCCTCCCTAAAGACTTAAGAGTCTGTGACCCTCAGTGTGATATCTATGATTACCTTGAGGACTCCAAGTTTTAGCAAAGGGAAGACAGATTCTCCTGTGGCACATTAGTTGGCGGCAGAGCTGGGTGACTAGGTTGAGTCTCATCCTATATGCCCTGACTTCCCAAGAGGCCCATGAGGAAAGGTCTGGAGATGCTAGGCTCTCCATCCCAGGTTCTGAGAAACTGATGTGACTCCATTTTTAAGAAATCAGCTTCTACCTCAAGGCCTGTCCAGAGGGAGGGGGCATGACTCTTGTCCTTGGAAAAACCCACAGAAGGTTCTTAGGCACATACCCACCCTGCTGAGTTGTGTAACAAAAGGGATCTGTGGTGCTAGGTGACCCTGACTCAGTTAAGCTAGGTGAGGACCCATAGCAACCCCCTAGCAACCACCAATCAGCATGAGACAGAAAAAATATCTGAAATGTCAGGTGACTTCCCAGTAGTTTCCGTGATGTATAACATGATTAGGCAACCCTGCGGTTTGGCATATAGACTCTTGCAACCCTTCCGGGCCTAAACCAATCAGTTCAAATATATCCACCATTTGAATTCACCCACTACCCTTACCCAACTTGTTCCGGCCAGTGAATGTGCTCATCAATGTTAAGAATTGTTGTTTGATAATCCCGTGGTATAAAATGATTTCCTGTGTAATGTTGTGATGCATAGTGTATCCCCCCAAAGCCTATAAATCCTCACTAACTAAGGGTTGGGACTCACTACTCAGGACTGCTGTATTGTAAACGGTTGAGAGTCCAGGCGCGAGCCTGCAAAAAAGACTCTTGTGGAATTGCATCAGATTCGGCTCCTGGAGGTCTATTGTGGTCCCACGAATCTGGCATTATGGTTCTAGGAGCTTGTGGGCACCAGGTAACCCTGCAGGTATAGGGGCCATTTCTCGGCTCTGGCCCAGCGATGGCAGAGTTTCCTGGGGGGGGTGGACAGTGGGCCCCATAACTGGTCCCCTATAACACCCCTTGCCTTATCCATGGGCCAAGGATTGGGTGGGGCATGTCTGAGAATCAAGGGCACATTCAGCAGAAATGAGAAGGGGGCAAAAAGGGAAGGGGGTGCAGCCCAGTTGGGTCCTCTCAACTTGGCAAGGAGTCACAAGACTGGCCCAAGGCTTAGGGTAGAGTGTATGGTGGAGGACTTCAAAGGAAGGAATGTTCTATGTCCCACTTAATGCTCAAGAAGCAATGAGCCTGATCCAAGGGTCTTTCTTAAGGAAATCCTAGGAATCCTAGGCTGGGAGCAGGGGGCGGACACACCTAAAATCTTCATCCCAGAGCAGGAATTCTTTGCCTTTGGAAAGGCCATGTCCTCTTTTGAGAATCTGAGGGAAATTACATCCTTCCCTAGTGGGGAAAAAGAGGACCAGATTGTCAAGGAGATGTCTCACATCTAGCTTAGGACTTAAAAGGCCCTTGCCTGAGACTGAGTGAGGCCCTGTATACCTGAAGGCAGGGAGCCAATGAGTGCAGACCTGAACCAGGCAGGATGGCAGGGGGATAGGCAGGATGGCAGGGGGACAGCCAGCGGGGCTGGAGGAGGCAGCATGAACTCCTCAGAGACTGGGGCCTGGCCTTCTGGGCCCCGCTTGGAGCTGGACTCCCTCCAGCACTCCCCCACCCAGGCAGTTCCATGTTGCACATCCAGGCCTTGGCCCAGGCTCCTGGACCACCTCTCTCCTCCCTCACTCAGATCCAGTTTATTGGGAGGGCTGTCCTTTGGAAATGAGCTTGGGAGCCTCTGGCTTCCCCACTCGGCCTTTCCCCCTGTTGGTCAGCAGGGTTGAGAAATCCCTACTGCACACAGAGGTTCACAGGCACTAAAACCTGGGCACAGGGACTCCTCCCCTCCTTCTCTGCCATGTGCCCATGAACTTGGGCTTCCCAGACAGAGGAAGTGAGCAGGAATAAGATTTGAGAAAAGCCTTAAGCCCCAAAAGGACTTGAGCCCAGGGAGATAGATATTGGGACAGGGAAAGGGGATGAGAAGTGTTGGAGTTCAAGCCAGGGCAGGCGGGTGGGGCTGGGCCTGGGCTTCCCAGGAGAGGTTGAGGAGGAAAGAAAGAGGGAAGACCAGTCTTGTCGTGGGACTTTGTAGTCTGGAGACTTGGAGACACATCCTGCATCATAGGTCACCCACCTCCTAAAGTTGGTCAGAAAGGATAAGGGGCTGGGCGAACAAACCCCCGAGGATGAGCTCATACCAAACATGTGCATACTCTCTCTCTCTCTCTCTCTCTCTCTCTCTCTCTCTCTCTCTCTCTCTCTCACACACACACACACACACACACAAACACACACACACACACACACAACCTAGGGACATGCATCTGACCCCTTGGGTGACATCCTTTTGCCTCCACCTTTATCATAAAAGATGGTTTCACCCAGATACAAGTATGGAAAGAAGCAGTATAGTTTGTCTGTCCTGATGCTTCATGTGTCAAGATGATATGGGGTCCTTGATACAAATTCAGAGAGCACCACAAGCACTAATAGTACTCTGGAAATTCTGACATGGTCGGGTCGCTCAACTAGTGGAGAAAATAACCATAAATCATTCCAGCTGCATTCATTGCTTGCCTGCAGTGCACTAGATGAAACACCTCACCTCCTCCTCCAACAACCTACTACGAAGGTGATATTATTCCCAGTCCCAAGATCACACTCTGGAGACTAACAGACACACGGTTTGTTGTGCCCCCTGCCCAACACTCTGGGGCCTGCAGACTCAAATGACCTGAGTCTACCCCAGGGACAGGACCAGAACCAGCACCTGATGCACCCCAGGAGGAAGGGACCAGGGTGGGACACAGTTGCAGGAGAGATGCAGGATGAATGCCCCCACCCTCCCACATCTGGGGAGGAGGCGCCCAGGAGGGGGCTCCGGACTGACTGAGGCTGGCTCACCTCAAACTAGAGGGCTGGGCCAGACTTGGTTTTCAAATTCCTGGGCAGCTGGCACCCCCTGTATTCAGACAGGGATGCTGCAGGGCAGGGCTTGTTCCATCCCTAGTGCTAGCTGGGGGTTTTCTCTCCTCTCATCTCCAGCCCTTGCCAGGAAGCCAGCCAGGTCAGTCACTGTGATTATTACTGTTGCCACATTTTAAGGATGAGAGAAATGACAAGTGTCTTGCTCAAGGTCAATGAGCTAGACAATGTTGGTTCCCTAGCTTGGGTCTCCAGAGAGCAAGGATCTTTCCCTTCCAAGAGTTTTTGTTCCAACCCCTCAGAGCCTCCCTACATCTCCAGGAAACACCGCTTCTCTAAACCTAGAACAAACAGAGCAGCCATAGGAAGAAGTAAAAACTATTTACAAATGTACAACAGGAATGGAAGTCTTAGCACTCCCAATAGGGGAGTGATTGAGGGCTCAGCTACGAGAGGCCTCCACGTGGAGGCTCAGAAGATGAAGTTCAGATGTCCTGGTATCCAGCAGTGTGAATGGGTGAGTGAGAGGTTCGTGGATGGTAGGCCAAGACTTCTCTGTGGGCTTCTTGCTCTGGCATCGGGCTGATGGAAATCTAAACCCATAAGTCAATACATGGGTGTTCTTTCTAGCTTCTACCCTGCAGTTCACAGTCATGGCTCTGGGCCCCAGGAGGCAGGACAAAGGAGAGGGCTGGTACCCCAAGTAATGCAGGGCCCTTGGGGGGCACCATGGGTTATCTACCCTACTGCACTCCTAATGCTCCACTTCATATATTTCACATGGAATTTCAAGTACAAATTTCCATAAAAAAAAGAGCCAGGCACAGTGGCACATGACTATAATTCTAGTGGCCTGGGAGGCTGAGGCAGGAGGATCACAAGTTCAAAGCCAACCTCAGCAAAAGTGAGGCACTAAGTAACTTAGTGAGAACCTGTCTCTAAATAAAATACAAAATAGGGCTGGGGATGTGGCTCAGGGGTCGAGTGTCCTGAGTTCAATTCCCTGTCCCCCTTCCCCCCAAAAAAGAATCTCCTTGCAAACAAAAATTACTAGTCCCAGTCCTCATTAATAACTGAGGAAACTGAGGCCTAGAAATGTAAGGGACTGGCCAAGGCCAACTAGCAAATTAGTGGTGCAGTCTTTTCTCTTTGTCTATTCAGCAACACCTGGGAGTGCTCTGAAACCTGGAACCCGCACACTCAGGTTCATATTTCCGTTCCTTTAGCTCCATGTGCTTCAGCTTCAGGGCCAGCCCAACCTGAGGAGCCTCCCCCAACACATGTGTGACCCACAGACATCCCTCTCCCAATGCACACCCACTATTCCCCACCTACTGTAAAGCTGCAGCCTCGCCACTCCCTGGGGGGCCCTGCCCATGTGTTGGAGATGTGGGCCCAGGGAGCTCTGTGGGACGGTGTTGACGGGAATATTGTGGCGAGAACCGTGTGTGCACTGGGTCCCTTTGCTCATGGTCCCACTCCGTGCCTTCCTCCTGCTGCATCCAATTAGCTGCAGACATGTACCTGGGGCGTGATAGACCAAATGCAGGGAGTCACTACCCACCTTGGCCTGGTCCCCCTCACCACCCTCACCCTCAGCTTGGAAAGCACAGAGCCCAGGGTTCCCAGCCAGGAGTCTCATCCTGGCTACATTTCCCCTCTACCCCATTTCTTAGGGCAAGAACCTAGAAGGGCAATGAATAGGGACGTTCCCAGAGGCTCCCAGAGTGCCCTGGAGAAAACTCCAAAGGAAAGGACATTGGGTGACAGGGCCTGGGAGCTGGGGTCAGGGACCAAAGAAGAAAACCCAGCTTTATCTCACCGCACTCCCACCAGCCCCTGAGGTCCACCACTTCAGCCTTCAGACTACCAACTCACTTGGGTCCCACTGGCATACAAATGGTCAAATACCAGTTGTTGGCACAGCCCTGGTCGAAGGGGTTGTTGTTCCGGAGTGATTTGCCCTGAAGGGAGATGGGGATGGGAAGAGGAGCTCAGAATCAGCAGGACTGGGCAAGGCCATCTCCCAGTGACTCCTCCTAAGTCAGTCAGCTAAGCTAGGGCTCAGCCCAGGCCTGGAGCAAGATTGTAAGGGCAGGGGAGCCCAAGAGTGACCCCGGGCCTCCTGCCTTCCTATGCTCCTAGGAAGAGTGACCTCCCTCGACCCACTTGTGAGCAGCTCTCCCCAGACAGTGCTAACACTGCACTCCTTTCTCCTGCCTTCTCAGGGCTCCTCATCATCCTGTGCTTCCCTGTGCAAGATCCTTGTTCTGTCTCCATTGGCCACACCTGTCCTCTTACCTCATCCTTCCACACACCCCCCTTTTTTAAAAAATATTTTTTAGTTGTTGATAGACCTTATTATTTTTTTTAATTTGTATGGGGTGCTGAGGATCAAACTCATGCCTCACACATCCTAGGCAAGTTCTCTGCCACTGAGCCACAACCCCAGCCCCTTTCAGATACCTTTTAAACTCTTCCTTGTGCTGCTCAATTGCTCCAAAGACAATGTCACCACCCCACTCCAACTTCATTTCCCCACCTCTCATTTTTATTTCTAAAATTATGCCTTAATTGAATTTCACTATCTGGGAGGACAGGGGCAGAGGGGAGGCCGAATCATAGTTTCCTAGTCAAAAATCACATGGCCCAGGAAAATCTGGGCTGAAGGCCTTCAGTACACAAAGCAGTAAAGGTCAAGCTCAAAGTAAAGGCAGACCACAGGGCTGATTAATAAGGGCCAAGCACAGAGTCTCAGGTGGGAGGAGACCAGATATGGCAGTGGTGGGCTGGGGACTAAAATGATGTTAGGTGATGAGCAGGTAGGGTCCTCTGTCTGTTCACTTTCTCGGGGTCTGCAGCATCCCCTCCCCCACTCATGCTGCCCACCAGTCTTACTGAAAGAGCCTTAAGTCAAGAGATTGGCATTCTAAAGGAATCCCAGGGCAGAGATGCCCACCCCTATCATTCCTATTCAACACTAAAAAGAAAAAGCAATAAAGATACACAGATTGGAAAGAAGGTAATGAAACTGTTCTTCACAGATGACAATTTTCTATGTAGAATGTACAACAGCCACAAAATGCTGAGGGAGAACTCAGTGGTTGAGCACCCCTGATTCAACCCCTAGTCCTAGAAAAACATCACTAAGGACTCCTGCTCTTGGGAAGATGCTATGAAGAAAATGGAATGACAAGTCACAGATTGCAAGAAGATATTTGCAAAACCTAGATATGAATCTGATGTAGAAAACTCTTAAAACTCAAAAAGAAAACAACCGTTTTTTCAAATGGGCAAAAGATTGGAGTAAACGCTTTTGGGGGGAGTTGGTACCACGGATTGAATATAGGGACACTCAACCACTGAGCCACATCCCCAGTCCATTTTTTTCTTTTGTATTTTATTAGAGACAGGGTCTCACAGAGTTGCTTAGTACCTCGCTTTGCTGAGGCTGGCTTTGAACTCGGAATCCTCCTGTCTAAGCCTCCCAAGCTGCTGGGATTACAGGTGTGCGCCACTGTGCCCTGCCAGGAGTAAACATTTTACCAAAGACCCACTGAAGGCCAAACAGATTTGAAAATAGGCTCAACATCATTACTCATTAGGAAAACAAAACCTGGAACCTTAATGAAATACTACGACTCATTTAATAAGACAGGTTTGATTAAAAGACAAAGCAAAATAACAAAGGTCAGTGTGAGGGGCTGGGGTTGTGGCTCAGTGGTAGAATGCTTGCCTAGTGTGTGTGAGGCACTGAATTCGATTCTTAGCACTGCATATAAATAAATAAAAGGTCAACTGATACCTAAAAGATATTTGAAAAAAAAAGTGTGAAATCTTGGTGAGGATGTGAAGCAACTGGAATTCCCAAATATTGCTGGTATAATTTGGAAACCTTACAGTTGTTTTGGAAGACAAATTTGGCAATTTCCTAAAGTTCCACACGTGTTTACCTTATGACTCAGCAATGCCACCCTTAAGAATTTATTCAACAAAAATGAAAACTTATGTTCACATGCCTGTGCATCAATGTTTGGGGCAGCTTTATTTATAACTACCATAAACTAGCGAGGCATAGTGGACCACACCTATAATCCCAGAGGCTTGGGAGCCTGAAGCAAGAGGATGGCAAGTTCAAAGTCAGCCTCAGCAACTTAGTGATGCGCTAAGCAACTTAGTGAGACCCTGTCTCAAAATTAAAAAGAAAAATTGTTTTAAACATAATGGGAGGGGTACTAGGAATGTGGCTCAGTGATTAAACACCCCGGGTTCAATTTCCAGAATGAAAAAAACTAAACAAAACAAACAAAAATACTGGCAAAAACTAGATATAATGTAAAAAATCCTTCCTTTGATGAATGTATAAACAATCTATTGGGCATCCATACGCTTCTACACAGCAATAAAAGGAAATAAAATACTGATATGAGCGACAACATGGATGAATCTCAAATACATTGTCCTAAATAAATAAAGCCAGAGAAAAGAAGGCAATGACTCCATTTACATGTGATCCTGGAAAAAAAGAAAAACCAGAAGGACATAGGGAGAGAGACTGACAACAACAGGTGAATGAAAGGATATTCTGGGGTAAAGAAACTGCCTAAACTTGATCATGCAGGAGAATGCAGGACAGTATCCATTTGTCAAAATCCCTTATCCTAGACTAAAAGGGAGAATTTTGCAGTTTTAATTTATTCCTCAATAAATGAGCTTTTGTGTTTTTTTTTTTTTTTTTTTTTCAAATCCCACCATAGCTCCCAGGTTTCCACTTCATCAAAACTAAATTTCACGCTCAACTTTTAGGGGCTTTTTAAACTTGACTCCTCCTTATAAATTATCTGGCACCTTGGGTTTGATTTAGAATCGTTCCTTCCTCATTTCCTTAACATCCTACATTCGGGTTTCTCTGCCTTTTTGCAAAGGTGTGCCTCTCACAGACAACACCCTCCTGTCTTCCACCTTTGCAAAATCACACCTAGGACAGGAAGAGTGGCACGTCCTCCTCTACAATGCTGGACTCGCCAAACTCAGTTTCTTGCAGGCTGCTACACCACTCAGGACCGACCCCCATCTCAAGCGTTTCCCTAGGTGTCTGCTGGTGTTATTCTGATCGTAGGGTTCTTATCAACACAAGCGCAGGATGCACCCATCCCTCAAATAACAGGCTCTCCATGCAATGCACCCACGAGGAAGAATGACCACTGAGCTCCAAGGGGAGGAATGATCTGAGCTGCATCTTAAGGGGTGGGTCTGGAATTACTCATGAGGCACCATCAGGACCAAGGGCAGTGAAGATCAGCCGAAAGTGCCGGATTCCCAAAGATGCAAGATGCCTCCACACCGTTTGGTATTGCAGTACTCGCTTACCTTGCTCACCGACACAGCCTGTATCATCAGGAGCAGAATGACAGGCAGCAGGAGTACCAAGATGGGTACAGCTACTGCGATGCTGTGCATACACAAGCTAAGAAGAACAGACAAACTGTTCTCTCCTGGCCCCGCCCAACGACCGACAGCCCTCATTAGCCCCGCCCTGGCTGGCCCCGCCCACCCACTTTTGCCTCCCTGGACTGGACAATTAATCCAGCACACCCAAGAGAAACCTCACCCCACCATGCTGGCCTCCCACTTGACCCTTTTCAACCTTCATTACCCCACTTCTTGGCCTCCCTAGATTCTTAACTCCATAGTCCATCCTACCACGCCCATCTCCCTGACCCCACTCGCCTTCAATCTGTCCTTCATAGGTCCTCCCAAGTAGCTTCTCCCTTTAGCCCTGCCCACAACATCAGCCCTCCCTCGGTTAACCCCACCTCTTGGCTGTCCTGCCCCTTGGCTGTCCGTCCATCCCCACAACCCATTCTCTTCCCAGTGTGGGCCCTTGGGACTGGGTGGATACGCCATGGCTGAGTCCAGCGACAAGGGCATATGTCTTGTACGAATGAGAAAAAGCACACTGGTAGCCAGAAGAACAACCAGATAAAGGCACAGGGACACCAGCAGCAGCACGAATACGTGGAAATTTCTTTGACCTACACAATTGTTTACCCACAGGCAGTGGTGGTCAAAGTTCTAGGGCAGAGAAGGCAGACCTTGAGGGTCTATTTGGCTTAGCCCAATACCCCCAAATCTTGAGGCCCCCCCTCAACCCAGCCCCTAGACCTCCTGCTCTTGGCCCTGCACGTGAGCTCCCATCTCCAGGGTGAAACCAGCACGTCCATGGATAGAGCACAGTTAGGATGCCATGACTCCTCAGGTCATTTGTCATGAGTGAGGTCTCTAGAGAAAAGACCTGCCTGGTGTCACTTTGAGCAGGATATAGAAAAGCTGCGAAGCTGTATTTTTTCAGATACTGGGTAATGATGAGAAGAATTTCTTGCCCAGCCAGCCTTCTGTACTTGGAAACCCGTGCAAGGTGTGCACATGAGAGAAGAGCACTCGGAACCCAGGAAACCCTCAATTGGACACCCAGAGGTGGACAGGCAATGATACCCAGAACAGGGCAGCAGCCGGCCTAAAGTTATGGGTATCTAGTATCAGCAAGCTAGTGGGACAGTCAATGCCTTTCCTCCCCTTGACTCCACCAGGCTCAGCACAGATGGTGCCCTTTGCATGTCAGCACCTGTGCAAGCAAGGCCAGCGTCTCAGGACAAGTGCAGAACTGGAGGCAATAACATATATAAGTGACCAAGAGTGGCTGCGAGCCACTTGTAGCAGTGTGGGAAGATGATCTCATACCCACCCCTGGACCACATATGATGTGAGGTTCCTGGTCCTGGCCAGGTGCCCTGGGATGGGTTGGTGAGTGGACAGGAAGGAGGAGTACTTACCTCCACACAGATATTACAGAAGGGACAGTGGTGGGTCCGGGGTGGACGATGGAAAGAACACTTCGAGCACCACTGCAGGCGAAAGGCCGTGTTGTTCACTCGTGCTATGTATTGAATGTTGGGGTCCTCTTCTAAGGAGCCTGGCAGGGGAAGAGATTTGGGCAGTGGCAGGAGGCCCTTCCACCACTCTACTGCTTGGGGCCGCCCCATAGCATCATTGGGCAACAAGAAGGGTGAGGAGGAGGAGGGCAGGGGAATCCCGGTCCCTGTTGAGCAAGCTGACCACTCAGATGGGCGGCAGTCAGAGTGAAAGGGCTGTCCAGCCACAGGAGCTCTATACAGAGCTCTCCCCTTTTGGAATAGTGATCAGTGCTTGAAGTCGTGTGTAAAATGGGAAGGAGGAGGAGTGAACTGCATCGTTTGGAAGAGCCTGCTGACCTCTCTTGCCAGCCTGCCCAGTCCTTCCTTTGAAAGCAGCTGGAAAACCTCCAGGATTCTGTTTTTTCGCACTTTAGTGGCTTGGGAAATGAAGTGCCAGGGCCCAAGTAATGATGACATGGAGGGAAGAGCTCCTGAGGCCACTGGGGTGGGGGGTGGGATTGAGGGGGGTTAGCATGTTTGAAATCACCCCTATAGCCATCAGCCCTTGGGATACCACCTCCTTCTCCAGGGGTCTGAGGCCTTACCTTTGTGTAAAATGCCTGGGTCTGACCCGTTGAGGAAAATGAGGCTGCAGAAGGACACTATAAAGAATAGGCCCGAAACCACGGCAAATTCCCACTGCCCATTCTGAGCCAACCACCGGCACCTGAAACCAGAGCCAGACTCAGTCCTAGTCTGGGGAAACCCAGAGCTCCCCACAAGGCCTAGTTCACCTGAGGTAGGACTCACTCGTCTTAAGGACAGATCTAAATATCCAGGTTACAGACAGACCATGGAGACTCCACAAAATGTCACCAGCATTATCAGTCTCTCATAGTTCCCTAAATGCGTCAGGCACTCCAGACCTCTGTGCTTTCACATTGGGTTCCCTCTAACTCTATATCGTCCTTCCCCTGCTGACCCTCTCTCTCCACTTCCCTCCCTGCCTCTGTACTGTCCTTGTCTATTTTCTCTTCTGTGTCTAAGACACTGACACCTTCCATGGGAGACTCACGGAAAGACGAAGAAGATGCCACTTATTGTAATAAGAAGCATTGCATTAAAAGCTGGAAACAGGCTTGGTTTCAGCCATGAGGATTCGATCAGAGGTTCATTTGGGGGCGTGATACTCTGTGAAGAGGCCATGGCTAGACCACCAAGTCTCACAGACTGAAGCCACCAACGAACTCTTCTGGGTTGGCACCCAGACTGCCATGACAACAGAAGTGACATCACAGAGGTTCTGGAATGGGGGCTCTGGCTGCTTCCAGTGACTTCTGAGATCAACCTTCCCCCATCCCCACATACGCACATGTTGTAGACTGGGACATCCTGCTCTTATGATGGTAGCTTTGTTGGAGCTTGTGATGATGTGATGTGATTTGTCCCAAAGGTTCAAAGGCTGGAGGGTTGGTCCTCAGTGATGAGGTGGTAGAACCTGAAAGAGGTGGGCCTAGTGGGAGGTAACTCAGTCACTCTGCAAGATTCCCTCTCAAGGGAGTAATGGACTTCTCATGGGCCCCCATTTGCTGCTGTAATAGGGAGTTGTTTTAAAAAGAGCCAGATTGGTCCCTCCCCGTTTTCTGACCACACAATCTGGTGAACATCCTCACCAGAGATCACTTGCAGGAGCTGCCAAATCTTGGATACTGAGTTAAACAAAACTTACCTCCTTATAAATTATGTGTTCTCAGGTATTTTGTTAGAGCAACAGAAAGCATGCTAATACAGACGCCATAAAATATGTGAAGATGGCATGGGGAGAAGTTTGGTGATGGTTATCCCCCTTTCAGGCTCAGTGCTAATTGGAGTCAACAGTGCTCATTGCTCATCCTAGTTCCACTTCTTCCTTTTTGTTGTAACAGAGCTCCAGTTTGGGGAAGGAGGTAGAAATCTACCAATTAAATATCTTCCCAGTTTACTCACTTCCATGGTGGGATTTATGATGTAATTCTCTCTCAAAAATAAAATGAGCTGGGGATGTGACTCAATGGTTAAACAATCCTAGGTTCAATCCCTGATGATGATGATAATAACAATAGTAATGATAATTTGTACATATTTATGGCATATAACATAATTTGAAAAATGTTACATTGAAGAATGTCTGAGTCAAGCTTTTTAACATATACATTACTTCATATTCTTATTTGTGGTGAGGACCCTTAAAATCTACTCTTTGAGTCATTTTTAGTGTAGATAACATTATCAACTGTACTCATTCTGTTGTATGTTATTATTAACTATAGTCATTATATTGCACAATAGATCCCTTAAACTCATCCCTCTCATCTAAGTGTAATTTGTTCTCCTGAGACCAGCATCTTCCCCCTCCACAGCCCAGCCACTCCTGGGCCCCTGGCAGTCACCATTCTGCTCTCTGTTTCTATGAGTTCAACTTTGATCGATTCCACATGTAGGTGAGATCATGTGATTATTGCCCTGTGCGTGGCTATTTCTCCCAATAAAACGTCCTTTGGCCTCATTCATTTGTCATAAATGACAGAATTTCCTTATTTTTTTTAAAGACTAAAGAGTATCCCCTTATATTTCTAAACCACATTTTCTGTATCCATTCATCCACCGATTGGCTGGACCATAGGGTAGTTTTTTGTTTTTTGTTTTTTTTTTGGTGCTGGGGATTGAACCCAGGGCCTTGTCCATGCAAGGCAAGCACTCTCCCAACTGAGCTCTATTTTTAATTTTTAAAGAAACTTCCCATACTAATTTCCATAATGACTGTACTAATTTGCATTCCCCCAAACATAGTACAAGAATTCTAGTTTCTCCACATCCTGACCAGTACTTAAAATCTTTTGTCTTTCTTTTCTTTTATTTATGATGGGGGTTGAACCCAGGGGGACTTTACCCCTGATAGCCATCTGGAGACCTTTTTACTTTTTATTTTGAGATCAGGTCTCACTGAGTTGCTGAGGTTTACCTTGAATTTATAATCCTCCTGCCTCAGCCTCCTGAGTTACTGAGATTAAGGCATGTGCCACTGGTTCTTTTGTCTTTTTGATAGTAGCCATTCTAATAGGTGCGAGAAACACAAAGAACAAGATTACACAGAAAAGCCAAAGTTGTGGGGAAGAAAAGCAGGATTTGAATTTTACATAACTAAATCAATCAGAGAGACAGACTGCCCTTTAGGAATCCATGGGTTTTCCAGTAATGAAAGCTTGGCATCTGTGAAGAAGCACTCTGTGGCTTTTTATTTCTTTACTTTAAGATTAAACAGATTTTAACTTTATGAACCATATAAATTTATTGACCATCAACTATGTGAAAAGTTTAAGGCTAAACTCTTGGATGAAGAGTTCTTTAAGCCACTGTGCATTTTCTAGCTTTCATGGTAATTGCTCTCTAATTTAGATACTGTGAAGAATAAGAATTTCTAGACTATTCTATAATTAGAAAGAGGCATATAATTTCAAACTACTCATATAAGCATATATTACATTAATACATCTGAATAAATGAAGCATGTGAGATCACAAAACAAAAACATGGGCCTAAAACTCCCCACACAGTTATAAAAAGTGCTGTAATGACAAAGCAAAATAATTGTCTTTTGGGTCCAAAGCATGAGGTTTCAAAGTCCTGTAGCTAATAAATTTCTATACCTTCTTTATTTCAAATTTATTGCTGTGCATGCATTATCATAATTTGTTTGAAGGATCATGTGTTGATCTTGTGTTTCATTTCAAACAACTCTCTTAAAAGTACTAAAAATTTTTCTTCTAATATCCATCACTAATAGTATTAGTACCATAGTTATATGGTGATTTTTGAGCCTAAAGGAGAAGTTTACTTAAAATTTAAAAATTATGTGTCACTGAAAATGTAGAAGATATACTATATTAAAGCTGGCTTTATTGTCTAGGAAATAGAAATATCAAAGGAATTATTTCCAGGTATTTGGTTACTTTTGATGTACTGATCTGTGTATAATAAATAAAATTTAATTATATTTGCAGATTTATGGAACTATGCTTCAAATTAAATGTTCCTTGAGAAAGAATATTAGTGTTTTTAGCTTCTACATCTATGTCTAGAAAAGTTACACAATATCATTAAAATTATATGTTTCCTGTAGAAATGCTATTCACTGTATTGTATTTGCAGGAGATTAATGGATTTGGTATTTTTGCTTCAAATATGTTTTGTCAAAAAAAAACAGAACATGGTTATAAAGCTTTTTTTATATTATATTATCAATTTATGGTGACGTTTTTATTCTCGTTCAAGCACAACTATATATAAAAAATAGTGATTCTTTTTTTTTTTGGTGTCATGTTATCTTCCAAAATTCTTATCCTTTGTGAAACAAAATGATAATTTTGTAGTGCAGAATTACATCCTTATAAAGCCTATTTTATTTCCTCCAATTTTAATCATGGATCTAAATTCATATTAAAATGTATTGAACATTTTTGACTGTGTATTATAAACCCATAAACTAAGCTAACTATTTTACTTAGAGACCTGGATCTTCAAATATACAATTCTATTTTACCCACAATGAATTAAAGTAACAGTAAAATAGAAGCATAAAATGAGATAAACATTCACAATGAAAAGAGGAGGTGATCTCCAGTGACAAAAGACTTCAAAGAACTTCTGGAAAACAGAAAGTATGGAATCAGATGAAGAATGCATTTGAGTTCTAATTAGGGCTCCCAAGGAGGGAGATTAAGACCATGACTAGGCATCTTGGAAGTCTCTAAGGTAGGGTGCTTCAGATCAGCACAATGGAAATAAAGGGAAGGGAGCTTGTTTGGGTGCACAGAATCTGGGTTTGCAGTCTTATCTCAAAGGAGGCTTTTGCTTACTCCAAGTGAAATTTTGGAGTTGTCTTGCACTCTCATACTTGAGACATAGAGTGTGATTTACATGAGTCTCAAACAGTCTTGAGTGTTGGAAGCCTTGAATGGTCATAGCCAGAAAAACTCTCTTCTACTGATGAAAATATTTTGAAAAGACCACTTTCAGCAATTGTCTGAGAAATGAATCCTTCTGTCCTTATGGTGCCATAAAGCACAGTTCCCTATAGTGACACCACAAAAATTCGCTTTTCAGTCAAAGTTCTGTACTTAGTTTATGGTACTGGTGAGAGTCTGTTCCTGAAAGAAAAAAAAAAACTTATCAAAAGGAAAACAGGGCAATTAATTACAGTTTTGACAGCTATGTAGACTGAATGTCAAATTAATGTCATCTTGTGTTTTTTCTGCTCTTCTTTTTAGATCCCCTAAATGGACTTTTTTTGGTCTCTACAACTTAGCTGATTGAGTGAAACTCATACATATGCCCAAATCAATTGAGCCTCCTCACCATGATTTTCTCAAGACACAACTACTTCACTGGCCTTTTTACAATTCCTGTATGGAAAGTGAGTACTAAAAAGAAGAGAATTGGATCATCTGTTTTCAAATTGAATCATCTGAGTTTTTATCTCCATTGCAACATGGAATCAATGTCCTTCTGATAAGGAGAGTGAATTGACCTAGCTAGGATTGTACTTTCCCCTCTTGCTTTCTGTTTTTTTTTTTTTTTTTTTAGTACATAGAATTTTGAGTTCTCAGGTACAGTTTAAATTTTAGTTCGAATCTTGTTAGACATCCTGGTGGAATAGTGTCCTCTTAAATAATTAGGATTTCTAAAACTAGAGGATGCGGAAGCATGGTGTAAAAAAATGTAATTGCCAAGTGGGTTAATGGGAGTGATAGAGAATGAAGAATCTTCAACTTTGACAGTCTAGCTCCTGGATCTATGTAGTCTATCTCTTGGTAGCACAAACTGATATAATGTTATGTAATTTAAGAAGTATAAGCAACATCATCACCTGTTCCAGAATTCTACCAGGCCAGTACCTTTTTATTTATTTTTTTGTAGGTAAAAATACAGTGAATAACATGGTCATAGACCCATATAATATCTTTGTTTTTGTTAACTGTGGTCTCATTCACTTTTATGCATGATCCCTTGGCACTTTATTAATGGTGCGTGCTTAGGATTTATTGTCCCTAAAAGCAAAATGTAAAAAAAAAAAAAAAAAAAAAAGTTTGGGTTTTTCTGGTTAAAATTATTTCTTCATTAAAAGAGGTCCACTTGTTAATTTATGATGAGAGAATGATGAAAAGAATGATGCTGTCACAAGAACCTAGAAATAGACCTCTCTTCCTAACTGGCTGGATATTTGTAAGAAGTATTTGATAGATAAAATGCAGTGACTGGAAACCACTATGGTACTCAGTCCTCATTCATCCTGTGCATCATCAGAGGCTGGATAAATACAACTAGCGAAGTCAAGTTGTCAACTTGGTTGTCTTGTACAATGTCCATGATATATTTGCTTTGGTATTTGATAGCATGAAATCTCATGATATTTACACTGCATTATCTCTTTCAGAGATCCATCCCAATTACTGTAGCACCCAAATTTTATAGTCTTCAAAAGTTCCTTCTAGACTCTTGAAAAGTCTTAATTTCTTCCTATAAGTTTATGTACCTTCTTAGCTGAGGTAACATTTTTTACAGTGTAATTAAGGATGAAGTGTGCTGCCAAGTATTCTTCTCTTTAGAAAGAGCTTTTTCCACTTTTCATTTTTCAAGGCTAACCCTGAAAGATACTGGGCAATGATGCTATTTTATTTCCATATACTTCTAAATGAAGCTAACTCATATTTATTTCTAGTAACATTTTGTTAAAAGATGGCCAATTTCTTCTTCTATATGATTTATAAAGGGACCTTTTCCCAAAGAAGGGAATGAATAGGTGTTGTATCAATTCTTTGCTCTGAAATTTATTGGGGTTTTCTGAGAAAAGTGTAACTTCGTGATTATCTTCTTGATTAGTTATTTGCTTAGTTATTGGTCACACTCTACAAGTGTGACCCTAGGTGAAATGCAAAGGATGATAAAGAGTAAAATAAGTAGAAGCTATACATTTATTATGCTTTTGTAACTGAAGAAAGGTTTGTGAAGTACTTTATGACTTGCATAACTCTCTACCTTCCATTTAAAGTCATAAGATAAAATTCATCTTTATTTTTTGTGTTTCACAAATAAAGTTGTAAAAATAAAATTTACACCTATTTTTCCTAATCCTGTTCATGATTTTTCCATTTTCTTGATTATATGAAATTTTCATAACTCATACTAACTTGATAAACTGTGTCATTTCCTGGCTTACAAACAATTATTGATTTTTGTCTCTTTTTATTTATAGTTGGCCTCCAGTGACTAAGAGGAAGACTCCTTCCTGTCTGCTCCTCCCAGCCCTGCTCCAGCCTTTCAGATTCGCAGACCCTCATGCAATTGGTTGTAAATACTCCCAGAAGGTTTTTTACTGTCTAATTTTCAGAACTAAAAATTAAAAAATAAAATAAAAACTTTAAAAAAACGTTAAAATGCAAAATGTGGAGGGAGAAAGCAATATATATATTGTAATTAGGCTTTTTTAAAATTTTGAAAATATTTTTCTTTTTTTAATGTGGGTCAGCCACTGATATTTCATCAAAATATAACAGTTTCTTTGTTGAGTTCAGGTAACCAAGGAATAGCCACACCCTCAGAACAAAATAAAACACACACATACACAAAAAAAGAAAAAAAAAACAGAATCATCTTTAACCTAACGTTTTATAAATTGTCTCAGATCCTCGTAACTTGCACACAAGCTTCTGTGTTCAGTTGAATTGTAACTGCTTTTTGTATTTGGAGAGAGTGTCACTACTGAACTTCAAACCTTTTATTCTGAGTGTCTTGGTGGTTTTTGGTGAGATTAAGTAGGTGACAGGGTGAAGAGAAAGTCGGGAGTTCTTCCCTATTATAACATGAATTTTTCTCCACAGTCTACTCTCAGCTGCCAGACCTCAAGTTTTTCTTACACTGGTATACTTTAACTATTCTTACTTCCCCTTTACCAATAATTTTTAACAGCAGTTTATCAAACTACACTTATTAAGAACAATTTTAAAAATAAAGTTATAGTTCACCTCACCAGTCTACACTTATTGCTTATGGTTTCACTCACCTGCTATGCCTGTTTTTAGTGTATGAAAAATATAGATATTATTTTCCATATTTTATCCAGTTTCTTACATGTATATACTGGAAAGAAAATCTGGTCTGAAAATATTCCATTTTGATTGAATGGTATATTCAAGAAAATAATATTTAAACATGCTAAACATATCTTCAGAATTTCTCAAGAAGCTATGCTTTAACCAAATAGAATATCCTTAAAAGAAAAAACTATGGTCAGCTTCAATAAAGCAAGAATATAACCCAAGTATTTGTCATTAATGATAGATTATAGATGATACATACAGAATAACCACATGATTTAAAGAAAAAATCGTATTCAAACTGGTATTCTAAACTGAAGCAGACTGTCAATTAATGATAAATAAAAATAGATTTTCATTAATGATAAAATTCTAAAAAAGCAATTTTCTGTGCCTCATTTCAAAGAGAGTTACTCTTTGAAAAAAAGAGTACAGTTTATGGACAGAAATAGTGGTTCTAACTACAGAGCTCAAGAAAGTTATGCTGATTCTGCAGTAGACCTTGAAAATAGTTTTGTTAGCTTACCTCAGTCCTACCTTTAAAATAATGCTTTAATAGAAATATTAGCTAGTAAGTAATCAAATGATTGAATACAGCAAATGTTAGAAAATTCTAGTGATCTATTTTTCATACCTCACACACAAAAAAATGAGTATTGGAAAATACAGGAAAATCAAAGCGATAAAAAAGAAAGCAAAAACCCACTAAACAAATAATGGAAAGTCAAGTTCTACATATGAAACACAGTAAAATGTGCACTCTTTGTATCATTTGATGAGATAGAAGAAAGTAGTACTGATTGTTCTTGATGGTAAGAACATCCCTCCATGAGCAGCATTCATGTCCTGATATTGGATGTTAGAAAGGCTAATAAATTAGAGAAAGAAAGCATTCTTACTTCTTGTGTGTGTTTTGTGATGAAATCTATTTTAAAGTCAAATTTGTGGAAATGCTTACTGGTTTCTAACCTTCATAAATTTTCTGTAAACAATGAATGCAACACATAATTATTTTTAAAGGGAATAACTAACTGATGAAGCATGAACACAGGTACTTGTAACTATTGAAAAATAGAGTGGGGTGTGGTGGTGTGTACAGATGCTGATACTGAGAAATAATAAAGTTTCCAATGTAGATTAAGCAAGAAATCACAGAATGCATATCATTCTGATTTCATAAATGATATAATATTTGATTCATTAGTCCTGAAAAGAAAGAAGTGGCCCCATAAGCTAAATTGGTTTTCTTTTCTCTCTAATTGCTATTGGAAAAAATAATGGGAACACCTAATACATTGTGAAGGGTCTTCAATGTATATAATTCAAGATTATGGTCAATATCAGACAATAGTAGTATGTATGGCTAAATTTATTGCCTATTAGAACTTTACATAGTTGCAGATAGAGTGGAGGATGCTGATTTGGGTTTAAATTTTAGAAACTACTGTTTTATATGGTACTGGGGATTGAAACCAGGGGTGCTTTATCATTCATATATATTCACAATTCTTCAATATTTTATTTTGAGAACTGGTCTCTCTTAGTAATCAAGGGTGGTCTTGAAGTTGTGATCCTTCAAGGCCTCAGCCTCTATGATATTTCAGATTACAGGTATGTACCACCACATCAGGCCAGGACACTACCTATTAATTTTTACATGCATCTAATAATCAAAACTATTTTAAATATTTCTGCCTTTTCTTTTATTTAAAATATTCAATACTAACTTTCTGACATTGCTGGAGAGCATCTGCCCCTTCCCTCCTCCCACTCTGCTTGGGGAACACACAGAAAGAAACCAGAAAAACTGGTCTCAAAATATACTAAAATTCACTCTACAGCCATTCATATCTAAACAGAACAAAAAACAAACAAACAATTATACTGAAGCCAGAGACAGTGGCACAGGCCTGTCATCACCAACAGCTCTGGAGGCTGAGGCAGGAGGACTGCAAATTGGAGGCCAGCCTCAGAAACTCAGTGAGAGTCTGTCTCTAAATAAAATATAAAAAAGGCTGGGGATGGGGCTCAGGAGTTCAATGTCCCTGGGTTCCATTCCTGGTACCAAAAAATAAAAAAAAATGCAGACTTCTTGTGCTCATGCTGGACATACCTGGAAATGGATGATTACAGCAAAGACAAAGATGGAGGCAATGAGATTCATGAGGTAGAGGAGATTCTGGTGCGAGAAAACCTCTATAAGGGCTTGGACTTTGTCTGTGTTCATGGCCCAGAGATGGAACAGTACAAGATGGCAACCTCCAATTCCATGCTTGTTGGCAGAGGAGGACACAACCGTGAAGGGAAGAACAAAGGGCTGGACTCCGCTGGGTCTTGGGCCTCCTCCTGGCCAAAGCAGAGGCAGGAGAACAGAATCAGCCAGGAGACTCAGCCAGGAGACTCACGGCACCAACAGTCACAGGGTCACAATCTGGATATTTTTTGGCACCAAGGATGGAACCCAGGGGCCTTCAGCCACTGAGCCCCACTCCCAGCCTATTTGTATTTCATTCACTGACAGCATCTCACTGAGTTGCTGAGGCCTTGCTGTTGCTGAGGCTGGCCTCCAAGTTGATATCCTCCTACCTCAGCCTCAGCAACAGGCAGAAAGGGGCCTGGGCTGAGGAAAAGGCAACAGACCAGCCAGGGACACTGCAGCACAGGGCACCAAGGTCTGAGCACTTCAGAAATGGCATGAGACTGACTTTAGAACAAGATCACAGTGGGAAACCCTGTCACCATGGCCCCTGCGGCCCAGATCGGTGCTTCACTAAACGTGGCATCTGTGGGCAGAGTGGCTAATAGCTGGGGACTCAGATGTCCCAGTCTCTCCCTGGGACTGCATTTTTCGTCACCCCAGAGTTTGCACAGCAGGACTCGTGTCACCTTTTGGATGGCCACTCAGATGGGCCATATGTCCTGTAGACCACATGGACAGGATATCTGTGACAGAAACGCTGTCCTAGCTTTCCCTGGCCCCCTGGCATACCCGTGGTGGTCTTCTTACAGCCCCTCTCCCTGCCGCCTGTGGCTGTGTAGGACAACCGCTGATGTCCCTATGGTAAAGAATCTGGAGACATGAAACCTTGAGCATTTTGTAAAGGAGGAAGTTCAGCAATCTCAGGGGGAGAGAGTAGGGACTTGTCCTGGCTCCTCTTACCACCAATGACCTCTCTGGTCTCCCTGCACTTGCTCCGCTGAGCCATAAGTGGACCCTCAAACACACCAACTCATCTCTGCCCCAGGGCCTTTGCACCCGCCAGGTTCTCTAGATGGACCTGTATCACTCTTCCCCAGTCACCCCATCTTCCTTCTCTGCTCTATTCTGACCCCGGGGCCCTGGGATGACACTGACGCTCACACACCTTACGTTCTATCCCTTTGTATTATTAGCACCCACAGAAGCACCTAGTGCTTAACAGCACCTTACTGACAAATGTCTGGAATGAAAGCTGGGTGACATCAATGGCAGGGTGTGGGCCTTAGAAGCTTTCTGAATGTTTAACATGGTCATTTCTTGCAAATCACTACCCTCTGATCTTTAGGAAATGGGTTGTTTCATGCACTAGTGTCACAGGGGGCAAGGGCCATTTGACATCTGTACTGTCCACCTCCCTCCCAGCCTGGACTGTCCCAAACCTCAGGGAAGAAGGACCAACTGCACTCTCCACTCTAGGGGCCCTTCCACACCCCACTTTACAGGTCACAAGCTGAGCCGTGGTGGCACTCCTGCTAACAGGAAAGCCTTTCAGCTGAAAGCTACCTGAGCCTGCTTTACCATCCTCTTGCCCGTCCTGGGGTTGTCCCTGTGGCTCCACCATTTTGGCTCCTTACAGCACCACTCAAAGCCCCCCAGGTAAGATATCTGCCCCAACGAGGTACCAGAGGTGGCCAAGGCAGCCACCTCCATGTCTCAGTTGTCTGTGGCCTTCATCTCTCCCTAAGTCCTAAGGCCCTCACTCTGATGTCACACTGGCTGACTCAGGCTGAATGGCTGTGCCACCTTGCCAGACATTTTCTCAGCCTGTCTTCAAGGGACAGCAAATCATTCCTTCAAAACTGTCCCCTCACTCACCATCCTGCTCCAGAGCAAAGTGATCCTCTGGCTGGCTGCCACGGCCCAAGCCTTCACATACTGGTCCCCTGTGGTCACCACTGCTTCCACTCTTTTTGAAGGCAGCCCCCCACCAAAGCCAGGAGGTCTTGGCAGACTCCTTAACTCCTACCCAGATTTCACCACCACATCCACAGCTGGGGCCCAGCTGCTTTGCTCCCAGATCCTCAATTCACCTTAGATTTTCTGAAATTCTAGGAAGAGTCTCGTGTCACCTTTGCCTACTGTTCTGTAAGTGTCACCGACACTCCTACCTGGGGTCCAGTCTTTCCCATGGGATCTCTCAGGCACCCTGCAGGGACTCATCTGCAGTTTCCTCAATTTGATGTCATGGCACTGAAAGCCAAGAACCAGCTCCACAGTCAATTCCAAAGAAACACAAAAAATGCACACAAATATTTTCCATGAGAGACTTCCCAGCAAAAACAGATTCAGGGATCAGAGGCCAAAAGAAAAAGAAAAGAAAAAAAAGTCAATTTCCCTTTTCTAAGAAGTCTCACATGTTTTTCAATTTTTATTTTATTAAGATTTGTAAGCCAGGTGTCATGGTGCATGCCTGCAATCCCAGTGGCTCTGGAGGCTAAGGCAGGAGGATTGCAAATTGGAGGCTAATGTCAGCCAAATTGGGGCTCTAAGAAACTCAGCGAGACCCTGTCTCTGAATAAAATACAAAAGAGGATTGGGGACGGGGCTCAGGGGTTAACTGTCTAAGTTGAGGTTAACTCCTGACTAAGTTGTGAGGTTAACTCCTCACTAAGTTGCTGAGGCTGGCCTCTAGCTTGTGATCCTCCTGCCTCGGCCTTCTGAGCTGCTGGTATGACAGGCTTTAGCTTCTGCACTCAGCTATAATTTTAAACATTTGCACACTGAAAATTCAGAAGAAATGATTCTGAAACAGTTATTTTCCCCCAGAGGAATACTCTGCATACATGAAAACTTCCTGCAGATGTGCCCAACGGGAGGCAGGGCCCTTACCTTGGTCGGTGTTGATGGTGGTGGGGTTGAAGGCCTTCCCCAGGATTGTTTCACAAATGTTGCTTGAGATGGAGAGGGCAAAGCCAGAGCCCAGGCCATTCCCTTTATAATGAAACTCATCCAAAAGGAGGACGATCAAGCCTGCCACAAAGAACTGCAGAATTAAAATAAATTAATTAATAAAAGTGAACTCTGTGTTACTGGCCCCAGTGCCCTGGTTCCTTCCATCTTCAATGACAGGGCTCTCTGCTATGAGGGCCAAATAAGAGACCCTTCTCAATCTGCCTCATGGAAATTCAGAAGCCAAAGCCAGGGTCTTTCAATTCTCTATTATTTTTTTTAAATCTATTTTTTAGTTGGAGGTGGACACAACATCTTTTTTTTATTTTTATGGGGTGCTGAGGATCGAGCCCAAGGCCTTGTACATGCCAGGTGAACCTCTGCCACTGAGCCCCAGCCCCAATATTTTTCTTTGTTTCTTAATTGTTTTTGGGTTTGCAGGTGGACAGCAGGCCTTTATTGATTTCAATATTTCTCGTTGTAGATGGGCGCAGTGTCTTTATTTGAATGATTTCTTTTTGGGCGGTGACCAGCCTCCAACCCAGGGCCTTACCCTGCTCAGGCCAGTGTTTAGCCTTGAGCCCAGCCTTGAGCCTGGCATGGCCCCAGGTCTGGCTGAGTACTGCTGAGGAGGAAGAGGGACAACAGGGTCACTCAGGAAGCGGGGTGAGAGTGGGGGTTCACCTGAGTGGTGATCAGAAGGCAGATCCCAGAACCCATCTTTGAGGGGGTCCCTGTCCATGCCTATCATCACATCCATAATGGACTGGCCGATGGTGACAATCATGCCAAACACTAGGGTCCTAAGAAAATCTTGAGCAGAGTGTGGCAGGAATATAGATGACAAATACTGACACTGCTCATAGGCAAGTGCTTTACTAAACTTCAGACCAGTCATCCTAAATTCTTTTTTTAAAAAATGATCTTGAATTCTTAATATGGAAAAACATTTTTTAAAAATTGTCAACGGTAACGAGAAAACTTCTGAGGCTGTAACTCAGTGGTAGAGGCACTGAGTTCCATTTTCAGGTCTGCAAAAAAAATATTAAAAACAAAGAGAGAAAGAGAAAAAAACACCCAATTTGGGCTTTAGAAAAATAATGCAAATTTTTTGTTTGTTTGTTTTGATTTTGGTACTAGGGATTGTACTCAGGGTCACTCAACCACAGAACCTCATCCCCAGCCCTATTTTGGTTTTATTTAGAGACAGAGTCTCACTGAGCTGCTTAGGGCCTTGCTGTTGCTGAGGTTGGCTTTGACTCACAATTCTCGAGGATCCACCTCCCGAACTGCTGGAATTAGAGGTGCGCACCACTGCACTAAGCCAAGTATATTATAAAATGTCAAAAATAAAAATTAAAAAAAGAAAACCACTTATAAGTGCTTTAGAAGGATAATGTATTAATTTAAGGCATTGAATAATAAATGCATTACTTAATATTAATAATGCATTACTTAATTCATTAATGATTAATGCATTAATACAGAAATATATTCTACAATCTTGATTTGTGTCTGAAACTCACAATTTAAGTTAGATGGATTTCTCACTGAATTATTTAACCTACTAACTTAAGATTTCTAAGACATGCTGTATGGAAGATGGCAGAGTAGAAAATTGTAAATATTGTTTTCTAAATAGCACATTCCAGTTAACAGAGGCTAGGCTTGGCTGACTCTGAGGCTGAACCCCATTATTGGGGCTGCCTATCATTTGATACAGCCAATACTCTTAACCTAGTTTAACAGCATGTAGAAACTGAGACTCCAGAACTATTATCTAAATTTCTTCCACATCAAAAATTCTAATCAACAGCAGAGCTGGACTGAGAGCATCACCTTTTTGTTCATTAAATCCTTTTAAATACAGAAGGAAAAATAGCACTTGCTAAATAACTACCATGTGTTAGGCACTGTGAGAGTGATTATTTAATTTAATCCTCTTTTTTTTTATACTGAGGACTTAGCAGATGTGCTTCACCTCTGAGTCTCATCCCCAGCCATTTTTTATTTTATTTAGAAACAGGGTCTCACTGAGGTGCTTAGGGCCTCACTAAGTTGCTGAGGTTGACCTCCAAATTGTGATCGTTCTGCCTCAGCCTCCAAAGCTGCTATAATTAGAGGCATACTCCACAGCATCTGGCTTTGATTGAATTCTTATGACACCTCTGAAGTAGATGTCACCTCCTTCGTGAGGTATGGAAATCATGGCTGGTGAAGGGGTGACCTCCATGCACTGATCCTTCAAGTTCATCCTCTGGGGCATTCCTGCCCTCCCCTGCCCTGCCTGGCCTTCCCCCATACCCAGCACCTCCCAGAAGTGCTCTCTCACTAACAGGCCATGGAGCACCTACAGGGTCAGCAGGCAAAGCACACAGGCCAAACTGGGCTGTTTTAATGCCCCCAATTTTAGAGCCAATTCAAATTCTCAACTAGACACCAGAAATTTACCCATGATCTTTCTTAAAGTACTGGGCTCACGTTGAAGAGGGCTTGGTCTTTTGGGGTGTCACCCACTTCAATCATCTTGGTGCAAGCCAAGAGCTGCATGATGAGGCCCAAGGTAATCATTGCAGAGATACCGAGCTCCATGAGTGTGCCTAAGGAAACGGGCAGCCACAAAGCCCCTGTGAGCTCAAGAAAGCAAGACATTATTTAATAAAATGAACCTACAGAATTGAATGTGACCCCTTTTCCACATTGGATGGGCTTCAGGTTGCTGGCAGCAATTATAGCATAACACCCCAAAACCAAAGATAAGAACACAACTGAGTCCCTCTGTCGAGCCCACCAGACACCATGTCATTCTGTTTGGAAAGTCACGTACCCCTCAAGAGCCTGCTGCATTCCCATCCCCATGGACAGATCCATTCTGGATGGACAGAGGACAGAGAGACCCGTCCTTCATCAGTTCATAAAACTGGAAAACATTCCAATCATTTCCTGAGTCTGCAGGTGGGGCTGGCACATTTGGATCTAGTTGGGAATCAACCTTCCCTTTCCATCATGTTCAGATGAGCTCTGATTCTGAGTGACTGGAACCTTTTTGGAACCCCATTTTAAAACCGTGTCCATCAAATGCACCATCAACATACACAAGAAAATCATTTCTAGACCCACAGGTGACTGGTTAGATTTGACCCTCCACTGTCACTCGTGGTTTTGATCCATATATTTCACCTGTAGATATGTAAAAGATGCAGCTGAGAAACCACTAGAGAGTTCTAGAGAGTGGTCTATGTCTACTCACCATCTCATTTCAGGGATTTCAAACACTCTAGTTTTTTTTAAGTTTTCAGAAATTCTCAAGCAGAGACTTATCTTGCTCTTCCAGGTTTTGTATTGCATTCAAACCCAACTCTAAAGAACATGGTGTTTCCCAGGCTGAATGCACTGTTGATCAGGCTGTTTGACGTGGCACATGCAGACTTTCCAGGCCATAGAGCTGCCCATTCTCTGAGCTCCACAGAAAGGCTGTAGTTCAACTAAATGGTGCTGGTCCAGCAGAAAAGGGGCACAGTGAGTCTGAGCCTCCCCGTGTTGGAGGCCAGAATCCCTCACATCCAGTAGAAAGGGTCCACAGAATCTGAGGCCATAATACCAAACAAAGGATCTGGAAACAAGTAGAAACCAAAGGAGTGGCACATGGTTCCCCCCTCTCCACCTTGCCCCAACAAGAGCACAGGAGACCGGATTGACCTGACAGCAGACTAAGAAGATGAAAAGGGGGATGGCTCGCCACAGCACCTTTGCCTTCAACTGGATCTGCAGAAGAGGTAGAATCAGAGGACATGAAGTTTCCCAGTAAGTCATTAAAAATAGAGTCCATCAGACACTTTCTCTGATCACCAAGAAAGGCCAAGGTGGGCTGGGGGCACAGCTCCATGGGGAAGCACTTGCCGAGCATGCATGATGTTCTGAGTTTAGTCTCCAACAGAAAACCTCCACCAAAAAAGCGAAGAAGCCAAACCATGCACCAAGCAGTGTCCTAAAAGGTGAGTCTCATGCTTTCTGTGGACAAAGCCAATGCGAAGATGTCCGTAGGTGTCACGTCTGGGAATGCTCATATTATACAGCATCATGATCTTCCCACTGCTTAAGTGAGTTCAATGGCAAAGATGTACTCTTAACCATTGACATGAACAGTTTAGATCCTCAAGGAGGGGCAAGAGGAAGGCAAGTTCAAAGACAGCCTCAGCAAAATTAAGGCAGTGAGCCACTCTATGGGACCCTGTCTCTCAATAAAAAACAAACTAGGTCTAGTGACATCTCTCAGTGAGTGGTTGCTTCTGAGTTCAACCCTAGGGATAAGTAAGTAAGTAAGTAAGTAAATAAATTCTTTCTGTTGTTGATATTTTTAAAATAATATTTAATCTTTATTTTATTTACCTCTTCTCTGATGTTTAGTATTTTTTATTCTACTAGCTTTGGGTCAGGCATGTTCTTGATTTTCTACCTCCTTGAAGAGGAAGTCTTGGTTGTTTTCTTTTTTGATGTAGGTATGTACTGATCTAATCTTAAAATTGCCTCTGCTCTATGATATAGGGTTTTTTTATTTTGTGTTTCTATCATTTTTCTCAAGAATCTTTAAAAATTTCCATTCTGTTTGTCATTGACTCTGCTATTTGAGAGCTTTTTGTTATAATCGCAGACATGCAGGATGTTTCTGAAGTTCCGCCTGTGGTAGGTTTCCAGTTTTATTACATTGTGTTCAGAAAAAAAGTTATTTCAAATGATTTTTAGCTTTTAAAATTTGTTAAGGTTTTTTTATGACTTAATCTGTTGTCTATTCTGGAGAATGTTGTTAGTACTGTTGTGAAGAATTTCTCGTCTTTTGGTTTTTGTTGGAAAGTTCAGTTAAGCCTATCTGCTCTGCACTGTACTTTAAATTCTGTGTAAAGCAAGAAGAGACAGAAGCAAGGTGTTGTGTATATTGTATTTCTGATGAGAGGTTCAAGTCTGTGAGATTTTCCAGAGTACTTAGGGTTTTGTTTATGTGACTTCTGGTAACAAATAGGGTTTATTTTGTGTGTTTGTGTTTGTGTGTGTGTGTGTAGGGGGGTTGTATGTTGTATTTCTGTGTGCATGCATACTCAGTGTTTGGTTATATCATGTGCATGCCTTCAGGAAGTGTAGAGTATATAGGAATGTATAAGCCTGCATTTGGAAAGTATACATTATAATTGCATGTCCGTCCGTACCTAGGTGATAACAGGCAGGTGTATTTGTGGGTATGTATATATTTTTTTTAGAAAGGAAGTGGTGGTGTGTGTATTCGGGGAAAGCAGGGATAAAGGTGATTTATGCATCTGTGTTTTTGTTGGAATGGCAGTGAGTTGTGGGTCATGCACCTGTTTCTAAATGTGAGGTGTTTTAATGATATCTGTGTTGAAAGGGGTTTTAATGAGTGTGCATCTTTCCATGTATGTGCCTCAGCAAGAGGTGTTCACAGGTCTCTGTGGCTGGGTGGCATGTGTGCATAAAAATCTCTTTGAACTTCCCTAAGATTGAGTGGAACCAGAAATACCCTGATTACAAAAATGTAACATTCTTAACCCTAAATGACACAGGTACAACCACCCACATACACACATAAACATAAGTCCATATTCCCAGAATCACTTGATACGCAAACACCAACTCCAAAAAACACATAAAGTTTCTCAACCCTCTCCAAATGTACACAACAATGATGTCACCTACAATCTACTCATTGTCATTTCCCAAATACATACATAACACATGTGTTGCCTTAATACACATATTTTACCCTGCACTCTAATGTCACACCCTTCCCTAAACAAAAAATAAAATTAAATTAAAAAATCAATATTTTGTGAATATCAAAAAGTATGCACCAAAATACTCCATTCAAACACTCTTCTTAATAATTATTCACGAGTCCCACCATGTCATAATAACCCATATACACTGTCAGTACCTAATCCTCTTAACTTGTATTCCCATATAAATATAACTTCTATATTATCTCAATGGAAACACACACTACCCATCTACTATTTGAGAATGAATACTCAGCCATCACACTTCCTAAATACATTCACAGTCCTAGATTATACCAGTCTGGGAACACACGTGTCCATCTGAATCTACAAACCCACAGTACTCCCACAGACCCAAAGTAAATGCAGCCACTCTCTCACTATTAAAGGGCACAGAACTCACTATTAATGTACAAAACTGTTCATTCTTTCTGATATACTCAGTTAACAGCACACAACACTGTGGAGCTCTAAAATCCTCAATAGCATAAACTTCCTATCTTCCAGATGCCTGACTGTAAACCCAGAGTTCCTCATGCCCAAATTAATACAAATACACAGAAAAATCCAAACAATTCCAATCAATAACCTTCCTTACAAAGTCTCACACATATTCCAGTCGCCTCCATGAAACACTTAAAATAGATATGAAGTAGGACTGAAGAGGCTGGATACCACAGAAATTTTCAGAAAGCAGGTTTATTGGATGTTGCCAATCATTCCAGAGTGTGGCTCATGCCTGAAACATTCTAGGGACAGATAATTTCAAAATATTTTGACTTTTATGTCCCATGGGGGAAAAGGGCTTGAAGATTCACTTGACAAGTGTTTTTCATTCCATTCTCTAGGCCAGACAGAGGTTTCACACGTATTTACCAAAAAAAAAAAAAAAAAATCTGGCATTTACAAAAAAGAGGAAGCTACCAACCACAGTAACCTTTGCATACTTGCTGCTGATCTGACAAGAGAAGAAGCTTAATGATGGCAAGGGTCTTTTGGTTGAGAGTATCTGGTGTGCTTCAGATACACTCATCTTCAGACCACACATCAATCAGTATCACCCATAAAGCAATCACACAAACACTCCCTCAGTAACTGAATGGAGCAAACAAATTACTTATTAACATGACAACAATTTGTATTCTCAAATGAAAACATTTACAATCACCTCTATGTTGCAAACATGCACATACACAGAATGCCTCAGAATATGAAGTTCAACAACAAATCTCAGACGTACAGACACTGCTAACTCCTCCTACTTACTCACAAAGGACACCCCTCCATTCCCAAAAAAAAAAACATGATCACCTCAAAACCCTAAACAAGAAAATACACAGCAGTCCACTTGAGACATTATCAACAGAATCTATACACATCTATGTGCCACATATACATAATTCTAAACACCCCAACATACCCCATGATTCCATTCTCTCCAAATCTCTGAACACCAAAGATTATGTCCCTAAATTCTGACCTAGACATCAACATACACATACATTCTAAAATCTGAAAATGCACAGATCCAACACATAATAGTAAGACAACATCCTAACTCCTCTCAAATGCATTCACAATAGTCATGTTCACAATAGTCCACAATGCCAACAACACCTACAGACGCACCACTAAAACCCTAAACACATGTCCTGCCAGAAAGGTACTCAGCCAACAATGACCAAAGAAATCACTCAGAAAATATTTACACATGACAACCAAACAGTCCCACACAGGAGAATTTATGGTGTCTTGTTTCATATCCTTTCCATACCTATACATATGAAACACATAAAAGCACAAAGTCCTGGTGCTAGAGAAACAAGTTCTTGTGTTTTCTCTCTCTCTCTCTCTGTCTCTCTCTCTCTCTGTCTCTCTCTCTCTCTCTCACACACACACACACACACACACAAACAAACACACACACACACACATACAGAACATTACATACATAATCTGAACACTGACACACCCAGTTGAAGGATATTATCTTGTGGGCCCTGCACAGAGGTAGAGGGGTGAAGATGCAGATTTCAGGCACATACCTTGCTGTTGAAACTGTAAGAAAATATAAAAGTGCAAAGGAAAGAGCACATTCCCTCCTATAAAACTGAAAGGTACTTGCCAGCCACTCAATAACTCCTCAATATAGAGAAAACTCTTCAAATAATAAGAGAGTACTCTCAGATAATGCTTCTGGAGATGAAAGTACTCTGGGACATTTAAGGGGTTTCTAAAAGAGAGAATCACCCCAAATAGATTCTTTTGAGTATCCACCATCAGCCGAGATGGATATCTTCTAGCTAGAAAGCCAGACCATTGTGCAATGTGTGTTCCAATGCCAGGGCTTGACTTGTTCACCTGGGCTCCCCCCTAAGACACATCAGCTCCAATTTATGAATGGGGTCTGCAGTGTTCTCACACAAGAGGCCTTTGGCATCCTTACATGTCCAAATTATAATCTGAAGATATTACTGGCATGTTTGTTGGTCAAAAAATTAGTGAGTAAATTGTCAGCTTTTCTGTGTTACCTTCAGACAGAAGAGGTGAATCTGGTTAGAGGAAGGTCTGGGGCCTCTTATATTTTGGACAGCAGCTGTCCTAATCACTTTCCAAACCTGTGATAATATACCTGAGATCACCACATTCAAAGGAGCAGAGATTTATTTTGGCTTATGGTTTCAGAGATTAGAGTCCATGGTCACTTGGCCCTCTTACCTCTGGACCTAAAGCAAAGCAGAACATCTGGCCAAGAGTGTATGGCATAGGAAAACTGACCACCTCATGGCTGCTAGGAGGCAGAGAGAGACAGAGACAGAAGTGCATTAGGGTCCCAGTACCCCATCAGTGGCACATCCTCAATGAGGTAATTTTCATCAAATGGGCCCCAATTTCCACAAGCTTCCAACACCTCCCAATAATGACTTCAACTGGGAACCAGATGTTTAAGAGGTGAGCCTTTGAGGAACACCAAATGTTAATGCCAGAACATCTATCCCTTGTCCCCAAAAGCTCATGTCTGTCTCACAGCAATAAATAATTAAAAATAAATAAATAAACAAGCATTTGGACTCCAAGAGTCCACAAATATCAACAGTGCATTCTCAATAGTTTTTGCCCAAAGTCTCTTCTGAGACTCAAGGGAACATAGTGATGCTGAACCCTGAATTGAACGTTTTTTTTTTTTTTTCTGCCATTCTCTTCTTTTTAATTCATGAGTAGAGCTTTCTTTTCTCCCCAACACCCTCAACCCTATCTTAATGACTCACCATAGAGTCAGTTAAAAGCACGAAAGTCAGTTAAAAGGGCCCTTGCACTGGGCACTCCACCTTACTATGTCACAGGAAATGTCCAAATTAAAAGGTATTGGCAGAAGTGTACAGAAGACACTGATTAGGAGGGAAGCCAGACACACACACCTTCAGAATTGCAAGCATATAAAAAATCACATTATCTTAGATTCACAGGTCTGGGATGTGTCAGGGTCCACTGGACCAAGATATAACCCACAGAATCCCAACTACTTTAAATAACAGTTTTTTAAAAAAGGAGAGAGAGAGAGAGAGAGAGAGAGAGAGAGAGAGAGAGAGAGAGAGAGAGAATTTTCTAATATTTATTTATTAGTGTTGGGCAGACACAACATCTTTATTTTTATGTGGTGCTGAGGATCAAACCTAGCACTGCACATATGCCAGGCGAGTGCGCTACCACTTGAGCCACATCCCCAGCTCCTTAGTGACATCTATTTTTAGTTGTCTATCAATATTTACTGATTTATATATGGTTCTAAGAATTGACCACTGTGCCTCACACATGCCAGGCAAGCTCTCTACCACTGAGCCATGACTCCAGATGCCTCTAAAGGACAGTCTGTCAACACTAGTAAACTGTGCTTGTGTCCCCCTGTCCAAGACTGCGAGAACAATTCCACATAACACACTGTATACACTTTCACTCAACAGTACTAAGCAAGATGAAACCAGGAGCTAGCCATTCATCTCTGAAATGCTGAATTGTTGCCAATGAAGCCTTTTCCTCTCCCATCTCTCTGCCTCTTCAGTTACTGACTTTCATGCGTGGAAGCAAAGCAGAAGAATCAAAAATTTTGTAGCTGCATTGGCTGCAATCATCATTAATAATCAAAAAAAAGTTAACACATTTCAAAGATACATCTTCGCAGGGGAAACACAACTAACCCCAAAGGGAAGAAGAGGACAGTAGTAAGGAGGAAACTGAAAAAGCACAGCAGGGCACACATTAAGTCTAGTGCTCCATTAATTCTAGTGCTCCAGGTGTGAAACTAGGGCACCTGATGGTGTAATATGGGTGCCCTAGAACTTGAGCATCCTTACCCCTCCAGCTTGGTCTGATGTGGGACCACTCCCTAGAGCTTCTGTGCTCACTGACTTTCACTTACCTGAGCAGGTGTTCATAGGCCTGCCACTGCTAACCTCCACCACAACATTGGCTCCACTCTCATAGTTTGATAAATCACTGTTTCTGGGGTTACTGGGTTGCACTCTGAATGTGATATGCACATCCTGGTCACCAGCGTTTCCTCTGAAGTAGGAATGCAAACCTTCACAACCCCTCAACTCTTCACTCTGTAAGCCTGATAACCAGCATTACATTGACAATAACAAGGTCAGCTGAGAATGAGGACAGTAGCCAGACCCACCTAGACCATGGCCTCTGTGAGCCCATATGATGTTAGTTACACAGCAAAATGAATCTGGACATAGGATTCTGAGGCTGCCTTTTGCACGCAGGGCACCCTGATAATCTCTCCACAAGTCATTGAGCCTGCTAAGGGTGGTGTCCTTCCCATTCCTGAGATGCCGAAAGGTGGCTTCTGTGTAATGGAACTAATCTCTTTACCAACCACACCATTTTTGGCCCCAACATTACAAAGTTTTCTTTTCTGGAAAACCTGCAAGTATTTTAAATCTTTCTACCCTGGCTTTTGCTCCTGATCCCCATGGTATATAAGGCTGAAAGCAGCTAGAAATACCCAGGCCATATCTCAAATGCTGTACTGCCTTTAATATTCCCTGCTGGATAAATTAGTCTGTGTTTTTAGTTGCCTTTTACATCACTGTGACCAAAAAAATCTAACAACAACAATTAGAGCAGGACAAGTTTATGTAGCTCATAGTTTCAGGTCTCATTCCACTGACCACCAACTGCATAGCTCTGGGGCCAACATGAGGCAGAACATAGTGGGGGAAGTGTAGGGAGTCGGAAAGCAGCTCAGCATATGGCAATGAGGAAGCAGAGAGAGAGAAATCTGCTCACCAGGGACAAACTATGAACCCTGGATCCTTTTCCTCCACTTGATCCTCCTCTTTGTCCTCAGCCTGGGTGGGCTTATCTATCTGACTGTGGGTGACTGGGAAGACGAGAATAGGCTGATGGCGCGGCTTAACCTTTTTATTAGACCGCCTTGGGCCAGCTCGGGTTGACTCTGTGCCTAAGGCTAATGAGCAGAGCTCAGAGTCAAGAGATCTTGATTCTTTTAGAAGTTGGATGTGTTCCCGTCTCTGTTGGAGAGACTTGCGCAAGGGAGCCAGGTTAGGCAAGGTAAGTGGAGAAAAAATATCTGATGGGGCAGTTAGCCCTTAAAGGGCCAGAGCACAAAAGGCAGGAGGGATATAGGAGGGAGGTGGATGTGTAAGTCCTATAGGCTGTGGCAGGGTCCTGAGAGGTGGCGGGTCTTCTGAATGGTAGCGAGCTGCTTCCTTCTCCAAGGTAGCCTCCTCCCCAGGGGTCAATGTGTCTCCGGGATTTAAAACTGGATAAAGGTGGTTGGTAGCTGTTGGAGCCTTATTCATTTGGGTGGGATTTTGAGGGGGTTCAGGAAGGTTCCCAGGGTCCTAGGGAGACTGAGAAGGATCTATGTCTATACTAACTGAGGGCATGCCGAGGGGGGACGAGAGAGATGAGAGTCTTTTGCATAGCCTCTTTCCCAATCCTGACAAGTTTTAAGGTACCATTGTCAAAGGGTAAACTTTTAAGAATTTCATTAATTAAGTTCCAGTAAGAAAATGTGGCAACAGGCACCTTTTCTGGGCCAAAGGATTCATAATAATATTTTAAACAGTCTCCTACTCTAAGCCATCTTTTACCATCAATGCTCGCTTCAAGGGAAAACCACGGACACAATTCTCCTATGTATGAAAAGAATAATTTTAAGTCCTTTTTCTTAACACATGCCACCCGTGTCTTGAGGGCCTCCTTGAGGCCTGACAAAAACAAATCATGTGACATAACTGCTTGTCCCATTGTGGGTCACTCACTGTGCGTCGTCCCCACTCTCCTCCTGGATCTGTCTCTCGGTCGTGTCTGTCAAGGCGATCGCGAGCTCCGCTTGGCCATGTGTCCCTGGAGGATGGTGTTCTGTCTCAGTCAAAGGCTCCAGCCCCAATCTTTGGGCGCCAAATGTTCTGACCCACAGGACACATGAACGTGGGTGGTGAACCTAGGTGGGGAGGAATGAAGGGACAAGAGACAAGAAGGATGAAAGCAAGACAGGAGTTCTGATCAAGCTGCAAACTTTTATTGTTCACACAGGGGTATTTATATGCTGGGGATGGGGAAGCTCTCTAATCAGCAATTGCTGGATGTGGGTGGTAAAACTGGCAACTGCAAGATGGCTGATGTTCCTGATAGCCACAGGATGTTTCAGGGAGATAGGTAGCTGCAGGATGTCTCCCAGGCAGGATGTCACCCAGGGTGCTATTTCTTGTAAATGTCAGGCTATTCTTTGAAGGAGAATTTCCTTCTAGCCCCTGACACCGTACCTCCCACAAAAAAGAAAATGAATTAACAGAGAAGAGTTCACACTGATCCTCACTGAAGTTCCCCACCCCACTCCACCCACAACATCCAAAAATGGCCTTAATAGTCATTGCAGCCACATTGATGCAGCACCTCCTATGTGCTAGAGACTGCTCTGCATTAAAAAACCCCAGGATACACACCAGTATCTCCATTTAAGAAAGAAACTGAGGCACAGAGAGATTTATTAACTTACCCATGATCACACAGCTCATGAGAGGCCCATAGGGGTTTTAAACCAGGGCCATTTGGTTTTACTCCAGACCCCTCAAACCAAAGATGCAGTAAGTGGGAGGAGAACATCAGACATATGATCCACCTATGGCAGGAGGTGACTTGGGTGAGTGGAGCCTTCTGTGACACAGACAGTGTCCCCCCTCGGGGGCTGCCTCACCTGGTCCTGAGAGGCCCACTCAGCCTGGGGGAGAAGAGAGCCCCCTCCCAGCCTTTTGGTTTAAGAGAATGTTCACTTACCTGAGCTGCAACGTCCCCACTGCTCTGAGGAGGCGGGGCCATGTCATGTCAGAGATCCTTAGAGGTGACCTCATTTTAAGGAAACAAGCCTGTGGCCAATTGTCCAAGATTTATTAAGTCAGGGGCCAGCACAGGGAGCCAGCAGAGGGGACACCATTGTAGAGATGACCCAGAGCAGGGTCCAAGGGCCTGGGGCATGGCCTGGTCATGGCCCAGTGGCTCCCAGCTGACATCCTTCCTGCCCGGGAGATCCTGGAGACTGCCTTCATGGTGATTTTCAGGTGCATGCGTGGGAGGCCCTGCTTGCTCCAGCCACAGGGTAGGACAGAAAAGATTTCAGGCCTCATCAGACTATGGGCATGAGCAGGATGGTGGCCAGCAGAAGAAGACATCAAGGGCCTCCGTCTCACAGCAGTTTATGCATTGTTTGTTGAGCCCCTACCATGCATCATATGGATGTAGCTGGAAAGTGGATTTTTAGCATGCGTAAAGGACCTGAGGCAGCAGTGGGCTTGGTACATTTGAGGCTGTGTGGGGAGTTGAGGCTGGCCTGAGCCAGGATATGCCTGGGGATAGCTGCACCAGATGAGGCAGTTTGGGAACTGATTGACTTCTTTCCCTTGTGCTCCATCTGTCGAACAAGCAAGGCACAGAGATGAAGATCTTTCACATGACAGATGAAGAGTCTGAAGGTCAGAGTGGTAAAGGCATTTCCAGGTCCCAAAGGTAATACATGGCAGAGTTGGAATTCTCACCCAGGTCTGCTTCTAGAGCAGTTTACGTGTCCCTTCTAGCATGACTTTCTGACAAGTCCAGACGCACCCAAACTCAACCTCCTGTATCTGGTTTGGAGAGTCTCAGGTACATGAGTCATATAAGGCCCTGATAAGTCCTTCTGCAAAAGAAGTTTCTAATATTTCTTTAACCCAGCACTTGCAACGTTCATTTGAACATAAGATCCTTATAAGTGTGACTAGAATGAAGACATTTCAGAAGTGACCTTGGGAGACACTGGTCTTGGTAACCCACAGAAGTCTCAATTAGTCTTTCTGATCTTGGGGAAGAGAATTCTGGGTATATTTTGTAGACTCAGTAAGATGGTGAAGGGATGGAGAGAGATACAAAGGACTAAGGGGGGTATTTCAGAGCGGGAAGGAATCCCTAGGAGGACCCTAAGTGGGACTCTGGAGAGATTTTCTCCCTCACTTCAGAGAACAGAACCAGGGCCCTTGATGGTAGGAAAGGGGTTGGAGACTGTACCTGAGGTGGGCCATCTTGGTCGGGAGTGAGCTCCCCACCACCAGCAGTGTGCAATTATAAACTGTTGCATTAACCTACCAGCAGAACAGGCCCAGTGGCGAGCCATCCCCCCGATTGGGGAAGGGACAGAGTCGCCTCCAGCGCCTGCTAGGTAGACAGACCTGTAACCAACAGACAGAACAGGCCTAGCGGCCCGCAGAGGGACAGAGCCGCTGCTCGCACCTGCAAGGTAGGCGGACCTGTGACCAAGGAAAGAACAGGCCAACCGAAAGTACAGGCCAAGCAGCCTGCTGGTGTGGTAGGCATATTGCCCCAATTGGAGGAGGGGCAGAACAACCGCCAAAGCCTGTGAGGGAGACTTTGCAACTATACAAGAGCAATATAAATATATTGGGGGAAAAATCAATAACACAACAGTTTCACCAAGCAGAAAGAAACGCGATCAGTATGAAAAGACAAAGAAAGAAAGGACCCCAAGCAATGCAGGTCAACTCAACTTTAGAAGAGGTAATATCTGCAGCAGATGGAATGTCAGATAAAGAATTCAGTATATACATGCTTCAGATGATCTGGAGTCTCAAGGAAGACATTAGACAGCAAAATCAGACAATGAAAGACCACTTCGACCACTTCGACGATGAATTACATAAACAAATCCAAGAAGCAAAAGATCAATTATAAAGGGAGATAGAGGTTATAAAAAACAAACAGAAATCTTAGAAATGCAGGAAGCAATAAACCAACTTAAAAACTCAATTGAGAATACTACCAGCAGAGTAGAACACTTAGAAGATAGAACATCAGGCAATGAAGACAAAGTATTTCAATTGGAGAAGAACATTGACAGCTCAGCAAAACTGTTAAGAAACCATGAGCAGATCATTCAAGAAATATGGGATAACATAAAAAGACCAAACTTAAGAGTCATTGGGATACAAGAAGGTATAGAGGTCCAAACCAAAGGAATGTGCAATCTATTCAATGAAATAATACGAGAAAACTTCCCAGACTTGAAGAATGAGACAGAATCCCAAATCCTAGAAGCCTACAGGACGCCGAATGTGCAAAATCATGAGAGATCCAAACTTTAACACATTATAATTAAGATGCCCAACATACAGAATAAGGAGAGAATTTCAAAAGCTACAAGAGAAAGGAAGCAGATTACATTTAGGGGTAAACCAATCAGGATAACAGCTGACCTTTCAACACAGACTCTGAAAGCTAGAAGATCCTGGAATAACATATTTCAAACACTGAAAGAAAATGGGTTCCAACCAAGAATTGTGCATCCAGCGAAATTAAGCTTCAGGATGGAAGATGAAATTAAAACCTTCCATGATAAACAAAAGTTAAAAGAATTTGCAACTAGAAAACCATCTCTTCAAAACATCCTCGGCAAAATATTACAGGAAGAGGAAATGGAAAATATCAATGAAAACCAACAGCGGGAGGTAGTACAGTAAAGGGGGGGGGAATAATCAAAGAGGAATACCAACCATGTTTAGTAACATAAATAAACAAATATGGCTGGAAGAACAACTCATATCTCAATAATAACCCTAAATATTAATGGCTTAAACTCACCAATAAAGAGACACAGGCTAGTCGAATGAATCACAAAACAAGACGCAACAATATGCTGCCTTCAGGAGATGCATTTGATAGGAAAAGACATAAATAGACTGAAGGTGAAAGGTTGGGAAAAATCATATCACTCATATGGACTTCGGAAACAATCAGGAGTGTCCATACTCATATCATATAAAATAGATTTCAAGCCAATGTTAATCAAAAGGGATAAAGAGGGACACTACATACTACTCAAGGGAACAATACACCAACAAGACATAACAATCATAAATATATATGCCCCAAACAATGGTGCAGCTATGTTCATCAAACAAACTCTTCTCAAGTTCAGGAGTCAAATAGACCACCATACAATAATCATGGGAGACTTCAACACACCTCTCTCACCACTGGACAGATCTTCCAAACAACAGTTGAATAAGAAAACTATAGAACTCAATAATATAATTAATAACCTAGACTTAATTGACATATATAGAATATACCACCCAACATCAAGCAGTTACACTTTTTTCTCAGCAGCACATGGATCCTTCTCAAAAATAGATCATATATTATGTCACAGGGCAACTCTTAGACAATATAAAGGTGTAGAGATAATACCATGCATCTTATCTGATCATAATGGAATGAAATTGAAAATCAACGATAAAATAAGGAAGAAAAAATCATGCATCACTTGGAGAATGAACAATAGGTTACTGAATGATCAATAGGTTACAGAAAACATCAAGGAGGAAATTAAAAAATTCTTAGAGATAAATGAAAACACAGACACAACATAACAGAATCTATGGGACACATTGAAAGCAGTTCTAAGAGGAAAATTTATTGCTTGGAGTTCATTTCTTAAAAAAAGAAAAAAACCAACAGATAAATGATCTAATACTTCATCTCAAGATCCTAGAAAAAGAAGAGCAAAACAACAGCAAAAGGAGTAGAAGGCAAGAAATAATTAAAATCAGAGCTGAAATTAATGAAATCAAAACAAAGGATACAATTGAAAAAATTGACAAAACTAAAAGTTGGTTCTTTGAAAAAATAAATAGAATCGATAGACCCTTAGCCACGTTAATGAAGAGCAGAAGAGAGAGAACTCAAATTACTAGCATACGGGATGAAAAAGGCAATATCACAACAGACACTTCAGAAATACAGACGATTATCAGAAATTATTTTGAATCCTTATACTCCAATAAAATAGAAGATAGTGAAGGCATCCATAAATTTCTTCAGTCATATGATCTGCCCAGATCAAGTCAGGAGGATATTGGCAACCTAAACAGACCAATATCAATGGAGGAAATAGAAGAAACCATCAAAAGACTACCAACTAAAAAAAGCCCAGGACCGGATGGGTATACAGCAGAGTTTTACAAAACCTTTAAAGAGGAACTAATACCAATACTTTTCAAGCTATTTCAGGAAATAGAAAAAGAGGGAGAACTTCCAAATTCATTCTACGAGGCCAACATCACCCTGATTCCTAAACCAGACAAAGACACTTCAAAGAAAGAAAACTACCGACCAATATCTCTAATGAACCTAGATGCAAAAATCCTCAATAAAATTCTGGCGAATTGGATACAAAAACATATCAAAAAAAAATTGTGCACCATGATCAGGTAGGATTTATCCCTGGGATGCAAGGTTGGTTCAATATATGGAAATCAATAAATGTTATTCACCACATCAATAGGCTTAAAAATAAGAACCATATGATCATCTCGATAGATGCGGAAAAAGCATTCGACAAAGTACAGCATTCCTTTATGTTCAAAACTCTAGAAAAACTAGGGATATCAGGAACATACCTCAATATTGTAAAAGAAATATATGCTAAGCCTCAGGCTAGCATCATTCTGAATGGAGAAAAACTGAAGGCATTCCCTCTAAAATCTGGAACAAGACAGGGATGCCCTCTCTCACCACTTCTGTTCAACATATTTCTCGAATCACCGGCCATAGCAATTAGACAGATGAAAGAAATTAAAGGCATAAAAATAGGAAAAGAAGAACTTAAATTATCACTATTTACAGATGACATGATTCTATACCTAGCAGACCCAAAAGGGTCGACAAAGAAACTATTAGAGCTAATCAATGAATTCAACAAAGTGGCAGGATATAAAATCAATACGCATAAATCAAAGGCATTCCTGTATATCAATGACAAATCATCTGAAATGGAAATGAGGACAACCACTCAATTCAGAATATCCTCAAAAAAAGTAAAATTCTTGGGAATCAACCTAACAAAAGAGGTGAAAGACTTATACAATGAAAACTACAGAACCCTAAAGAGAGAAATAGAAGAAGATCTTAGAAGATGGAAAAATATACCCTGTTCATGGATAGGTAAAACTAACATCATCAAAATGGTGATATTACCAAAAGTTCTCTATAGGTTTAATGCAATGCCAATCAAAATCCCAACTGCATTTCTTGTAGAAATAGAGAAAGCAATCATGAAACTCATATGGAAAAATAAAACACCCAGAATAGCAAAAACAATGCTAAGAAGGAAGTGTGAATCAGGCAGTACAGCTATACCAGACTTCAAAGTATACTACAGAGCAATAGTAACAAAAACAGCATGGTACTGGTACCAAAACAGGCGGGTGGACCAATGGTACAGAATAGAGGACACAGAAACCAATCCACAAAATTACAACTATCTTATATTTGATAAAGGGGCTACAAGCATGCAATGGAGGAAGGATAGCATCTTCAACAAATGGTTCTGGGAAAACTGGAAATCCATATACAACAAAATGAAACTGAATCCCTTTCTCTCACCATGCACAAAAGTTAACTTAAAGTGGATCAAGGAACTTGATATCAAATCAGAGACATGGCGTCTGAAAGAAGAAAAAGTTGGCTATGATCTACATACTATGGGGTCCGGCTCCAAATTCCTCAATAGGACACCCATAGCACAAGAGTTAATAACTAGAATCAACAAATGGGACTTACTCAAACTAAAAAGTTTTTTCTCAGCAAAAAAAACAATAAGAGAGTTAAATAGGGAGCCTACGTCCTGGTAACAAATTTTTACTCCTCACACTTCAGACAGAGACCTAATATCCAGAATATACAAAGAACTTAAAAAATTAGACTATAAGATAACAAATAACCCAATCAACTAATGGGCCAGGGACCTGAACAGACATTTCTCAGATGAGGACATACAATCAATCAACAAGTACATGAAAAAATGCTCACCATCTCTAGCAGTCAGAGAAATGCGAATCAAAACCACCCTAAGATACCATCTCACTCCAGTAAGATTGGCAGCCATTAGGAAGTCAAACAACAACAAGTGCTGGCGAGGATGTGGGGAAAAGGGTTCACTTGTACATTGCTGGTGGGACTGCAATTTGGTGCGGCCAATTTGGAAAGCAGTATGGAGATTTCTAGGAAAGCTCGGAATGGAACCACCATTTGACCCAGCTATTCCCCTACTCGGTCTATTCCCTAAAGACCTAAAAAGAGCACACTATAGGAACACTGCTACATCCATGTTCATAGCAGCACAATTCACAATAGAAAGACTGTGGAACCAACATATATGTCCTTCAATAGACGAATGGATAAAAAAATGTGGCATTTATACACAATGGAGTATTACTCTGCATTAAAAAATGACAAAATCATAGAATTTGCAGGGAAATGGATGGCATTAGAGCAGATTATGCTAAGTGAAGCTAGCCAATCCCTTAAAAACAAATGCTAAATGTCTTCTTTGATATAAGGAGAGTAACTAAGAACAGAGTAGAAACGAAGAGCATGAGAAGAAGATTAACATTAAACGGGGATGAGAGGTGAGAGGGAAAGGGAGAGAGAAGGGTAATTGCATGGAAATGGAAGAAGACTCTCAGGGTTATACAAAATCACATACAAGAGGAAGTGAGGGGAAAAGGGACAAAAATATAAGGGGGAGAAATGAATTACACTAGAGGGGGTAGAGAGAGAAGAGGGGAGGGGAAGGGGGAGGGGGGATAGTAGAGGATAGGAAAGGCAGCAGAATAAAACAGACACTAGTATGGCAATATGTAAATCAATGGATGTACAACTGATGTGATTCTGCAATCTGTATACGGGGTAAAAATGGGAGTTTATAACCTACTTGAATCAAACTGTGAAATATTATATATCAAGAACTATGTAATGTTTTGAACACCCAACAATAAAAATTAATTAAAAAAAAAGAAACTGTTGCATTACACTGCTGAAGGTCACTTCCTCTAGGATTCTGGGCTTCGGGGTAAAGAAAGCCACCCCACGTGGGCCATGCTCAGTCCCCCCTTCTCTCCAGAGTGGGCACAAAGAAGCCAGGCATGGCACATTCATGACATTAGGAAAATCCTTATAAATAAAATAGTTCCTTTGAAAGCTGAGCTCTCCACAGTCCATCTCCTCTCGACAGGAATAAAGCCAAGCCCGTGACTCCAGTGTCACCTCCCTCCATAGACTAGAGGAAATGCTCATTTTAAGAAGTATAACAAGAAAAGTGAGTGACAGTCTATTGACATTTTAAAAAGTGTGTGAGCAGTGGAGGCACGACTGGCTGGAGAGACCCAGAGAGAGGAGGAGAGAGAAGCCACACCAGTCCCTTTAATCTCCGCTCAACCTGGAGGGCTCAGGCTCCTCTGTTGCCCAAGGGCTGCAGCTCGGTGTCCCCTTCACCAAACAGGAGGTCGAGGTGGGAAGGGGCGGGTAGGGGGCAGGGCCATGAGCCTGGAGTGCCCTGACTCCTAAATCAGGTTCCCCACTGGCGGGGCTCTGGTGGCTCTGGGGGACTGTCCTGGGAGGGGAGGCAGGGGATCTGGCCAAAGGAGACCAGGGATCAGGTCCCCTCAGCTTTCCAGCCAAGCTGTGGCTCAGGGACACACACGGACCTGCCTCATGCCGGCACCACTGCCACCTGCCACCACCATCACCTGCACCTCTGGAGTGAGCGCAGCCCGGGGTGGGGTGCAGAGGCATGGGACGGATGTCCACGGAGACCATTCTAGGGAGGACCTGGGGCCACCTCTATGCCCTCTCCAAGGTGAGGGGCGAAGGTGCTGGGCCTGGGGACTCGCTGGGCACTGAAAGGGACAATGCCCTGGGGATTCGTGGGCTCCAGGACTGAAGTCAGCCTCGGGCCTCCACCGTGTCGGCCTCTCACACTGTCCTCCTAGTGCAGCACGCACACACACATGCATGTGTGTGGGCCAGCGCACGCTCACTAGCGTGGATGTCACACCCCTGCACCAGCATCACTGCCCGAGCAGAAGGGACTGGCAGGGTCAGTTCACCTGCACATGCGCAGACCATGTGCACCCACCCCATGATGCATGCACCGCCCCCCCCCACACCCGTTCTGTCTTACTCAGGAGCCCACTTACGTTCACACAGGTGGACAGACCCTCGTTCTGCCCCACGTCCCACACTCCCAGCAGGTGCCCATCCAGCACAGGCCAAACCCACGGGGCATAGCGCACCCAGTGACGGTGGCCTCCCCACCTCCCAGCACCCCACCTCATGGAGCCCCACTCCCTGATCAGTGTTTGAACAGCTGTCCTTTGTCCCCTGAGCACTGGGGGAGCAGGCCATGGGCGGCCTCGAGGGAGAATGTCACCCTCTCCAGCCCCTCCTGCCCCCAGCCTGCCTTTGTCAACCAAAAGAGTGCTTGGGGGGAACCTGCTGTCCTGCCCTCCTAGCTGGTTTCCCCTCCAGGGCTCTGGGCAATGAGTGAGCCTCGGGCATTTCTCCTTGCCCTGACGCCCTTGCCCTGGCCTTATCAGTGGGCGTGGGTAGAGAGGACAGGGGCTGCCTCTCGGGGAGGCCTGTTCTAGAAGCATCCACCCGTCCCTCCCCTTCCTCTCCACCCGCCCAGCCCCTCACATCTGCTGGTGGCCCCACCTCTCAGCCTTTGTCCAGGCTGTTTACCCCCCCCCAACTTGCCCCTTAGCAAGGACCCGTTCCTCCCTCTCCAGGAAGCCCTCTGGGTTCTCTTCCCTCATGGCCTAGAGGCACCTGCACCTCACCCCTACCACACCAAGATGTCCATTTCTTGCTCCCTGAACATGACCATGAGATGGGGAAATGTGGAGTCATGGGGAAGGTAGACAGCTGGGTTCCCATCATCCTGGCACCCCCAGAAGTGGCGGGGGGAGCCCTGGCCAAGGGCAAGACCTCTGCATGAGGAGGGTGGACGGGAGGGAGAGACCCAGGGAGTGCGGTGCCTCTATCTTCAGGCCTCCAGGAGTGAATCAGGTCCCTGGCCTTCATTCAAGAGTAAAGGATGCCACCACACACATGAGGAAGTTAATAAATTTCCTCCCCTCCCCTCCTCACCCAGAAGGCTGCCAAATTCTAGATGGTAATGTTTTGCGCGATAGTGAAATCAGCGTATCCATCAACACACTCCCTGCTCATCAGCTGCCTTGAGTCTGAGTATTTTGTAGGTGCTCCGTGGTAGCCTAAGGTTTACCTTGTTTCCTGGGCCCTGGCAGCCTGGACACCCTTTGCCTCTTCACTGGAGGGCCAACAGGGGTTTTTGAAATGACCCTGTGGATGGGGAAAATGGAGCAGGCTCTGTCCAGGGTGAGGTCCCTGAGAAGCTTCTAGCACGGTGTGTTAATGCAGGCTGGGAGGTCAGGAGCCCCATGCCAGCCAATGAGACCTGAAAGCTTAGTCCCAGCCTGGTAGAAGGTTAAGGGCAATGTGCCAACATGAGGCTGACCTGAGCTTAGTTCAGATGTTGCCATTTACTGGCTGTGTGACTACAGGCTCCTCTCTGGTCTGTAAAATCGGGCTCATGTTGTCTTCTGTGCTGATCAACAAGGTTTGGGTTGAGGATGCAATGATATAGAAAGAATGTATAGATACAATGGAGAGTGGAACAAAAGTGTCCTGGGAAATTCAATGAGAACTTCGAACATCTTTTACAGAAGGCAGCAGAGTAAAGAGGAAACCTTGAACCAGCGCTCATATCTTGGTTCTATAACTTTGGTGCTGTGTGTGCTCTGAATCTGCTTCCTCATGTGAATGCATACTCTATTATCATGAAGGCATAATAGTCTTTCCCACCCTAGTGCCCACCTGGGACTCGCTGTGCTCCAGGAGAAAACTCCTCTGGCCAGAGCCTGCCACCACAGAACATGGTCTGTCCTTCTCTGACCCCAATCCACAATGACACTTGAAGCAGATGGAATGAGAGGGGCAAGCTAGGGAAAAGCTGTGGAAGCTTGGTTGGATGCCAGGGAGCAGTGACAGTAAAGTGAGGTCCTGCCTGCCCTCCTGGTGGTCGTGCTCCGGCAGAGGGGTGCATGTTGGAACATATGCTATGAAGGGCAAACAGGCACGGGAGGGGATAGGTGTGGCAGGAGGCTGTTCTGGTTTGGATGTGAGGGGTCCCCAAAAAACTTAGCTGTGAGACAATGCAAGAGGGTTCGGAGGACAAATGATGGGGTTGTGAGAGTCTTAACCCCTCAGTGAATTAATCCCCTGATAGTGATTGACTGAGTGGTGACTGAATTGGTGGGGTGTGGCTGGGGAGGAGGGTCATGGGCCAATTATTTGGGATATATATTTGTATTTGGCAAGTGGAGCCTCCCTCTGCTTCCTGATCATCATGTGAGCCCCTTCCCTCCACCACACTCTTCCGCCATGAGGTTCAGCTCACCTCAAACCTTGAGGAATGGAGCCTGCTGTCTGTGCATTGAGACCTCTAAAACCCTGAGCCCCCAAGGCAACTTTTCCCTCTCTACAATTGTTCTGGTTGGGTCCTTCCATCGTGCAGCAAAAAAGCTGACTAAAACAGACTATTTTCAATCAGGTGGCAAGGAAATCTTCCCATATGGTGTCACAGGATACAGAGGAACAGACTGACCCAAGGTCAGCCAGCTAGGTTCTGGAACATTCCAGGGGTCTGCCCCTTCTCTCTGCACCACGCTGTGTCCAGGGTCCACTCACACTTTCTCCATGGCCTTGTCCTACTCGTGCCCACACCTCGGCACGGACAGCCCAGCTGGCTAGCCCTTTCTTCTCTCAGGCAGCTGAAGCTGCTGGGAGGATCTGAACTCCAGCCAGCCACGGCACTCTCGGGTCCGTCCCTGCCCAGTCGTGGGGAGGAGGCTCAGGACCCTCTCCTCGGGGGGGGGGGGCATGTTGGGGGCCAGGAACTTACAAAGGCAAATAATGTCTGGGTAAACATTGGCTGCTGATAGCTCCAGCTGTGAGGGCCAACGATGTCCCCTTGGTCCAGATGTTGGCCTCACCCACCTCCCTCCTGTGGCAGTACATTTGAAGAGGACCTTGGGGGCCAGCAGAGAGCAACACAGAATGCGGGGTGGGGAGGGGGCTGGTAGGCCACCCAGCACAATCCGTGCACAGCTAGCCAGCATGGTCCTCTGCCTCCAGGGTTGTCCGGACAGCAGGGGTCACTCCTGGGCTGAGAGTGTACCAGGGAACATGGGGCCACAGCCTCCCCTGTCCAATGTCTCAGATTTCCTGGCTGGGAATGAAAACTGAATCCAGAGGTGGAACCAATGCCTGGACCCTACGCTCTCCCAGGATACAGTGAGCTCCTTGTCTCTGGAGATTTGTCAGCAGAGTCTGCACCTTCAGAGCTGGCGAGAAGCAGGCTACTCAGGACATTGGAGAGGGTTGGGACCAGAGCCTTCTCTTGGATTCTTGCCAATTGCCCAACCCTTGATCCTGAAGCCCACAGGGTGCCCACTTCACCCTCCCCTCCAGCACCAGGAGAGTCTAGAACTTCCTTCTTCAAATCTCCCTTCCCTGAGTGGGTCAACGTCTTGATGGGACCCTCCCCCGCCCCAGGTGCACACCGACACTTCTCCTAATGCATCCTGGCTGGCCGGCTGGGAGCCACAGACAAGCACTGTCACATGAGGGGACATAAGGGGGCTCTCACATTTCCCACGCCTGGGCTCCTGGGCCCCCAGCATTCATGATGGCTGATTTCAACATGAAAGGGCCCCTTGAGAAGGAGAGCCCCCCTCCCTTTCCCCCTCGCCTCTGCTAAGCCCCACTCTGCAGCTAACCACTGTCTGAGCCTCCCTCCCTCTGGAGCACCCTCTCACTCACCTGCCAAGCCTTCCCCAGACTGCTGCAGCCTCACCTCGCAGCCTCCGCAAGCCAGAATGAGAATCCCAAGGTGGGGTGGGGGGCTCAGGGCTCCATACTGCAGAGGAGGAGGGGGGGCCTGTCTGTTTTAAAGGTATAAGCCATTTGGCCAACCATAGGCCAGAATGACTGAATAAATCTTTGTGGGTGCTTTAATGCTCTGAGGACAGGAGGTCTCCCAATCTCAAATCCAAAGACAGGCAGAGCAGTGAAATTTCCCATGAGGCCTTCCAGGCATCTGCCCTAAATTTTCAATGTGGCAACTTTTTAAAACTTTTATTTTGACCTAATTTTAGATTTACAGAAAAGTTGCCAAAAATAGAACAGATAGCTTCAGTAGACCCCTCACCTAGCCTTCCCTAATATTCACATCTTACATAACCCTAGTAAATGATCACGCCTGAGAACTTATCCTTAGTTCAGTACTATCACCTGAACTTCACATCTTTTTGGAAGCTGGGTACTGTCGCGACCCCTTGCCCACAAGGAAGACGCAACTCAGGAATCTTCTTTCAGCAGTTTATTCAGGCCCTTGATATTTCTTCTAATTCCTCGTTGGATGCCCCTCACAGCCTTAATAAAGCATCCCAAGCCCCAATGCGAAGCTGCCACGTGGAACTTTCTCACAGGGTGCTGAGCAACCATGCACCAACTCTCCCAAACAAGGAGTTGTTTGTTACAGACCACAGTGGAGCCAGCGCCATCTTGCAATGGCGACCATAATCTGCAGAAACGGCTCACCACAGTTCCCCCCTTCTGTTTTCTGAAAACCATACAGGCGAGAGTAGAGGTCCTATCCCACTGTGCAGAAGTGGCTGCATAGTATGGCTCAGTCCTAAGGAGGGCCCTTCCCCAGATCTGAAGCCATATCAGCCGACGCCTTTTTTCGTGGGGCGGGGCGTGGACATCAAACCCGCATGCAATAGGACATGCTCTCCTTGAGGTCCACTTCAAGGATCACTCAAGTGCAGTGCCTTGCCTCGCATCCTGTATCGTGACGAAGGTGGATGAAGGGGGACAGCTGAGGCTGAACTGTGGCTGTACACAACGACAAACGAGTTGACAGCACCCTGAAAGAAAGGCACGGACTTTAAGGTGATAGAGAAGCATTAGTGTGGAAACCCACCTGCGTGCAATGGCAGCAAGACCGGCAGAGTGCAAGGGCTTTCCAACACTAAGAGAATAACGAGGAAAGACATGCCGATCCCAGTGCAATGTTATAATAACTTGGGGTGCAACGACCATGTCAAAGATTTACTGTTTAAGATGCGCAAGCCAGACTTGAGGTGAATTGCCATTTTCTAAAGCTGCAAGAGCTTGGATGATCATAGCCTTATCGTGAGCATTGCGGGCCTTGAGGCGACAGAGAAACCACAAACAGAGAAACATACCGAAGCAACACATTGCACCAAAAATGCCTACCCCCACCCACTCTTTAAAAAGGAAAAAGCAGAAGATGTCCAATCGGTGAATTGACCCAAAGTCACGGGATCAACACGGGTGCTATTCAAGACAGCTATCTGGGTTAGTTGAGACTGGATCATGTCTTCTGCTTCCATGGACCAATTTCCAGCCAAATATTCACCAATGATGCGGGAAGCATTCCTGGAATCATTAAATCTGACAGAGGTTATGCATAAATGTGCACGTTGGTCAACACAACCCAAAAGTACTAAGTCAGCCAATTCTTCTACCTGAGTTTGGAGTAAGTCTATTCTTTGGTTGGCAGCTAAAATCCCTGACAAAATATGTTGATTAATTGTATTTTGGGATTCAAGTATGGTGGAAGTTTGTTGGACAACTTGATTAATGGTGGCAGCAGTTTGTACTTGATTGGCCATAGCCATTTCAGCCGTAACCGCTGCAGCAGCAGATACCGTCACAGCTGTCACTATAGCCGCTGTGATTCCAAAGTCTCTGCGGACTCTAAGTAGCTCAACAATAGGGAACTTATCAGGATCCGCAGTGACCGAGATTGGGACAAAAGTTGGAATTTTCATAAACACTTCTACAGTCCAGGAACCATTCCAACACTCAGATAAGAGACAGGTAGTATGAGAACAATCCAGCATCCCCGATGATGTGGCCTTAGCCAAAAGGAATAAGAACGGGGATTGGACACAGACCATTGCAGGAGGCAATGTGGCATTATACAACAGAGAGTTGAATGAAACAGATGTAAGTCTATTACCTTGTTCACTTTCCCTAACAGTACCAGAAATATTAGCCAGCCAACTTTTGGCTCCTAGCAACTGAGCCAGTGCAGAAATATCGGCTGAAGCCCCCTTTTCATTGGAAATCAGCCATTGAAACCAGGACCAACCTACTCCTGTAGAGGAGCTGGCACTATTGTTAAAGTTATAAACATACTTATTAAGAGAGGGGGAAAGGGAGAAACCTTTAGCAACTTGATGTTTCTCCCAAGAATGATCCTGACAAGGCGTAAATGTTGGGGGGAAACCAAGATTAGGGGAACAGTAAGGAGAGGCCTTGAAATGAGTGGCATTATAAATACTACTAGAAGAAGGAGGCACTGGGATTAGTACCTCGGAGATAATAGCCAAGGTAGTTATGTTAAGAGCAGAGCTGCTGTTTGCGGGGGGTCTCTGAGCCTGATTGCTTCCCCGAAGCTACCTTGTTCAATACAGCACTGATAATGCTTCCTGAGACCTCATTGGACCGCAATGGGTCCTCCCAGTTAGTCAAATTTTTGGTCTTAAGGCTAATGCAATTAGCGTTTCTAAGGCTGAAACAAAAAAACTCCTGTGAGATTAATTTGAGATTGATTAAAAATTCTCTCCATGTCCCCTCTAGGAGAGGCACAGGGAGCAGACATCTCACATGAGGTTGAAAAAAGAGTGGGGAGGACACTAGAATTACCATGAACCGGCATCGGCATTGGCCAGGCCCGTGCCACTGCCCACCACTGCATTGGTGTCGCCTGTGCCATCGGCACCAGCACCAGAGCCAGAGCACTTAGCAGAATGAAGATCCTCATCACAGGATTGTTGTGGTATCTCTTGTTGCTGGTCAGTTGATGTCGAGACTCTTCTTGTCAAGCGTTCAGGGACCCACAACGGTTCCGTACGATCCTGGGGAAAAACACATACAGATCCTCGTGCCCATGTCAGCACGGGGTCAGGGCCGTTCCATTGGCCCGTAAGAACATCCTTCCACTTAACATAGCCAATCACAGAGGGCTGAGGGGACACATGTCTATCGGCCGCAGAGCGACCATGAATATCCAAATTTAAAAAATTAATGGTAAAGAGAGCTAAGGACAGGCGTTCTTTAGGAGTGTGTTCAGCTCCTATTTTTCCTCTTTTTGTTTTTGTAAAGTTTCCTTTAAGGTGCGATGAGCACGCTCAACAATGCCTTGTCCTTGAGGATTATAAGGCAAACCATGAGTAAGTTGCACTCCCATAGTAGAACAAAAAGCTGTAAATTGTCTGCCAGTATAAGCAGGTCCATTATCAGTCTTAAGGGATGCAGGTGCACCCCATGCTGCCCATGCCTCTAAACAGTGAGTAATGACATTACGTGCCTTTTCTCCCGATAAAGCAGAAGCATGGATAATTCCAGAGCACGTATCAATGGAAACATGCACATACTTAAGGTTACCAAAGTCAGGTATATGTGTCACATCCATTTGCCAAACAATCAATGGCTTTAATCCCCGTGGGTTTACTCCATAATTAGGGGGATGAAGAAATGTGACACACTGAGGACATTGCAATACTATCTGCCGAAAAACGCCTGTGCAGCGTTAATGCATTAACATGGAAGTTTTGGTGAAACAACTTAGCCCCCTCTAAGGAGGAAGCCAAGCATATTAATTGGCCTCTAGTGGCTAAGTCCGCACATGCATTACCCTGGGATAACGGACCAGGAAGAGAGGTGTGAGCCCTGATGTGCATTGGATAAAAAGAAGCAGTGCAGTTAGAGATAAGCTGTTGAAGCTGAGTAAAGTAAGCAGACACATTGTGGGCATCACTAATAGTTCTCACGGCCTCCAGGACTTTTAGTGTTTGTACCACATAGCTGGAGTCCGAAATAAGATTAAAAGGAAAAGAACACTGTTTAAAAACTTCAATAACAATTTGTAGTTCTACCCATTCTGGATTTCCAGGAGCAAATTGATGCTGGATAGGGGGAGAGTCATTAATTACGTAGGCTCCCATTCCAGACTTGGAACCATCAGTAAAAATGTTAACAGCCCCCGTGTTTGGGCATGGAAGGCTCTCCTCGAAACACCCCCACCGTACGGCGGCGGGTCCGGAGGATCATTTTTTTTTTCTTTCTTCTTCTGAGCTCCTGTTTATTTTTGTTCCCTTCTCCCATAGTTAGACTCCCTAGCTGCCGAGACAGTCTTCCGAGCTCCTCCTCCTCATCGTCCTCCTCTTCTGACCCACTTTTGCATGAGAGTGTGCGCAATGTACTGAGATCTGGATACAAGCGCTTCCTCCCCCGTTTCTCGCTCTGCACATTCCCTTCCTCCTGAAATATCTCACTCCGTGCCAGAGACAATCGCCTCCTCCCCTGTTTCTCGCTCCGCACACTGCCATCCTCCTGAAATACGTCACTGCCTGCCGGAGATAATTGTTTCCTCCCCTGTTTCTCGCTCCGCACACTCCCACCCTCCTGAAATACCTCACTGCCTGCCATTTCTGATCTTTCTTCATGTAATTGCTCTAAAACTTCTTGTCCTTTAGTAAGTGCTTCCTGACATCTGCCATCTGCGAGGCAACTACGGATCATCTTCTAAAGGGGTATCACCCCACCCTCTAATATGCCCTGCTCAGAAGCAAAGTCAAGATCTGTGCCTAACTTATCCCAGCTAGGTAGAGTAAAGCTGCGCGAGAACGGAAACCACGGTGCAGCAATATCTGTCTTCTGTAAAAATCTCTGTAAAGTACTACGTTTCACTTCTAGGCCCTTGGAAAGTAACAGGTTATCTAGGGCCAGGAGAAGCGGACTTGAAGATACGGCACCCATGACACAACAAAAGACGCACAAAAAACAAAAGGGAAAGTAAGAGCGAAAGTACACATTGCAGCTGCAATAAGATGTAATGCTCTCTCTGGCTTTACAGAGGAGCTGCCGCTTTGATAGCGGGTCCCAATTACCTAGGACTAATCTCCGCTTTGATAGCGGGTCCCAATTAATCTGGGACTAATCTCCGCTTTGATAGCGGGTCCCAATTACCTGGGACTAATCTCCACTTTGATAGCGGGTCCCAATTATCTAGGACTGATCTCCGCTTTGACCGCGGGTCCCACTTACCTAGGACTAACCGGTGCACCACCCCTGACTGCTGAAAGTTCTGGTACCCGGGTTTTCAGCACCACTTGTCGCGACCCCTTGCCCGCAAGGAAGACGCAACTCAGGAATCTTCTTTCAGCAGTTTATTCAGGCCCTTGATATTTCTTCTAATTCCTCGTCGGATGCCCCTCCCAGCCTTAATAAAGCATCCCAAGCCCCAATGCGAAGCTGCCACGTGGAACTTTCTCACAGGGTGCTGAGAAACCATGCACCAACTCTCCCAAACAAGGAGTTGTTTGTTACAGACCACAGTGGAGCCAGCGCCATCTTGCAATGGCGACCATAATCTGCAGAAACGGCTCACCACAGGGTACAGTGGTGCATGTCCGTAATCCCAGCAGCTCAGGAGGCTGAGACAGGAGGATAGGGAATTCGAGGCCTGCCTCAGGAAATTAACAAGGCCCTAAGCAATTTAATGAGATGCAGTCTCAAAATTTAAAAAAAATGAAAATAAAAAAGGGCTGGGGATGTAGCTCAATGGTAAAGCACTCCTGAGTTAGACCCCCAGTACCTAAAACAAAACAAAAAAGCTCTTATTGGAATCTCCCATTTTTCTACCAAGATCATTTCCTTATTCCATCACCCCATTCTGGACCCCGCACTGCATTTAGTTGTTATTTCTCTTTTGTGTCCCTGATCAATTGGTTGCCACAGTCCGGCTGCATCAAAATAACCAGGGGGTGACGAACAACTTGTGTAGATTGATACAGCAGGAGTCGGAGCCATTTATTGTAGGACAGGAGGGGTATATATACATTCCACACAGCTTATCTTAATTAACATAAACTAGATACAGCAGTCAACCAATAAGAAATCTCCACAGTTAATGGCTCGCTAGCGCCACCTCACAAACCACTCCCTCTGGCAAAATGCCATGCGCCATCCTGACTTGTTTACAGACCTTAACATTGGTGACATTCCCTCAGCCTATACTCATCTTTCATGATCTTGACAGCACTGAGGAACAAGTGTTTTGTAGAACTGTGGGTTTCCTTGTGTTTTCTCAAGATCAGAGGGAGGCTCTGCAGTTTTGGCAATACCACAGAAATGGTGGTGGCTCCTTCTCAGCTCACCATATGAAGAGGCTCATGTCTTCAACATGTTTGATTACTGGTGGTGATGACCTTGATCACTTAGTTAAGTTGATGTCTAAAGGGTCTATCCACTATAAAGTTACTATATTTTTCTTTTGAATTAATACATATCTTGGGGAAAATACTTTGATATATATGTGCAACTATTCATAACTTTACAATTTAATTTACACATATATCTTTTTTAATTTGTTTAGTTGTTGCATGAAATCCTGTGATTGGAAGAGGCCAGGTAAAACCTGGTGGATGCTCGAGAACAGAATTCAAAAATGTAGCTCCTGATACCTGTATCCACACCATTCTATTTTATTTATTTATTTATTCTTTTTAACAAAAAATTTATATTGGAACACAGTTTGCAAGGTATTTGTTGAAAGCTACTAGATTTGAACTCCAAATAGGTCATATTATCCATAATATTTGCTCCTGGTGATTTATAGAGCATCATCATTCAATAATTTTTGTGATTATGGAAATGTTCTATGTCTATCCTGCCTAATTCAGTAGCTTCAAGCACATGATATTTTGGCATGTAGATCCTGTGACAGAAAAAGCTGAGTTTGTCAATTTAATGAATTACATGACCAATGGCCACAAGATTGGGGAGCACCATTCTAGGACACTAAGGCAGAAAATGGAAGCATTTCCTCTAAAAACTGGAAAAAGACAGGGATGCCCGTTTCCACAACTTCTATTTAACATATTTCTTGAAACACTGGCCAGACCAATTAGACAAATAAAATAAATTAAAGGGATATGGATAAGTAAGGAAGAACTCAAATTAGCACTATTTGCAGACAATATAATTCTATACCTAAAAGACCTGACATATTCCATCAGGAAACTGCTAGAACTAGTAAATGAAGTCAGTAAAGTAGCAGGATATAAAATCAACACCCATAAATCAAAGGCATTTCTGAATATCAATAAAAAATCCTCTGCAAAGGAAATGAGAAAAACTACTAACTTTGAATAGTATAAAAATTATAAAATCCTTGGGAATCAACCTAACAATAGCTGAAAGATCTCTCCAATGAAATCTACAGAACCCTATGGAAAAAAGATAAAAGATGACATGAGAATATGGAAAGATCAATTTTTTTTCTTAAATAGGCAGAGTTAATATTGTCAAAATGACCACACTACCAAAAGCACTATACAGATTTAATGTAATCTCAATCAAAATCCCAATGACATTCCTCAGAGAAATAGAAAAAGCAGTCATGAAATTTATCTGACAAAATAAGAGACCCAGGATAGCTAAAGCGATTTTTAGCAAGAAGAGTGAATTAGGTGGCATCTCTATACTAGACCTTAAACTATGCTACAGATCAATAATAACAAAAAACAGTATGGTATTGGCAACAAGATAGACTTGTAGACTAATGGTATAGAATAGATAACACATAGACCAATGCCCATAATTAGAGCTCTCTTATATTTGACAAAAAGCATAAAAGATGTACATTGGAGAAAACGATATCCTCTTCAAAAAATAATGATGGGAAAATTGGAAATTTATATACAATAAAATAAAATTAAACCCCTCTCTCTCACCATGCAAAAAAAAACTCAACCCAAATTGAATCAAGGACCTAAAAATTGAACCAGAGACACTGTGTATATTAAAAGAAAAATAGGCCCAAATCTATCTGGTTAGTGCCTGACTTTCTTAATAAGACTTCAGAGCACTATGATTTAAATTAAGCAACAATAAATACTATAGATCTAAATTAAAAAAGGTTCTTTTCATCAAAAATCTTGGATTCTAAGGGTGGTGATTCTCCACCCCTTGGCCCAAGTGAATAGGTCAGAGGACATAACTTATTAAGGCTGTGTTAACCATGTTTATACTTACTGCATAGGTAAGTTTCTCCTCCCAGAATCTGGATGTCACACCAGTCTCAAGTCTAGTGAGGCAATTAGAGAAATTACACACTCATCACAGAGTGGACAAGACAAAGAAGTTGGCTATAGGTCTTCTTGTACACATCCTGGGGATGGCTCTAGAACTAGGACCAGGTCCCTGTAACATAAAACCATCTACTCATGACATAGGGACCCTCTTCTAGCCTATGCATATAATAAAAACATCACTGTTCATCTGAGTGTGTGCATATATGTATATGTGTGCACCGTTATAAAGTGTGTGCCCAGCTGTGCCTCCCATCCTGGCCTCATGCCCTCCCCCGACCCTAGATGACCTTTACAAATCTGCTACAGCAAAACCAATACCTATGTTTAGCATAATTTTCTTAGTTTGAAAGAAATGTTCTCAGTTATCCTGTCAATAGAGTATCCTTGGGCCTCAACTATATCTACATGTATGGCTTTCTAATTTTGTTTTCAAATTAAATGATATAATAACAGAAAGGGCCTCATTAATTGAAAAAAGGCTCACCTAGATCTCAGTGAGTGAGATGATTCTTGGAGTCTTGACCTTCCTCTGGAGAAATGTGGAAAATTGGATCAACAAATGGTTGCTTTTATGTGTGGTGGGAGAACACTTCCCCCTTAGATATGGGAAGGAAGTCCCCAGTTTGAAGAAAGTACACACTGAGTTGATGGGGAAATTCTCCACTATGCACAGCAAATGTGCACGGTGGAGTAAAATAGTTGTAGCAGAGGTTATAATGAGGAGTAGGAAGAAGATGGTGATGGTGATGGTGATGGTGATATACACAAAGTTGAACTGCTGTGCCAGAGCAACAGCTGTTCTGATGACATTTCTACTATTGCTATTGGAGCAGAGGAAAGCATCAGTCTTGATTCCAGCATAAAATGTGAAGGTGGTAAATGCACCAAAATGTGTCACAAAAGTTTCTGTAGCCTGGAAACATTGAAGAATAGCTATAGTTTATTCAATAGGCTCCACTTTCTATTAAAACACAAGGCTTAGAGACAGATTTTCATACTAAGACTCAGTTACAGGAAATACACCAGTGTCCCTCCATGCATGGGACAAAAGCTGCCTCTCTGTGCTGTGCAGGACAGGGTGCAGCTGGCACAGCGAGGCAGTACTCCTGTCCACAATATTTCAGGTGACAGAGGCTTTTGGTGTCATCTAGAAGAAATGGCAAGCTCTTGGCCTCCTCTATCAACAAATAGCAGCAGAGGTACTACTCCAGGTCAGAGGATAGAGTTGCCCAGAAAACACAAAGAAGAGGCTCGGGTGGGGGTTCAGGACAGAAGATTAATAGTCAGGCATTGAACTGGAAGTCAGAACAGTTCATCCTATGCCCTGGACTGTAACCTGAGTCTGAGCGCTGAATCGTTGGGTCTCTCCAGGACATTCAAAGAAGCCCAGGACATAGAACAAGACTCACCTAAGAAAGGTCCTGGAGGAACCTGGCCTCAGGTATCAGCCTGAGTAGATTTTGTAGGGCTGAAAATCACACAAGAAACAAAGCTGAGGTGCAAGTACCTTAGAAGGGATCTCTGGAAGGTACGTGTATAAATATCCCTTAAGCAAAGAGGATCCTTTCACTTAAGCAAGTTCAGGCCCATGATCATACCTTAGGCTCTGAGGCAAGTTAGATTGTAGAGCACTCTGCAGAGTCTCCTCAAGGAGGCTGTGCATGCTCCATCCAGGGAAGGGGCCAAGTATCCCCTCCCCCACCTGTTACTGAACATGATCAAAGAGCCTTAAGGGATGATGTGAGTGGACATGGAAGGAGAGGCCAGGGAGGAGTGGGAAGGCATCTCTGCAAGTTCAGAAGCAGGCTTCCTGACTGTGTCTTCAGAGCCCAAAACACCTGGATCTTCTGTTCTATGCTGTCATAATTATCCAAAGAGCTGCTCTTCCCATTAGAGTGGGAAGGCACACTGGAGGAGCAGAAGCATGTGCTCACAGATGCAGGCCCATTGCTGCCTTCCAGGGTGGTCTTGGAAACACCCCGGATTGCTTCAGTGCACATCAACTCAGCAGAAGTGTCTGCCCCGCCAAAATCACTTCCATAGGCTCCCTCCTGGTGGTGGTGTTTCCTGGAGGTGCAGCAGCTGTGGCATCCTTTGGTGGCTTGGAGAGGTGGTAAGAGTCCAAGCCCTTTGGGATGAGGTCTGTGTCCCTGGAGACTGCTGAGTTCCTCTTGCTGGGTGTTCTCCTGGGGGCTTCAGTGAAGACACTTTTCAGTGAGCTACCCAGGCTGCTGGCAACTTTCAGCCCCTTCTTGATGAGCTGGGCTCTTGTTGCTGGACTCCTTCCTGGTTTTCTCCAACTGACACAGCTGGATGGCCTCTTGGATGCTATCATTGCTGCTAGAGTCAAGACCTTGTGCTGGGGCTCCAGGGACCTGGAGCTGCTGCCCCTCCCTTCAGCCCTGCAGTTCCTATTGCCCGTGCCCCTACACTGTGCTGCCTGGGGCTTGGGGACAGCAGACCTTGTGCCGCCCAGGTTCTCAGCTCTCTGGTAACCTTAGGCCTGAGGCTGCTGGGTGCTGTGCTAATCTTTTCTGATCTAAAAGTTTATGAAAGAAAAACTCCTAACAGGCTCCATCAGACTGTGTCTAGCAGCACCATGACAGGGGGCTCCTGGGTGGGTTTCAGTGTGGATTGGGGAGAATTTTCATTTGACTTTGTTTTCGTATCCACAGACCTGTCACACTTTTGGTTTTCATGTTGTCTTGTCTCATTGAGAAATAGTTCTATTTCTGCTTGGATGCTCTGCTCAAAGGAGTCATCGCTGCTCACCCTGACTGGGAAGTCTGAGCCCTGTTTCCCACAGGCCTCCAGGGGCTGCCAGGAACATTGCATGATGCCGGGGTAAGTTTTAGGGGAAACAGGGTGGGCAGGGTGCAACTGTGTGGAGGGTCTGTTTTGCCTCTGCTATCCTCCCTGAAGCCCTGCCAGAGTGAGCCCCATTGGGCATGGGCTATTGTTCTAAGGAGAGCAAGAACCAGAATCCTTCTACATAGCCCTGCCTAAATGCACACTATTATGATGTTTTTATTTAACAGATGTGTCCTGGTAAATATGATTTTTGTAGCTTTTTGTAAATTAGTTATACTGCTGTAAAAAATATTTTTGAAAAATGTTGTCTTTTGTTTTTGGAGTGTGTTCCTAACTGCGTCTTTCTGTGGTCCACTCAGGAGCCAATGCTGGACATGCAGTTTGATTCTTACCTTCACGGTGAGGGTCACCCTGGCTGGAACTCTGGTTAGTTGGTAGTTCAGATGCTCAAGTCTGAGGAGGCAGTGGCCGCCTTCCGGGAAGCACTAAAATGCCCTAGTGTCTGTCAGAAGCTCCCAGAACAATGCTTTTAATAAAAGACACAATGGTACCTAACAGCCAGAGCAGTTCCTCTTAAAATTGTAATCACAGCCTTGGATTAGTCAAATGTTTCTAAGCACAGTGACTAGGAATCAAACTGACCAGCCAGTGTGTGCCTCTTGAGACCCCATTGAGACAGTGGCTCTCTCTGCAGCCTAGTCCTTCTGTGTCCTGTCTCCTGCAGTCACTAGGTGATTCTAACATCTACAAAAACCTCTTTTTGTAGGAGACCTGCTGTTCTCCTCTTTTGATCACTATGCTAAGAGATCACACCGCATGTGCATTTTAACTGTCCTTTTCTTGATTTGTGCACACAAGTGAATAAGTACAGCAATTAGGTGGTTTGCTCCATAGACAAATTTGCCAGAGCTCAGTGCTGGGGACAAGCCTTGCATACCTACATATCTGCCATCCAGGAGCTGCAGCCCAGTCAGGGCTCTGAATATTGACAGAGCCACTGCTGTTAATTCCTCCTGCCACCCACCTCCTGGGTCAGAAGGGTGCTGATTGTAGGCCATGGCCTCTGGTCCCCTGAGTCAAGGCCAGGTGTTGCTACCTTGGTTTCCTTACCTTCTGCCCGGTGGTACTAAGTTATCCATGGTCGCTGAGGGAAAAGGTACGCTGGCCACTGATGTCCTCCAGTCACCCCATGTTCTGCAACTCTTATTCAGCTGTAAGGCAGAGTCTACCTTTTCGCCAGAGGATATTGTTGGTATTCTAATGTGGATGTGAGTCTTGTACAACTCCTGCACACCTGGGTATAAACAGAAACCCAATTCTGTACCCAAGTGCAGACCCCCACCCACAGTGAGCATCAGCTGGGTTAAGCTGCAGTCCTGAGTATCTCAATGTGCCTGTGATAGCTTCCTTGTGGTGCATTCACACACTTAAGTGTTTATGAGAAAAACAGTTCCATGTAATACATGTTCTTTTATTTAATTTACTTTTTTTATTAGTTTTTCACAACATTACAAAGCTCTTGACATATCATATTTCACACATTTGATTCAAGCCGATTATGAACTCCCATTTTAACCCTATATACATATTATTGCAGATTCACACCGGTTACACAACCATTTTTTTACCTACTGCCATACTAGTGTATATTATATTCTGCTGCCTTCCCTATCCTCTACTATCCCCCCTTCCCTCCCCTTCCCTCCTCTCCCCTCCCCTCCCTTCCCTTCTTCTCTCCCTACCCCATCTACTGTAATTCATTTCTCTCTCTTGTTTATTTTTCCCTTTTCCCCTCACTTCCTCTTATATGTAGTTTTGTATAACAATGAGGGTCTCCTTCCTTTATCATGCAATTTCCCTTCTCTCTCTCTTTCCCTCCCCCCTCTCGTCTGGGTTTAGTGGTGATCTTCTTCTCATGCTCTTCCTCTCTATTCTGTTCTTAGTTGCCCTTCTAATATCAATGAAGACATTTGGCATTTATTTTGAAGGGATTGTCTAGCTTCTCTTAGCATAATCTGCCCTAGTGCCATCCATTTCCCTGCAAATTCCATGTCATTATTTAGTGCAGAGTATACTCCATTGTGTATAAATGCCACATGTTTTTATCCATTCATCTATTGAAGGGCATCTGGGTTGATTCCACAGTCTAGCTAATGTGAATTGTGCTGCTATGAACATTGTTGTAACAGTGTCCCTATTGTACGCTCTTTTAAGGTCTTTAGGGAATTGTCCAAGAAGGGGAATAGCTGGATCAAATGGTGGTTCCATTCCCAGCGTCCCCAGGAATCTCCATACTGCTTTCCAAATTGGCCGCACCAATTTGCAGTCCCACCAGCAATGTACAAGTGTACCCTTTTCCCCACATCCTCGCCAGCACTTGTTGTTGTTTGACTTCCTAATAACTGCCAATCTTACTGGAGTGAGATGGTATCTTAGTGTGGTTTTGATTTGCATTTCTCTGACTGCTAGAGATGGTGAGCATTTTTTCATGTACTTGTTGATTGATTGTATGTCCTCCTCTGAGAAGTGTTTGTTCAGGTCCTTGGCCCATTTGTTGATTGGGTAATTTGTTATCTTATTGCTTAATTTTTTGAGTTCTTTGTATACTCTGGATATTAGGGCTCTATCTGAAGTGAGAGGAGTGAAAATTAGTTCCCAGGATGTAGGTTTCCTATTTACCTCTCTTATTGTTTCTCTTGCTGAGAAAAATCTTTTTAGTTTAAGTACGTCCCATTTGTTGATTCTTGTTATTAACTCTTGTGCTATGGGTGTCCTCTTAAGAAATTTGGAGACCGACCCCACAATATGTAGATCAGAGCCAACATTTTCTTCTATCAGACACAGAGTCTCTGATTTGATATCAAGCTCCTTGATCCATTTTGAGTTAACTTTTGTGCATGGCGAGAGAAGGAGATTCAGTTTCATTTTGTTGCACATGGAATTCTAGTTTTCCCAGCACCATTTGTTGAAGATGCTATCCTTCCTCCACTGCATGCTTTTAGCCCCTTAATCAAATATAAGATAGTTGTAACTTTGTGGATTAGTCTCTGTGTCCTCTATTCTGTACCATTGGTCCACCCGCCTGTTTTGGTACCAGTACCATGCTGTTTTTGTTACTATTGCTCTGTAGTATAGTTTGAAATCTGGTATCGCTATACCACCTGATTCACACTTCCTGCTTAGAATTTCCTTTGCTATTCTGGGTCTTTTATTTTTCCAAATGAATTTCATGATTGCTTTATCTATTTCTAGAAAAAATGCCGTTGGGATTTTAATTGGCATTGCATTGAACCTATAGAGAACTTTGGGTAATATCGCCATTTTGATGATGTTAGTTCTTCCTATCCATGAAGAGGGTATATTTTTTCACCTTCTAAGATCTTCTTCTATTTCTCTCTTTAGGGTTTTGTAGTTTTCATTGTATAAATCTTTCACCTCAATAAACTTAAAGATGAGGACCATATGATCATCTAGATGTGGGTTCATCTTTGTGTCTTGTATTTTTGTGTTATTGTTCCACGTGTGTCCTTTGGTACCAACACCATGCTGTTTTTGTTACTATTGATCCATAGTATAGTTTAAATTCTGGTATTGTGTTGCCTTCTGCTTCATTCTTCTTGCTGAGGATTGCTTTGTCTATTCTAGGCCTCTTATTTTTGCAAATGAAATTTGTGGTTTCTTTTTCTAGTTATATGAAGACTACCATTCATTGGTAGAGATATAATGCTAATCAAAAGTACTCTAAGATTCTCACTCCCATCAGAATGGCAGCCATCAAGATTACAAACAACACTAAGAGTTGTCCAGGATGTAGGGGAAAAGGCACACTCACACATTGCTTGTGGGACTGTAATTTGGTGTAGCCAATCTAGAAGTCAGTATGGAGAGTTCATGGAAACTTACAACATAACCACCATTTTACCATGCTATCCCACTCCTTGGCTTAGATGTAAAGGACTGAAAAACAGCTTACTACAGGAACACAAACACATCAATGTTTATTGCAGCACAATTTATAATAGCTAAATTGTGGAACAAAACCAGATGCCCTTCAGTAGATGAATACACAGAGAAACTTTTATATAAATACACAATGGAATATTACTCAGAACTAAAAGAGAATAAAATAAAAGCATTTACAAGTAAATGGTTGGAGTAGGAGAATATAATTCTAAGTGAAGTAAGCCAATCGAAAAATATAAAAGGCCAAATGCTTTATTTGATATGAGGATGCTGATTCATAATGATGATAGCAGGGCATGGGAGAAATGGAAGAACTTTAGATAGGGCAAAGGGAAAGAAGGGGAATGGAGGGGGCATGGGGGTACAAATGATGGTGGAATCAGTTAGACATCATTACCCTAAGTACATATATGAAGACACGAATGGTGTGAAAATACTTTGTGTACAACCAGAGACTTGAAAAATGGTGCTCTCTACATCTAATATGAAATGAATTGCATTCTGCCATCACATATAACAAATTGAAATAAATAAATATTTTAATAGAAAATTGAATAAATAAACAAGGGGAGGAAATCCACCTTGTTTTCATGAAATTAAGAAATAAAGGCCGCCAGAGCCATGAGAGTGGAATTTGGCGAGCATGCCAGTGGCTTTCTCCACAAGGAGGTGGTCTGATTCATTAACAATGAAGCTCTCCTGAACAGTGGTGGCCCCGAGTTCTACATGGCATTTCGCTCTTGTCCCTGCAACAAGGTAGAGGAGTGGATTCGCACTGTGGTGGTGGACTTTCAGGTGCCTCGAGACCTCAAGAGGGAATGCACCTGAAGTGCCCTTGCCCTGGGCATGCGAGTGGTGGCAAGGCAGCGGGAGCAGCAGGGGCATCGTGCCTGTCTGCTGCAGTACCAACTGGAGGAGGGTGAGGCGGCTTGCTGGGCTTTGGCCTCTGAGCTGCAGTGGCTGTATGAGGACCGTGATGATGCTACTACTCAGCTGCACTTCACTTAGATTGTCTTTCAACAGGCAATGCATGAGCGTGAAGTGCTACGTGAGAGGCTACCTCAGGCTGAGAGGTCAGCCTTCGCAGATCCATTGCCCCCAAAGGTTGTACCTGTTATGGGAGCCCAACAGCATGGTGCTGTGGCATGGTCCCTGGAAGGAGAGGAGCAGGCAGAGGTGGTAGCACCTGGAACACAGGGCATACCACATTTGGAGGCCCAGATGCCAGCCCCAGCACCTTTGCTTTATGTGCCAGGACACCCAGGTCCTTGGCTCCAGGCAAGGCAACCCCTTGTGAAAATGTGCCCCATTCAGTGCCAATCCCAGTCGGATTCCCATACTAAACATCTCTACAAGCCCCTGTAGTAATGAAATCAGAATCAGCAGGAACAACAGCCACAGCAGTGACAGCAATTGCACCCCAGGTGCCTCCTCTTTTCAGCTATCCACCTGGCTTGTGGGCTCCAGTGGGTTGCCAGGTGGAAATGGCTCTTCAATGTGTCCAGAGTTACCTGTGTGTCCAGAGTTCCCAGAGTTGCCTTGTCCTGAGTTGCCTGAGTTGCTGGGGCCAGGATGAATATCCTGAGAACCTTCCATGCAGATGCAACCTGGGAGATAGAAAAAGCCCCAAGCAAAAAGAAGGTCCTGAAGGTCCACATGGAATGACTTCCCTGAGGGAAAGCATAAGCCAAAGCCAAAAAGAGGGTCAGGAGAGACCCAAAGGGAAATACCCCATGTGGCAGAGCATTAGCCTTTGCCTGGTGTTTTTAAATAAAAAACAAGAATGTCATTGGGATTTTAATAGGAATTGCATTAAATCTTTGTAAAAGTTTTGGTAGTATGGCCATTTTGGGCTATATTAATTCTGCCTATCCAAGAGCATGAGAAATCTTTCCATCTTCTAAGATCTTTTTCAATTTTTTTTCTTAGTGTTCTATAGTTTTCATTGTAGAGGTCTTGCACCTCTTTTTTTAGATTGATTCCCAAGTGTTCTATTTATTTGAGGCTAGAGTCAATGGGGAGGTTTTCCTACTTTCTCTTGCTGTGGATTCATCGCTTATATATAGAAATGCATTTGATTCATGGGTATTGATTTTATATCCTAATTTGCTGAATGTATTTATTGGTTCTAGAAGCTTTCTGGAGGAATTTTTTGGATCTTCTAAATATAGAACTATGTCCTAGGCAAGGGGTGATAATTTGAGTTCTTATTCTATGCAAATCACTTTAATTTCATTCATCTGTCTGATTACTCTGACTAGAGTTTCAAAGAGGGCATCCCTGTCTTGTTTCTGTCCTTAGAGGGAATGCTTTCTCCTTTTCTCATTTAGTAATAATGTTGGCCTTGGGTTTAGCATAGATAGCTTTTACAATGTGAAGACTTTGCATACATTGTTTGTATAGACATCACCATGTGCATGTTCAAACATGAGTGTTTGTGGTATGAGATGACAGGTTAGGATGAGAAGCAAAAGAATGGATTCCACAGCAGGAGTCATGGAAGAGGAAGATAAATTCAAATGATTGGATTAAATCCTACTAAATAGAAAATAGTTTTGTTTTCAAATTTAAAATAAGGGGGATGTGATCTTAAAATTTCTCCTTCCTGAAAATTTCCTCAACTCTTAAAAGATAATACTTTGTATATATTTTCATTCTGAATCAAAAAGACATTTTAATTTTCTCTATCTACAAATGTTTGGAGGTTCAGAAAGATTGAGACATGTGTTGGTTTAGAATTACAAACCGGAAATGGAATCTTCTTTGATTCTCAAAACTATAGCTATGCATCCCTTTCATCCCATGATTTTTTGATCAATGAAATAATTTTCGGAGTAAATCCTTTTTTTTCTAATTTAACTTATTTTTATTAACAAGAAATATTAATATATAGTTCTAGGTTTCAGTTTTTGAAGCAATACACAAACTATTCAACAACACACTTGGACATGAAAATACACTTTCTAATAGTAGCAGCTCAGAATGTGGCATGTGCTCACAATGAAAGTTCCATGTTGACCAGTCACCATGGTAATGTGGAATGCACATCTTACCTTCCATTTCCACTCAGTTGGTGTGGTGAGTGAGTTGGTGTAAGTTAAAGTTGGAGAAGAGTAGGGAGGTTTTGAGTTCCTGGTTGGCCAGGGGAAATCTTAACTGCTGTGGGAAAGGTATGTTGTCAGTGATATTTTTAAGTGTGTTTCTTCAAAGGGCAGTTAATGTTTACTGAATATATTTTCCTCTTGATTTTTTCATCTTCAACACTGAATCTTCTCTCCTGAGGTTTAAATATTTGGTGATTATTGTTTTATCACTCAATTCATATATTTGCTTGTTCTATTGACCTGGTTACTGAAAATGTTTTTCTAAATTTAGATAAATGAACCATTCCTAATTCCAATAACATGTGTGCCTTTAAAGTGAATTACAGGAGCAGGACACCCACCTTGCTTTCATGAGATGAGAAAATAAAGTGAGACATAGTATATGGATGCTAAGTAAGGTGATATATATACCATGAAAGGGCAATTAGAAACCAAACCCATCTCAATGTATATGAATATTTAAAAATAACGTTAGAGAAGTCTAAATCAACACTTTTGTAAAAGAAAAGAGGACTGAAATTTCAGAAAACGTTTCCAATTGGTTGATAACTACAGGATCCCAGGTGTTTGGGGGCTACTGGGAAGAAGACAAAAAGGACAGTGCCTTGAGGTCAGTGGAGTGGATGTCTGATAATGGAGGAAATGAGGGCCTCAGTGGTTTCAGGGAGGATCCATTGGTTGAGGTTCACAGGTTATAGTTAGTGGTGGTTCCATCTAGGCAGGTAAGTCTCTGGCCCCTGGCTATGCAGGGTCTAGGAAGAGGCTTGGAAAGCCAGGAGCAGGAATATGCCTGATCAGAGCTGGTGCATATGGAGAAATGATATTTCAACCAGGCCTTGTCTGACTGCTCAGATAATGGCTCAGAATATTAGACTGCAGACATGGGGCAGGCCAGCTTCTGACATGGAAACATCAAACCATCAGCCCAGAGTATCTGTTTCCCTGATTAATCCCCACTAACAGGCCATCCAGGAGGGAAAAGCTGAAGGAAACTTCATTCTTGGCACAGCCATCAAGTGGCAGTTGGTTTAGAATGTCCCAAGTTCTGAAACAGTTGGTGAGCCCCAGAGAACTCTGATGATTTAGATGGTCAACTGCTCGTCAGGAAGGATCACTTGGAGACAGCTGGAAGTGAGAAGACCCTGGGGGAGGATGGCTCCAAGTGTGGACTCTACCCTTTGTAAAGGTCTGGCGAGCGTCGGAGGAAGAGACCACCAAGAGACTGTCTCATGCAACAGGAAAGTGTTTATTGGGGGGTCCAGCATGCTGGGGCTGAGAGCTCACTTGAATAGAGCAGAGAGCCCCGGAAACAGCTTAAGCAGAGCTTATATACATTCCTTGGAGAGGGCATGGACTTCACATACAGCATAGCCAATCACTGCATGGATTCTGGGAGGGGGGTTGTTTTCGTAGAGCAACCAGATGATCAGGAAAGATTTCAACATACATTTAGTGGGCATTTCCGGGAGTTGTTTTCAACTTCTACATGAGTTTCAGGTTCCAGGAAAACAGAACTTAATTCTTACATTCTTAACCTTTTCACCTTGACCTTCAGATAGGCTTCATTTACATGAAATGATCATTTTTAAGTCAGTAATTGCAATGAAGAGACAGGAGCCCAGGGTTATAACTTGAACATTTCTCATGGTGTCTGCTACTGAAACCTCATGCCAAAGAAGCCTGAAGGAAGAAGTATTCAAAAAGTACTGAGAAGAGTTCTGGTTTCCTGGTTCTAGGATATCCACTAGAGGACTCAAGTGCTCAGAGATTTCTGGTCCCAGGTAAATAGCTACATTCCTGTCCCATATCCACCACTCATCATTCTTGTGAATCTGGGCAAGACACATAAAATGTCTAAATTACAAACACCTAAACTCTAAATTGTGGTGAACAGACTCTGCTCCACCCATCCCTTTAGGCTGATATGGAGTCATAGGAAGTCACAGATATTCTCCATGAGCTTTACAAATATCCTTCTGTAAAGAATGAGGAATAGACTTTCTTTACCCATTGCTCTGGAGGATGACCTCTGTTTGGCACCTCTCTGTTCAAACACTGTCAACGATTGAGCTTATTTTTCCACACATTTAATGAAGTGTACTATTTAATGTCAGGACACATTAGCACCCATATGAAGCACCAGTCCTCTTAAGAATGCATGGATGTGATGTCATGGATGGATGTCAGCCTTATACCATTACATGGATCAGATGGCACACTGTTTGCAACAATTGAGAAGGGGTTCATTTAACTGAACAGGTATTTAATTTTTGAGGTAGGATTTGAACAAAAGCCACATAACCACAGCCTCTGCTTATGGTCACTGTTTTCTCTGATTTCTATGATTCCGCCTCAGTAATTCTTTTTGACCACACAATATTGTGTTGGGTTGTAGACCTCACACATTGCATTGTTATCCTAAAGATCAATATGACTCAGGTGCTTTGCTGCCCCAATGGTGAAAAATAAACTCAGTAGTGTGAAATCTAAGAACATTCACATCCCTCCTTCAAAATTTGTTAAACATCAATTTTGTTATTTTTAAAATTTTTTATTAGTTATTCATGGACCTTTATTTATTTATGTATATAAATGTGGTGCTGGGAATCAAACCCCATGCCTCAGACATGCAAGGCAAGCATTCTCCAAATGAGCCACATCCCGAGACCCAGATTTTACTGTTTTTAACTCTGTTAACAGACTGCAAAAATGCATCAGAACATTTTTTCTAATATTCAATTGTAACATTGTCTCCCATGCTCTGCTAACTAATACTCTACTCTCACCTTCTATGATCAATTTTTCAGTTTCCACGAAAGAGTGATATTATGTAGCATTTATCTTTGTGTCCCAGACCTATTTCTGATAAGATAATTATCACCTCTTGTTGTTGAAAATGACAGAAAAAAAACATACAAGAAATATTTAAGTTTCTGGGCATGCTATTAGTGTATAAATACATACTTGAATTCAAAGCTCAAATTATACCCCCAGATATTTACAATGATCACTTATCAATTAAAACTGGTTGAACTGTTATTTGAATTACTATTGATGACCCTATGTTTTCTTTCTAGCACATTGTCAACAGCTAACTCTGATTTATCACATTTCCCAGGCTATTGCCTCTGGCCTTGGTCCAGAGGAGACCTCTGGCCACCAAACAGTGATGTTCCAAATGAGAATTCCAACGAAGGTACTGTGGAAATCCTGTCATTGTGTCCATTCTGCAATAAGGATTCTAGTTGATTCAGATTTCCAATTCTTCTTTTATTTAACATGTACAAATTTACGTGCTTTGAGTCATTCAGCAGTGCTATAGCTACAGAAGTAAAGATCTAGTTACCTTTTAATTCTGGGCACTTGATTATTTCAACTGCTGGTGGACATCTGGGTTGATCATACAATGTATTTATGGTGAATGCTAGAAACATTGAAGTGATTGTATCACTATAGTATGCTGACTTGTAGTTTTATAGAATCAGCAGGGAGGAATGTAATAGCTGAGTCCTATGAGTTCCACTCTTGGGCTTGTCAGGAATCTGCACACTGCTTTCCAGAGTTGTCATAATAATTTACAAACCCACCAACATTGTGTCAGTGTACCTTCTTTCTCTCATCCTTCCTGGTATTTCTATGCTTATCCTGTTTCCCCAGAACCATTTGTTTAAACCATAATGTCCTCTTTAACATGTATTTTGGTGCTGTTGTCCAGTATCAGGTGAATGTAAGTATCAGGTGGGTTGTCTCTGTGTGGTATATTCAATTCAAGAATCTTCATATCTATTTTCAGTTCAATAAGATACTGTTTTTGCTACTCATCTCTGTAAGGCTTTCACCTTACTTTTTCTTGCTCAGAATTGCATTGCCAAATAATAATAATAATAATTATTGTTATTATTATTATTATTTAATAAATATAATAATTAATATAATATTATATTACAATAATAATTATTATTACTATTATTATCATCATCATCATCTCAAATGAACTTCATGGTTATTTTTTCAATACTGTAAGGAATATCATTTGTAGTTTGAAGGGGATTGTATTGAATTCATTGAACCTGGATATTGTTGATATTATGGCCACTTTGACAATATTAATTCTGCCTATCCAAGAACACAGAACTATTTTGCCTCTTCTGAGGTCTTCTTCCATTTCTTTTTCAGTGTTCTATAGTTTTTGTTGTAGAGATCTTACATCCTATTTGGTAGATTTATCCTCAGGGGCATTTTTACATTATTATAAAAAAAATTATTTTCTTGAATTCTAAATCAGTGCCATCAATGTTGGAGTATAGTGACAATATTGATTTATTTGTGTTTATCTTTTATCCTGCTACATTGCTAAATTTATTACTTCTAGAATTCTTCTGGTGAAAATTTTTGGGCCTTCTAAATATAGAATCATGTCACCAGGTAATGTGGACAATTTAAATTTTTTTATGGTATCCTATTAATTTCCTACTTTTGCCTGATTGTTCTGACATTTTTTCAGAAAAATATATTGAATAAAATTGGCAAAAGTAGACATTCTTTTCTTGTTCTTGATATTTGAAAAAGACAGTTCATTTTTATCTCTGTTCAGTGTGATGTTGGCTTTCAATTTCTCATATATGGCTTTTATAATATTGAAACCAAGTTCCTTTTTTTCCAGGTTTCTCCTTTATTTTGGAAATGAATTGTTTCTCCTTTTTAATCAAGAGCTTTTCTACATCTATTGAGGTGATTTTCTGAATCTTGTCCTTAATTCCAACTATCGGTGTGCTAGTCAGCTTCTCCCCACCCACTCTGCTGCCTGTGGAGCGACCTTTACATGCTTCCTGGGCTTATGGTCTGGGCATCTATTCCTAGCAGCCCATTTTTACACCTGCTCCTTCAAATTCTCAATCCCTTTCAGCTGGTCCTGGGAGGCACCAGACTCAAGGAGGAAAGGACCAGAGCTTTCCTGCACATCTCTGACTTGAGTTCCCCTGGGGAGAATTCTCTCCATGCCTTTTGCTCTAGCTCAGCCAGGCAAAGCCTAGGTGCTGTGGCAGGTGCCTTTCAGGTCCATGTGTGCCTACCTGCTCAGATCTCCCAGCTCCTGGCTCCTGCAGTGGCAGCATCAGCTTGGCTGTGTCAAGGTGGCTCCTGCCTTGCTCTCTGGGGACAGCATGAATCACAGATCTTTCTTCATGTACAGTGTGCAGTGCAAAGAAGCCTCTTTTCAGCCAAGAAAACGTTGCCTCTCTGATCTCAGGATTTTCACACTGAATCTTTCTATTTTGTTTCTGTCCATTTCCTTCTTTAGGTGATCTAGCAGTGCCACTAATCCTGCTGCTGCTACTGCTGCTTCTGCCACCATCAGCTTGGATCTAATGTACTTTCTTTTTTGTCTTTGTTTAATGTAGCCAAGTTTCTGATTCTCTAAGACTCCCTGAGTGTCCACTATTGAGTTTTCGTGAAACCCCTCTTTTGCACACCTGAGAGGAAGGACTATTCGCACTGTTTGCATTACAGGTTGTGGAGCTGTAAGAAATAAAGGTTCTCTCTATCTTAAATTTGCTTCTGTCTTGTATTATTTCTTTTGCTTGAGTTTTTGACTTTATATTCCTCTATAATTTTTTCCATTCACTATTAAGTTTGGGTGACTTCCTTTAGTTCCCCTCTCACTGAGAAGCAGTCTTCTTGCCTTCTAAGTCTGGCACTGAAGAACTGTCGTGGGTGCATCCTTCCTCCATTTGCCAACTTCTCTTCTCCTGACAGCAAATTTGCACAATTTCTCAACATGCCAAGGAACGTTTTGGGCCAAAATATATCTTATCTTGATGAATACCTCATGTTAACTTGAAAACAAATTTTATTCTCTCACTGTCGTATGAAGTATTTGTACAAATGCCAAATAGATCTATGTGATTGATAATGGTTTTTGTAAATTCCTAGGGTTGCCATAACTAAGTACCAACTTCCTTGGGTTAAAGTAATATAAGTGTACTATCTTAGAGCTCTATTTTTTAGGAATCCCACATTGACTTGTTAGCAGAAACATGTTACTTCTGAAAACTTTAAGGAAGGATTTTTCCTGCCCATTCTTAACTGTTACTGGTTTGGTGGCCATCCTTGATCTGCTTGGTTTTCAACTGCAGCACTTTCCTCTCTGCTTGCATCATCACATGGCATTAGTCTCTCATGAATGTGCCCCATCTTCATGAGAACAGATGCCCTATTTTGAGAATGGGTCCACCCTGTTCAAAGAGGATACTTCTATTTGCTAAGATCACAATGACTCTCATTTAAAACCCAGTAAAATTTGGAGGTACTGTTTAAGTTCTAAGTTAACCATGTTTAGAATTTAAACATGTATTTGTGTGGAAGTAATTTGACCCATAACAGAAATGATTGATTCAAAAGTATACTTTTTCTTTACTTCCTGATGGATCTGTCAAGTGTTATAAAGGAATGCTGAAACCTTCTAGTGTAACAGTAGAATATTTAATTTCTCATTGTAGTTCCTTCCATTTTTTGTCTATTTTGAATTTTTGTTTCCTGATATGCTCCTTCTCTTGCCGTTCAGAAACAATCATGTTCCAGCACTAATTGAGCCTGTGTGTGTTAAACAACCGTCTCCATACACTCTAGACCCATGTCCACAGTTAGGAAGACCCTGGAGTGTTTCTTCAGCAAACCAATATACTGACAGTTACTCTATATTTCCCTAGATTGCTATCAAGTCATAATAGAGGTGGTACCCATTGTGGCAGAAGACCAAAAAAATTACATTGCTAAGGTAATGTGACCCTTCTTTGTCTTAGATATAAGTGTTGTTTTCTTCCTTTTAATTCAAATTACTTCATGAAAATATGACAGTGTTCATTATAGGTGACTCATAGGTGATGGAATTACAACTGCACATCTATTCCCTGTGAGAATGATTCAAGATGACATTCACATATGAGAAAAACCATTGTCAAATAATTGTAGTGAGCATTTTCTTCAGTGGCACTTTTCCTTGATAGAAAAAAATTTTATGCATGTCACCAAATTGTACCTGAGAAATCCCTCATGCAAAGCTCATGTATTTTCACAAGTGCCTTCTCTGCCTTACTTTGTGATCTTTGCCCCAACTGCTGTTTCCCATCTAGTTATCTAATTTCACCACAGCCAAAGTAGACTTGTGCAAATGATCTCCTGCTCACGCTGTCTTCCTTTCTGTAACTACAGGTAGCCTCTGCAACAAATGAGTAAAGTAAGTATTCTCAACTCTCTAACATGCTGAGCAAAACCTCTGTACTTAGATAGGTCACACATTCCTTCCTGTTTCTATGTAATAAGTTATCCTGGATTTAGATTTGGTTTGGAAATGAGGATAGGCATATGGTGACAAAGTGATAATCCAGTGAAGAATTGTGGCCCACTACCATGATCCCGAAACAGCTGTCTTTTGTGTGGTGTGCATTTATGTGAATGAGCATGGGGTGGTATCTCTGAGCATGTCCATGTGTAATAATTTTGTATGTGTTTGTGAGGCTATGGGAGCTTCTTCAGAAATTCTCTTCTAACATGCCCAGAACAAGCATCCATTTTCTAAAAATAAAAACCCACACTAATGCATGATTTGCTTGATATAATTTTTTCCCACTTCATGACACCCAAATGTAGTTTTGGTTAGTAGGCCCTCTCTGTAGACAGAGATGTTGCTGAGCCAAAAGATCCAGGTTCTTCACTCTGTAAGTGAAAGAAGCATTAAGAGTTCAGGAAATTATCCTGATGGTGATGCTTTGGGTTAGGGAACTGTGTACATCACTTAGTGATATAACACACTCCAGGTTATTACAATATATTAGTAATAACTAATCTCCTACAGAGATGTGAAATATTTTGCATATTTTAAAGTGGCCTCAGTGGTCATCTCTAGAGAAAAACATTCTCCTAAAGGTACAAAATACAAAAAAAAATATATCACACCTGGTTCCAATCTACTGGAGACCCAAAGCTGTGCTTCCCATTCATTCTTGTTCTTTTTTATTGGTTATTCAAAATATTACAAATCTCTGGACATAACCTATTTCATACATTAGATTCAAGTGGCTTATGAACTCCCATTTTAACCCCAAATACAGATTGCAGAATCACATCAGTTACACATCCACATTTTTACATAATGCCATATTAGTAACTGTTGTATTCTGCTACCTTTCCTATCCTCTACTATCCTCCCTCACCTCCTCTCTCATCTTCGCTTTCTACCCCATCTGTTGTAATTTAATTCTTTCTCTGGATTTTTTCCCTTCCCCCTAAAATTATCTTTTATTTTTTATTGTTGGTTGTTCAAAACATTACATAGTTCTTGATATATCATATTCCACACTTTGATTCAAGTGGGATAGTAAAGATAGGAAAGGCAGCAGAATACAACAGACACCAGTATGGCAATATATAAATCAACGGAAGTGTAACTGATGTGATTCTGCAATCTGTATACGGGGTAAAAATGGGAGTTCATAACTTAAATTATCTGATAGGTAATTTTGTATATCAATGAAGGTCTCTTTCCATTTCCATGCAATTTCCCTTTTCTCTCCCTTTCCCTCCCACCTCATGTCTCTGTATAAAGTTGATTTTTTCCTCCTGCTCTTCCTCCCTGCTCTGTTCATAGTTGTTCTCATTATAACAAAGAAGACATTTGACCTTTGATTTTTTAGGGATTGGCTAGCTTCGCTTAGCATAATCTGCTCTAATGCCATCCATTTCCCGGCCAATTCCATGAATTTGTCATTTCTAGTGCTGCATAATACTCCATTGTGTATAAATGCCACTTTTTTTTAATCCATTCATCTATTGAAGGGCATCTGGGTTGGTTCCACAGTCTAGCTATTGTGAATTGTGCTGCTGTGAGCATCGTTGTGGCAGTATCCCTGTAGTATGCTCTTTTAAGGTCCTCAGGGAACAGTCCAAGAAGGGCAATAGCTGGATCAAATGGTGGTTCCATTCCCAGCTTTCCTAGGAATCTCCATACTGCTTTCCAAATTGGCCGCACCAATTTGCAGTCCCACCAGCAATGTACAAGAGTACCCTTTTCCCCACAACCTCTCCAGCACTTGTTGTTGTTTGCCTTCAGAGTGGCTGCTAATCTTACTGGAGTGAGATGGTATCTTAGGGTGGTTTTGATTTGCATTTCTCTGAATGTTAGAGATGGTGAGCATTTTTTCATATACATGTTGATTGATTGTATGTCCTCCTTTGAGATGTGGCTGTTCAGATCTTTGACCCATTTGTTGATTGGGTTATTTGTTATCTTATTGTTTAATTTTTTGAGTTCTTTGTATACTCTGGATATTAGGGCTCTATATGAAATGTGAGAAGTAAAAATTTGTTACCAGGATGTAGGCTCCCTATTTACCTCTCTTATTGTTTCTCTTGCTGAGAAAAATCTTTTTAGTTTAAGTAAGTCCCATTCGTTGATCCTAGTTATTAACTCTGTGCTGTGAGTGTCCTATTAAGGAATTTGGAGCCTGATCCCACAATATGTAGATTGTAACCAACTTTTTCACTTTAAGGCGCAGAGTCTCTGATTTCATATCAAGGTCTTTGATCCATTTTGAGTTAACTTTTATTCATGGCAAGAGAAAGGGATTCAGTTTCATTTTTTTGCATATGGATTTCCAGTTTTCCCAGCACCATTTGTTGAAGATGCTATCCCTCCTCCATTGCATGCTTTTATCCCCTTTATCAAATATAAGATAGTTGTAATTTTGTGGATTCGTCTCTGTGTCCTTTAATCTGTACCATTGGTCCACCTGCCTGTTATGGTACCAGTAACATGCTGGTATTGTTAATATTGCTCTGCAGTACAGTTTGAAATCTGGTATCACTATACCTCCTGATTCACACTTCCTCCTTAGAATTACTTTTGCTATTTTGGGTCTTTTATTTTTCCATATGAATTTCATGATTGCTTTATCTATTTCTACAAGAAATGCTGTTGGGATTTTGATTGGCATTGCATTAAACGTATAGAGAACTTTTTGTAATATCGCCATTTTGATGATTTTAGTTCTTCCTATCCATGAACAGGGTATATTTTTCCATTTTTTAAGGTCTTCTTCTATTTCTCTCTTTAGGTTTCTGTAGTATTCATTGTATTAATCTTTAACATCTCTTGTTAGATTGATTCCCAAGTATTTTATTTTTATTGAGGATATTGTGAATGCAGTGTTTGTCCTCATTTCCATTTCAGAAGATTTGTCACTGATATACAGGAATGCCTTTGATTTATGAGTGTTCATTTTATATCCTGCCAAATTGCTAAATTCACTTATTAACTCTAGTAGTTTCTTTGTACAACCTTTTTGGTGTGTTAGATATATCATCATATCATCTGAATATGTGATAATTTAAGTTCTTCTTTTCCTATTTTTTATCCAATAATTTCTTTTGTCTGTCTAATTGCTCTGGCTAGTATTTCGAGGACTAAATTGAAGAGAAGTGGTGAGGGAGGGCATCCCTGTCTTGTTCCAGATTTTAGTGGGAATGCCTTCAGTTTTTCTCCATTCAGAATGATGCTAGACTGAGGCTTAGCATATATAGCTTTTACAATGTTGAGGTAAGTTCCTGTTATCCCTAGTTTTTCTAGTGTTTTCAACATAAAGGGATGCTGAACTTTGTCGAATGCTTTTTCGGCATCTATGGAGATGATCATGTGGTTCTTATGGTTAAATCTATTTCTGTGGTGAATTACATTTATTGATTTCTGTATATTGAACCAGCCTTGCATCCCGGGGATGAATCCTACTTGATCATGGTGCACAATTTTTTTGATATGCTTTTGTATTCAATTCATAAGAATTTTTTTGAGGATTTTTGCATCTAAGTTCATTAGAGATATTGGTTTGTATTTTTCTTTCTTTGAAGTGTCTTTGTATTGTTTCGGGATTAGGGTGATGTTTGGCCTCATAGAATGAATTTGGAAGAGCTCCTTCTTTTTCAATTTCTTGAAATAACTTGAATAGTATTGGTATTAATTCTTCTTTGAAGGTTTTGTAAAACTCTGCTGTATATCCATGTCGTCCAGGGCTTTTCGTGGTTGGTAGTCTTTTGATGGCTACTTCAATTTCCTCTTTTGTTATTGGTCTGTTTAAATTGTGGGTATCTTCCTGACAATCTGGGCAAATCATATGACTTAAGAAATTTATCAATATCTTTGCTATCTTCTATTTTATTGGAATATAAGGTTTCAAAATAATTTCTAATTATCCTCTGTATTTCTGTAGTGTCCATTGTGTTATTGCCTTTTTCATCCCGTATGTTAGTAATTTGAGCTCTCTCTGTTCTTCTCTTCGTTAGCTTGGCTAAGGGTCTGTTGATCTTATTTATTTTTTCAAAGAACCAAATTTTTGTTTTATCAATTTTTAATGGTTTTTTTTTTTGTTTCAATTTTATTGATTTCCGCTCTGATTTTAATTATTTCTTGCCTTCTACTACATTTGCTGTTGTTTTGCTCTTTCTTTTCTAGGGCTTTGAGATGAAGTGTGAGCTCATTTATTTGTTGGTTTTTTCATTTTTTGAGGAATTACCTCCAGGAAATGAATTTCCCTCTTTAAACTGCTTTCATTGTGTCCCATAGATTCCAATATGTTGTGTCTGTATTTCCATTCATCTCCAAGAATTTTTTGATTTACTCCTTTATGTCTTTTGTAACCCATTGATCATTCAGTAACATATTGTTCATTTTTTATAAGATGTATGATTTTTCCATCCTTCTTTTATCATTGATATCCAGTTTCATTCCACTGCAATCAGATAAGTTGCATGGTATTATCTCCACACCTTTATATTTACTAATAGTTGTCCTATGGCATAATATATGGTCTAACATTGAGAAGGATCCATGTGCTGTTGAGAAGAAGGTGTATCCACTTGGTGATGGTTGATATATTCTATATATGTCGGTTAAGTCTAGGTTATTGATTGTGTTATTGAGTTCTATAGTTTCTTTATTCAGCTTTTGTCTGGAGGATCTGTCCAATGGAAAGAGCGGTGTGTTGAAGTCACCCATAATTATTGTGGTGTGGTCTATTTGTCTCTTGAACTTGAGGAGAGTTTGTTTTATGAATGTTTCAGCACCATTGTTTGGTGCATATATATTGATAATTGTTATGTCTTGTTGGTGGATGGTACCTTTTAATAGTATGTAGTGTCCTTCTTTATCCCTTTTGATTAACTTAGGTTTGAAGTTGATTTCATTCGATATGACTATGGCCACTCCTGCTTGCTTCGGGGGACCATGTGAGTGGTATGATTTTTCCCAACCTTTCACCTTCAGTCTGTGTATGTCTTTTCCTATCAGATGAGTCTCCTGAAGGCAGCATATTGTTGGATTTGTTTTTTTAATCCAGGTTATTAGCCTATGTCTCTTAATTGGGGAATTTAAGCCATTAACCTTTAAAGTTACTATTGAAACATGTTTAGTACTACCGGTCATGCTTGTTTATTTATTTATTTTAATATGGATAGTTTTTCCTTTTTGGTTATTTTTTTTCCTTCCCTTTACTGAGTTACCTCCCACTGTTAGTTTGGGGTGCTGTTTTTTAATTCCTCTTCTTGTAGTGTTTTGCTCAAGATGCCATGCAGTGCTGGTTTTCTGGATGTGAATTCTTTTAACATTTATTTATCATGAAATATTTTAATTTCATTGTGAAATCTGAAGCTTAATATTGCTGGATACAGTATTCTTGGTTGAAATCCAATATTTTTTATCGTTGGAAATACGTTGTTCCAGGATCTTCTCGCTTTCAATGTCTGTGATGAAAAATCAGTGTTAACCTAATTGGTTTACCCCTGAATGAAATTTTTCTCCTTTCTCTCGTAGCTTTTAATATTCCCTTTTTGTTCTGTATTTTGGATATCTTCATAATTATGTGTCTTGGAGTTGGTGTATTATGGTTTTGAATGTTTGGGGTCCTGTAGGCTTCCAGGACTTGGCAATCCATTCCACCTTTCATATTTGGGAAATTTCTAAGATTATTTCATTCAATAAATTGTTCATTTCTTTAGTTTGATGCTCTATGCCTTCTTCTATTCCAATGACTCTCAGCGTTGGTTTTTTTATGACATCCCATGTCTCTTGAATAGATTGCTCGTGCCTTCTAAGCATCCTTTCTGTGTTGACAATATTCTTTTCAAGTTGATAGACTTTGTCTTCATTATCTGATGTTCTGGCTTCTACTTGATCTAGTCTATTTGCAATATTCTCGTTTGTTATACTCTGGTTTCTCTTCAGATCATATAAATCTTTTGCCTTTTAATATTCTCGTTTGAGTTTTTAATTTGGTTTATGGTTTCCTGCATTTCTAAAACTACTGTTTGTTTTATTTTCTAAATCTCTATTTCGTGATAGAGCTAGTTCTTTGACATTTGAATTTGCTTATTTAATTTGTTTTCAAAATATACGTTCATTGTTTGAACTTGCTGTCTAAAGTCTTCTCTAAGATTCCATTCCATCTGAGTTAGGTATGCCTTGACTTCTTTCTCTGTCCATTTTTCTGGTGCCTCTAGGTTCTCCTTTGTATTTAAGTTGTCCTGCATTGTTTGTGCTCCTTTTTCCCTTTGTTTTTTTCATGGTGCTCAAGTTACTTCACAACTCTGTTTTACCGCTGTGTTTCTGTTTTCTCCTTTAAATTTGTTTTGGTTTTTATATTTCCACTATCTCTCCTTTGTGTTAGGAGACAATGTTTCGAGATGTTGGATTTAATTGTGATATAAGGTAAATTCATTGGTTTCATTAAAGGCCTTCAGATTTTGATGGCATATAGAGAACTAAGGTTTGGACTTAAGATTTTATGTAAAGATCGGTTGATTTGATTGTATGGAGGTTAGGATACGTTAGCTTCTTTGGGGGGTTACTCAAATGCAGTCGGATATTAACAAGAGAATAGACAGGAGTACTTGGGGGTAGTTAAGGGCTTGGGTGGACTATACACCTATTCGTAGTATTCATCTATTTGCATTTAGTAAGTTATATGTAGTCTGGTTGTTCATGCTGTTTTATTGTAGCAATCTGTCATAACCTGGTGATGGTGACGTCAGTTTTACAAGATGTTGGCCGCTGGCTTCATTGGTGGACTTTAAGTTGTGGGGGATAGAACTGGACCGCTTCCTTCCTTCATCTCAAACCCTGAACTCATCCCAGAGCTCAGAGAGGGCACAGCCAGCAGGACTCCACAGAATCCGTAGCACCGTTTCTCTTTGCTTGCTGGTCACTTCTCGGTGCCACCTCGCCATCTGTAGCCACGGGGCGGGCCACAGGGCGGGCGGCGGATTAGTCAGCCTGGATCTCTGGTCGCACCGTTGGCTCGCATTTGAGACTCAGTAACCGGTCCTCGGTGATGGAAATCCTTCCTCTAGGTTTCGGTGCACCCCAATTTAGCTGGAAATTCCTAACAAAATAGCTTTTTGTTGTTCTAACCCTGTATTCACCTGTGCAGTGATATGTTACACGGGGTGTGATGCACTCTATTTGAGGCCATCACTCATTCTTGTTCTTATATTTGCTGTATATTTTCACTGATGTCCATATCAAGAAATGCTCTGAACTATTCATAAGCCTTAAATCAGTATACTAATCATTATTCTGCATCCTCCTAGTTCACCCAAATGACATGGTGGAGTTCATTCCTGGAGAAAGCATGGATCAAGAGGCCCCATCAGAAGCCATGGTAAGGTTGCTTATCTTCCTCTGAAATTCAAGTGTTGCTCTTTAGTATCTATTTCTCTTGTAATATGATATGGTTTCCTGGAGATGACATACACAATTTCCTGAGTGTGCAGATTCTCATTAGGGTGTCTGTTGCCAAATGAGACCTCACTGAAGGCAACATTAACAAGAAACAGTATAAACTACACACTGTATAATAACAAGCTTTGTGCCTGGGTATGATTTTCCATCCTGGTCATCAAATTCCTTAATTATCACCTAATGTAGACCTGTGACACAAATCCCCTAGAAAAGATTGTGTCATTTGGTGAGAGTATATTTGCTATCTATTCCCTTGATTTGCACACATTCTCATTGAATATTTGAATGTCACCAATAAACAAAAGACTTGTGCACATAGGTCAAATCAAGGCTTGATGTTCATAGTGACTCCTTTTCTGTATTCACAGGAGGAATCAAAAGGATCCATAATTGGTATGTATCCTGGGCTCACTCTCTTCCTGTTTGAAAATGTAGATAATGCCAAGGGTCAGAGAGTCTTCCTTCATTTTGAGTGCAGAGTCTCAGTGATTCCACTACCTCCTTGAGAATGAGAAGTGAGGGGTTTGTGGTCTAAATTGATTTAAAAAATATCTATGGCCATTCTTCATATTTACTTGAAGCACCTATGTGAGTTGAGCAAAGTGGTTAGGTCAATGAGAGTTTTATACATGTGTCTTTGTGTGCATTCACGCATCATGATTCTGAGTGTGACTTTGTGTTCGTTTTTGCACATTTGTTTGTTTCTCTAGATATATACATGCCATGAGGCCAACGTCCATATGTTTAAACAAAAAAGAGCCATCTCCATTAGATCATGATTTTGTATATGTGTAAATAGATGAAAATGTAAACCTTCCATATGTACAGTTTATTCCACACCAATACCTCAATTAACATGCAAAACTTATCCCATGAAAACCCAGAAAATTTTCATGACACTCTATAAAGGAAAAACTCCATTTCAATCCTGACACTGCATCAGTAGCAACTTCATTTAATAGCAAACTTTACCTGTCAGTAGGTCCTATATTTTATCAGTGCATGTGATAGTTCACAACACTTCACTCATGAAAAATTTTTACGTTCATATACATTTTTTGTGAGAGGTGTCAGAATTCATCTTCCAATCCCCATTCTAGGCCCAAGTTTCTGGACAGGGTCAATCCTTAACAATGACCCTCAGGTCCACCAATGCACTATGCTCACTTATGGTGGGCATCTGAGACAGAGGAGATGCACAGGCCAGACATTACTGTAGGTAAGGAAGGTCTTACTTTGCATGTTCCAACTGACACTGAAAGCTACCTTATTGGGTTTTTTTGTAGACACTACTTTGTAGAAACATGTTTTCACTGGATGGATTTTCATGGGGCCTGATCAGCACAATTGCAGCTCATCTAGTTACACAGCAAAAGGTGGGCTGTAGTGAAGATCCAGCTCAGCACAGCAGTGGTGTCCGATCCCTAGTTTAGGTCTGTGCTGCCCCCTGTGTGGCCTACAGGATATCACATTGACATTATTTATGATAGGTCTTCATAATGTCAGTCCCAAATGCTCTCTGGTTCCTTCTATTTATACATACATGGATACTGACACTGACTGGTCACTGTGAGGGTAGAACCACTGTGGTCATCATTCCTTCTCATTCCTGAACTCCTTCCTGGGCAGAGTGTCTTCATCTTAGTCCATGATATCTTTTGATAATTGCAACTGTGTGCTAAGATCTCACTTGTTCAGCATGTGGGGCTCCACAATGAACCAGGTATCCACTTGGGATCTGACCAGGACCAGCCAGAATCAGTAGGGAAGTGAAGAAGATAGCATTGTGTCCAAGCTTTTCACACACTTTTCTTATGAGCTCTAGGTGGGATGTGCTTGACTTTGAGGGGAGCCATCAGGATCCTTTTTTTATTGGTTGTTCAAAACATTACAATGCTCTTGACATATCCTATTTCATACATTAGATTCAAGTTGGTTATGAACTCCCAATTTTACCCCAAATACAGATTGCAGAATCACATTGGTTTCATATCCACATTTTTACATAATGCCTTATCAGTAACTGTTGTATTCTGCAACCTTTCCTATCCTCTACTATCCCCCCTCCCCTCCCCTCCCATCTTCGCTCTCTACCCATCTACTGCAATTCATTTCTCTCCTTGTTTATTTTTTCATTCCCCTCACAACCTGTTATATGTAATTTTGTATAACAATGAGGGTCTCCCTCAATTACCATGCAATTTCTCTTTTCTCTACCTTTACCTCCCACCTCATGTATCTCTTTAATGTTAATCTTTTCTTCCTTCTCTTCCTTCCTGCTCTGTTCTTAGTTGCTCTCATTATATCAAAGAAGACATTTGGTATTTTCTTAAGGGATTGGCTAGCTTCACTAAGCATAATCTGCTCTAGTGCCATCAATTTCCCTGCCAATTCCATGAATTTGTCATTTTTTAGTGCTGCTTAATACTCCATGGTGTATAAATGCAACTTTTTTATCCATTCATCTATTGAAGGGCATCTGGGTTGGTTCCACAGTCTAGCTATTGTGAATTGTGCTGCTATGAGCATTGTTGTGGCAGTATCCCTGTAGTATGCTCTTTTAAGGTCCTCAGGGAACAGTCCGAGAAGGGCAATAGCTCGATCAAATGGTGGTTCCGTTCCCAGCTTTCTCAGGAATCTCCATACTGCTTTCCAAATTGGCCGCACCAATTTGCAGTCCCACCAGCAACGTACAAGAGTACCCTTTTCCCCAAAACCTCTCCAGCACTTGTTGTTGTTTGACTTCAGAATGGCTGCCAATCTTACAGGAGTGAGATGATATCTTAGGGTGGTTTTGATCTGAATTTCTCTGAATGTTAGAGATGATGAGCATTTTTTCATGTACTTGTTGATTGATTGTATGTCCTCCTCTGAGAAGTGTCTGTTCAGGTCTTTGGCCCATTTGTTGATTGGGTTATTTTTTTTCTTATTGTTAAATTTTTTGAGTTCTTTGTATACTCTGTATATTAGGGCTCAATCTGAAGTGTGAGGAGTAAAAATTTGTTCCCATGATGTAGGCTCACTATTTACCACTCTTATTGTTTCTCTTGCTGAGAAAAAATTTTCATTTTAAGTAAGTCCCATTTGTTGATTCTTGTTAATAACTTTTGTGCTATGGGTGTCCTATTAAGGAATTTGGAGCCCGACCCTACAATATGTAGATGGGAGCCAATTTTTTTTTCTATCAGACGCAGAGTCTCTGATTTGATATCTAGCTTCTTGATCCACTTTGAGTTAATTTTTGTGCATGGCGAGAGGAGGGTATTCAATTTCATTTTGTTGCATATGTATTTCCAGTTTTCCCAGCACCATTTGTTGAAGATGCTATTTTTCCTCCATTGCATGCTTTTTTCCCCTTTATCAAATATAAGATAGTTATAATTTTGTGGATTTGTCTCTGTGTTCTGTAATCTGGCTATTGGTCCACCCGCCTGATTTGGAACCAGTACCGTGCTGTTTTTGTTACTATTGCTCTGTAGTACACTTTGAAATCTTGTATCACTATACGTCCTGATTCGCACTTCCTGCTTAGAATTGCTTTTGCTATTCTGGGTCTTTTGTTCTTCCATATGAATTTCATGATTACTTTATCTATTTCTACAAGAAATGCCATTGGGAGTTTGATTGGCATTGTTTTAAACCAATAGAGAACTTTGGATAATATCGCCATTTTGATGATGTTAGTTCTTCTTTTCCATGAACAGGGTATATTTTTCCACCTTCTAAAGTCTTCTTCTATTTCTCTCTTTAGGGTTCTGTAGTTTTCATCGTATTAATCTTTCACCTCTTTTGTTAGGTTGATTCTCAAGTATTTTATTTTATTTTTATTTTTTGAGGAAATTGTGAATGGGGTGGTTGTCCTCATTTCCATTTCAGAAGATTTGTCACTGATATAAAGGAATGCCTTTTATTTATGCGTGTTGATTTTATATTCTGCCATTTTGCTCAATTCACTTATTAGCTCTAGTAGTTTCTTTCTACAACCTTTTTGGTCTGTTAGATATGTTATCATATCATCTGCATATGGTGATAATTTAAGTTCTTCTTTTCCTATTTTTGTGCCTTTAATTTCTTTTGTCTGTCTAATTTCTCTGGTTAGTACTTCGAGGACTAAATTGAATAGAAGTGTTGAAAGAGGGCATCCCTGTCATGTTCCAAATTTTAGAGGGAATGCCTTCATTTTTCCTCCATTCAGAATGATGCTAGCCTGAGGCTTAGCATATACAGCTTTTACAATGTTGATGTAACTTCTTGTTATCCCTAGTTTTTCTAGTGTTTTGAACATAAAGGGATGCTGAACTTTGTTGAATGCTTTTTCTGCATCTATAGATATGATCATGTGGTTCTTATGGTTAAATCTATTGATGTGGTGAATAACATTTATTGATTTCTATATATTGAACCAGCCTTGCTTCCCGAGGATCAATTCTACTTGATTATGGTGCACGATTTTTTTGATATGCTTTTGTATTTGATTCGCCATAAATTTATTGAGGATTTTTGATTCTAAGTTCACTAGAGATATTGATCTGTAGATTTCTTTCTTTGATGTGTCTTTGTCTGGTTTTGGGATCAGGGTGATGTTGGCCTCATAAAATAAATTTGGAAGAGCTCCTTCTTTTTCTATTTCTTGAAATAACTTGAAAAGTATTGGTATTATTTCTTTTTTGAAGGTTTTGTAAAACTCTGCCATATATCCATCTGGTCCAGGGCTTTTCTTGGTTGGTAGTCTTTTGATGGCTTCTTCAATTTCCTCCTTGGTATTGGTCTATTTATATTGTGTGTATCTTCCTGACTCAATCTGGGCAAATCATATGACTTAAGAAATTTATCAGTAACTTCGCTATCTTCTATTTTATTGGAATATAGGGTTTCAAAATAATTTCGAATTATCCTCTGTATTGCTGTAGTGTCCGTTGTGATATTGCCTTTTTCATCCCGTATGTTAGTAATTTGAGATCCCTCTCATCTTCTCTTCATTAGCATGGCTAAGGGTCTGTCGAACTTATTTATTTTTTCAAAGAAATAACTTTTTGTTTTATCAATTTTTAATGTTTTTTTTGTTTCAATTTTGTTGATTTCCGCTCTGACTTTAAATATTTCTTGCCTTCTACTACATTTGCTCTTGTTTTGCTCTTCCTTTTCTAGGGCTTTGAGATGAAGTGTGAGCTCATTTATTTGTTGTTTTTTTTTTTTTCATTTTTTGAGGAATAACCTCCAGGAAATGAATTTCCCTCTTAAAACTGCTTTCATTTTGTCACATAGATTCCAATATGTTGTGTCTGTATTTCCATTCATCTCCAAGAATTTTTTTGATTTCTACCTTTATGTCTTTTGTAACCCATTGATCATTCAGTAACATATTGTTCATTTTCCATGAGATGTATGATTTTTCCATCTTTCTTTTATAATTGATACCCAGTTTCATTCCATTGTAATCAGATAAGTTTCATGGTATTTTCTCCACACCTTTATATTTACTAATAGTTGTCCTATGGCATAATATATGGTCTATCTTTGAGCAGGACCCATGTGCTGCTGAGAAGAACGTGTATCCACTGGATGATGGTTGATGTGTTATTGAGTTCTATAGTTTCTTTATTCAGCTTTTGTCTGGAGGATCTGTCAAATGGAAAAAGCAGTGTGTTGAAGTCACCCATAATTATTGTGTTGTGGTCTATTTGACTCTTGAACTTGAGGAGAGTTTGTTTTATGAATGTGGCAGCACCATTGTTTGGTGCATATATATTGATAATTGTTATGTCTGGTTGATGGATGGTTCCTTTTAATAGTATGTAGTGTCCTTCTTTATCTCTTTTGATTAACTTAGGTTTGAAGTTGCTTTTATTCGATTTGAGTATGGCCACTCCTGCTTGCTTTGGGGGACTATGTGAGTAGTATGATTTTTCCCAACCTTTCACCTTCAGTCTGTGTATGTCTTTTCCTATCAGATGAGTCTCCTGAAGGCAGCATATTGTTGGATTTGGATTTTTAATCCAGGTTATTAGCCTATGTCTCTTAATTGGGGAATTGAAGCCATTAACGTTTAAGGTTACTATTGAAATATGGTTAGTACAACCTGTCGTGCTTGTTTATTTATTTATTTTTATATGGGTAGTATTTTCTTTTGGTTATTTTTTTCCTTTCTTTTACTGAGTTATTTCCCACTGTTAGTTTGGCTAGCTGTTTTTCAATTCCTCTTCTTGTAGTGTTTTGCTCAAGATGCCATGTCGCGACCCCTTGCCTGAAAGGAAGACGCAACTCAGGAATCTTCTTTCAGCAGTTTATTCAGGCCCTTGATATTTCTTCTAATTCCTGGTCGGATGCCCCTCCAAGCCTTAATAAAGCATCCCAAGCCCCAATGCGAAGCTGCCACGTGGAACTTTCTCATAGGGTGCTGAAAAACCATGCACCAACTCTCCCAAACAAGGAGTTGTTTGTTACAGACCACAGTGGAGCCAGCGCCATCCTGCAATGGCGACCATAATCTGCAGAAGTGACTCACCACAGTTCCCCCCTTTTGTTTTCTGAAAACAATACAGGCGAGAGTAGAGGTCCTATCCCACTGTGCAGAAGTGGCTGCATAGTATGGCTCAGTCCTAAGGAGGGCCCTTCCCCAGATCTGAAGCCATATCAGCCGACGCCTTTTTCATGGGGCGGGGCGTGGACATCAAACCCGCATGCAATAGGACATGCTCTCCTTGAGGTCCACTTCAAGGATCACTCAAGTGCAGTGCCTTGCCTCGCATCCTGTATCGTGACGAAGGTGGATGAAGGGGGACAGCTGAGGCTGAACTGTGGCTGTACACAACGACAAACGATTTGACAACACCCTGAAAGAAAGGCACGGACTTTAAGGCGATAGAGAAGCATTAGTGTGGAAACCTACCTGCGTGCAATGGCAGCGAGACCGGCAGAGTGCAAGGGCTTTCCAACACTAAGAGAATAACGAGGAAAGACATGCCGATCCCAGTGCAATGTTATAATAACTTGGGGTGCAACGACCATGTCAAAGATTTACTGTTTAAGATGCGCAAGCCAGACTTGAGGTGAATTGCCATTTTCTAAAGCTGCAAGAGCTTGGATGATCATAGCCTTATCGTGAGCATTGCGGGCCTTGAGGCGACAGAGAAACCACAAACAGAGAAACATACCGAAGCAACACATTGCACCAAAAATGCCTACCCCCACCCACTCTTTAAAAAAGGAAAAAGCAGAAGATAACCAATCGGTGAATTGACCCAAAGTCACGGGATCAACACGGGTGCTATTCAAGACAGCTATCTGGGTTAGTTGAGACTGGATCATGTCTTCTGCTTCCATGGACCAATTTCCAGCCAAATATTCGCCAATGATGCGGGAAGCATTCCTGGAATCATTAAATCTGACAGAGGTTATGCATAAATGTGCACGTTGGTCAACACAACCCAAAAGTACTAAGTCAGCCAATTCTTCTACCTGAGTTTGGAGTAAGTCTATTCTTTGGTTGGCAGCTAAAATCCCTGACAAAATATGTTGATTAATTGTATTTTGGGATTCAAGTATGGTGGAAGTTTGTTGGACAACTTGATTAATGGTGGCAGCAGTTTGTACTTGATTGGCCATAGCCATTTCAGCCGTAACCGCTGCAGCAGCAGATACCGTCACAGCTGTCACTATAGCCGCTGTGATTCCAAAATCTCTGCGGACTCTAAGTAGCTCAACAATAGGGAACTTATCAGGATCCGCAGTGACCGAGATTGGGACAAAAGTTGGAATTTTCATAAACACTGCTACAGTCCAGGAACCATTCCAACACTCAGATAAGAGAAAGGTAGTATGAGAACAATCCAGCATCCCCGACGAGGTGGCCTTAGCCAAAAGGAATAAGAAGGGGGATTGGAAACAGACCATTGCAGGAGGCAATGTGGCATTATACAACAGAGAGTTGAATGAAACAGATGTAAGTCTATTACCTCGTTCACTTTCCCTAACAGTACCAGAAATATTAGCCAGCCAACTTTTGGCTCCTACCAACTGAGCCAGTGCAGAAATATCGGCTGAAGCCCCCTTTTCATTAGAAATCAGCCATTGAAACCAGGACCAACCTATTCCTGTAGAGGAGCTGGCACTATTGTTAAAGTTATAAACATACCTCTTAAGAGAGGGGGAAAGGGAGAAACCTTTAGCAACTTGATGTTTCTCCCAAGAATGATCCTGACAAGGCGTAAATGTTGGGGGGAAACCAAGATTAGGGGAACAGTAAGGAGAGGCCTTGAAATGAGTGGCATCATAAATACTACTAGAAGAAGGAGGCACTGGGATTAGTACCTCGAAGATAATAGCCAAGGTAATTATGTTAAGAGCAGAGCTGCTGTTTGCGGGGGTCTCTGAGTTTGATTGCTTCCCCGAAGCTACCTTGCTCAATACAGCACTGATAATGCTTCCTGAGACCTGATTGGACCGCAATGGGTCCTCCCAGTTAGTCAAATTTTTGGTCTTAAGGCTAATGCAATTAGCGTTTCTAAGGCTGAAACAAAAAACTCCTGTGAGATTAACTTGAGATTGATTAAAAATTCTCTCCATGTCCCCTCTAGGAGAGGCACAGAGAGCAGACATCTCACATGAGGTAGAAAAAAGAGTGGGGAGGACACTAGAATTACCATGAACCGGCATCAGCATTGGCCATGCCCATGCCACTGCCCACCACTGCATTGGTGTCACCTGTGCCATCGGCACCAGCACCAGAGCCAGAGCACTTAGCAGAATGAAGATCCTCATCACAGGATTGTTGTGGTATCTCTTGTTGCTGGTCAGTTGATGTCGAGACTCTTTTTGTCAAGCGTTCAGGGACCCACAACGGTTCCGTACGATCCTGGGGAAAAACACATACAGATCCTCGTGCCCATGTCAGCACGGGGTCAGGGCCGTTCCATTGGCCCGTAAGAACATCCTTGCACTTAACATAGCCAATCACAGACGGCTGAGGGGACACATGTCTATCGGCCGCAGAGCGACCATGAATATCCAAATTCAAAAAATTAATGGTAAAGAGAGCTAAGGACAGGCGTTCTTTAGGAGTGTGTTCAGTTCCTATTCCCCCTTTTTGTTTTTGTAAAGTTTCCTTTAAGGTGCGATGAGCACGCTCAACAATGCCTTGTCCTTGAGGATTGTAAGGCAAACCATGAGTAAGTTGCACTCCCATAGTAGAACAAAAAGCTGTAAATTGTCTGCCAGTATAAGCAGGTCCATTATCAGTCTTAAGGGATGCAGGTGCACCCCATGCTGCCCATGCCTCTAAACAGTGAGTAATGACATTACATGCTTTTCTCCCGATAAAGCAGAAGCATGGATAATTTCAGAGCACATATCAACGGAAACATGCACATACTTAAGGTTACCAAAGTCAGGTATATGTGTCACATCCATTTGCCAAACAACCAATGGCTTCAATCCCCGTGGGTTTACTCCATAATTAGGGGGATGAAGAAATGTGACACAGTGGGGACATTGCAATACTATCTGCCGAGCATCCGCTCTTGAAATGGAAAAACGCCTGTGCAGCGTTAATGCATTAACATGGAAGTTTTGGTGAAACAACTTAGCCCCCTCTAAGGAGGAAGCCAAGCATATCAATTGACCTCTAGTGGCTAAGTGCGCACAGGCATTACCCTGGGATAAGGGACCAGGAAGAGAGGTGTGAGCCCTGCTGTGCATTGGATAAAAAGAAGCAGTGCGGTTAGAGATAAGCTGTTGAAGCTGAGTAAAGTAAGCAGACACATTGTGGGCATCACAAATAGCTCCCACGGCCTCCAGGACTTTCAGTGTTTGTACCACATAGCTGGAGTCCGAAATAAGATTAAAAGGAAAAGAACACTGTTTAAAAACTTCAATAACAATTTGTAGTTCTACCCATTGTGGATTTCCAGGAGCAAATTGATGCTGGATAGGGGGAGAGTCATTAATTACATAAGCTCCCATTCCAGACTTGGAACCATCAGTAAAAATGTTAGCAGCCCCCGGAATTGGACTGGATGAAGTTACCTTAGGGAAAATGATGGGATGTTCTTTAACAAAATGGAGTAATGGATGAGAAGGGTAGTGATTATCAATACCCCCTTGAAACGAGCAACACAGAATAGCCCAGTTGTCTAGAGTAGCACATAAAACATTAAGTTGAGCTTTAGTGTAGGGTATGATAAGAGAAGAAGGTGATTGGCCGAAAAATTGAATGCTTTGTTGAATCCCTTTAAGTGCCAATGCTGCAACAGCATCAGGATAATATTCTAAGGATTTTCCTGGGGATACATGTGGGTGGATCCATAGTAAAGGCCCATCTTGCCACAGTACCCCAATAAGCTGCCGCATAGTGGCAAGCACACATAACTGGAAAGGTTTATCACTCTGGAGCCTGCATAGAGTGGCATGCTGTATAGCTTGTTCTACTTTTATAAGGGCCGCTCTAGCCTCAGTAGTGAGGCTACGAGGGGAAGCAAGATCTGGATCACCCTTAAGAGTAGCATACAAAGGCTGGAGCACAATATTAGGAATATGTAAATATCCTCTTATCCAATTAATATCTCCCAGCAATTTTTGAAAATCATTTAGAGTTTGGAAATCTTGAGTCCTAATGGTAATTTTTTGCGGTTTTAATTTGTCATACCCAATTGTCGCTCCCAAATACCTGATAGAATCCCCCGTTTGAACCTTTTCAGGTGCGATGTGCAGTCCATGTCGAGCCAACAGCATCACGAGTTCTTTATAAGCCTCATTAACTGTCTGTTCTAATTTTGCGGCCAATAACACATCATCCATATAATGAATGATCTTGGTGGAGGAATACTTACGTCTGAGAGGTGCGAGTGCCTTCCCCACATACATCTGGCACATCGTGGGACTGTTAGCCATCCCCTGCGGCAACACCACCCACTCAAACCTTTGATCTGGTTCCTCGTGATTACACGAGGGAAGGGTGAAAGCAAAACGTTGTGAATCTTTAGGATGCAAAGGAATGGAAAAGAAACAGTCTTTAATGTCAATAACAATTATATGCCAGCCTTGAGGAACAGAGGAGAGCAGAGGCAGCCCTCTTTGAATGGGCCCCATAAGTTGCATCTGAGCATTAACTGCTCGTAGATCATGCAGTAGGCGCCATTTCCCTGATTTTTTCTTAATGACAAATATGGGAGTATTTCATGGAGAAGTAGAAGGTTGGATGTGACCCAAGTCAAGTTGTTCTTTGACTAGATCATGGGCTGCTGCCAGTTTAGCCGAGGGAAGAGGCCACTGAGGCACCCAAACAGGCTCCTCGGTGAGCCATGTTATGGGTATTTGAGCCCCAGTGGCCCCTAGGAAAAACCCAGACCAAACCTGTTAAGCTTTTGATGACCTTGCACAGGATGCTTACGCCCCTGTAGGTGCCTATTAGGGTCCCCAAAAATCTTTCCAGCGGCATCCACCATCCTTGCTACAAAATCTGAAAAGGGTTCTGTAGGGCCCTGCAGAATCTTAGTCAAGTTACCAGACACCTCTCCTCTATTTGGAAGTGACGTCCATGCCCAAATGCAAATGTTGTTAATTTGATCATATGCCTCAGGAGGGAATCCTGTCTGTTGATTAGCAAATCTGCCTTGTCCCAAAAGCATATCCTTGTCCCAATGGGGGTGTCCCGTCGCATAGTTTTGGGCGGTCTGCTCTACAGCGCCCTCTAGCACAAAGGCTCTGCAGTCCAAATATTTACCTGGAGAGACACAAGCCCGAACAAGGCTAGCCCAATCAGAGGGAGTCATACAGTATCTAGACAGACTCTCCACCTGAGTTAGTGTGAAGGCGGCATCCAACCCATAAGTGCGCACAGACTCCGCCAGGGTCTTCACAATTTTGAAATCTAAGGGCTCATGGAATCTTCCCCTATTGTCATCCTGGAAAACTGGATAAGCAAGACCCATCTCAGCGTTAACAGCCCTCCATGTTTGGGCATGGAAAGCTCTCCTCGAAACACCCCCACCGTACGGCGGCGGGTCCGGAGGATCATTTTTCTTGAGCTCCTGTTTATTTTTGTTCCCTTCTCCTATAGTTAGACTCCCTAGCTGACAAGACAGTCTCCCGAGCTCCTCCTCCTCCTCCTCCTCCTCTTCTGACCCACCTTTGCATGGGAGTGTGCGCAGTGTACTGAGATCTGGATACAAGCGTTTCCTCCCTCGTTTCTCGTTCTGCACACTCCCTTCCTCCTGAAATACCTCACTTCGTGCCAGAGACAATCGCCTCCTCCCCTGTTTCTCGCTCCGCACACTGCCATCCTCCTGAAATACGTCACTTTGTGGCGGAGATAATCGCCTCCTCCCCTGTTTCTCGCTCCGCACACTCCCACCCTCCAGAAATACCTCACTGCCTGCCGTTTCTGATCTTTCTTCATGTAATTGCTCTAAAACTTCTTGTCCTTTAGTAAGTGCTTCCTGACATCTGCCATCTGCGAGGCAACTATGGATCATCTTCCAAAGGGGTATCACCCCACCCTCTAATATGCCCTGCTCAGAAGCAAAGTCAAGATCTGTGCCTAACTTATCCCAGCTAGTTATAGTAAGGCTGCCCGAGAACGGAAACCATGGTGCAGCAATATCTGTCTTCTGTAAAAATCTCTGTAAAGTACTACATTTCACTTCTAGGCCCTTGGAATGTAACAGGTCATCTAGGGCCAAGAGAAGCGGACTTGAAGATACGGCACCCATGACACAACAAAAGACGCACAAAAAACAAAAGTGAAAGTAAAAGCGAAAGTACACAGTGCAGCTTCAATAAGATGTAATGCTCTCTCTGGCTTTACAGAGGAGCTGCCGCTTTGACCGTGGGTCCCACTTACCTGGGACTAATCCCCGCTTTGATAGCAGATCCCACTTACCTGGGACTAACCGGTGCACCACCCCTGACTGCTGAAAGTTCTGGTTCCCGGGTTTTCAGCACCACTTGTCACGACCCCTTGCCCGCAAGGAAGACGCAACTCAGGAATCTTCTTTCAGCAGTTTATTCAGGCCCTTGATATTTCTTCTAATTCCTGGTCGGATGCCCCTCCAAGCCTTAATAAAGCATCCCAAGCCCCAATGCGAAGCTGCCACGTGGAACTTTCTCATAGGGTGCTGAAAAACCATGCACCAACTCTCCCAAACAAGGAGTTGTTTGTTACAGACCACAGTGGAGCCAGCGCCATCCTGCAATGGCGACCATAATCTGCAGAAGTGGCTCACCACAATGCCATGCAGTGCTGGTTTTCTGGATGCAAATTCTTTTAACTTTTATTTATAATGAAATATTTTATTTTCATTATCAATACTGGATACAGTATTCTTGGTTGGAATCCATTATTTTTTATCGTTGGAAATACGTTGTTCCAGGATCTTCTTGCTTTCAACCTCTGTGATGAAAAATCAGCCATTAACCTAATTGGTTTACCCCTGAATGTAATCTGCCTCCTTTCTCTCATAGCTTTTAATATTCTCCCCTTGTTCTCTATGTTGGATATCTTCATAATTATGTGTCTTGGAGTTGGTCTATTATAGTTTTGAATGTGCGGGGTCCTGTAGGCTTCCAGGATTTGGCAATCCCTTCCACCTTTAATATCTGGGAATTTTTCTTGGATTATTTCATTCAATAAATTGTTCATTCCATTGGTTTGATGCTTTATGCCTTCTTCTATTCCAATGACTCTCAGGTTTGGTTTTTTTATGACATCATCTATATCTTGGATAGATTGCTCATGTCTTTTAAGCATCCTTTCTGTGTTGACTATATTCTTTTCAAGTTGATAAACTTTGTCTTCATTATCTGATGTTCTGGCTTCTACTTGATCTAGTCTATTTGTAATATTCTCGTTTGAGTTTTTAATTTGGTTTATGGTTTCTTGCATTTTTAGGATTACTGTTTGTTTTTTTCTAAATCTCTATTTCGTGATAGAGCGCGTTCTTTGACATTTGAATTTTCTTAATTAATTCGTTTTCAAAATATACGTTCATTGTTTGAACTTGCTGTCTAAAGTCTTCTCTAAGATTACATTCCATCTGAATTAGGTATGCCTTGACTTATTTCTCCATCCATTTTTCTGGTGCCTTTAGGTTCTCCTTTGTATTTAAGTTGTCCTGCATTGTTTGTGTTCCTTTTTCCACTTGTTTTTTCATGGTGCTCAAGTTACTTTCCAACTCTGTTTCACTGCTGTGTTTCTGTTTTCTCCTTTAAATTTTTTTTTGGTTTTTATACTTCCACTATCTCTCCTTTGTGTTAGGAGAAAATGTTTCGAGATTTTGGATTTAATTGTGATTTAATGTAAATTCATTGGTTTCATTACAGGCTTTCAGATTTTGATGGCATATAGAGAACAGAGGTTTGGACTTAGGATTTTATGTTAAGGTCCGGTGATTTGATTGTTTAGAAGTTAGGATACGTTAGCTTCTTTGGGGGGATAACTCAAATGCAGCCGGATATTAACAAGAAAATAGACAGGAGTACTTGGGAGTAGTAAAGGGCTTAGGTGGACTATAGACCTATTCGTAGTACTCATCTATTTGCATTTAGTAAGTATAGGTAGTCTGGTTGTTCATGCTGTTTTATTTTTGCAATCTGTCGGAACCTGGTGATGGTGACGTCAGCTTTCCAAGTTGTTGGCCTCTGGCTCCCTTGGTGGACTTTCCGTTGTGAGGGATACAACTTGACCGCTTCCTTAACCCATCTCAAACCCCAAACACATCCCAGATCTCAGTGAGGGCACAGCCAGCAGGACTCCACAGAATCCGTAGCGCCATTTTCCTCTGTTGCTGGTAGCTTCTCGGCGGCACCCCACCGTCTGTAGACGCAGGGCGGGCCGCAGGGCCGGCGGTGGATCAGTCAGCCTGAATCTCTGGTGGCACAGTTGGCTTGCGTTTGAGACTCAGTAACCGGTCCTCCGTGATGGAAATCCTTCCCCTAGGTTTCGGTGCACCGCAATTTTCCTGGAAATTCCTAACAAGATAGCTTTTTGTCGTTCTAACCCTGTATTCATCTGTGCAGTGATGCGGTACACTGGGTGTGATACACTCTATTTGCAGCCATCTCTCATTCTTGTTCTTATCTTTGCTGTATATTTTCACTGATGTCCATATCAAGAAATGCCCTGAACTATTCATAAGCCTTAAATCAGTATACTAATGATTACTCTGCATCCTCCTAGTTCACCCAAATGACATGGTGGAGTTCATTCCTGGAGAAAGCATGAGTCAAAAGACCCCATCAAAATCCATGGTAAGGTTGCTTATCTTCCTCTGAAATCCAGTGTTGCTCTTTAGTTTCTCTTTCTCTTGTGTTATGATATGGTTACCTGGAGATGACATACACAATTTCCTGAGTGTGCAGATTCTCATTAGGGTGTCTGTTGCCAAATGAGACCTCACTGAAGGCAACATTAACAAGAAACAGTATAAACTACACACTGTATGATAACAAGCTTTGTGCCTGGCTATGGTTTTCTCTCCTGGCCATCGAATTCCTTAATTATCACCTAATATAGACCTGTGACATAAATCCCCTAGAAAAAGCTTGTGTCATTTGGTGAGAGTACATTTGCTATCTGTTCCCTTGATTTGCCCACATTCTCATTGGATATTCGAATGTCACCAAGTAAACAAAAGACTTGTGCACACAGGTCAGAGCATGGCTTGATGTTCATAGTGACTCCTTTTCTCTATTCACAGGATGATTCAAAAGGATCCATAATTGGTATGTATCCGGGGTCACTCTCTTCCTTTTGAAAATGTAGATGATGCCCAGGGTCAGAGAGTCTTCCTTCCTTTTGAGTGCAGAGTCTCAGTGATTCCACTACTTCCTTGAGAATGAGAAGTGAGGGGTTTGTTGTCTAAATTGATTTAAAAATATCTATGGTCATTCTGCATATTTCCTTGAAGCACCTGTGTGAGTTGAGCAACGTGGTTAGGTCAATGAAAGTTTTATACATGTGTCTCTGTGTGCATTCATGCAACATGATTCTGAGTGTGACTTTTTGTTCGTTTTTGCACATTTGTTTGTTTCTTTAGATATATACATGCCAAGATGCCAATGTCCACATGTTTAAACAAAAAAAGCCATCTCCATTAGATCATGATTCTGTATATGTGTAAATAGATCAAACTGTAAACTTTCCATGTGTGCAGTTCATTCCACACCAATACCTCAATTAACATGCAAAACATATCCCATCAAAACCCAGAAAATGTTCACGACACTCTATAAAGGAAAAGCTCCACTTCATTCCTGTCACTGCACCAGTAGCAACTTCATTTAATAGCAAACCTCACCTGTCAGTAGGTCCTATATTTAATCAGTGCATGTGATTATTCACAACACTTCACTCATGAAAAATTTTCACGTTCATATAAATTTTTTGTGAGAGGTGTCAGAATTCATCTTCCAATCCCCATTCTAGGCAAAAGTTTCTGGACAGGGCCAATCCTTATCAGTGACCCTCAGGTTCACCAATGCACTATGCTCACTTATGGTGGGCATCTGAGTCAGAGGAGATGCACAGGTCAGATATTACTGTAACTAAGGAAGGTCTTACTTTGCATGTTCCAACTGACACTGAAAGCTACCTTTTTGTGTGTTTTTGTAGACACTACTTTGTAGAAACATGTTTTAACTGGATGGGTTTTCATGGGGGCCATATCAGCACAATTTCAATTCATCCAGTTACAGAGCAAAAGTTGGGCTGTAGTGAAGATCCAGCTCAGCACAGCAGTGGTGTCCGATCCCTAGTTTAGGTCTGTGCTGCCCCTTTTGTGGCCTGCAGGATATCACATTGACAGTATGTATGATAGGTCTTTATACTGTCAGTCTCATATGCTGTTTGGCTCCCTCTATTCATACATACATGGATAATGACACTCACTGGTCACTGTGAGGGTAGAAGAACTGTGGTCATCATTCCTTCTCATCCCTGAACTCCTCCCTGGGCAGAGTGTCTTCATCTTAGTCCATGACATCATTTGGTAAATAAAACTATGTGCTAAGATCTCACTTGTTCAGCATGTGGGGCTCCACAATGAACCAGGTATCCACCTGGAATCTGACCAGGACCAGCCAGAATCAGTTGGGACATTAAGAAGATAGCATTGTGTCCAAGCTTTTCACACACATTTCTCATGAGCTCTATGTGGGAATTGCTTGACTTTGAGGGGAGCCATCAGGATCGTTTTTTTTTTTTAATTGGTTGTTCAAAATATTACAAAGCTCTTGACATATCCTATTTCATACATTAGATTCAAGTTGGTTATGAACTCCCAATTTTACCCCAAATACAGATTGCAGAATCACATCAGTTACACATCCACATTTTTACATAATGTCCTGTTAGTAACTCTTGTATTCTGCAACCTTTCTTATCCTCTACTATCCCCCCTCCCCTCTTCTCCCATCTTCGCTCTCTACCCCATCTACCATAATTCATTTCTCTCCTTGTTTATTTTTCCATTACCCTCACAACCTCTTATATGTAATTTTGAATAACAAGGAGGGTCTTCCTCCATTACCATGCAATTTCTCTTTTCTCTCCCTTTCCCTCCCACTCATGTATATGTTCAATATTCATCTTTACTTTCTGCTCTTCCTCCCTGCTCTATTTCTAGTTGCTCTCATTATATCAAAGAATACATTTGGTACTGGTTTTTAAGGGATTGGGTAGCTTCACTAAGCCTAATCTGCTCTAGTGCCATCCATTTCCCTGCAAGTTCCATGATTTTGTCATTTTTTGTGCTGTGTAATACTCCATGTTGTTTAAATGCCACATTTTTTTGTCCATTCATCTATTGAAGGGCATCTGGGTTGGTTCTACAGTCTAGCAATTCTGAATTGTGCTGCTATGAACATCGATGTTGTAGTATCCCTGTACTATGCTCTTTTAGGGTCTTCAGGGAATTGTCCAAGAAGGGCAATAGCTGGGTCAAATGGTGGTTCCATTCCCGGCTTTCCCAGGAATCTCCATACTGCTTTCCAAATTGGCCGCACCAGATTGCAATGCCACCAGCAATTTTCAAGAGTACCCTTTTCCCCACATCCTCTCCAGCACTTGTTGTTGTTTGACTTCAGAATGGCTGCCAATCTTACAGGAGTGAGATGATATCTTAGGGTGGTTTTGATCTGAATTTCTCTGAATGTTAGAGATGATGAGCATTTTTTCATGTACTTGTTGATTGATTGTATGTCCTCCTCTGAGAAGTGTCTGTTCAGGTCTTTGGCCCATTTGTTGATTGGGTTATTTTTTTCTTATTGTTAAATTTTTTGAGTTCTTTGTATACTCTGTATATTAGGGCTCAATCTGAAGTGTGAGGAGTAAAAATTTGTTCCCATGATGTAGGCTCACTATTTACCACTCTTATTGTTTCTCTTGCTGAGAAAAAATTTTCATTTTAAGTAAGTCCAATTTGTTGATTCTTGTTAATAACTTTTGTGCTATGGGTGTCCTATTAAGGAATTTGGAGCCCGACCCTACAATATGTAGATGGGAGCCAATTTTTTTTCTATCAGACGCAGAGTCTCTGATTTGATATCTAGCTTCTTGATCCACTTTGAGTTAATTTTTGTGCATGGCGAGAGGAGGGTATTCAATTTCATTTTGTTGCATATGTATTTCCAGTTTTCCCAGCACCATTTGTTGAAGATGCTATTTTTCCTCCATTGCATGCTTTTTTCCCCTTTATCAAATATAAGATAGTTATAATTTTGTGGATTTGTCTCTGTGTTCTGTAATCTGGCTATTGGTCCACCCGCCTGATTTGGAACCAGTACCGTGCTGTTTTTGTTACTATTGCTCTGTAGTACACTTTGAAATCTTGTATCACTATACGTCCTGATTCGCACTTCCTGCTTAGAATTGCTTTTGCTATTCTGGGTCTTTTGTTCTTCCATATGAATTTCATGATTACTTTATCTATTTCTACAAGAAATGCCATTGGGAGTTTGATTGGCATTGTTTTAAACCAATAGAGAACTTTGGATAATATCGCCATTTTGATGATGTTAGTTCTTCTTTTCCATGAACAGGGTATATTTTTCCACCTTCTAAAGTCTTCTTCTATTTCTCTCTTTAGGGTTCTGTAGTTTTCATCGTATTAATCTTTCACCTCTTTTGTTAGGTTGATTCTCAAGTATTTTATTTTATTTTTTTTTTTTTTGAGGAAATTGTGAATGGGGTGGTTGTCCTCATTTCCATTTCAGAAGATTTGTCACTGATATAAAGGAATGCCTTTTATTTATGCGTGTTGATTTTATATTCTGCCATTTTGCTCAATTCACTTATTAGCTCTAGTAGTTTCTTTGTACAACCTTTTTGGTCTGTTAGATATGTTATCATATCATCTGCATATGGTGATAATTTAAGTTCTTCTTTTCCTATTTTTGTGCCTTTAATTTCTTTTGTCTGTCTAATTTCTCTGGTTAGTACTTCGAGGACTAAATTGAATAGAAGTGTTGAAAGAGGGCATCCCTGTCATGTTCCAAATTTTAGAGGGAATGCCTTCATTTTTCCTCCATTCAGAATGATGCTAGCCTGAGGCTTAGCATATACAGCTTTTACAATGTTGATGTAACTTCTTGTTATCCCTAGTTTTTCTAGTGTTTTGAACATAAAGGGATGCTGAAATTTGTTGAATGCTTTTTCTGCATCTATAGATATGATCATGTGGTTCTTATGGTTAAATCTATTGATGTGGTGAATAACATTTATTGATTTCTATATATTGAACCAGCCTTGCTTCCCGAGGATCAATTCTACTTGATTATGGTGCACGATTTTTTTGATATACTTTTGTATTTGATTCGCCATAAATTTATTGAGGATTTTTGATTCTAAGTTCACTAGAGATATTGATCTGTAGATTTCTTTCTTTGATGTGTCTTTGTCTGGTTTTGGGATCAGGGTGATGTTGGCCTCATAAAATAAATTTGGAAGAGCTCCTTCTTTTTCTATTTCTTGAAATAACTTGAAAAGTATTGGTATTATTTCTTTTTTGAAGGTTTTGTAAAACTCTGCCATATATCCATCTGGTCCAGGGCTTTTCTTGGTTGGTAGTCTTTTGATGGCTTCTTCAATTTCCTCCTTGGTATTGGTCTATTTATATTGTGTGTATCTTCCTGACTCAATCTGGGCAAATCATATGACTTAAGAAATTTATCAGTAACTTCGCTATCTTCTATTTTATTGGAATATAGGGTTTCAAAATAATTTCTAATTATCTTCTGTATTGCTGTAGTGTCTGTTGTGATATTGCCTTTTTCATCTCGTATGTTAGTAATTTGAGCTCTCTCTCTTCTTCTCTTCATTAGCATGGCTAAGGGTCTGTCAATCATATTTATTTTTTCAAAGAACCAACTTTTTGTTTTTCAATTTTTAATTTTTTTTGTTTGTTTGTTTCAATTTGGTTGACTTCCGCTCTAATTTTAATTATTTCTTGCCTTCTACTATATTTGCGGTTGTTTTGCTCTTCCTTTTCTAGGGCTTTGAGATGAAGTGTGAGCTCATTTATTTGTTAGTTTTTTCATTTTTTGAGGAATGACCTCCAGGAAATGAATTTTCCTCTTAAAACTGCTTTCATTATGTCCCACAGATTTCAATATGTTGTGTCTGTATTTCCATTCATCTCCAAAAATTTTTTGATTTCCTCCTTTATGTCTTTTGTAACCCATTTATCATTCAGTAACATATTGTTCATTTTCCATGAGATGTATGATTTTTCCTTCCTTCTTTTATCATTGATATCCAGTTTCATTCCACTGTAATCAGATAAGATGCATGGTATTATCTCCGCAACTTTATATTTTCTAAATGTTGTCCTATGGCATAATATATGGTCTATCTTTGAGAAGGATTCATGTGCTGCTGAGAAGAACGTGTAACCACTTGATGATGGTTGATATATTCTATATATGTCAGTTAAATCTAGGTTATTGATTGTGTTATTGAGTTCTATAGTTTCTTTATTCAGCTTTTGTCTGGAGGATCTGTCCAATGGAGAGAGCTGTGTGTTGAAGTCACCCATAATTATTGTGTTGTGGTCTATTTGTCTCTTGAAATTGAGGAGAGTTTGTTTTATGAATGTTTCAGCACCATTGTTTGGTGCATATATATATATTGATAATTGTTATGTCTTGTTGGTGGATGGTACCTTTTAATAGTATGTAGTGTCCTTCTTTATCCCTTTTGATTAACTTAGGTTTGAAGTTAATTTTATTCGATTTGACTATGGCCACTCCTGCTTGCTTCGGGGTACCATGTGAGTGGTATGATTTTTCCCAACCTTTCACCTTCAGTCTGTGTATGTGTTTTCCTATCAGATGAGTCTCCTGAAGGCAGCATATTGTTGGATTTGTTTTTCTTTTTTTTCATCCAGGTTATTAGCCTATGTCTCTTAATTGGGGAATTTAAGCCATTAACGTTTAAGTTTACTATTGACATATGCTTAGTACTAACCTCATGCTTGTTTATTTATTTATTTAAATATGGCTAGTTTTTCCTTTTTGTTTATTTTTTCCCTTTCCCTTTACTGAGTTACCTCCCACTGTTAGTTTGGGGTGCTGTTTTTCAATTCCTCTTCTTTTAGTGTTTTGCTAAGGATGCCATGCTGTACTGGTTTTATGGCTGTGAATTCTTTTAAGTTTTTTTTATCATAAAATATTTTAGTTTCATTGTCAAATCTGAAGCTAAATTTTGCTGGATACAGTATTCTTGGTTGGAATCCATTATTTTTTAGCAGTTGAAATATGTTGCTCCAGGATCTTCTCGCTTTCAACGTCTGTGATGAAATATCAGCCCTTAACCTAATTTGTTTACCCCTGAATGTAATATGCCTCCTTTCTCTCGTAACTTTTAATATTCTCTCCTTCTTCTGTATGTTGAATATCTTCATAATTATGTGTCTTGGAGTTGGTTATTACGGTTTTGAAGGTTTGGGTCCTGTAGGCTTACAGGATTTGGCAATCCATTCCATCGTTCATATCTGGAAAATTTTCTAGGATTATTTCATTCAATAGATTGTTCATTCCTTTGGTTTGAACCTCTATGCCTTCTTCTATCCCAATGATTCTCACGTTTGGTTTTTTTATGACATCCCATTTCTCTTGGATAGATTGCTCGTGTCTTTTAAGCATCATTTCCGTGTTGACTATATTCTTTTCAAGTTGATAAACTTTGTCTTCATTATCTGATGTTCTGGCTTCTGCTTGATGTAGTCTAGTTGTAATATTCTCGTTTGAATTTTTAATTTGCTTTATCGTTTCCTGCATTTCTAGGATTACTGTTTGTTTGTTTTTTTTTTTTTTTTGAAATCTCTATTTCGTGATAGAGCTCGTTCTTTGACATTTGAATTTGGTTATTTAATTCATTTTCAAAATATACTTTCATTGTTTGAACTTGCTGTATAAACTCTTCTCTGAGATTCCATTCCATCTTAATTAGGTATGCCTTGATTTCTTTCTCCATCCAATTTTCTGGTGCCTCTAGCTTCTCTTTTGTATTTAAGTTGTCCTGCATTGTTTGTACTATTTTTTTCCCTTGTTTTTTCATGGTGCTCAAGTTACTTTCCAACTCTCTTTGACTGCTGTGTTTCTGTTTTCTCCTTTAAATTTGTTTTGGTTTTTATAGTTCCACTATCTCTCCTTTGTGTTAGGAGATGATGTTTAGAGATGTTGGATTTAATTTTGATTTAAGGTAAATTCATTGGTCTCATTAAATCCTTCAGATTTTGATGGCATATAGGAACTGAGGTTTGGACTTAGGATTTTATGTTAAGGTAGGGTATTTGCTTGTATGGAGGTTAGTATATGTTAGCTTCTTTGGGGTGTTACGCAAATGCACGCGGATATTAACAAGAGAATAGACAGGAGTACTTGGGGGTAGTTAAGGGCTTAGGTGGAGTATAGACCTGTTCGTAGAATTCATTTATTTGCATTTGATAAGTTATATGTAGTCTGGTTGTTCATGCTGTTTTATTGTTGCAATCTGTCGGAACCTGGCGATGGTGAAGTCAGCTCTTCAAGATGGTGTCCGCTGGCTTCCTTGGTGGATTTTCCATTGTTGGGGATAGAACTGGACTGCTTCCTTCCCCAATCTCAAACCCCAAACTCAGCCCAGAGCTCAGTGAGGGCACAGCCAGCAGGACTCCACAGAATCCGTAGCGCCATTTCTCTCTGCTTGCTGGTCGCTTCTCGGCAGGACCCCACTGTCTCTAGCCGCGGGGCGGGCCGCAGTGCGGGCGGCGGATCAGTTAGCCTGGATCTCTGGTCGCACTGTTGGCTCACGTTTGAGACTCAGTAAACGGTCCTCGATGATGGAAATCCTTCCCCTAAGTTTCGGTGCACCCCAATTTAGCTAGAAATTTCTAACAAGATAGCTTTTTGTTGTTCTAACCCTGTATTCATCTGTGCAGTGATGCGGTACACTGGGTGTGGGACACTCTATTCGCAGCCATCTCTCATTCTTGTTCTTATCTTTGCTGTATATTTTCACTGATGTCCATATCAAGAAATGCCCTGAACTATTCATAAGCCTTAAATCAGTATACTAATCATTATTCTGCATCCTCCTAGTTCACCCAAATGACATGGTGGAGTTCATTCCTGGAGAAAGCATGAGTCGAGAGACCTCATCAGAAGCCATGGTAAGGTTGCTTATCTTCCTCTGAAATCCAGTGTTGCTCTTTAGTTTCTCTTTCTCTTGTAATATGATATGGTTTCCTGGAGATGACCTACACAATTTCCTGACTGTGCAGATTCTCATTGGGGTGTCTGTTGCCAAATGAGACCTCACTGAAAGCAACATTAACAAGAAACAGTATAAACTACACACTGTATGATAACAAGCTTTGTGCCTGGCTATGGTTTTCCCTCCTGGCCATCGAATTCTTTAATTATCACCTAATATAGACCTGTGACACAAATCCCCTAGAAAAGCTTGTGTCGTTTGGTGAGAGTACATTTGCTATCTGTTCCCTTGATTTGCCCACATTCTCATTGGATATTCGAATGTCACCAAGTAAACAAAAGACTTGTGCACACAGGTCAGAGCATGGCTTGATCTTCATAGTGACTCCTTTTCTGTATTCACAGGAGGATTCAAGAGGATCCATAATTGGTATGTATCCTGGCCTCACTCTCTTCCTGTTGCAAAATGTAGATGATGCCAAGGGTCATAGAGTCTTCCTTCCTTTGGAGTGCAGAGACTCAGTGATTCCACTACCTCCTTGAGAATGAGAAGAGAGGGGTTTGTGGTCTAAATTGAATAAAATAAATCTATGGCCATTCTGCATATTTCCTTGAAGCACCTTTGTGAGTTGATCAACGTGGTTAGGTCAATGAGAGTTTTCTACATGTATCTCTGTGTGCACTCTTGCAACATGATTCTGAGTGTGACTTTGTGTTCGTTTTTGCATATTTGTCTGTTTCTCTAGATATATACATGCCAAGATGCCAATGTCCACATGTTTAAACAAAAAAAGCCATCTCCATTAGATCATGATTTTGTATATGTGTAAATAGATCAAACTGTAAACTTTCCATGTGTGCAGTTCATTCCACACCAATACCTCAATTAACATGCAAAACATATCCCATCAAAACCCAGAAAATGTTCACGACACTCTATAAAGAAAAAGCTCCACTTCATTCCTGTCACTGCACCAGTAGCAACTTCATTTAATAGCAAACCTCACCTGTCAGTAGGTCCTATATTTAATCAGTGCATGTAATTGTTCAGAACACTTCACTCATAAAAAATTTTCACGTTCATATACATTTTTTGTGAGAGGTGTCAGAATTCATCTTCCAATCCCCATTCTATGCACAAGTTTCTGGACAGGGCCAATCCTTAACAGTGGCTCTCAGGTCCACCAATGCACTATGCTCACTTATGGTGGACATCTGAGACAGAGGAGATTCAAAGACCAGAGATTACTTTAGCTAAGGAAGGGCTTACTTTGCATGTGCCAACTGACACTGAAAAATACCTTATTGGGTCTTTTTGTAGACACTACTTTGTAGAAACATGTTTTCACTGGATGGATTTTCATGGGGCCTGATCAGCACAATTCCAGCTCATCTAGTTACAGAGCAAAAGGTGGGCTCTATTGAAGGTCCAGCTCAGCACAGCAGTGGTGTCTGATCCCTTGTTTGGGTCTGTGCTGCCCCCTGTGTGGCCTGCAGAATATCACAATGACAGTATATATGAAACGTCTTCATACTGTCAGTCTCAAGTACTGTCTAGGTCCTTCTATTCATACATACATGGATACTGACACTGACTGGTCACTGTGAGGGTAGAACCACTGTAATCATCATTCCTTCTCATCCTAGAACTCCTCCCTGTGCAGAGTGTCTTAATCTTAATCCACGACATCATTTGATAAATGCAACTCTGTGCTAAGATCCCACTTGTTCAGCATGTGGGGCTCTACAATGAACCAGGTATCCACCAGAGATCTGACCAGGACCAGGCAGAATCAGTAGGGAAGTTAAGATAGCATTGTGTCCAAGCTTTTCACACACATTTCTTATGAGCTCTAGGTGGGATGTGCTTGAATTTGAGGGGAGCCATCTGGATCTTAATGTTGACTTTGTTTATGTCGATTCCTCAGGCCCTCAGAGAGTTCCTGGCACTTTTCACTTTTGCATGACACCGCAGTCTACTTATAAATGAGGAGTATGAGTAGTGAGAACATGCTAGCAAACTGACTCCACAGTCTACTTATAAATGAGGAGTATGAGGAGTGATAACATTCTAGCAAACTGACTCCACAGTCTACTTATAAATGAGGAGTATGAGGAGTGAGAACATGCTAGCAAACTGCTGTCCACAGAAACCCGGGGGAAGGAAATTCTTGTCTGCTTCATCTTTGAACTCCTGGTTTTGGCCATCCAAAATAACAGTATTTTTAATTTAATTTTAATTTTTATACGAAACTTTCAAAGTGGCCAGTAGACCCATGTGGATAAAGCAGAGGACATTCCCATTCTCTTCTGGACCGCTGCTCTGATGATGGCACAGTGTATGTTCTGTGAGTTTATATTCCTGAAACTGTTGGCATCACAGTTTGCATGTCAGCTTGGTCTGTTTCAACGAGAAAGGGATAATATCCCAATGGAAGAAAGTAGTTAAAATTTGACTCCTTACAGCTCCACTCTCTCATTGGAAGGTTTGCAATTGTTTGCAGCATCCTGTTTGAGGCCTCTGACTCCCCAGAACCCAGAGAGGGTCTGAGAACCCAGAACAGAGATGTAGATGATCCTGACTATTAATATTAGTATCACTATATTTTTTCTTTCCAATAACGAAACCCAGAAACTGAATAAATTATACATGTGGGTGTGTTTAGCTTACAGTTCTGCAGGTACAAGAGCATGGCACTAGCAAACACTTTTCTTTAGTGAATACCCTCTTAGCTGCATTGCGTGATTGGTGGTGTCTGCAGGGATGCAGGTGCAGTAGAGAGACATCACATGGCGAGACACGAAGCCAGCAGGGATCAGTTGATTCATTTGCTCTTCTTATATAACAGGATCTAACAAGGGTTTGAGAAATCTGTATTCTTACTTCTGACTCTCATGCCGTCAAATGTCCTCACCACCTCCAAGCAGACCCTTCCTCACACAGATTTCACAAATCTCATTGTGGCCATACTGAGCACCAAGCCTCAATCACACAATCCAGTGTGGGATAAAAAACATCCAACCCTAGCAACCATCATAAGCTTAGTTGTGTAGAAGAAAGAATGAGTCAATCTTAAGTAACTCAGTTGATGATGTCTGTGTCTCTAAAGGTTGGACATGGAGCAAAGATTATGATTCAAGCTGTGACGAGGAAAAGCCTGCAGGTAGGAACAGCCCTTGGGGTATGAAAAAATGGGAAAGGTTTCATGGTAAGATTTGAGTTCACCTACTCATGTGGGAAATAAGGAATGGGAATAAAATTGAGAAAACAGAAATATGTATTATTTTCATAAAAAGAAGGGTTAGTAGACCTTCTGACATCCTGTTCATAAGAAGACAACTTTTGCTTTGAAAGGTAAACACAATCTTTCATGTTAAGTCCCATTCTGTCCTAAATTTGCCTCTAATAAACATCAAGTAGCCTGGCTTTCATTATTTATTATTTTTTGGCATTGTGCATGAAAGAAATAAGATCTGCACTTTAGGTTTGACCCACAAGGGAAAGAATCTAGTGGGACATACTTTCTTAGAAGCACTTTGCAAACCTGTAATTGAAGCTCTCACTAGTGATAAGTAGTGAGTAAGAAGTCACAATTCCCCTCTGAATGTTATCTTTTTAGAGCAGCACTTTCTCTTCTGTGTTTTGTCTATTTCTGGTCAAAAATGAACTCCCAAATGTGGGCAACTTAAAGAAAATTGTTTCTGTGCACCCTGGACAGGCCACTGTGTTCTCCTGTAAAAGAGTGGGGAGAAGTTCCTCTGTGAACATGTTTCTAACCCCGAGTCTTTGTCTAATTCCCAAGCACTTGGACTAGGGAAAATCTGAATTTGCTTGTATTTAAGAGGCCTAAGTCCAGAAAATCAGGAAGACTGTGGCTGTCTCTTGGAAGAACAGGATGACACAGAATCCCTACCAAGTACAATGGCAGAATGTGAACTGGTGGAAAAGTGCTCTTGGGATGCTAGATCTATTTCTCATTGCAGAGGTGAGGTGGTGGAGACCAGGAGACAGGAATGCAGACAAGAGGAAGAATGGAGAGCTTTGACTGTGCATTCTAGAACACCAGGAGCAGGAGCAACTTAAGTTATCACCTTGAATTTAACTCTGCCTTTCCTTTTTTTAAGGCCACATCATGACCATCACGGCAATGGTTCACAAAGAAAACATAGAAAGTGATTCAGAGGATGAGGAGGAGGACAAAAGGACAAGAAATCTGCAAGTAATTGATTTTATATTGGTTTCTCTTAATTATTCTTTCTTATGTAAAAACTCTGTAGATTTTCCATGTTTCATCTTTCCCACATTTTATGACTTTTCTAAAGGTGCTTTCCTCATCCAGATCTTTGAGGTCCTTGGACCTTCAATGTCTGTTAAATCTCTCTGCACTAACATTCTTAGTCTTTCCCTACTTTTTTTTTACCACAAGCAACACCACTGAATCATGCTGAGTAATACTGCATACCCATATACTGAGTTTGAGTTGTAGGCAGCATCAGAAATACTGAGTTGTTGCCTGATACATGAGACACAAACAATCTGGTTCTGGTTTACTGACCACTGAATAGCTGGGCTCTGACTTTGCTGGCTCTGAACATGCATGAATGTATCCTTCCTTTCCTAGGTCAAGATTACGCAATTGGAATGTAGGTCCCTTAACATGAATAGTTTCCAGGGGCCCTCTCCTGATTCAATATATGGGCTTAATGCAGCAAAGGCGATAAAGCAGTTTAAGAAGAGGAAATGTGAGTCTGGAAAGAATGGGAAGGAGAGCAGAGGTCAAATCAGTCCACATATTCTCCTTTGCTTTCTCAAGTTTCTTTGTTGCACTTTTTTGCAATCCATCAGAATCAATTAGAGCACTGAAGATTCTATAGTTGCATGTGACCATGGCCATGCAAGGGAAGGTACAATTTGGTAAAAATCAGTGCAGGAAGCTCTCTGAGGAATGGCACTACAGAGGGTAGGGCTGGAGGAGCCAGGGTCCTTGCTCCACCCTGTGTCATTACAGATGCTGCTCTTCAGGATTCCAGATGTATGCTACTCAGACTTTACACCCAGATGTCCCAGAGAACTCTTCCCATTGCCTCATGTTCACTCTCTAGGAAAGCAGCGTCAGAAGGTTCTGAAGGTGAATATCCATGAGAATTTCCTTCTGAGGACATTCATAGACACTCTTCCCACAGACAACACCCTCAGCTGAGGGCAGCATACCAGTCTCAGTGCTCCCTGCCCAGACCCCAGGAGAGATCAGGGCCCAAGTTCATCTTGAATTTCCTGAGGACAATTGTGGTCCTGGCCACTCTCTGTGGCCAGCAACTCATCCCAAGTGACCTTTTTACTTTGTTCTGTTTTATAGACCCCATAGGACACCAGGGAGAGCAGAGACTTTGGCCCTGGAACACAGGAGAGATGATACCTGCAGTGCACAGCAGCTGAAATTAACCTGTAAGACTCGGAGCAGGAGCTTGCTTTTCATTTCCAATGACATAACTGTCTATATTATATGGAATTTGCAGACTTATATGTTCTTTGTTTAATAATTTTAATATAAGTATTTCATGTCAAATTTTTCTATTAAATTTTATTTAATGGTAACAGATGCTTTTAAAATTCATTCTGTATAATAAAACACACTTGGGAAGAGAGGTGGGGGGGGAAAGTGAGGGAGAAGTGGAATTGCACGGAAGATGGAAGGAGACCCTCATCGTTATACAGAATACATGTATGATGATGTGAGTGAAAAAAAAGAAGTGTGTCACATTAGATTGGGTAGAGAGAACTGATGGGAGGGGAAGGGAAGGTAAGGAGGGAAAGGAAGGTCAGCTGAATAAAACAGACATTTGTATAGCTGTATGCATATTCATGACTGTATGACCAATGTGAATCTTGCAACCTGTACACTCAGAAAAATGAGAAATTATACCCCATCTTATTCAAAAATATGATATGTCAATATCATTGTACTGTCATGTTTAACTAATTAAAACAAATTTTAACAACACACACACTAAAAGAGGAATATGTTCCTGAGGCAGATCTTGATGAATTACAAAGATTTTACCTGGTAACTTCTATCACCATTACTCCTCTCCTCCCATACCCCTCAGTTTGCTTTTTTGGTTGTTTTTTAGAGTGGTATTATAACATTCACAAAATTATTGATGTGGGTGAATGGATGCAATAAAGAATCAAATAATTAAATTATAAGCTAAATTAAATCCCAACTAAATGTCATAAGTGTTTAATTAATTTATCCATTAATTAGCTAACTGAATCTCAAGTCAAAACACCCAATATAAGAAAGTGCTGGGAAACAATTGGCAATATTCATTTATGAAAAATTGTGGTTTTACATTTTATATCTTTTTTTCAATTAAGAACAATATTTTTTGTAATGTATCACATACATATAAAACAAGTTGGAAAACATACATTACAAACTTGTAACAATGGCTTTAAATACATTAACTGACATGTTTCTCATTGGAAATAGTTTGCTTGCTGTATATATATAGTGCATGAAAACTACTGATATAATAAAGTCTAGACAAAATATAATTGTCTGCTCTATGGTAACATATGAGCATCACTCTAATCTAACCATGCTAAAAGTTACATAATACTGTAAAAAATGTCTTAAAATCTATATACTTTAATAAGAAATAAATTCAATAAAGAATGATAATACAGGGACTAGGGATGTGGCTAAGTAGTAGAGTACTTACCTCACACATGTGAGGCCATGGGTTTGATTCTAAGCACCACACACAATAAACCAAATATATAAAGGCATTGAGTCCATTTACAACTAAAAGTATTTTTTTTTAAAAGAATGATGGTGTTGGGTTGTAGCTGAATCGGAGAGCACTCGCCTCGCATATGTGAGGCACTGGGTTTGATTCTCAGCACCTCATATAAATAAATGAAGGTCCATTGATAATTAAAATATATATATAATGATATATATATATAAGAATGATAATACTGAGAACCAAGGCATTCAGATTTCAAAATTCATGCTTCTTTTCAGGTGATCTGATATTTTGCCAACTAAGTTTTCAAAATTTGTTCTAAGCCAACATTACTCATATATGTTACACATCTATTATTTCATAAATTTACTTTCCTCATGAAAGACCTTTGATAAACATCCAAAATATTTAGGTTAATTATATTTGAAATGGAGCTGAAAGAAATACTGCTATCAAATAAATATATTTGAAATGGAGCTGAAAGAAATACTGGTATGGTTTTTCACTGTGACCTCAAGTATTTAAGTATTACAAGTTATTCAACCAACACAACAAAGTTAAAATCATAATGGCACAGCATGTATTGTAAATAAATCAAAACAACAGAATGTGTAACACAAAGACAGAGCAGTGGCACATTAAAGGAGAACTAGCTGAATACAAATAATTGACTACTGCAGAGCATAAAATTAAAACAGTTCAAGTGAGACAAGGTGATGGAGAGGTCACCATGAAGGTGACAACTGATGATTCTGCTGACCACTGTTGTCCAGAATGGAAATTAAAAAATCATATTTTTAAAAACTTTGATAGGTATACAATTATCTCCAGAATTAAAAAAATAAAGATTTCCAATGCATCTGCCTTCTCTGAATAGAATAAAGCTCTAAGTTTGTCTGTCAACTGTTTTTTTGATCACACATAATTTTTAACTCTGAATTTTTTGGGTTGACATTGATGACTGTAACAACCAAAATTAGTCCATGATTACATGTTGTTAAAAACTTTTTAAAAACTTACTACTCAGATATTAGAACAGTTATCAATTTTTTTACAATATCAAATTTGTCAAATTTTCATTGAGGTCATGTGGCACACATCATTTAATTCAAAGCCACAACTCATTTGTCCCCATGATATCTTCTTCACACACACACACACACACACACACACACACAGACACACATACACCTACACACACACACACACACACACACACACACAAACAAATTTCTCCATCAGCAGTCTTGTATAGTAAAAGTGTCTAGTTTTTGTTCATTTTTTAATGCAATACACTTCTATCTACAATTTCATTACATGCATACAGCAAACAGGAAACTATGGGTTTTACATCCTTCATGATAATTTTATATACAGGGAGATTTAAAACAGTACCTCAACAGTTTGCCTAGTAATGTGACACAGAATGATTGTATCTTGTTCTCAAATTTTAATAAGGAGGTATAAAATACAGGTTCAATAATTTAAAATCAAGTATCCATCTTTTAAAAAATAGTGTTGCAGCATTGTGTTTGTATTACTTTTAAAACTTTTTAAGTTTCTCTCTCATGGCACAATCTTCTAATACTTCGTATATGAGAGGAAATTTTTTAAAAAATTGCAACTTCTGCCCCTGGAAGGGCTCTGTAGTGACTGAATGGCATATGAATTTTTATTGATTTTATATATTTACGTATACAACAGTGGAATGTATTCCAATTCTTATTACACATATAGAGCACAATTTTTCATACCTTTGTATATTAAGTATGTTCACACTAATTCATGCCTTAACACAAATACTTTCTGGTTTTTTTTTTGCATTACAATTCTTATCCCACATATATACCACATTTTTTTCATATCTCAGGTTGAATATAAAGTATGTTGACCCCCAATTCAAGTCTTCATACATGTACTTTGAATAATGATGTCCATCACATTCCACCATCATTTCTAATCCCCTGTCCTTCCCTTTACTTCCCACTCCTCTTTCCTATGTAGAATTCATCTAATCATCCCATGCTCCCCCTCCCTACCCCACTATGAGTCAGCCTCCTTGTATCAGAGAAAACAATTGGCATTTTTTTGTGTGTGTGGATTGGCTAATTTCACTTAGCATTATCTTCTCCAATGCCATTCATTTACCTGCAAATGCCATGATTTTATTCTCTCTTATTGCTGAATAAAATTCTATTGTGTATATGTGCCACATTTTTAAATCCTTTCATCCACTGAAGGGCATCTAGGTTGGCTCCAATGTTTAGCTATTGTGAATTGTGCTGCTATAAACCTTGATGTGGCTGTGTCCCTGTTGTATGCTGTTTTTAATTCCTTTGGGTATAGTCCAAGGGGAAGGGATACCTGAGTCAAATAGTGGTTCCATTCCCAGATTTCCAAATAATCTTCATACTGCTTTCCATATTGGCTGCACCAATTTGCAGTCCAACCAGGTATGTACGAGTGTAGATTTTTCTCCACATCCTCGCCAACATTTTTGTTGTTTGTCTTCATAATAGCTGTCATTCTGACTGGAGTGAGATAATAACTTAGATTTGTTTTTTTAGAGAGAGGGAGAAAGAGAGAGAGAGAGAGAGAGAGAGAGAGAGAGAGAGAGAGAGAGAGAGAAAATGAGTGTATATATATATATATTTTAGTTTTCAGTGGACACAACATCTTTTTTTGTTTGTGGTGCTGAGGATCGAATCCAGGCCGCACGCATGCCAGGTGAGCGTGCTACCGCTTGAGCCACATCCCCAGCCCAAACTTAAAGTAGTTTTGATTTGCATTTCTCTAATTGCTATAGATGATGAGCATTTTTAAAATATATTTGTTAATTGATTGTATATCCTCTTCTGAGAAGTGTTTTTTCAATTCCTTGGCCCATATGTTGATTGAGTTTTTTGAGGTTTTTTTTGTTGTTGTTCTGTTTTTTGTACTTAGGTTTTTGAGTTCTTTATATATCCTAGAGATTAGTGCTCCATTTGATGTGTGAGGGGTAAAAATTTGGTCCCAGGATGTAAGCTCTCTGTTCACCTCACAGATAGTTTCTTTTGCTTCAAGAAACTTTTTGGTTTGATTCTATCCTATATATTGATTCTTGCTTTTAATTTTTGTGCTATAGGAGTCTTATTAAGGAAATTGGGCCTAATCCCACATGATGAAGATTAGGGCCTACCTTTTTATTCTATTAGGCACAGAGTTTCAGGTTTCATTCCTAGGTTCTTGATCCATTTTGAGCTTAGTCTTGTGCAGGTAAAAGATAAGGGTTTAATTTCATATTTTTGCATATGGGTTTCCAGTTTTCCTAGTATCATTTTTGAAGATGCTCTCTTTTCTCCAGTGCATGTTTTTGGCACCTTTTTTAATATAAGATAATTGTAATTTGGGGGGTTACTCTCTGTGTCCTCTATTCTCTATCATTGGTCTACAAGTCTGATTTGGTGTGAATAGCATGCTGTTTTTGATACCATTGCTCTGTAGTATAGTTTAAGGTCTGGTATAGTGATGCCACCTGATTCACTTATCCTGCTAAGGATTACTTTAGCTATTCTGAGTCTCTTATTTTTCCATATGAATTTCATGATTGCTTTTTCTATTTCTATGAGGAATGCCATTGGAATTTTGATGAAAAATGCATTAAACATGTATAGTGCTTTGGGTAGTATAGTCATTTTGATAATATTAATTCTGCCTAACCAAGAACAAGGTAGATCTTTCCATCTTCTAAGGTCTTCTTTGATTTATCTCTTTAGGCTTCTGTAGTTTTTATTATACAGATCTTTCACCTCTTTTGTTAAGTTGATTCCCAATTATCTTATTTTTTAGGTAATTGTGAATGGGGTAGTTTTCCTCATTTCCTTCTCAGAGGATTTGTCACTGATATACAGAAATGCCTTTCATTTATGGGTTTTGATTTTATATACTGCTATTTAATGAATTCAATTACTAGTTCTAGAAATTTTCTGGGGGGTTTTGGGGGTCTTCTAGGTATAGAATCATATTGTCAGCAAATAGTGCTAATTTAAGTTCTTCTTTTTCTATGTGTATTCCTTTAATTTCTTTCATCTGTCTAATTGCTCTGGCCAATGTTTCAAGAACTATGTTGAATAGAAATGGTGAGAGAGGGCATTCCTGTCTTGTTCCAGATTTTAGAGGGAATGCATTCAATTTTTGTCTGTTTAGAATGATGTTGGCCTGAGGTTTAGCATAGATAGCCTTTAAAACGTTGAGATATGTTCCTCTTATTCCTAGTTTTTCTAGTGTTTTGAACTTAACTGGATGTTGCATTTTGTCAAATGCTTTTTCTGTGTCTATTGCAGTGACCATATGATTTTTACCTTTAAGTCTATTGATGTGGTGAGTTATATTTTTTTGATTTCTGTATGTTGAACCAAACTTGCATCCCTGGGATGAATCTCACATGATCATGGTGCACAAATTTTTTGATATGTTTTTGCGTTAGATTTGCCAGAATTTTATTGAGAAATTTGCATCTATGTTCATTAGACATATTGGTCTAAAGTTTTTTTTTTGAAGTGTCTTTGCCTGGTTTGGGGATCAGGGTGATATTGGCATCATACAATGAGTTTGGAATGACTGCCTATTTTACTATATCCTGAAATACATTGAAGAGTGTTGGTATTAGTTCTTCTTTAAAGGACTTGTAGAACTCACCTGTGTAAACATCCGGTCCTGGGCTTTTCGTGGTTGGTAAGGCTCTGATGGCGTCTTTTATTTTCTCACTTGATATTGGTCTGTTTAAATTGTTTATATCTTCCTGACTCAATCTGGGCAGATCATATGACTTAAGAAATCTGTTAATGCCTTCAATGCCTTCGATTTTATTGGAGTTTAAGATTTCAAAATAATTTCTAATATTTCTCTGTATTTCTGTAGTGTCAGTTGTGATATTACCTTTTTCATCACTTATGCTGGTAATTTGAGCTCTCTCTTCTCTTCATTAGCGTGGCTAAGGGTCTATCCATTTTATTTATTTTTTCAAAGAACCAACTTTTTGTTTTGTCAATTTTTCAATTGTTCCTTTAATTTTGATTTCATTGATTCCAACTCTAATTTTAATTATTTCTTGTCTTCTTTTGCTTTTGCTACTGATTTGTTCTTCTTTTCCTAGGGCTTTGAGATGTAGGGTGAGGTCATATATTTTTTGACTTTTTTTTTTATAAGAAATAAAGTCCATGCAATAAATTTTCCTTTTAGTATTGCTTTCATAGTGTCCCAGAGGTTTTGATATGTTGTGTCTATGTTTTCATTTACTTCTAAGAATTTTTTAATCTCCTCCTTGATTTCTTCTGGAAGTAGCATATTGTTTAGGCTCCAAGTGATGGAGAAAATTTTGTTTTTTATTTTGCTGTTGATTTCCAATTTCATACTTTTATGATCCAATAAAATGCATGCTAGTATCTCTAACATTTTGTATTTGCTAAGAGTTGCTTTGTGGCATATTGTATGGTCTATTTTAGAGAAGGATCCATGTGTTGCTTGAGGAAAGTGTATGCACCTGGGGCAGGTTGAAATATTCTGTATATGTCAGATAAGTCTAAGTTATTGATTGTGTGATTGAGTTCTATAGTTTCTTTATTCAACTTATGTTTGGAAGATCTATCCAGTGATGAGAGAGGTCTGTTAAAGTCAACCAAGATTATTGTGTTGTGGTCAATTTGACTCTTGAACTTGAAAAGAGTTTGTTCGATGATTATAGCTGCACCAAGTTTTGGGGCATATATATTTATGATTCCTATGGAATATTGGTGTAGGATTCTTTGAGCAGTATGTAATGTCAATCTTTATTCGTTTTGATTAACTTTGACTTGAAGTCTACTTTATTTGATATGAGTATTGAAACCCCTGCTTCCTTACACAGTCCATGTGAGTGGTATGGTTTTTCCAAACCTATTACTTTCAGTTTGTATATATCATTTCATATCAGATGAGTTACCTTTAGGCAGCATATTGTTGGGTCTTTTATTTTATCAAATCTGCAACCCATAACTTTGTTGTTGTTGTTGTTGAGTATAAGCCATTAACATTTAGGGTTACTATTGAGACATGGTTTTTATTTCCAGCCATATTTGCTTATTTTTGTTATTTAACTTGACTTGGTTTTCCTCTTTGATTATTTTTTTCCTTTACTGCATACCTCCCTTTGTTGATTTTAGTTGCTGTTTTTCTTTTCCTGTTCATGAAATATTTTGCCAAGGATGTTTTGTAGCACCAGTTGTCTAGTTGAAAATACTTTCAACTTTTGTTTATCATGGAAGGTTTCTATTTCATTTTCAAATCTAAAGCTTAATTTTGCTGGATACAAGATTCTTGATTGGCACCAATTATCTTACAGAACTTGATATATGGTATTCCAGGATCTTCTAGCTTTCAGGGTCTGGGTTAAAAAATCTGCAATTATCCCAATTGGTTTTTCCCTATATGTAATCTTATTCCTTTTTCTCGTGGCTTTTAAAATTCTCTCCTTATTCTGTATGTTGCGATTTTCATTATACTGTGCCTTTATATGGATCTGTTATGATTTTGTACATTTGGCATCCTGTAGGCTTCTTGAATTTGGATTTCCAATTTATTCCTCGTGTTTGGAAAGATTTCTGGTATTATTTCATTGAATAGATCGTATATTCTTGTGATTTGGTCCTCTATGCCTTCTTCTATCCCAATGACTCTTAAATTTTAGCTCTTAAATAACTCTGAAATTTTAAAAAATCATTTTTTGGACTTTTGTTCTTTGCATTATTTTAAAAACATCTTCTTAAGTTTCTCTCTCATGGCATAATCTTCGTATACTTCAGATATGAGAGGAAATGTATTTTTAAAAATGCACCTTCTGCCCTTGGAGGACACTGTAGTGACTGAACAGTACATGAAATTTGAATACTTTTCAAATCACTTCACCAATGACTTGCCTGACCGAGTTCATGAATGTTGCATCAGCACACAGTTAATCCAGAGAGAATGTGCCTTTGCTACAGAAGAAAGGTTTCCTAGAAATCTTTCACTGTTACTCCCTCTGTCACTGTGTAGTCAAGGGCCATATGTCTCCCATGGAGGCCTTCTTACCAGTCTCTTGGGGTAGACATTGAAAGATCATCAGTGCTTTGAATTATTTGGTCCATAATACCTTACTATTATTCAGTACAGGTTCTAGAACCACTTTCATCTACACAGGGGTGGAGTTGGTGGAAAAAAAGCTGAGCTGGAAGACAATGTTTTCTTTTATTTTGTTTGTCTAGATGGTAAGACAAATGAACAAACAATCCCTCATCTTGCGGCACTGAGCACAGGAAAGCAAAGGCAAAGATCACTTAAGTGATCAGCAGGCAGGCTGGTCAGGTCATTTTTGGGCAAAGAGTTCAGAGATAGAAGTTCATAGGTTAGTTGACAGTGTCAGCTCCACCTTCAGTCACAATTCTTTGGAAAGGATGGATACACATATTGTGCCTTCAAAGTTTAGTAGACACTGCACCTCATACACCATTGGGTTCAAAGGGTACTCAAGGACTGAAGTGGCTGATGCCAATGTGTAAGGTATTTGTAGGGTGTGTAGATCAACCCAGCCTCTGGCCCTGGAGGGACAATCACAGCCGTAGTGTGAGGAGTTCCTTTTGGCATGACAGAGGTCTGTATTTGTCTAATCAAAGGCATTATGGTAGGGTCACCTAGAGAAGAGTACTCAGGGTCACTGGTATGTGCAGCCCCTCTTTACTGAGGGTAATTCTGGCTATTAGGGCTTTGGTGCCAAATGAGGTACTTTGCTCAAGACAGAGCAAACGCTCAGTGTACTCCAGCATTTCTTTCTGACTGAAGGTAGATATTTTCTAGATTGTCCAATGTATCTTAATCCGTCTACTGATTTGTGACTTTAAAAAGAGAAACCTATAACATGAGTAGCTTTTTATTAAGTGTGTATATAGGTAGGAGAGTGATACATAATTTTAACATTTTGCTTTATTTTTAATATCATTTCCCCCCTTAACATCTGCATTTTTTGTGTGTGTTGCTAAGGTTGTAACCCAGTACCATGCACACTATGCACACATGCTTTACCATTGAATTGTACCACCAGTCCAAAATTTTAACTTTAGATTGATCAGTTTTATGCCTTCAAGTCCAATGTTATTTTTCCCATGGTTGAATTTAGGTAGTCCTTTCTGTTGCTCTTAACAATACTAAAAGTGGACACAAATATGGATTCTTTGAAGATTGCTTTGGTAAAGTAATTGGTTATTCAAATTCACAGTCTTATCAAGTTAACAAATAAATAAACAAACCCTCAATTGAAGACCCATTACAGTTTTAAAAAATCTTTATTTGGGACACATAAACCTTACTTAGGAGATATTTATTCTTTTCAATATCACCTAATTTTATTTTGCTTTCTTCTCATGTGAAAATCTCAGAATGATAAATTAAAATCTTTTAAAAAATTCCCTCCAGTTCTTGAAGAAAAACATTATAAACCATGCATACATCTGAAATAAAACATGAGAAAATAATGATTGATAATGCTGAAAATGGAGTTTTGAGATGAACCAAAGTTTCTCAGTTTGCTGATTGCATCTGTGTGCTTTTCTCATAAATTTTGAAGACAAAAATCTGTTTAAGGAAGAAGAAATAGAACTCCCATCATTTGGTATGAGGGATGATACCAGAAAAAAAAAAAACTCAGTTTAGTGTGCCAACTTAGAAGTTTCCTGACGGTTTTGGGCAGAACATGGAGCAAAATGCATTTAGAATAGGCTTTGGAAAAGGCATCCTGACTACCATATGGTTTCACTTTCATCCTTTCAGTGACCCATCCTTTTTTCTTCAAAAAGGAATTTGTTGAAGGTGTTCCCACAAGTGGGATTCAATGTCTTCTGCATTTGAAATAGGCCTTGATGGTGCCAATTAATATATCTTCCAGTTCGACTCCAGGTGTTGTTGAGTGAGGCCCATTATCCTGATTACATGGTCATTATAATATCTAGTCTATTTTATACTTATTCACTGTGAACAGAGAATCCTAGATTTGGATATGTGAACAGAGAGCTAGAAAACTAGGGGTTTATTCTGAGTCCTATGGAGAGCTCAGCTGAAGTTCTGCATTTCAGAATTTTCTTCTGGATTTGAGATACTGCTTTCACTGCATTTAAAAATCTCAGGACTCATGAAGAGAATGAGTTAAAAGCCAGCATCATCAAATTAATGAGACCCTAAGAAACTCAAAGGGACCCTGTCTCTAAATAAAAATATAAAAAAAGGGGTGGGGATGTTAATCAGTGGATGAATGCCTCCGGGTTGAATTTCTGGTACCAAAAAGAAATCAACACACACACACACACACACCCACACACACACACACAAACACACACTCACTTACACACACAAAAATAAATAAATAAACAAACAAACCCTCGTGAGTAACAAGCCCTAAATCAGCAGCCTCTCTCATTCAGGAGTACAACAAATGGATTTGGGGTTCTCTCCTGATAATTATTCCAGTCTTCTCCACACAATCTGGGACATGCTGGACTCATGGCACATGGATGCTCACAAAGGGCTTCAGAAAGTAGCTGAAAACACCATACAATGATGGAACAAAATGCCAAGGTTTTCAACTGCCAATCTAAGCCTCACTAGACTAGTCAGAGGGAGGTGAAGGCTAAGCTTCCACAGAGTGACCCTGTGGTCACAAGACTCTGGAGAGGACCATGAGGAGTCACTAGCCACAACTCCCAGTTTCCACCATTGCCACTCCTGTCAGCTTTAAGCCACCTTCCTACCCAGTCTCAAGGTAGCAAGGCACACTTACCATTTCCTGGCTTTCAGGGTCCTCATCATTCTTCCTGTGGTTTGTTTTCAGATTCTGCATAGAACAGACACCTGGGCTCCAGATCCAGGACAGAAGAAGCCTACAAAAAGATTGAAAAAATGGCGAGCTCCAGACACCATGGGAACAGAAGATTGTGGAAGCCCTTCCCCTCATCACCGGCTGCCTGAGGATTGGACAGTTCTCACCTAAGAGAGTGATTGGTCAAGGCTTCTGGCACTGCCTCCAACCTGAGCCAAGTGGGCACAAAATCAAAGTCTGAATGACAGGCTGCTCCATTGTCATTGTTAACCAACTACAGATCAGGGCTGAGAATATAGCTTAATCAGTAGAGTGCTTGTTTTGCTGATATAAGGCCATGGATTCAATCCCTTGTACTAAACGCATACTCTCCCCCGCAAAAAAAAAAAAAAAAAAAAAAAAAAAATGAGTAAAGGACTTTGGAAACTAGGGTTATGGATCAGTGGTAGAGAACTTCCCTAGCATGTGTGAGGTACTGGGTTGAACACCCAGCACCGCATTAAAAAGCCAACCTAGAGGGGATGTGGCTCAAGCGGTAGTGCACTCTCCTGGCATGTGGGCAGCCCAGGTTGGATCCTCAGCACCACATACAAACAAAGATGTTGTGTCCGCCCAAAACTAAAAGGGCTTTAAAAAGCCAACAAACTACTAATGGTACTGTGTCCATCTACAACAAAAAATATTCAAGAAAATAAAAAGACTGTGTATTGGACTTGTGCACACTCACTACATAACTCATAAACACATTTTAGAAATAATATGTACATATATGTCTTCAGACTGTGTGTAAAATTCTCCTGTGATTTTTTTTCAAGTAACTTATATTACAGGTATGCTTCACAACCCTGAAATCCTCCCCAACTCAATTCTTCTTCTTCTTCTTCTTCTTCTTCTTCTTATTATTATTATTATTATTATTATTATTATTATTATTATTAGAGGCCTGTTAATTACATTAAATGCCTCTGTATGGGGTTATTTTAAGGCAAAATTTTCTTCCAATAATAGGACCTAGCCCAGAGAGAAATGTATTGACACTTATAACTGTTTATAAGGTTAAAGCAATTTGTGAATACATATGTATATCTATTTTATGAAAATGATATCACAATTATTTTAATTTTTTTTAAATCTTTCTATTCTTTGTCTAATAAAAACACAGTTTGAACTTTAAACTCATTAGCAATGTCCTTATATTCCTTCCTCCAAAAAAGTGACTCACAAGTATAATTCAAATTATTGAGACTCATAAATTTTTGATTCTTTATTTTAACTAGTGAAGTCTAAAGATTTTCTTTTTATTTTCACCTTTAAATGAAGCCCACTTTTTTATAGCTTTCTTGTTGTATAACTGACCTTTAATATTCTTCAAATTTTACCCCCATTCTGATCACTTTGGACTATTGATGTTTTGATGGAGGGGATCTCAAAGTGGTCATGCACAAGGTAGAAAATGGATATAGTAAGATATAAGACTGGTGATTCGTGAGTATGTAGATTTTGCAATACAAAATAAGTATTGGTGGATGATATGGGGTAGGGAGAAAAAGAGCAATGAAAAAAAAGAAGAAAATCTTGAACAGTAGAGGGGTTCACAGGTTCCAAGTCCACAATGACAGTGTGAATATAGAGTGTAGTGTTCTTGGAAGCAGCAATAAAATTTGAGAGAAAGAAAAAGGTAATTTTTTGCACAGTTCCCAAGTGAGAGAGCCAGGTGAATGGTTCTTTGTTCAACTCTTCCCACCTAGGAGTGGAATTTATAGTTCATAGGGTATGTCTCAGTAAGTAGTAAAACACCATTTCTATGTACCTGTACACTTTTTCATGGCTACAAGCTGACTTTGACAATTTCGATCACATTACATGTGATTAATTCATTCATTACATTATTTATTTGTTTTTTATTAATTCACTTATTCTTTAGTTGTCATTGCTTTTACATTACTCGTGATTACATAATTGCATAAATATTCTGAATGTTGAAGTTTTGTTAAATATTGTTTTATGTTTTTATTCATACATTTAATTTTCATTGAAATGTTTTTTCTTTGCCAAGCCTGATTTATATTACACCTCAATCTTCATTTATGAAGAGTAGATAAAATCACATTATTCCAAATAACTCAAGGATTTATCATCTTGGCAGAACCCTAATCACCCACTAAATTTGACGCAGTCTTTGTCAACTAAAAACTGTGTAAAAACTCCTCTATTTTCTTAGATACAGTTTAATAAAGAATTCCTGTCTCACTTTCATATTTTGGAGAGTAGACTAACTTCCTAAGCTGTAGTTAATAATCTAGGTGAGATTTCCAACCTGCTCATTATTACTTTTAAATTATTTACATCCTTGACACTAAGAGTGTCACTGATTACGTTTTTTTTAATTTTTGCAAGATCTCTCTCTCTCTCTCTCTCTCTCTCTCTCTCTCTCTCTGTCTCTCTTATATGACAAATTGAAATCAGATATGCTTTTTCACAAAGAAAAACTCTCAGCCTTTAATAAATTATTCTATAAAGAAAAAGGGTTTTGCTGTTTTTCTTAGAGCCTCACTAAGTTGCTGAGGCTGGCTGACTTTAATCTAATGTTATAGAAGTTTGATATATATATAGTGAAAATAGAGGGTAGTGTTCATTTGACTCATTCTCTTGGGGTTCGTGCCAGAGTTACCTTCTTCTTTTATTTCTACCTTATTTCTGCCTCCAAAGAAACTACCCTTTACCCTCATACTACCATTGATCCACCATTAGACTTTTTAAATCTGAACTCTTGAGCTGGTCATTCTTTCCCTCTTTCCTTCAGAACACTTTTTTTCTCTATCTGTACCTGTTCCACCAATACTTTTTCATGAATACTCCCTACTACATACTAAATATCCACCAATTTCACATCCTGTCCCATCCCTGTTCTGATTTTCCATGGATCACTTTCAGACCCCTCCACCCAGATATCAATAGTCCAGAGTAAGGTCAGGCCAGGATGTTATATATGCAGGTTTTTCAAGTCATTTACATAACAATAAGCCTATTATTTGGGATGTATTCTGTCTTAGGTTAAATAAGAAAATCTACAGACTGCACTGTTAAACTGAATTGTTTAAAATTCATTAATCTCAAAAATTGGAAAAAGAAATTCTATAAAAAGGAGAATAAAGAAAAGAACATAATACATAAAAGTGACAAATTTGAAGACACACCAAGTGTATATATCAAAGAGTGTCATATATAGGTGCTTTCAAAAGACAAATTATTTTGAAATAAATGTAGTTAATATGAGATCTAGTAATCATTTATTAATTATATATAATGGTAGTATATATGTATATGTACAAAATGCATCTCATATAATTATGAGTATACGTTGCAAAAAATGAACTCTAGAGTATTTTTTTTTAATTTTGCTGAAAACACTATAAATAGCTATATCTAGGTTTATGTATTACCAAATGTTCAGGATACATTTTGTACTTTCTAAAGTTTACAACTGACCAACAGACCTTTTTTTTTTCAATTTTTAAAAGGAGTAGTATTTATTTTCAGATAGAACATATGCCATCATTTATCTTTATATTTTAAATACTTTTTAAATTATATATGACAACAGAATGCATTACACTTTTTATTACACATATAGAGCAAATTTTTTTATTTCTCTGGGTTTATACAAAATATATTTACATGAATTCACTTCCTTGTATATGTACGTTATATAACAAAATACATCGTATTCCACCATCATTTCTAACCCTATGATCCCTCCCCTCACCTCCCAACGCCCCCCAAAGGTCATTTTGATACATACTGATGTATGCTATAAAGTTATAGAAAAGAGTATATAACTTATAATAATATGAAGAGATAAAGTTTTGTAACTAATACATAGAATAATAATAAAAATAATAATAATAATGAACTTGCCATTTAGACATTAATAAATTATACATTTGGCACTACTGACATCTTTTCCAAAAAAAAATTGACATCTTTTCCAAAAAAGGGTGGGTTTATTTGTGGGGAAATTGGTATTCTATGCTTTCTTAATATCAAGAATATATTATTTTCAGAAGTAATATATATTTCAATATAATAGTAAAATAGAACCAGGTCTCATGGCACATGCCTCTAATCCCATTGAATTGTGAGGCTAAGGCAAAATAATCCTGAGTTTAAGGCCAGCCTCAGAAACTTAGCAAGGCCCCAAGCAAATATGTGTGACTCAGTCTCTGTGTGCCCCTAATTTAAATTTCCAGTAAGAAACAACAACAACAAAAGGAATACAAAGTATTGATGAGGACACAAAACAAATTCTCATGAACTAAAGATGGAGTAAAAATTGCTGTTATTTCATCATGAAAACTATATATATATATATATATATATATATATATATATATATATATATATATATACACACACACACACACACACACATATGAAATAGTCCTCACCAAGCTGCTTAGACCTGTGGAAATTATAGTATGTGTGAACCATTACAGTGTACAAGTATGTGATAGCATAAGACTAGACCTCTACTTGTTAATGCAGTGGAAATCTGGGGCCTAGGAGGAAAGAGGAGGTGATTCAGAAAAATAAAAAAAAATTATACAGTTTGAGAAAATGGTTTCTGGAGCCCAGAAATATTTTTGGTTTATTTAGAGTAGAAAATACCACATAAGTATTATATTGAAGTTACATCTGTTAAATACATCACGTGTATAATGGATTTCATGGAAAATATGTGGAACTTATCACAAACGAAATAAAAATTTACAAAAGCCCATAAAATAGCATGTGCATAAATAAAACTAATCATTACAAAGACAACTATTTTAACTCAATTTAATATATAATGTTTTACTATCAAAATTTTAGCATGTTTTTCTCTAAATACAAGAAGAGAGCTGGACCTGTTGGTGCACAGTTGTAATCCCAGGACCTTGGTAGGCTAAGACAGGTGTATTGTGAGCTCAAAGCCAGCATCAGCAAAAGTGAGGCCCTAAGCAACTCAGTGAGACACCGTCTCTAAATGTCATACAAAATAGGCTTGGGGATGTGGAAAAATTCCCCTGAGTTTAATTCCAAGTACCAAATTAAAGAAAAGAAGGGACCAAAAAACAATAAATTTATCGTAGAAATAAAATATATGTAAAATACCCCAAAACCTTTCTAAAAAACCAAATAATATAGTTATTGTACTGAGACATATTTAATGTATATTATAAAACTATATTGCAATAATACAGACCAATAAATCATAATAGTAATCAAATCTGAAACCATATGTAGATCAATAGTATTGTTAAGAGCAATAGAAAGGTGTATGTAAAACTAACCATATGAAAACTAACATTAAACATTAATGAATGAATCTATCCAACCTAAAGTTAGAAATGGGACATAGTGGCAAAGTTCACTGTTAGAGTGTGTGTGCAGAATGTGCAAGAGAGTCAGTTCCAATCTTAGCAACACTATAAAAAGCAAATATTAAGAGGGAATCATGTTGAAAATAAAGCAGAATATTAAATGAGACACTCTCCCTCCATCTATAGATACATTTAAGGAAAAAAACTACTGTGAGTGTCTCTTTGGCAAAATCATGAGTGAGTAGAGAGATTTAGATACACTAGATATTAGTCCAGTCTTAAGAAATGTACCACATTTGGGACCAATTCCCCAAATACCATCATCAGCTCTAGTGAACAGAAATGTGAGAGAGGGGCTGAGGATGTAGCTCATTTTTCAGAGGGCTTGCCTTGAATGCACAGGGCCCTGGGTTTAATCTCTAGCAACTCCCCTAACAAAAAAAAAAAAAAAAGAAAAGAAAAAGAAAGAAGGAAATATGAAAGAAATGATACAAAAAATGGTGATATCTAGGAGCCATAAATGCCTTCAAAAGTGTTTCATCAGCTGTGACCAAGACACAAAAATACCCAAATATCAAAGCTGTCGATTTATCTCAAAACAACATCTGCCAGCATATTTTCCCAATTACTGTTGCTGACAGATGAAGTTCACTCTAGCTTTAATTGTAGGTGAAATAAGGAGGAATCCAGGAAACTATTCTTAGCTTGAGTGAGATTTTAGCACTTCCTGAATCCTGCCCCAACCCTGATACACTAGTAATAAGGCCAGAACTAAAAATTCCTCCTAGAAAAAGTTTTTGGGTATTTTTGGTGGGTGTGTGTATGTGTGTATTGAATGTTTCAAATTTATCATATTTTGTTTATGTTACAATGTCCCTGATACACTATTAATAATGCCAGAACTAACAATTGCTCCTAGAAAGTTTTTTTGTGTGTGTTTGGATGTGTGTGTGTGTGGATGTGTGTACTGAATGTCTCAACTTTAATATATTTTATTTATGTTACTATGTCCTGAAGTACCAATCTCCAGAACAAAAGGTGACTGAGCTTATGTAAATCTCTGTAGATTTCAAACAAATGAATTTACATTCTTTTCCCAGCGCTTTTATGAAATATGATACCAAATAGTAGTTCAGAAAGGAGGTTAAAAAACAATGATTCCTGTTTATTCCAATAAATCTTTACATAATAGTTCTAAATTCGCTACTTCATATAAACTTTCCACAGGGATAAAATGCATCAGTCAAAGAGATTTTCTGTAGCCTGGGGAGTGTTGTTGAAAAGGTTATTGTAATAATCTGAAGGAGCTAGGTGTGGTGGCAAATATACTGGAGGCTAGACAGGCGAGTCAGGAGGATTGTGATTTGAAAGACAGCCTTAACAACATAGCAAGGCTATAAGCAACTTAGTGAGATATTAGTGATATATCACCTGTCTCAAAAAGAAAAAGAAGGACTGGGGACATAACTCAGTGGAAAGCACCCCCCGAGCACCAAAGCACACCAAACCAAACAAATATGTGAAAGACAGTAGGGACTCCAGAGTATATGTGTGTATGTATAGATAAAAATTTTGGTTAAAATATAAAGTTAATAAAGATAGTTTTGAAAAAACTAACGTGGTTCTTTTTTTAAAGAGAGAGAGAGAGAATTTTAATATTTATTTATTCATTTTAGTTTTCAGAAGACACAACATCTTTGTTTGTATTTGGTGCTGGAGATTGAACCCAGCACCACACGCATGCCAGGCAAGCACACTACAGGTTGAGCCACAACCCCAGGTCCTAGCATGGTTTTTAAGAGCTCCAAATAAAAATGCCATATAATCTACTAATAATAATTTTTTTGAAGCAGGGTATTATTGTGAATATATGTACTCTCAGTAACTCGGGAGGAGGAAACAGGAGGAACTTAAATGCAAGACCAGCCTCAGAAACTTGGCATTAGCTTAAGTGACTCAGTGATATCCTGTATTATTTAAAAAAATAGGGATATAATGACAGACCCAACCTGATCTTTTCTTAAAATTGGGAGCCATCTTGCCACAAATCCATGAAAAGATAATTTAGGCTTTTCTATAAATTACTGCAAATTCTGAATCTGCTTGGAATGCCTGCCCGTGCCTTGAACCCACCCATGCCTGGCTCTCAGACAAGAGAGCAGCCCTCTCTAAAACTTTAATGACACCTCATAAATATTGGCCTTCCCTGGCCAGACAATGACCCTCTCAAAGGCTCAAATAGTCCTAATAAATTCTTATGTTGTGTCCAGCAATAAATGTAAACTACCATTAGTGTGATGCTTGTCAGAGTTCTGTTATCTGTAACCCCCCTTTGTGTAACTTTCTGGCCTATAAAGCTGGACTGCAGAAAAGCGGGGGTTTCTGTCTTGTTCCCACGGTTTGGGGAGGGAGAGGCAGCCAAGCTGGTGGAAATAATAACCTTGCTCTAATTTGATTTTAATTGGAGTCAGTAGATGTTTCTTGTGTCCTGGTCTAACATTTTGGAGGCCCCAGCGAAATGACCCTGCCAGACCAGATCAGAAGACCAGACTGCTGGAAATTCTGAAGGCAGCATTCGCTCTAGGGCTCTGGCTGGAGAGCCACTCTAGGGGGTGCGCACCTTGAGATGTTCCAAGGCCTTGGAGTGAGCCTCAGTCTCTGGAGCACTGCAGTGAACTGCCGCACTAAAAATATTAGCAAGCACCTGGTGGAGGAGGCCTCCATAGGTAAATGGTGACATTATAACATCTATTATCCAGTTAAGGGAGATCTCTTCTGAAGACCGAGAGGTGCCCTGAAAAGGCTCACATATACTCCTCTCCGGGACAGTAATGTGAAATTGTTCTGTCCTCTGTTCTGTTCTGTAGGGAATTCCTCTGGAAGGATAGAGAGGTGCCGACGGGCATGCACGCGCTCCTACCCTGGAGCTTTAGCAAGACGATGCATTGCTTCTCTGTTTTTCTGTTTCGGCACCGGGTTTCTGTTTTCTTGTGTTTTGTTCTGTGTTCTATATGTTTTTTGTTTGTTTGTTTTTGTGCCTTTTGTTGTGTGATTTCTGTGGTAAAAACTTAAGGATATTGGATGTGAAAATGGGTAATAAAGCAAGTAAGTCTGAAACCCCTTTGGACTGTGTTTTAAGGAACTGTGATAAACTTTATCCCCCTTTGTTAAGCAGCATGAGAGAACCCCTAGCTGGCTGCTGGAGCACACCCACTGTAGAGGGCAATGCCTGCTGGGGATCTAAGAACTGAGTATCTCCTAGGTTAACAAGTGAACCTCCTTTACAACCCCTTGTCCCTCCAAATCAAGAGAGTCACAACCTTTGGGCAGAGTCCCTGTGTTTCTACTTTGTTAGAAAAGCAATAAACCTCCCTTTTTCTTTTTTTCAAAACCCTGTTCTCATTATTAAATTGCCATTAATTGGCTTCAAGGTCAGGAACCAAACTTTCAGTTACAAATTTTGATACCACACCCTCCTGGAAATTTTTCAGAGCTGACTACTGAAGTGTTAGGAGATGGAGCATGCCTGGGGTGGAATGGAACCAGAGGAGCTAATCCTGTAAATAAAAGGAGGGACTGAGGGACTCCCAGCAGCTGCTGAAGCCCTGTTTCTTTGGGGAATTCCCTCCATTTTTCCTTGCACTGTAAGGATTATGCCACCTCTGTCTTCTTAAAAAAATAAAAAAGAAAAAGGGGACACTAAATGCAGTAAAGTCGCCATGGAGACCCTTGATTTTACATTTCTGGTTGCCCCTCTGTGAAAATATCTGGTCCCGTTGTGGGCGCATGTATAGTGCCACTGGTGAAGGAGATTTTTTTCTTATCTGCTCTGTTTTAAAGGTTTCTGTTTGTCAGCCACAGTCTGGAGCTCCTTTCTGTCTGTCTGACCTGTGTCTTTGTTTCTGGCCCTTTAAGACATGTGCAATAGTGTATTGATATTATAAATTGTTTCTTGGGAATGATCTTTGCTGAATGTGTGTCTAAAAGATGATGTTTAATTGTATCAATCTGGTATCTGAATGGGATTTTGAAGCATTGCACAATCTTGCAGTTAAAAGTTGGGATTAGGTAATTGTTTAGTTTATGATTTCAGATAATTTATGCCAGAGAACTTAAATATTTAGAATGAAAAACTAAATAACTCTACTTCCAAGTTGGCAAGTTTCTTCCAATCATTCAGTTTTTTTCACCAATTTTGAATTGAATAGCCTGGGAAAATGTCACTGTGTACCAGTGCATTAATTTGGAAAAGGTTAGTAAATCATAGTATGGAATATGTTGACAAAACAAGATGTAAAGATATAAAATTTTGTGAATTGTATCTTAAACTTGTATCATTATTTTCAACATCTGAACCTGAAAATTATGACTTATGGTTAAAATGCCTTAGGCCTGAGGTGTCTGCTCAAAATAGCAGTTTTTCCTTCCAGACCTCAGCCAGGACTTATGTTGAAATGCAAATGAAAGAAGCCTGCAAGCTCAGTATGAGACTGATCTGAGGCCTTAACAAAAAAGGTAAATTGTATGGTATTTACTAAATACTGGCCAGTCATTTTTTCTAGGATTCTTTTTTTTTTCTTCTTAGATTCTGTATTTTTTTGAGCTCATGATTTTGATCCTACAGACATAGGTTAATGCTTTTTCTGATCAGTTCTATCTTTGACCAACTGTGGAGTTTTTGAAACGTTGCAATGGAGATTTCACCTGTGAAAAGCTACAAGGCCTTTACTATTGTTATGTATTATGTGTGCACACTTGTGTTATGTGTTGTATGTCTATATATATACATATGTCTGTATATCATATATATGATATACAAATTAACATATATAAGAAGCGCTCATAAAAACAAAGTTTAAAAAGTGGATCCAAAGATTTAAATCATGTGATTTAAATGGTTCAATTTAAATTGAATAAACAGATAAAATAAATGTCTTTAAATTTAAGCTTACATGTTTTTCTAGGTGTTCAAAAAACTCAAAAAATATTAATGTGTATAAAATGTCTAATATGCCTTGGTTCTAGGATTTTTCCTTCAACAACAACAACAAAAAATGGCTAGCACTTTTCAACTCACTTGTCTAATATTTTGGTAAAATAAGTAAAGTAAATTTCATATGGGTTTACTCATTCATAAGTACTTTTTTACATATCTGATTAACTTACTATAGTCTGTATGAGTTTGTTTTTACAATCAGTCATGTGTTAAAGAGACAAAAATTTCTTAAAACATAAGTTTACCCATTACATTGAGTTTATTAAGTTTTTTTATTTTCTACAGCAAGCAACCATAAAAATTAAACAACTGGTTAAATAAAAACTGTTATTTTAGAGCATTGTACTGTCATTTTTTAAAAGCTAAACTTGGTTAATATAAAAACATCAATGTAATTGTGATGCTATTAATGTGCTCATATCTTCCAGGTATACAAGTCTGTAAGGGAGAAACTTTAAAAGAGCATATATCAAGCTAGTGTTCTGAAGTTGTATGGTAAAAAAAATATATTGGGGATTTATTTACTTGTTATCAACAAGATATGTAAAGTTTTATGTTACTTTTTACATTGGGGAACAATTTACATGTATTTTTAAGTTAATGAGAGCCTAAACTATGTAAAGGTTAAAAACTTTTTTAACCTTTCTTTAAGCCTTTCTTTAATTCATGTTTTAAATGTGATATCATATGGTGTTAGCTAATGTTCATGTGACCTCAAACAATTTATGTAAACTTTGTAAAGTGATATTTAAAAAGCAAATATCATCTTTAGAACTGGAACACTTACGATTTATAAAGAGCCACGCCTTACCTGAGTTAAGGTTCTGTGTTCCATCTTACTATATGTGAGAATGACTACAAAAGCAGTAGGCCAGATTTTAGTTCCTTTAAAGCTATGTTCAAAAGTTTTTTTTATCTGTCAAGACTACTAGGATCTCAAACAGGGGATATAATGTATACCTCAGCCAAAATTCAGGGTAGCTATTAAATGAACTAAATATTTTCACTCTTGTTAATTTTATTTTGTAATTTCCTTATAAGTGATGTAAAGATTCCCTGTTAGTATTTTACAGAAATTTTGCATTAAGAACACAACATGGATTAATTTAAGATAATAAGCCATCACCTAAAAGACAGATAGGATAATACAGATCCCATTTAATAAAAAAGATAAATAATTGTAAAGTTATACACATTAAAGCCGAGTACTCTTAATACAAGGGTGTTAAGATTTATTTGTTGGATGTTAAGATTTATTTGTTGGATGTTTAAGATTTATTTGTTGGATGTGTTAATATTTATTTGTTGGATCTTTAAGTTTTAAAATGTTGAAGCTTTGTGAGGGAATTTCTGTACACTGACATGCTCCAGTTGCTGCAACATTTATTCAGTACTCATGGTCTTTTCTTCTCTCATAGAAGCACCCATCCCCAGATGACTTTACAACCTGTTCTTCCCCAACCAGACTTCAAACCGAACTGACTTCTAAAAGAAAACTTTTGTCCCTCATGGCATGCCTCCTCACATCATCCCCTCTCAGCTCAGAAGAAGTCAAAACAAGTGATGCCCCTTTCTTACAACAATAGAGCCAAAACTAAATAGACTGTCAATATAAGTAATTAATTAAGTCAGATCAAATCAGGGAGACCAGTTTTGGGTGAGTTCAAAAAATGTTGGAGACTGTTACCTGAGGAATTAAAATCCTCTCAGTGCTCTTCCCCTACCCTATCAAATATTTGAAAGGAATACATAAGGGGTGGGGAGTGATAGACCCAACCTGATTTTTTCTTAAAATTGGGAGCCATCTCACCACAAAGCCATGAAAAGATAATTTCAGCTTTACAATAAATTACTGCAAATCTTGAACCTGCTTGGAATGCCTGCCTGTGCCTTGAACTCACCCATGCCTGGCTCTCCGACCAGATTGCAGCCCTCTCTGAAACTTTATTGATGCCTCACAAATCCTGGCCTTCCCTGGCCAGATAACGACCTTCTCTGAGGCTCTAATGACCTTCCTAAATTCTGATGTTGGGGTCAGCAATAATGTAAACTACCATTAGTGTTATGTTCCTCAGAGTTTTGTTATCTGTAACCTCCCTTTTTGTAACTTTCTGGGCTATAATGCTGGGATGCAGGAAAGCTTCGGGTCTGTCTTGTTCCTGCAGTTTTGGGTGGGAGAGGCAGCCCGACTGGTTGAAATAATAAGCTTGATTTAATTTGATTTCAATTGGAGTCAGTGGTCTTTTCTTGTGTCCTGGTCTAACACCACCAGACACTGAAAACAATTATGATGAGTTCCTGGCCACAAATTTCAGTTCCTGACATTGCCAGTCTCAGTGGCTTCAAACAGCCTCCGTACCCAGTCTCAAAATAAGAACACACACTTGCCATTTCCTGGCTTTCAGTATGCTTAGTGTCCCTGCTGTAGTTTTTTCAGCTCCAGTGTAGCACAGAAGCCTGGAGCTCCAGATCTACAACAGAAAACATAGAAATGGATTAAAAGAATGGCAGGCTCCAGAAACACAAGGACAGGAGAATGTGAAAGCCCACCCATCATCACTGGCTCTGTGTTGATTGGACTGTTCTCACCTAAGAGAGAGATTGGAAAGGGCTTCAGGCACTTCCTCCAAACTGAGGCTAGTAGGTTTACTGTTTGAGTGACAGTAAATTGCATTCAGATCAGAAACAAAGTCACAAAGACTGGTTCTTGGTTGTTTTTTTGTTGATAAAGGACTGGGGATCAACCATGTGCTGTGGTGCATGACTGTAATCCCAGCAGCTTGACAGGCTGAGGAAGGAGGATTGTGAATTCAAAGCCAGCCTAAGCAATAATAAAGTATTAAGAAACTCAGTGAGACATTGTCTCTAAATATAATACAAATAGGGCTGGGGATGTGGCTCAGTGGTCATGTGCCCCTGAGTTCAATTCCCAGTAGGAAAAAAAAAACAATGGGGATCAGATCAAGAGGTACTTTCTACAGAGCCCCATGACAGCAGATGAATGCATTTATGGATGGATAGACACAGAGATAGAGTGTTGGGACAGGGTCTCATATTCTCCTGTGATGGCTTTATTTTTTTAATTTGCTGTGAATTGCACTAAGTGCTCAGGACCAAATTATTTCATGGCAGAGTTTCCTCCAAATACATGGATCCAGCACTGAGAGAAGTGCATTTGTCATGTATATAAGGGTAAATCAATTCATGAATACATATGTGTATATTTTTATAAAAAAGAAATATTACAATTACTTTAAATTTTCTTTAATATTCATGTTCTCTGGTCTTATGAGAAAACAGCTTGAGATTTCAACTCATTATTAATTCCCTGAGGCAGTAATATCCCCACTCCTTTATAAATTGGGAGACACAGTAAAATGCTAAAGTTTCTAGTATTAACATTAATAAAGAAAAAGAGGTGGAGTGGGCCAGGTCTCTAGATCTGTCAGTATCCCAGACCCTAGAGTATAAGTAACTAAATAATAATTATGATTGGAGACTAATCATAGGATTTTGTCTTTTTTTTCTTTTGGTATGGGGTACTATGAGAATATTAGCACAAATCACAGGCATTTATGTCTGTGTGTGTGTGTGTGTGTGTGTGTGTGTGTGTGTGTATATATATATATATATATATATATATATATATATATATATATGTAATTTTCATAACTTAATACATCCCATCAACAGAGTCAACTTTAGATTTAAATGAAGAAAAAGTAAATCACTATTGCCAAGGTCAAGCCCCAGTAAAGATCAAGGGATCCTGAGGGACGAGTGGTGTCTGGTGCTGAAGGATAAGTAGCATCCATGAAAGAAAAGGAGACAGGATGATGGTTTCAAGTTATGAGCAGCCTTCAGAAGGATCTGCTGCCCCTAGAGGGCCTTTATTATTTTTTTGTTTGTTTGTTTTACAGGTTTTTTTTTTCTTTTTGGTAGTTAATGGATAGCATCCAAACTTCTTTGGTGTACATAACTTTCAAGAGTTACAATCTTGTCAAACATATGTTAATTATCAAAGATATTAAGCACATTATATAAAATTTTTCCTGTAACTTTGCCAGTCATGATTAGTCTTACATTTTCACCTCAGTCTCTAGGGGCTTGAATACAAAACTTGACTACCTGTCTCTTGACCTATTATTAGCTTTTAACTTTAAATCATACCTATAATTATTCCATTGACCTTTAAATTTAAAATATACTTATAATTATTGGTAAGCTTTCTTACTCCTAAAGTTCCAATAAATAACACTAAAACAGTGAAAGCCTATTTTTTAGAAGCCTACTACTCTGAACTGTCTCAAAAATATATCTATATTAATTTTACATTATTTTGTTTTTAATTTTCAACTAATTTCCTTTGTTCATATGACCTATTTAACCACTTTCTTAAAAGAGTTTCTTTGATCATTGTTCAAAGTATACCAATCCTCATGTCTTTGTGATCTTTAATTAAAAGGCAGGCTCTGCACCTCAAACCATTTGTCATTTTTATTAATTATTTTTTTCCTATTTTCTTTTTTTTTAATTTATTTTTTAGTTTTCAGTGGACACAACATCTTTATTTGTATGTGGTGCTGTGAATCGAACCCAGGCCGCACGCATGCCAGGTGAGCGCGCTACCACTTGAACCACATCTCCAGCCCTTGTTTCCTATTTTCATCATGAATTCCTGTGTAAAGTAAGAGAATATGTTAGTTGGAGGAATATATGTCACAAAAGTGTGACTTTAGGATTGGGGGCTTAGAGTAAATTGTTAATTTTTTCTCAGGAAACTTGATTTGAAATCTTTTCCCCATAAACTTCTTGAGAAATAAAACTATTTTGTGTTCTCAGAGATATTGAAACACATCTCAGGGCATGTCTTAATTGTACCCTTAGTCTCATTCTGGGAGTTTTTCTGCAATCTCAAGTAACACATACTTTTATTATTGATTGATGTATACCCTTTTATTTATATCATGAGTATCATAAACAAAGCACTTAACATTCCTTATGGTTCCAGATTCCATATGGTTCTGCTCTGCCCCAGCATCCCGCAGTGTGACTGTGTCAGTGGGTTCAGGAACACTTCACCACACACACTATCTATAAGTCACCATATGACTTCATATGACTTCTCTGAACCTTGTGATTGAATCTTGGCACCCAGTCTATAGTATTGGAATAGTTATGTATCACTGGATATTAAGTCATTGTATAACTTATCGGCACATTTGAACCCTGAGCCAAATCCCCATCCCTATTTTATATTTTATTTAAAGAAAGAGTCTCACTAAGTTTCTTAGCACCTGATGTTCACTGAAGCTGGAATTGAACTCATGATCCTCCTGCTTCAGCCTGACAAAATTCTGGGATTGATTTCAGTGTGCACCACTGCACTCGGTTCTGTTCACATATTTAATGCCAGCATTCCCTCTCTGCATTGTCAACTATTTTATTTTTTCTATTCAACATTCCAAATGAATGCATTATTTCTAATTTTTTTGAAAAGAACTTCATTGCAGTTTAAAGATTTTGCTTTCTCTTTGTGAGCATTTTACATGAGAGAAAAGAAGACAAGTAACTTGAAAATTTAAAAAATAAAAACAATGTCTGTCTCCTCCCTCTGTCTTCCCAGGCACATTCACCTTATCAAAATGTCTGATTTAAATTTTTTCTTTTATTACGTTCCTGTGTGATGCATCCTCATTCTAACCTCCCATATTGTGTTAAATGGGGGTTTCATAACTTCCTGATAAAATTGTGAAGAGATATCATATCTAAAGTCTGTTGAAGTTTCTAGTGAATATCGTTCTTTTTTTTTTTTTCTTCTAGAGAGCAGTATAAAGTATGAAGTTAAGGCACTTAAGGAAGTCTCTGAGAGCCCTTCAGATGTCAATGATCTTTTAGTTATACAGGGCTGGGACCCTCTGGGAAACTGAGATACTGTGAAGACCATGCCCCTTAAAATGCAGATTTTTTTTTCAATGAAGACATAAAGTTCTCAAACTTATCGATCAGAGTAGCAGCCAATTAGTTTATTAGAAGTGATGTGAAAGAGGAAAAAGATGACACTCTGAAGAGAGAGAATTTTCTGTCTGAAAAGAGAACATGTCTCTCTTGCAGGCTCTCTTGCATTCCAGTTTTCTTCGAGATCTAAACAGAGATTCCAAAGGGTCCTTCCCAGGTACAGTTCTTGATTTTGTACTGATAGTTAGAATAACATAAAACTCTCAAGTATTCACTGCCATGACAACTTTAGGTTAATTAGATTCATGCTCACCATTTCTAAATTAACTCATAAGCAAAATTGTTGCAGATTTTTTGGTTATTAAGAATTACCCTTGTTTCTCTGATTTTCAGAATCTGGTTTTTAGCACAGGCACAAAATTCTCCTGTTTAGAGTAACATAGGTCGCTCTTATAAACATTATTTTGAAACTGCATTTCTCCTGCAGATAACAGTTTGTTAAGGAATGTGACATATCCTGTCCAGCTAAGCCAGAAAGGAGGCAAGTAAATTGCTTCATAGAAAATAAAGAATGGGGTCAGTATGTTGGTCCTATTCATTTCTTTATTTATTTGTTTCTTTGATTATGGTATTGTGTGTTGAATCCAGAGCTAGTCTACCACTGAGCTACATCGCCAGCCCTATATTTATATTTTTTTAGAGACAAGGTCTCACTGATTTTGTTAGTGTCTCTTGGAGAAGTTACTAAGACTCGCTCTAAGTTTATAATTTTCATGCCTCACCCTCCCAAGCTACTAAAAATACAGGCATGTGGCACCATTACCAACCTACCATTTATCTAAAAAAAGTACTTCATTTTTTTTTACCAGGTTCTGTAAATAATACTATAATGAAAATAGACATGCAGTGGTTCTATGATGTAATAACTCCAGTATGTTTTTAGATTCATACCCAGAATAACATCTAGTGGAACATAAGCCTTTTTTTATTTTAACTTTCTGAAGAACCTTAATACCATTTTCAAAAATAGCTTTATTCAATTGATATTCTCACCAATATTTTTTTCAACTGAGTCTTTTTATATGATGCTTGCATGCTCTGGAGTACCTATTATCTTTCAGATTTTTATATTTTTAGTTCTTAATATTTTATTTACGTTTTGTTAGTCAGATAGATAGACAAATTACTTTTATTTTATTTATTCATTTTTATGTGGTACTGATTCTTAAATATAGTGCCGCTGATGTGCTGTGCAAGCACTCTACAACTAAGCCAGAACTCTATCCTCAGTCTTTTAGATTTTAAGCATAGGCATTCTGACAACACTGCACAAAGTGCAGGATATTTTTTATTTTACTGATACTTTAAATTACTGATGCAAGTGTGTTATATTCCAGGATTTCAAGTAGCCAGAGGAAGAGTGTCCTGTAAATATTTTCTGTGATGAAATAAAACAAGAATCTGCGATTTGTAAACTTTGTTAACACTACTGCTGAAAATTTTTGTCTTTGGAAGTGTTACAAACAATGAAAATCCAATGGCTTGAAATATATCAAGATTTGCCCATGCTCGTCTCTATTGCTTTTAGCAATTGAAAGTTTAAGATACACTCCCTTGAACAGAAGTTGCTAATGTTAGACATTCAGTGCATGGAGAAACTTATTCTGAAAACCTACTGGTAGGCCTGGAATTATTACTGGTGTAAACAAGGGTAGGTCAGGTCTCAGAAAGTGCTCAAATCTTACTGAGTCTATCAGGAGATTGATTAATTTTCCCCTTTTGTACCCTTTATTGAATCAAGAGTGAAGTAATTCTTCCAACAAGAAAAGTTAGTAAAAACCACTGGTAAACCTCTTTTTGGGACTAACTGACACCTTTGAGATGTAATTTTTCTGCCCTGACTTCAGGTTGTGAAACAAATCAAAAGACTTACTTGGTCATAGAAGAAAACCACTTTGTAATTTTCACACTTACATTTCTCTCCTTCTTTAACCAGTGGATAAGTTAAGATAAAAATTACAGAAAATTTTAAAGTCAGTTTATATATCATCTCAATCTCCCTTTATTTAAGGTGCCTTCAAACTTGTAGGAATATTTCTCAAATATGTGGCACTTCAGTAAACAACTCAAATGCCCACGTGTACCCGAGCTTTTTCTACTCATTTGATTGTAGATATTCTTTCACTTGTCCAATGTATGTAAATCTCATAACTCATTTATGACTTTGTCAAAGTAACACACATAACATGAGTAAATGTGTATTAATATATTAGTAAAGAAAGGGTGGGTTAAAAGCCTTCTATTTTGCTATATTTCTGTCATGGTCCAGCTGTGACGTGTTCCCCAAAAGCTCATATGTGAAACAATGCAGGAAGGTTTGGAGGAGAAATGATTGGGTCATAGCTTTAAAGTCCTCAGTGAATTAATCCCTGAATGAATTAACTATGTGGTAACTGAATTGATAGTGTGTGGATGAAAAAAGTGAGAATTGGGGATAGAGCTTTGGAATTTAAATTTGTATATTCTCCCAAAAATGAATCTGTCTCTTTACTGTTATCACTATGTCAGTTGATTCCCTCTACCACACCCTTTTGCCATAATGTTCTGCCTCACCTTGAGCCCTGAGAAATGGAGCAGTATTCTATAGGCTAAGACTTTTGAAACCCTAAGCCTGTAATAAAACGTTTATTCCTCTACAATTTCTCTGGTCAATTTGTTAGTCACATTGTTGAAAAAGGCAACTAAAACAACTTCTAACTTGATCTCTCCTTAATATCTGCTCTTTGTGATGATTTTGAACCCAGTACCTTACATATTCTGCAAACAAACGCTCAGGAAAATGTGACCTATCTAACTTTAGATTGTATTGTATTATCCATTTACTTCTAGCCTTATTTTTGATACGGATAGGCTTAGACCATTTTATTTATCTTAAAAATACAAGAAATTACATGCATATGGATTCATCTTTGTGTTTGGTTCATACTATGACTCCTTGGATTTCAGTATTGTATTATACATTCATTATATACATCAGTTTCTCTTAATAATACTAATAGTTCATTTGATTCTCTGAAGCATGGGTTTTGGAGGTATTTCATAAATACTTTTCATTCCATGTAATTTTTTTTCAGTCTCTTTCTTTTAATAGAGAAGCATGCTGAAATTTCTTTGTTAATGTTTTTTTTCTTAGTTGTAATCATAATAACTTTATTTTATCTATTTACTTTTAGGTGATGCTGATGATTTAACCCAGTGCCTCACATGTGCTAGGTAAGCACTCTACCATAACCCCAGTCCTACATGCTAAAATATTGATGAAAATGTTACAGATTTCATTCAAGGAAAATTGTTTTCTTTGTAGTGATGTGTAGTATCTAAACACATGTGTGTAATTGGTTTTTTTAATGTCCTAATTCAAGTTTTATTTACCAGTATATTCTTTAAAATGTATATGCAATGTGTGAAGTAGTATCAAAATGTTACCTTTATATAATACTGATATGGTGTTTTTTACTATTTGTTAGGCTGAATGTAGTGTGGCAAAAAATGTGTCTTGACAGTAGAAACCACTTTACTCACACTTTATTATTTTTACGTTTCTTATGTGCACATTATATTTTCTTTCACCTTACAGATTTCAACTGTATGGACCATGCAGCTCTTCTTTTATATATTATTATGGTTTTTAAGAGCAGTCATATTTATAAGTTAATGTTCCTGGTGGGGAAGTGTCATGTCCTTCAATAGGCACACATTTTTTTACAAAAAGATAGCCACTTATAATTAATCTGTAGTTCATGAGAACTTTTCACTCCACATCTTCATGAATACTGTTTAATTTTATGTATTTGGTTATATTTTATTTTTTATGAGTACTGAACCCTTAGATATCACCTGTAAAAGAGAATATTCAAGTTATTTGACTGTTCTTCTCATGATGTCCTTGTCTTTTTCTTCCTGAATGTATTTATTCATGCATCAGGCAATTTATCTTACCTGTTACTTTGTACCATTTAATGATATAACTTCATTTATTGATTATTTTAATGCCCAATTTATTAATTTGTTTAACATTTTGTTTTGTGCCACTTTGAAAAGAAATAAGTTTCCCATTGCTGTGTGCTTCTTATGACTGAAATCAAGGGTGCCTTTCCATTCAAAACTAGACTCTAGTCTTAATATTATATGAGACAGAGTCTCAATAAGTTGTTAATCATCTCTGTGAAATTTCTTTTATTATTATTATTATTATTGTTGTTGTTGTTATTATTTATATGAGGCAGTGGAATGCATTATAATTTTTATTACACATGTAGGGGACATGCTTTATGTCTCTTGCTGTATACAAAATATATTCACATCAATTTGTGTCTTCATAAATGTACTTTAGAGAATGGTTTTCATCAAATTCCACCATAATTGCAAACCCTCTGCCACCTCTCTTCTCCCCTACCCTGCTACCCTATCTAAAGTTTGTCTATCCCTCTCATGTCCCTCCCTACACCACTATGAATCAGTCTCTTTGTATTAAAGAAAACATTCAGCATTTGTTTTTGGGGGATTGGTTTTGTCATCACTTCTTAAGCAGTTGATACTATGAGCAATACCAACACATTCACAATAAAAACTTACTTTTTCTTATAGTAATTATTGAATGTTTTATAATTACATATTGACTATCTTTGAAACACTTATTATGTTGCACTAAGCAAGATTAAAATCACTTTGTCTGTGTGTGTGTGTGTGTGTGTGTGTGTGTGTGTGACACAGATACCCCATAGATATGAAACTTTATTTAGAAAGGATGGCAATTTTCTACTCCTCAGCAGTGGAAACTTTCATTTTTCATTGTCTAATTGTAAAGATTTTTTTAAAGATTCTGTTTTAGGGATAGGATTATGGCTCAATAGTAGGGTGCTCACTTAGTACATGAGAGGCATTGGGTTTGATCCTCAGCACCACATTAAAATAAAATAATAATAATAAAAAATGATATTGTGTCCACTAACAACTAAAAAAAAATTTAAAATTCTCTTTTTGGTACACTGATCTCTCTAAGTTTATAACATACAATAATGTGTTGCATAGTGATCTTTTAGTCAGTGATGGAATTTATATACAACAACAGCTACAATATATAGCCTAAGATTGTAGTAGTATACAATCTAAAGGTCAGTATACAGTATGATATTTGCAACAATGGCAAAGTCATTTTGAGTGCATTTCTTAGAGTGTATGCCTGTCTTTTAATGAGGCATTTTTATACACATACTATACATTACAAGAACTGATATAATTTTTGTATGACTGTTATATCTCAGATTTACCAAAGCATGCATGAAATTTTATTTGTCTATCAAAGATCAAGAATTTGACAAGAATGACACATTAATGGCCATTACTGGAGATTAGTTTATTTTGAATATTATATTATTGTTGTTGTTATTATTATTATTATATGGTATTGAACTCAAGGGCACTGAACTCCTGAGCAACATTTCCAGCCTTCATTTGCATTTTATTTAGATATAGGCTTTCAGTGAGTTGCTTAGCACCTCCCTTTTGCTGAGGCTGAGTTTCAAATTATGATCCTTCTGCCTCTCCTACCTTGTTAGTTTCACAAGATTCTTACCTGCTTTTTTCTTTGACATCACATGCCTGCTATCCTCTCATGCTGTTCATTGCTGGACTCAGCAGTTTTAGATATTCTCCTTTTCACATTATGACACCATTGTTGGCAGATCCAAGATCTTTAATTAGATAGTCCTTAATACACAGTTTCTCATTTTGACTCCTTGGTGTTCATGCTCATGAAGAACTTGAAAAGTGTTCAACAGAAATCTATAAATGGTATAAAATGTGAAGAAAAAAAATCTATAAAAAAAGTTAAAACATACTGACATTTATCTTTGGATAAATAATAAATTGTGAATTAAGGTAGCACCAGCACTATCTTATGGAGAAAAGTAAGCATATTCCAAGAAAGATAAGAAAAAATAATGAGAGAAACAATAGAATAAAAGTACATTTTTACTTTGAGAAATTGATTTTTGAGAACTTTCCAGCTAAATCTGGCACATAATTTTATAGGGGAAAGAGACACCCATGAAATTGATGCCTCACAAGTTTCTAAACAACCTCATGGTAAGGAAACCTTTGACAGTAATACCTATAAAGCATGAGAATGAATCAAAGAAGGGTGATGAATACTCCTCTGTAAAAGTGCTTATAAAACATAATTTTTCATTGAATCCTAATGTAAAAGATTATTTGTGTGCATAGTGACTAGATAGTACTTTTTTCAGATGTACAAAAAGGGTAAGATGCTGATTAAAGTCACATCTTCTAGCTAGAATCATATGGAAGAGAACATAATTAATTTATAGAAAGAACGCTGTTTTGTTTTTGGTCCTATTATTTATTTGTATTTGAACTTAATCTTCCACTAATGTGATATGCAACTCAAAATACTACAGTTATTTCTCTGAGTCCCTCATTTCTTGACTACAGAATGACAAAATTTAGATTATGCCATTTCTTATATTCTTTATACCAGAAATCAGAGGGCTAAAGGTTACTTTAACTATACTTGGAGTTGGGGTTTTGGCTCAGAGAAAGAGCACTCACCTAGCATGTATGAGGAATGCAGTTTAATGTTCAGCTCCATACAAAAATAAATAAATAAATAAATAAATAAATAAATAAATGTATTTTGTCCACCTACAACTAAATAATAAATGTTAAAAATTACTGACTGATCTTTACTCAGACAATAATATTTTAATTTACGTCTTTTATAAACAATTCCATGAAGGGGCTGGGGTTGTGGCTTAGAGGAATATCACTCACGTAGCATATGTGAGGAAATGGGTTTGATTTTTTGCACTACATATAAATAAATAAAATTCTCTATAAAAAAACTCCATGACACAAATCAAAAGAAAATGAGACTATTTATTTATTAACAAATATTTAATAACACTGACTTCTGAGGAGAGTTTTGGTTTACACTTAGACCAGCACAAAAAAATTCCAGAGTTCTGTCAGAATTATGATTTTTTGTCTTACAAAAGTAGAGGATATATTTCAATCAGTGTATATACTTTTTGTTATCTTAAAAAATAACTTTTTACTATGTAATTATATACTATACTTAAGAGTCATGAATTTTTGGTGGTTGTGCCAAGATTAAAATATAAATAATAAATTCTACATTGGAAAAAAATTCTAAGGTAGTATTCGTTTTAAAAAATTGGTAAACTGGGTAGTCATTGTGGTGCATGACTGCAATCTCAGTGGCTTTGGAGCTAAAACAGGAGGATCAGAAGTTCAAAGCAAGCATCAGCAATGGCAAGACACTGTGCAACTCATTGAAACTGTCATAAATGGAATACAAAATAGTGCTCAGAATGTGACTCTGAGTTTAATCTCTATGACCCACCCCCCCCAAAATTGCTAAAATCCCAGGAGCATGCCTGTCATACCACCGGCTTGAGGGGCAAAGGGAAGAGAAGTATTTAAAAAAAAAAACAGGCTTAGAAACGTAGCAAAACCCCACGCAACTTTGTGATAACCCTTTTTGAAAATTAAAATAAATAAATAAATAAAATTTTTGGATGTGACCCGGTGGTAAAGTGTCCCTGTGTTCAATCCATAAATTCTCCAAATGGTAAACTAACTATCATGCAAATGAAAACAACAAAATATATTTATATTATTAAAAATCATTTAGTTAATACATACATTCCATTTTCAGATGCCACACACAAGCAACCAGATATCTAAAAACAGGTTTTATATTAAAGTTATGAAACTTGCAAATGTCTCTCAAATCTAGATCAAGACTTCTCAGCAGACTAGACACTTTCTATTGAGCTGCTTGTGCTATCACTTGGATGTTTCTTAACTAAACTTTTCCTAGATAAAAAAAAAACTGCAAAAAAAAATTTAAAACTAACAGGGATAACCTCCATGCAAGCCTCATAGATATGCACACATATATGTCTTGATATTATATACCTCTTTTTGCCACTTCATAAATTATAACATTTTAGTGACAAATTGAATGGAAGAAACACTTTATAATCATATGTCATGGTGAGCTGTATTTGGTCCTATAAGGAACAAGATTTATCTGTTAAAAAATTAGGGTTACTACTCTCTGAACAGAAGGATAAGAACTGTCATGAAATTCAGACATTTCAATGATTCACTGAAGACAATTTATTTATTTTAGGTACCAAGTTTTTTCATTTCTAACCAATAATCTGGACATGTCTCAATTTTTTTAAATCTCTTTTTGTTAGACTTTTAATCATGTAATGAAATGAGACAGCGATTATGTCACAAAGAATGATAAATGTATCATGGCAATCCCCATTTCAAAACCGTACAATGATATCACCATTCAGATATCTGTGCCTTGTGAATTTTTACTGTAGAAATTATAATTGTTTTACTGTAGGGGACTGAGCATTCAAAACTAGTAGTCACATTTTAAACAAATCCATAAAATTAAAAATTATTATTAACTTTTATTAGGAATTTTGATTTGATCTAATATTATTATTAGAGCATAGTGATTAATTTTATTGATAGTTGAATAATAATAATTAATTTTATTGTTTTAAAATTTTAATACACTTACCAAGTTAAAATACATTATTTCATTCACATTTTAACATATTAAGTATGAGCAACTATGGTTGCAAGAGTTTTTTGTTTGTTAGTTAGTTTTTGTGTTGTTGTTGTTGTTTTTCAGAAAAGCCTTTAAATGAAAAAAAAATAACTGAATTGGCAATTTCAGGTGGATTTCTCAATTTTTCACAGCAGAATTAATTAAAGCACTGGGTGATGGTCACTGCACCCAGACATCATTTTCAATATAGACCTAGAATATTATCAGGAGAGCATGTCAATACACACACAGAGAGACATAAATGCCTGTGATTTGTGCTAATATTCTCATAGTACCCCATACCAAAAGAAAAAAAAAAAGACAAAATTCTATGATTAGTCTCCAATCATAATTATTATTTACTTACTTATACTCTAGGGTCTGGGATACTGACAGATCTGGAGACCTGGCCCACTCCACCTCTTTTTCTTTATTAATGTTAATACTAGAAACTTTAGCATTTTACTGTGTCTCCTAATTTATAAAGGAGTGGGGATATTACTGCCTCAGGGAATTAATAGTGAGTTGAAATCTCAAGCTGTTTTCTCATAAGACCAAAGAACATGAATATTAAAGAAAATTTAAAGTAATTGTAATATTTCTTTTTTATAAAAATATACACATATGTATTCATGAATTGATTTACCCTTATATACATGACAAATGCACTTCTCTCAGTGCTGGATCCATGTATTTGGAGGAAACTCTGCCATGAAATAATTTGGTCCTGAGCACTTAGTGCAATTCACAGCAAATTAAAAAAATAAAGCCATCACAGGAGAATATGAGACCCTGTCCCAACACTCTATCTCTGTGTCTATCCATCCATGAATGCATTCATCTGTTTTCATGGGGCTCTGTAGTGAGTACCTCTTGATCTGATCCCCATTGTTTTTTTTTTCCTACTGGGAATTGATCTCAGGGGCACATGACACATCCCCAGCCCTATTTCTATTATTTTTAGAGACAGTGTCTCACTGAGTTTCTTAATACTTTATTATTGCTTAGGCTGGCTTTGAATTCACAATCCTCCTTCCTCAGCCTGTCAAGCTGCTGGGATTACAGTCATGCACCACAGCACATGGTTGATCCCCAGTCCTTTATCAACAAAAAAACAACCAAGAACCAGTCTTTGTGACTTTGTTTCTGGTCTGAATGCAATTTACTGTCACTCAAACAGTAAACCTACTAGCCTCAGTTTGGAGGAAGTGCCTGAAGCCCTTTCCAATCTCTCTCTTAGGTGAGAACAGTCCAATCAACACAGAGCCAGTGATGATGGGTGGGCTTTCACATTCTCCTGTCCTTGTGTTTCTGGAGCCTGCCATTCTTTTAATCCATTTCTATGTTTTCTGTTGTAGATCTGGAGCTCCAGGCTTTTGTGCTACACAGGAGCTGAAAAAACTACAGCAGGGACACTAAGCATACTGAAAGCCAGGAAATGGCAAGTGTGTGTTCTTATTTTGAGACTGGGTAGGGAGGCTGTTTGAAGCCACTGAGACTGGCAATGTCAGGAACTGAAATTTGTGGCCAGGAACTCATCATAATTGTTTTCAGTGTCTGGTGGTGTTAGACCAGGACACAAGAAAAGTCCACTGACTCCAATTAAAATCAAATTAAATCAAGCTTATTATTTCAACCAGCCAGGCTGCCTCTACCACCCAAAACTGCAGGAACAAGACAGACCTGAAGATTTCCTGCATCCCAGCATTATAGCCCAGAAAGTTACAAAAAGGGAGGTTACAGATAACAAAACTCTGAGGAGCATAACACTAATGGTAGTTTACATTATTGCTGACTCCAACATCAGAATTTAGGAAGGTCATTAGAGCCTCAGAGAAGGTCATTATCTGGCCAGGGAAGGCCAGGATTTGTGAGGCATCAATAAAGTTTTAGAGAGGGCTGCAATCTGGTCAGAGAGCCAGGCATTGGTGAGTTCAAGGCACAGGCAGGCATTCCAAGCAGGTTCAGAATTTGCAGTAATTATTGTAAAGCTGAAATTATCTTTTCATGGCTTTGTGGCGAGATGGCTCCCAATTTTAAGAAAAAATCAGGTTGGGTCTATCACTCCCCCCCCGTTTTATGTATTCCTTTCAAATATTTGATAGGGTAGGGGAAGAGCACTGAGAGAATTTTAATTCCTCAGGTAACAGTCTCCAACATTTTTTGAACTCACCCAAAACTGGTCTCCCTGATTTGATCTGACTTAATTAATTACTTATATTGACAGTCTATTTATTTTTGGCTCCATTGTTGTAAGAAAGGTGCATCACTTGTTTTGGCTTCTTCTGAGCTGAGAGGGGGTGATGTAAGGAGGCACGCCATGAGGGACAAAAGTTTCCTTTTAGAAGTCAGTTCGGTTTGAAGTCTGGTTGGGGAAGAACAGGTTGTAAAGTCATCTGGGGATGGGTGCTTCTATGAGAGAAGAAAAGACCATGAGTACTGAATAAGTGTTGCAGCAACTGGCGCATGTCACTGTACAGAAATTCCCTAACAAGGATTCAACATTTTAAAACTTAATCTTAAACATCCAACAAATAAATCTTAACAGCCTTATATTAAGAGTACTTGGCTTTAATGTGTATAACTTTACAATTATTTATCTTTTTTATTAAATGGGATCTGTATTATCCTATCTGTCTTTTAGGTGATGGCTTGTTATCTTAAATGAATCCATGTTGTGTTCTTAATGCAAAATTTCTGTAAAATACTAACAGGGAATCTTTAGATCACGTATAAGGAAATTACAAAATAAAATTAACAAGAGTGAAAATATTTAGTTCATTTAATAGCTACCCTGAATTTTGGCTGAGGTATACATTATATCCCCTGTTTGAGATCCTAGTAGTCTTGATAGATTAAAAAAAAAAACTTTTGAACATAACTTTAAAGGAACTAAAATCTGGCCTACTGCTTTTGTAGTCATTCTCACATATAGTAAGATGGAACACAGAACCTTAACTCAGGTAAGGCCCGGCTTTTTATAAATCGTAAGTGTTCCAGTTCTAAACCTGATATTTGCTCTTTAAATATCACTTTACAAAGTTTACATAAATTGTTTGAGGTCACATGAACATTAGCTAACACCATATGATATCACATTTAAAACATGAATTAAAGAAAAGCTTAAAGAAAGGTTAAAAAAGTTTTTAACCTTTACATAGTTTAGGCTCTCATTAACTTAAAAATACATGTAAATTGTTCCCCAATGTAAAAAGTAACATAAAACTTTACATATCTTGTTGATAACAAGTAAATAAATCCCCAATATGTTTTTTTCACCGTACAACTTTAGAACACTAGCTTGATATATGCCCTCTTAAAGTTTCTCACTTACAGACTTGTATACCTGGAAGATATGAGCACATTAATAGCATCACAATTACATTGATGTTTTTATATTAACCAAGTTTAGCTTTTAAAAAATGACAGTACGATGCTCTAAAATAACAGTTTTTATTTAACCAGTTGTTTAATTTTTATGGTTGCTTGCTTTAGAAAATAAAAAAAAACTTAATAAACACAATGTAATGGGTAAACTTATGTTTTAAGAAATTTTTGTCTCTTTAACACATGACTGATTGTAAAAACAAACTCATACAGACTATAGTAAATTAATCAGATATGTAAAAAAAGTACTTATGAATGAGTAAACCCATATGAAATTTACTTTACTTATTTTACCAAAATATTAGACAAGTGAGTTGAACAGTGCTAGCCATTTTTTTTTGTTGTTGTTGAAGGAAAAATCCTAGAACCAAGGCATATTAGACATTTTATAGACATTAATATTTTATGAGTTTTTTGAACACCTAGAAAAACATGTAAGCTTAAATTTAAAGACATCTATTTTATCTGTTTATTCAATTTAAATTGAACCATTTAAATCACATGATTTAAATCTTTGGATCCACGTTTTAAACTTTGTTTTTATGAGCGCTTCTTATATATGTTAATTTGTATATCATATATATGATATACAGACATATGTATATATATAGACATAAAACACATAACACAAGTGTGCACACATAACACATAACAATAGTAAAGGCCTTGTAGCTTTTCACAGGTGAAATCTCCATTGCAACGTTTCAAAAACTCCACAGTTGGTCAAAGATAGAACTGATCAGAAAAAACATTAACCTATGTCTGTAGGATCAAAATCATGAGCTCAAAAAAATACAGAATCTAAGAAGAAAAAAAAAAGAATCCTAGAAAAAATGACTGGCCAGTATTTAGTAAATACCATACAATTTACCTTTTTTGTTAAGGCCTCAGATCAGTCTCATACTGAGCTTGCAGGCTTCTTTCATTTGCATTTCAACATAAGTCCTGGCTGAGGTCTGGAAGGAAAAACTGCTATTCTGAGCAGACACCTCAGGCCTAAGGCATTTTAACCATAAGTCATAATTTTCAGGTTCGGATGTTGAAAATAATGATACAAGTTTAAGATACAATTCACAAAATTTTATATCTTTACATCTTGTTTTGTCAACATATTCCATACTATGATTTACTATCCTTTTTCAAATTAATGCACTGGTACACAGTGACATTTTCCCAGGCTATTCAATTCAAAATTGGTGAAAAAAACTGAATGATTGGAAGTAACTTGCCAACTTGGAAGTAGACTTATTTAGATTTCCATTCTAAGTATTTAAGTTCTCTGGCATAAATTATCTGAAATCATAAACTAAACAATTACCTAATCCCAACTTTTAACTGCAAGATTGTGCAATGCTTCAAAAACCCATTCAGATACCAGATTGTTACAATTAAACATCATCTTTTAGACACAAATTCAGCAAAGATCATTCCCAAGAAACAATTTATGATATCAATACACTATTGCACATGTCTTAAAGGGCCAGAATCAAAGACACAGGTCAGACAGACAGAAAGGAGCTCCAGACTTTGGCTGACCAACTGAAACCTTTAAAACAGAGCAGATAAGAAAAAATCTCCTTCACCAGTGGCACTATACATGCCCCCACAAGGGGACCAGATGTTTCCACATAGGGGCAACCAGAAATGTAAAATCAAGGGTCTCCATGGCGACTTTACTGCATTTAGTGTCCCCTTTTTCTTTTTAATTTTTTTTAAGAAGACAGAGGTGGCATAATACTTACAGTGCATGGAAAAAAGGAGGGAATTCCCCAAAGAAACAGGGCTTCAGCAGCTGCTGGGAGTCCCTCAGTCCCTCCTTTTACTTACAGGATTAGCTCCTCTGATTCCATTCCACCCCAGGCATGCTCCATCTCCTAACACTTCAGTAGTCAGCTCTGAAAAATTTCCAGGGGGGTGTGGTATCAAAATTTGTAACTGAAAGTTTGGTTCCTGACCTTGAAGCCAATTAATGGCAATTTAATAATGAGAACAGGGTTTTGAGAAAAAGAAAAAGGGAGGTTTATTGCTCTTCTAACAAAGAAGAAACACAGGGACTCTGCCCAAAGGTTGTGACTCTCTTGATTTGGAGGGACAAGGGGTTTTAAAGGAGGTTCACTTGTTAACCTAGGAGATACTCAGTTCTTAGATCCCCAGCAGGCATTGCCCTCTACAGTGGGTGTGCTCCAGCAGCCAGCTAGGGGTTCTCTCATCCTGCTTAACAAAGGGGGATAAAGTTAATCACAGTTCCTTAAAACACAGTCCAAAGGGGTTTCAGACTTACTTGCTTTATTACCCATTTTCACATCCAATATCCTTAAGTTTTTACCACAGAAATCACACAACAAAAGGCACAAAAACAAACAAACAAAAAACATATAGAACACAAAACAAAACACAAGAAAACAGAAACCCGGTGCCGAAACAGAAAAACAGAGGAGCAATACATCGTCTTGCTAAAGCTCCAGGGTAGGAGCGCGTGCATGCCCATCGGCTCCTCTCTATCCTTCCAGAGGAATTCCCTACAGAACAGAACAGAGGACAGAACAATTTCACATTACTGTCCCGGAGAGGAGTATATGTGAGCCTTTTCAGGCCACCTCTCGGTCTTCAGAAGAGATCTCCCTTAACTGGATAATAGATGTTATAATGTCACCATTTACCTATGGAGGCCTCCTCCACCAGGTGCTTGCTAATATTTTTAGTGCGGCAGTTCACTGCAGTGCTCCAGAGACTGAGGCTCACTCCAAGGCCTTGGAACATCTCAAGGTGCTCACCCCCTAGAGTGGCTCTCCAGCCCAGAGCCCTGGAGTGAATGCTGGCTTCAGAATTTCCAGCAGTCTGGTCTTGTGATCTGCTCTGGCAGGGTCATTTCGCTGGGGCCTCCAAAATGTTAGACCAGGACACAAGAAAAGACTACTGACTCCAATTAAAATCAAATTAAAGCAAGCTTATTATTTCGACCGGCTTGGCTGCCTCTCCTTCCCAAAACCGTGGGAACATGACAGAAAACCCAGCTTTTCTGCAGCCCAGCTTTATAGGCCAGAAGGTTACACAAAGGGGGGTTACAGATAACAGAACTCTGACAAGCATCACACTAATGGTAGTTTACATTTATTGCTGGACACAACATAAGAATTTATTAGGACCATTTGAGCCTCTGAGAGGGCCATTGTCTGGCCAGGGAAGGCCAATATTTATGAGGTGTCATTAAAGTTTTAGAGAGGGCTGCTCTCTTGTCTGAGAGCCAGGCATGGGTGGGTTCAAGGCACGGGCAGGCATTCCAAGCAGATTCAGAATTTGCAGTAATTTATAGAAAAGCCTAAATTATCTCTTCATGGATTTGTGGCGAGATGGCTCCCAATTTTAAGAAAAGATCAGGTTGGGTCTATAATTACATCCCTATTTTTTAAATAATACAGGATATCACTGAGTCACTTAAGTCATTGCCAAGTTTCTGAGGCTGGTCTTGCATTTAAGTTCCTCCTGTTTCATCCTCCCGAGCTACTGAGAGTACATATATTCACAATAATACCCTGCTTCAAAAAAATTATTATTAGTGGATTATATGGCATTTTTATTTGGAGCTCTAAGAACCATGGTAGGACCTGGGAATGTGGCTCAAGCTGTAGTGTGCTTGCCTGGCATGCTTGTGGTGCTGGGTTCGATCTCCAGCACCAAATACAAACAAAGATGTTGTGTCTTCTGAAAACTAAAATGAATAAATAAATATTAAAATTCTCTCTCTCTCTCTCTCTCTCTCTCTCTCTCTCTCTCTCTCTTTAAAAAAGAACCATGTTAGTTTTTTCAAAACTATCTTTATTAACTTTATATTTTAACCAAAATTTTTATCTATACATACACACATATACTCTGGAGTCCCTACTGTCTTTCAGATATTTGTTTGGTTTGGTGTGCTTTGGTGCTCGGGGGGTGCTTTCCACTGAGTTATGTCCCCAGTCCTTCTTTTTCTTTTTGAGACAGGTGATATATCACTAATATCTCACTAAGTTGCTTATAGCCTTGCTATGTTGTTAAGGCTGTCTTTCAAATCACAATCCTCCTGACTCGCCTGTCTAGCCTCCAGTATATTTGCCACCACACCTAGCTCCTTCAGATTATTACAATAACCTTTTCAACAACACTCCCCAGGCTACAGGAAATCTCTTTGACTGATGCATTTTATCCCTGTGGAAAGTTTATATGAAGTAGCGAATTTAGAACTATTATGTAAAGATTTATTGGAATAAACAGGAATCATTGTTTTTTAACCTCCTTTCTGAACTACTATTTGGTATCATATTTCATAAAAGCGCTGGGAAAAGAATGTAAATTCATTTGTTTGAAATCTACAGAGATTTACATAAGCTCAGTCACCTTTTGTTCTGGAGATTGGTACTTCAGGACATAGTAACATAAATAAAATATGTTAAAGTTGAGACATTCAGTACACACATCCACACACACACACACATCCAAACACACACAAAAAAACTTTCTAGGAGCAATTGTTAGTTCTGGCATTATTAATAGTGTATCAGGGACATAGTAACATAAACAAAATATGTTAAATTTGAAACATTCAATACACACATACACACACCCACCAAAAAAAACCCAAACACTTTTTCTAGGAGAAATTGGTAGTTCTGGCCTTATTACTAGTGTATCAGGGTTGGGGCAGGATTCAGGAAGTGCTAAAATCTCACTCAAGCTAAGAGTAGTTTCCTGGATTCCTCCTTATTTCACCTACAATTAAAGCTAGAGTGAACTTCATCTGTCAGCAACAGTAATTGGGAAAATATGCTGGCAGATGTTGTTTTGAGATAAATTGACATCTTTGATATTTGGGTATTTTTGTGTCTTGGTCACAGCTAATGAAACACTTGTGAAGGCATTTATGGCTCATAGATATCAACATTTTTTGTATCATTTCTTTCATATTTCCTTCTTTCTTTTTCTTTTCTTTTTCTTTTTTTTTTTTTTTTTGGTACGGGGGTTGCTAGAGATTAAACCCAGGGCCTTGTGCATTCAAGGCAAGCCCTCTGAAAAATGAGCTACATCCTCAGCCCCTCTTTCACATTTCTGTTCACTAGAGCTGATGATGGTATTTGGGGATTTGGTCCCAAATGTGGTACATTTCTTAAGACTGGACTAATATCTAGTGTATCTAAATCTCTCTACTCACTCATGATTTTGCCAAAGAGACACTCACAGTAGTTTTTTTTCTTAAATGTATCTATAGATGGAGGGAGAGTGTCTAATTTAATATTCTTCTTTATTTTCAACATAATTCCCTCTTAATATTTGCTTTTTATAGTGTTGCTAAGATTGGAAGTGACTATCTTGCACATTCTGCACACACACTCTCACAGTGAACATTGCCACTATGTCCCATTTCTAACTTTAGGTTGGATAGATTCATTCATTAATGTTTAATGTTAGTTTTCATATGGTTAGTTTTACATACACCTTTCTTTTGCTCTTAACAATATTATTGATCTACATATAGTTTCAGATTTGATTAATATTATGATTTATTGGTCTGTATTATTGCAATATAGGTTCATAATATACATTAAATATGTCTCAGTACAATAACTATATTATTTGGTTTTTTAGAAAGGTTTTGGGGTATTTTACATTTATTTTATTTCTATGATAAATTAATTGTTTTTTGGTCCCTTCTTTTCTTTAATTTGGTACTTGGAATTAAACTCAGGGGAATTGTTCCACATCCCCAAGCCTATTTTGTATGACATTTAGAGACGGTGTCTCACTGAGTTGCTTAGGGCCTCACTTTTGCTGATGCTGGCTTTGAGCTCACAATACACCTGTCTTAGCCTACCAAGGTCCTGGGATTACAACTGTGCACCAACAGGTCCAGCTCTCTTCTTGTATTTAGAGAAAAACATGCTAAAATTTTGATAGTAAAACATTATATATTAAATTGAGTTAAAATAGTTGTCTTTGTAATGATTAGTTTTATTTATGCACATGCTATTTTATGGGCTTTTGTAAATTTTTATTTCGTTTGTGATAAGTTCCACGTATTTTCCTTGAAATCCATTACACACGTGATGTATTTAACAGATGTAACTTCAATATAATACTTATGTGGTATTTTGTACTCTAATTAAACCAAAAATATTTCTGGGCTCCAGAAACCATTTTTTCTCAAACTATATTATTTTTTTTTTATTTTTCTGAATCACCTCCTCTTTCCTCCTAGGCCCCAGATTTCCACGGCATTAACAAGTAGAGGTCTAGTCTTATGCTATCACATACTTGTACACTGTAATGGTAAACACATACTATAATTCCCACAGGTCTAAGCAGCTTGGTGAGGAGTATTTCATATATGTGTGTGTGTGTGTGTGTGTGTGTGTGTGTGTGTGTATATATTTTTTTTTTCATGATGAAATAACAGCAATTTTTACTCCATCTTTAGTTAATGAGAATTTGTTTTGTGTCCTCATCAATACTTTGTATTCTTTTTGTTGTTGTTGTTTCTTACTGGAAATTTAAATTAGGGGCACACAGAGACTGAGTCACACATAGTTGCTTGGGGCCTTGCTAAGTTTCTGAGGCTGGCCTTAAACTCATATATTCTTGATATTAAGAAAGCATAGAATACCATTTTCCGCACAAATAAACCCCCCCTTTTTTGGAAAAGATGTCAATTTTTTTTTTGAAAAAATGCCAGTAGTGCCAAATGTATAATTTATAAATGTCTAAATGACAAGTTCATTATTATTATTATTTTTATTATTATTCTATGTATTAGTTACAAAACTTTATCTCTTCATATTATTATAAGTTATATACTCTTTTCTATAACTTTATAGCATACATCAGTATGCATCAAAATGACCTTTGAGGGGGGGTTGGGAGGTGAGGGGAGGGATCATAGGGTTAGAAATGATGGTGGAATATGATGTATTTTGTTATATAAAGTACATGTACAAGGAAGTGAATTCATGTAAATATATTTTGTATAAAACCAGAGAAATAAAAAAATTTGCTCTATATGTGTAATAAAAAGTGTAATGCATTCTGTTGTCATATATAATTTAAAAAGTATTTAAAATTTAAAGATTAAATGATGGCATATATTCTACCTGAAAATAAATACTACTCCTTTTAAAAATTGAAAAAAAAGGTCTGTTGGTCAGTTGTAAACTTTAGAAAGTACAAAATGTATCCTGAACATTTGGTAATACGTAAACCTAGATATAGCTATTTATAGTGTTTTCAGCAAAATTAAAAAAAAATACTGTAGAGTTCATTTTTTGCTATGTATACTCAATATTATATGAGATGCATTTTGTATATATACATATATACTACCATTATATATAATTAATAAATGATTACTAGATCTCACATTAACTACATTTATTTCAAAATAATTTGTCTTTTGAAAGCACCAATATATGACACTCTTTGATATATACACTTGGTGTGTCTTCAAATTTGTCACTTTTATGTATTATGTTCTTTATTCTCCTTTTTATAGAATTTCTTTTTCCAATTTTTGAGATTAATGAATTTTAAACAATTCAGTTTCACAGTGCAGTCTGTAGATTTTCTTTTTTAACCTAAGACAGAATACATCCCAAATAATAGGCTTATTGTAATGTAAATGACTTGAAAAACCTGCATATATAACATCCTGGCCTGACCTTACTCTGGACTATTGATATCTGGGTGGAGGGGATCTGAAACTGATCCATGGAAAATCAGAACAGGGATGGGACAGGATGTGAAATTGGTGGATATTTAGTATGTAGTAGGGAGTATTCATGAAAAAGTATTGGTGGAACAGGTACGGGTAGAGAAAAAAAGTGTTCTGAAGGAAAGAGGGAAAGAATGACCAGCTCAAGAGTTCAGATTTAAAAAGTCTAATGGTGGATCAATGGTAGTATGAGGGTAAAGGGTAGTTTCTTTGGAGGCAGAAATAAGGTAGAAATAAAAGAAGAAGGTAACTCTGGCACGAACCCCAAGAGAAAGAGTCAAATGAACACTACCCTCTATATTCACTATATATATATATATATATATATATATATATATATATATATATATATATATATATATATCAAACTTCTATAACATTAGATTAAAGTCAGCCAGCCTCAGCAACTTAGTGAGGCTCTAAGAAAAACAGCAAAACCCTTTTTCTTTATAGAATAATTTATTAAAGGCTGAGAGTTTTTCTTTGTGAAAAAGCATATCTGATTTCAATTTGTCATATGAGAGAGACAGAGAGAGAGAGAGAGAGAGAGAGAGAGAGAGAGAGAGAGAGAGAGATCTTGCAAAAATTAAAAAAAACGTAATCAGTGACACTCTTAGTGTCAAGGATGTAAATAATTTAAAAGTAATAATGAGCAGGTTGGAAATCTCACCTAGATTATTAACTACAGCTTAGGAAGTTAGTCTACTCTCCAAAATATGAAAGTGAGACAGGAATTCTTTATTAAACTGTATCTAAGAAAATAGAGGAGTTTTTACACAGTTTTTAGTTGACAAAGACTGCGTCAAATTTAGTGGGTGATTAGGGTTCTGCCAAGATGATAAATCCTTGAGTTATTTGGAATAATGTGATTTTATCTACTCTTCATAAATGAAGATTGAGGTGTAATATAAATCAGGCTTGGCAAAGAAAAAACATTTCAATGAAAATTAAATGTATGAATAAAAACATAAAACAATATTTAACAAAACTTCAACATTCAGAATATTTATGCAATTATGTAATCACGAGTAATGTAAAAGCAATGACAACTAAAGAATAAGTGAATTAATAAAAAACAAATAAATAATGTAATGAATGAATTAATCACATGTAATGTGATCGAAATTGTCAAAGTCAGCTTGTAGCCATGAAAAAGTGTACAGGTACATAGAAATGGTGTTTTACTACTTACTGAGACATACCCTATGAACTATAAATTCCACTCCTAGGTGGGAAGAGTTGAACAAAGAACCATTCACCTGGCTCTCTCACTTGGGAACTGTGCAAAAAATTACCTTTTTCTTTCTCTCAAATTTTATTGCTGCTTCCAAGAACACTACACTCTATATTCACACTGTCATTGTGGACTTGGAACCTGTGAACCCCTCTACTGTTCAAGATTTTCTTCTTTTTTTTCATTGCTCTTTTTCTCCCTACCCCATATCATCCACCAATACTTATTTTGTATTGCAAAATCTACATACTCACGAATCACCAGTCTTATATCTTACTATATCCATTTTCTACCTTGTGCATGACCACTTTGAGATCCCCTCCATCAAAACATCAATAGTCCAAAGTGATCAGAATGGGGGTAAAATTTGAAGAATATTAAAGGTCAGTTATACAACAAGAAAGCTATAAAAAAGTGGGCTTCATTTAAAGGTGAAAATAAAAAGAAAATCTTTAGACTTCACTAGTTAAAATAAAGAATCAAAAATTTATGAGTCTCAATAATTTGAATTATACTTGTGAGTCACTTTTTTGGAGGAAGGAATATAAGGACATTGCTAATGAGTTTAAAGCTCAAACTGTGTTTTTATTAGACAAAGAATAGAAAGATTTAAAAAAATATTAAAATAATTGTGATATCATTTTCATAAAATAGATATACATATGTATTCACAAATTGCTTTAACCTTATAAACAGTTATAAGTGTCAATACATTTCTCTCTGGGCTAGGTCCTATTATTGGAAGAAAATTTTGCCTTAAAATAACCCCATACAGAGGCATTTAATGTAATTAACAGGCCAATAATAATAATAATAATAATAATAATAATAAGAAGAAGAAGAAGAAGAAGAAGAAGAAGAAGAAGAATTGAGTTGGGGAGGATTTCAGGGTTGTGAAGCATACCTGTAATATAAGTTACTTGAAAAAAAATCACAGGAGAATTTTACACACAGTCTGAAGACATATATGTACATATTATTTCTAAAATGTGTTTATGAGTTATGTAGTGAGTGTGCACAAGTCCAATACACAGTCTTTTTATTTTCTTGAATATTTTTTGTTGTAGATGGACACAGTACCATTAGTAGTTTGTTGGCTTTTTAAAGCCCTTTTAGTTTTGGGCAGACACAACATCTTTGTTTGTATGTGGTGCTGAGGATCCAACCTGGGCTGCCCACATGCCAGGAGAGTGCACTACCGCTTGAGCCACATCCCCTCTAGGTTGGCTTTTTAATGCGGTGCTGGGTGTTCAACCCAGTACCTCACACATGCTAGGGAAGTTCTCTACCACTGATCCATAACCCTAGTTTCCAAAGTCCTTTACTCATTTTTTTTTTTTTTTTTTGCGGGGGAGAGTATGCGTTTAGTACAAGGGATTGAATCCATGGCCTTATATCAGCAAAACAAGCACTCTACTGATTAAGCTATATTCTCAGCCCTGATCTGTAGTTGGTTAACAATGACAATGGAGCAGCCTGTCATTCAGACTTTGATTTTGTGCCCACTTGGCTCAGGTTGGAGGCAGTGCCAGAAGCCTTGACCAATCACTCTCTTAGGTGAGAACTGTCCAATCCTCAGGCAGCCGGTGATGAGGGGAAGGGCTTCCACAATCTTCTGTTCCCATGGTGTCTGGAGCTCGCCATTTTTTCAATCTTTTTGTAGGCTTCTTCTGTCCTGGATCTGGAGCCCAGGTGTCTGTTCTATGCAGAATCTGAAAACAAACCACAGGAAGAATGATGAGGACCCTGAAAGCCAGGAAATGGTAAGTGTGCCTTGCTACCTTGAGACTGGGTAGGAAGGTGGCTTAAAGCTGACAGGAGTGGCAATGGTGGAAACTGGGAGTTGTGGCTAGTGACTCCTCATGGTCCTCTCCAGAGTCTTGTGACCACAGGGTCACTCTGTGGAAGCTTAGCCTTCACCTCCCTCTGACTAGTCTAGTGAGGCTTAGATTGGCAGTTGAAAACCTTGGCATTTTGTTCCATCATTGTATGGTGTTTTCAGCTACTTTCTGAAGCCCTTTGTGAGCATCCATGTGCCATGAGTCCAGCATGTCCCAGATTGTGTGGAGAAGACTGGAATAATTATCAGGAGAGAACCCCAAATCCATTTGTTGTACTCCTGAATGAGAGAGGCTGCTGATTTAGGGCTTGTTACTCACGAGGGTTTGTTTGTTTATTTATTTATTTTTGTGTGTGTAAGTGAGTGTGTGTTTGTGTGTGTGTGTGTGGGTGTGTGTGTGTGTGTGTGTTGATTTCTTTTTGGTACCAGAAATTCAACCCGGAGGCATTCATCCACTGATTAACATCCCCACCCCTTTTTTTATATTTTTATTTAGAGACAGGGTCCCTTTGAGTTTCTTAGGGTCTCATTAATTTGATGATGCTGGCTTTTAACTCATTCTCTTCATGAGTCCTGAGATTTTTAAATGCAGTGAAAGCAGTATCTCAAATCCAGAAGAAAATTCTGAAATGCAGAACTTCAGCTGAGCTCTCCATAGGACTCAGAATAAACCCCTAGTTTTCTAGCTCTCTGTTCACATATCCAAATCTAGGATTCTCTGTTCACAGTGAATAAGTATAAAATAGACTAGATATTATAATGACCATGTAATCAGGATAATGGGCCTCACTCAACAACACCTGGAGTCGAACTGGAAGATATATTAATTGGCACCATCAAGGCCTATTTCAAATGCAGAAGACATTGAATCCCACTTGTGGGAACACCTTCAACAAATTCCTTTTTGAAGAAAAAAGGATGGGTCACTGAAAGGATGAAAGTGAAACCATATGGTAGTCAGGATGCCTTTTCCAAAGCCTATTCTAAATGCATTTTGCTCCATGTTCTGCCCAAAACCGTCAGGAAACTTCTAAGTTGGCACACTAAACTGAGTTTTTTTTTTTCTGGTATCATCCCTCATACCAAATGATGGGAGTTCTATTTCTTCTTCCTTAAACAGATTTTTGTCTTCAAAATTTATGAGAAAAGCACACAGATGCAATCAGCAAACTGAGAAACTTTGGTTCATCTCAAAACTCCATTTTCAGCATTATCAATCATTATTTTCTCATGTTTTATTTCAGATGTATGCATGGTTTATAATGTTTTTCTTCAAGAACTGGAGGGAATTTTTTAAAAGATTTTAATTTATCATTCTGAGATTTTCACATGAGAAGAAAGCAAAATAAAATTAGGTGATATTGAAAAGAATAAATATCTCCTAAGTAAGGTTTATGTGTCCCAAATAAAGATTTTTTAAAACTGTAATGGGTCTTCAATTGAGGGTTTGTTTATTTATTTGTTAACTTGATAAGACTGTGAATTTGAATAACCAATTACTTTACCAAAGCAATCTTCAAAGAATCCATATTTGTGTCCACTTTTAGTATTGTGAAGAGCAACAGAAAGGACTACCTAAATTCAACCATGGGAAAAATAACATTGGACATGAAGGCATAAAACTGATCAATCTAAAGTTAAAATTTTGGACTGGTGGTACAATTCAATGGTAAAGCATGTGTGCAAAGAGTGCACGGTCCTGGGTTACAACCTTATCAACACACACAAAAAATGCAGATGTTAAGCGGGGAAATGATATTAAAATTAAAGCAAAATGTTAAAATTATGTCTCATTCTTCTACCTATATACACACTTAATAAAAAGCTACTCATGTTATAAGTTTCTCTTTTTAAAGTCACAAATCAGTAGACGGATTAAGATACATTGGACAATCTAGAAAATATCTACCTTCAGTCAGCAGGAAATGCTGGAGTACACTGAGCGTTAACTCTGTCTTGAGCAAAGTACCTCATTTGGCACCAAAGCCCTAATAGCCAGAATTACCCTCAGTAAAGAGGGGCTGCACATACCAGTGACCCTGAGTACTCTTCTCTAGGTGACCCTACCATAATGCCTTTGATCATGCCAAAAGGAACTCCTCACACTACTGCTGTGATTGTCCCTCCAGGGCCAGAGGCTGGGTTGATCTACACACCCTACAAATACCTTACACATTGGCATCAGCCACTTCAGTCCTTGAGTACCTTTTGAACCCATTGGTGTATGAGGTGCAGTGTCTACTAAAGTTTGAAGGCACAATATGTGTATCCATCCTTTCCAAAGAATTGTGACTGAAGGTGGAGCTGACACTGTCAACTAACCTATGAACTTCTATCTCTGAACTCTTTGCCCAAAAATGACCTGACCAGCCTGCCTGCTGATCACTTAAGTGATCATTTCCTTTGCTTTCCTGTGCTCAGTGCAGCAAGATGAGGGACTTGTTTGTTCATTTGTCTCACCATCTAGACAAACAAAATAAAAGAAAACATTGTCTTCCAGCTCAGCTATTTGTCCACCAATTCCACCCCTGTGTAGACGAAAGTGGTTCTAGAACCTGTACTGAATAATAGTAAGGTATTACGGACCAAATAATTCAAAGCACTGATGATCTTTCAATGTCTACCCCAAGAGACTGGTAAGAAGGCCTCCATGGGAGACATATGGCCCTTGACTACACAGTGACAGAGGGAGTAACAGTGAAAGATTTCTAGGAAACTTTTCTTCTCATAGCAAAGGCACATTCTCTCTGGATTAACTGTGTGCTGATGCAACATTCATGAACTCGGTCAGGCAAGTCATTGGTGAAGTGATTTGAAAAGTATTCAAATTTCATGTACTGTTCAGTCACTACAGTGTCCTCCAAGGGCAGAAGGTGCATTTTTAAAAATACATTTCCTCTCATATCTGAAGTATACGAAGATTATGCCATGAGAGAGAAACTTAAGAAGATGTTTTTAAAATAATGCAAAGAACAAAAGTCCAAAAAATGATTTTTTAAAATTTCAGAGTTATTTAAGAGCTAAAATTTAAGAGTCATTGGGATAGAAGAAGGCATAGAGGACCAAATCACAAGAATATATGATCTATTCAATGAAATAATACCAGAAATCTTTCCAAACACGAGGAATAAATTGGAAATCCAAATTCAAGAAGCCTACAGGATGCCAAATGTACAAAATCACAACAGATCCATATAAAGGCACAGTATAATGAAAATCCCAACATACAGAATAAGGAGAGAATTTTAAAAGCCACGAGAAAAAGGAATAAGATTACATATAGGGGAAAACCAATTGGGATAATTGCAGATTTTTTAACCCAGACCCTGAAAGCTAGAAGATCCTGGAACAACATATATCAAGCTCTGTAAGATAATTGGTGCCAATCAAGAATCTTGTATCCAGCAAAATTAAGCTTTAGATTTGAAAATGAAATAGAAACCTTCCATGATAAACAAAAGTTGAAAGTATTTATAACTAGAAAACTGATGCTACAAAACATCCTTGGCAAAATATTTCATGAACAGGAAAAGAAAAACAGCAATGAAAATCAACAGAGGGAGGTATGCAGTAAAGGAAAAAACTAATCAAAGAGGAAAACCAAGTCAAGTTAAATAACAAAAATAAGCAAATATGGCTGGAAATACAAACCATGTCTCAATAGTAACCCTAAATGTTAATGGCTTATACTTAACAACAACAAAAATAAAGTAATGGGTTGCAGATTTGATAAAATAAAAGACCCAAAAATATGCTGCCTAAAGGTAACTCATCTGATATAAAAAGACATATACAAACTGAAAGTAATAGGTTTGGAAAAACCATTCCACTCACATGGACTGTGTAAGGAAGCAGGGGTTTCAATACTCATATCAAATAAAGTAGACTTCAAGTCAAAGTTAATCAAAACGGATAAAGATTGATATTACATACTGCTCAAGGAATCCTACACCAATATTCCATAGCATTCATAAATATATATATGCCCCAAAACTTGGTGCAGCTATGATCATCAAACAAACTCTTTTCAAGTTCAAGAGTCAAATTGACCACAACACAATAATCTTGGTTGACTTTAACAGACCTCTCTCATCACTGGATAGATCTTCCAAACATAAGTTGAATAAAGAAACTATAGAACTCAATCACACAATCAATAACTTAGACTTATCTGACATATACAGAATATTTCAACCTGCCCCAGGTGCATACACTTTCCTCTAGCAGCACATGGATCCTTCTCTAAAATAGACCATACAATGTGCCACAAAGCAACTCTTAGCAAATACAAAATGTTAGAGATACTAGCATGCATTTTATTGGATCATAAAAGTATGAAATTGGAAATCAACAGCAAAATAAAAAACAAAATTTTCTCCATCACTTGGAGCCTAAACAATATGCTACTTCCAGAAGAAATCAAGGAGGAGATTAAAAAATTCTTAGAAGTAAATGAAAACATAGACACAACATATCAAAACCTCTGGGACACTATGAAAGCAATACTAAAAGGAAAATTTATTGCATGGACTTTATTTCTTATAAAAAAAAAGTCAAAAAATATATGACCTCACCCTACATCTCAAAGCCCTAGGAAAAGAAGAACAAATCATTAGCAAAAGCAAAAGAAGACAAGAAATAATTAAAATTAGAGTTGGAATCAATGAAATCAAAATTAAAGGAACAATTGAAAAATTGACAAAACAAAAAGTTGGTTCTTTGAAAAAATAAATAAAATTGATAGACCCTTAGCCACGCTAATGAAGAGAAGAGAGAGCTCAAATTACCAGCATAAGTGATGAAAAAGGTAATATCACAACTGACACTACAGAAATACAGAGGAATATTAGAAATTATTTTGAAATCTTAAACTCCAATAAAATCGAAGGCATTGAAGGCATTAACAGATTTCTTAAGTCATATGATCTGCCCAGATTGAGTCAGGAAGATATAAACAATTTAAACAGACCAATATCAAGTGAGAAAATAAAAGACGCCATCAGAGCCTTACCAACCACGAAAAGCCCAGGACCGGATGTTTACACAGGTGAGTTCTACAAGTCCTTTAAAGAAGAACTAATACCAACACTCTTCAATGTATTTCAGGATATAGTAAAATAGGCAGTCATTCCAAACTCATTTTATGATGCCAATATCACCCTGATCCCCAAACCAGGCAAAGACACTTCAAAAAAGAAAACTTTAGACCAATATGTCTAATGAACATAGATGCAAATTTCTCAATAAAATTCTGGCAAATCTAACGCAAAAACATATCAAAAAATTTGTGCACCATGATCATGTGAGATTCATCCCAGGGATGCAAGTTTGGTTCAACATACAGAAATCAAAAAAATATAACTCACCACATCAATAGACTTAAAGGTAAAAATCATATGGTCACTGCAATAGACACAGAAAAAGCATTTGACAAAATGCAACATCCAGTTAAGTTCAAAACACTAGAAAAACTAGGGATAAGAGGAACATATCTCAACGTTTTAAAGGCTATCTATGCTAAACCTCAGGCCAACATCATTCTAAACAGACAAAAATTGAATGCATTCCCTCTAAAATCTGGAACAAGACAGGAATGCCCTCTCTCACCATTTCTATTCAACATAGTTCTTGAAACATTGGCCAGAGCAATTAGACAGATGAAAGAAATTAAAGGAATACACATAGAAAAAGAAGAACTTAAATTAGCACTATTTGCTGACAATATGATTCTATACCTAGAAGACCCCCAAAACCCCCCAGAAAATTTCTAGAACTAGTAATTGAATTCATTAAATAGCAGTATATAAAATCAAAACCCATAAATGAAAGGCATTTCTGTATATCAGTGACAAATCCTCTGAGAAGGAAATGAGGAAAACTACCCCATTCACAATTACCTAAAAAATAAGATAATTGGGAATCAACTTAACAAAAGAGGTGAAAGATCTGTATAATAAAAACTACAGAAGCCTAAAGAGATAAATCAAAGAAGACCTTAGAAGATGGAAAGATCTACCTTGTTCTTGGTTAGGCAGAATTAATATTATCAAAATGACTATACTACCCAAAGCACTATACATGTTTAATGCATTTTTCATCAAAATTCCAATGGCATTCCTCATAGAAATAGAAAAAGCAATCATGAAATTCATATGGAAAAATAAGAGACTCAGAATAGCTAAAGTAATCCTTAGCAGGATAAGTGAATCAGGTGGCATCACTATACCAGACCTTAAACTATACTACAGAGCAATGGTATCAAAAACAGCATGCTATTCAGACCAAATCAGACTTGTAGACCAATGATAGAGAATAGAGGACACAGAGAGTAACCCCCCAAATTACAATTATCTTATATTAAAAAAGGTGCCAAAAACATGCACTGGAGAAAAGAGAGCATCTTCAAAAATGATACTAGGAAAACTGGAAACCCATATGCAAAAATATGAAATTAAACCCTTATCTTTTACCTGCACAAGACTAAGCTCAAAATGGATCAAGAACCTAGGAATGAAACCTGAAACTCTGTGCCTAATAGAATAAAAAGGTAGGCCCTAATCTTCATCATGTGGGATTAGGCCCAATTTCATTAATAAGACTCCCATAGCACAAAAATTAAAAGCAAGAATCAATATTTAGGATAGAATCAAACCAAAAAGTTTCTTGAAGCAAAAGAAACTATCTGTGAGGTGAACAGAGAGCTTACATCCTGGGACCAAATTTTTACCCCTCACACATCAAATGGAGCACTAATCTCTAGGATATATAAAGAACTCAAAAACCTAAGTACAAAAAAACAGAACAACAACAAAAAAAACCTCAAAAAACTCAATCAACATATGGGCCAAGGAATTGAAAAAACACTTCTCAGAAGAGGATATACAATCAATTAACAAATATATTTTAAAAATGCTCATCATCTATAGCAATTAGAGAAATGCAAATCAAAACTACTTTAAGTTTGGGCTGGGGATGTGGCTCAAGCGGTAGCACGCTCACCTGGCATGCGTGCGGCCTGGATTCGATCCTCAGCACCACAAACAAAAAAAGATGTTGTGTCCACTGAAAACTAAAATATATATATATACTCATTTTCTCTCTCTCTCTCTCTCTCTCTCTCTCTCTCTCTCTCTCTCTCCCTCTCTCTAAAAAAACAAATCTAAGTTATTATCTCACTCCATTCAGAATGACAGCTATTATGAAGACAAACAACAAAAATGTTGGCGAGGATGTGGAGAAAAATCTACACTCGTACATACCTGGTTGGACTGCAAATTGGTGCAGCCAATATGGAAAGCAGTATGAAGATTATTTGGAAATCTGGGAATGGAACCACCATTTGACTCAGGTATCCCTTCTCCTTGGACTATACCCAAAGGAATTAAAAACAGCATACAACAGGGACACAGCCACATCAAGGTTTATAGCAGCACAATTCACAATAGCTAAACATTGGAGCCAACCTAGATGCCCTTCAGTGGATGAAAGGATTTAAAAATGTGGCACATATACACAATAGAATTTTATTCAGCAATAAGAGAGAATAAAATCATGGCATTTGCAGGTAAATGAATGGCGTTGGAGAAGATAATGCTAAGTGAAATTAGCCAATCCACACACACAAAAAAATGCCAATTGTTTTCTCTGATACAAGGAGGCTGACTCATAGTGGGGTAGGGAGGGGGAGCATGGGATGATTAGATGAATTCTACATAGGAAAGAGGAGTGGGAAGTAAAGGGAAGGACAGGGGATTAGAAACGATGGTGGAATGTGATGGACATCATTATTCAAAGTACATGTATGAAGACTTGAATTGGGGGTCAACATACTTTATATTCAACCTGAGATATGAAAAAAAATGTGGTATATATGTGGGATAAGAATTGTAATGCAAAAAAAAAACCAGAAAGTATTTGTGTTAAGACATGAATTAGTGTGAACATACTTAATATACAAAGGTATGAAAAATTGTGCTCTATATGTGTAATAAGAATTGGAATACATTCCACTGTTGTATACGTAAATATATAAAATCAATAAAAATTCATATGCCATTCAGTCACTACAGAGCCCTTCCAGGGGCAGAAGTTGCAATTTTTTAAAAAATTTCCTCTCATATACGAAGTATTAGAAGATTGTGCCATGAGAGAGAAACTTAAAAAGTTTTAAAAGTAATACAAACACAATGCTGCAACACTATTTTTTAAAAGATGGATACTTGATTTTAAATTATTGAACCTGTATTTTATACCTCCTTATTAAAATTTGAGAACAAGATACAATCATTCTGTGTCACATTACTAGGCAAACTGTTGAAGTACTGTTTTAAATCTCGCTGTATATAAAATTATCATGAAGGATGTAAAACCCATAGTTTCCTGTTTGCTGTATGCATGTAATGAAATTGTAGATAGAAGTGTATTGCATTAAAAAATGAACAAAAACTAGACACTTTTACTATACAAGACTGCTGATGGAGAAATTTGTTTGTGTGTGTGTGTGTGTGTGTGTGTGTGTGTGTGTAGGTGTATGTGTGTGTGTGTGTGTGTGTGTGTGTGTGTGTGTGTGTGTGTGTGTGTGAAGAAGATATCATGGGGACAAATGAGTTGTGGCTTTGAATTAAATGATGTGTGCCACATGACCTCAATGAAAATTTGACAAATTTGATATTGTAAAAAAATTGATAACTGTTCTAATATCTGAGTAGTAAGTTTTTAAAAAGTTTTTAACAACATGTAATCATGGACTAATTTTGGTTGTTACAGTCATCAATGTCAACCCAAAAAATTCAGAGTTAAAAATTATGTGTGATCAAAAAAACAGTTGACAGACAAACTTAGAGCTTTATTCTATTCAGAGAAGGCAGATGCATTGGAAATCTTTATTTTTTTAATTCTGGAGATAATTGTATACCTATCAAAGTTTTTAAAAATATGATTTTTTAATTTCCATTCTGGACAACAGTGGTCAGCAGAATCATCAGTTGTCACCTTCATGGTGACCTCTCCATCACCTTGTCTCACTTGAACTGTTTTAATTTTATGCTCTGCAGTAGTCAATTATTTGTATTCAGCTAGTTCTCCTTTAATGTGCCACTGCTCTGTCTTTGTGTTACACATTCTGTTGTTTTGATTTATTTACAATACATGCTGTGCCATTATGATTTTAACTTTGTTGTGTTGGTTGAATAACTTGTAATACTTAAATACTTGAGGTCACAGTGAAAAACCATACCAGTATTTCTTTCAGCTCCATTTCAAATATATTTATTTGATAGCAGTATTTCTTTCAGCTCCATTTCAAATATAATTAACCTAAATATTTTGGATGTTTATCAAAGGTCTTTCATGAGGAAAGTAAATTTATGAAATAATAGATGTGTAACATATATGAGTAATGTTGGCTTAGAACAAATTTTGAAAACTTAGTTGGCAAAATATCAGATCACCTGAAAAGAAGCATGAATTTTGAAATCTGAATGCCTTGGTTCTCAGTATTATCATTCTTATATATATATATCATTATATATATATTTTAATTATCAATGGACCTTCATTTATTTATATGAGGTGCTGAGAATCAAACCCAGTGCCTCACATATGCGAGGCGAGTGCTCTCCGATTCAGCTACAACCCAACACCATCATTCTTTTAAAAAAAAAATACTTTTAGTTGTAAATGGACTCAATGCCTTTATATATTTGGTTTATTGTGTGTGGTGCTTAGAATCAAACCCATGGCCTCACATGTGTGAGGTAAGTACTCTACTACTTAGCCACATCCCTAGTCCCTGTATTATCATTCTTTATTGAATTTATTTCTTATTAAAGTATATAGATTTTAAGACATTTTTTACAGTATTATGTAACTTTTAGCATGGTTAGATTAGAGTGATGCTCATATGTTACCATAGAGCAGACAATTATATTTTGTCTAGACTTTATTATATCAGTAGTTTTCATGCACTATATATATACAGCAAGCAAACTATTTCCAATGAGAAACATGTCAGTTAATGTATTTAAAGCCATTGTTACAAGTTTGTAATGTATGTTTTCCAACTTGTTTTATATGTATGTGATACATTACAAAAAATATTGTTCTTAATTGAAAAAAAGATATAAAATGTAAAACCACAATTTTTCATAAATGAATATTGCCAATTGTTTCCCAGCACTTTCTTATATTGGGTGTTTTGACTTGAGATTCAGTTAGCTAATTAATGGATAAATTAATTAAACACTTATGACATTTAGTTGGGATTTAATTTAGCTTATAATTTAATTATTTGATTCTTTATTGCATCCATTCACCCACATCAATAATTTTGTGAATGTTATAATACCACTCTAAAAAACAACCAAAAAAGCAAACTGAGGGGTATGGGAGGAGAGGAGTAATGGTGATAGAAGTTACCAGGTAAAATCTTTGTAATTCATCAAGATCTGCCTCAGGAACATATTCCTCTTTTAGTGTGTGTGTTGTTAAAATTTGTTTTAATTAGTTAAACATGACAGTACAATGATATTGACATATCATATTTTTGAATAAGATGGGGTATAATTTCTCATTTTTCTGAGTGTACAGGTTGCAAGATTCACATTGGTCATACAGTCATGAATATGCATACAGCTATACAAATGTCTGTTTTATTCAGCTGACCTTCCTTTCCCTCCTTACCTTCCCTTCCCCTCCCATCAGTTCTCTCTACCCAATCTAATGTGACACACTTCTTTTTTTTCGCTCACATCATCATACATGTATTCTGTATAACGATGAGGGTCTCCTTCCATCTTCCGTGCAATTCCACTTCTCCCTCACTTTCCCCCCCCACCTCTCTTCCCAAGTGTGTTTTATTATACAGAATGAATTTTAAAAGCATCTGTTACCATTAAATAAAATTTAATAGAAAAATTTGACATGAAATACTTATATTAAAATTATTAAACAAAGAACATATAAGTCTGCAAATTCCATATAATATAGACAGTTATGTCATTGGAAATGAAAAGCAAGCTCCTGCTCCGAGTCTTACAGGTTAATTTCAGCTGCTGTGCACTGCAGGTATCATCTCTCCTGTGTTCCAGGGCCAAAGTCTCTGCTCTCCCTGGTGTCCTATGGGGTCTATAAAACAGAACAAAGTAAAAAGGTCACTTGGGATGAGTTGCTGGCCACAGAGAGTGGCCAGGACCACAATTGTCCTCAGGAAATTCAAGATGAACTTGGGCCCTGATCTCTCCTGGGGTCTGGGCAGGGAGCACTGAGACTGGTATGCTGCCCTCAGCTGAGGGTGTTGTCTGTGGGAAGAGTGTCTATGAATGTCCTCAGAAGGAAATTCTCATGGATATTCACCTTCAGAACCTTCTGACGCTGCTTTCCTAGAGAGTGAACATGAGGCAATGGGAAGAGTTCTCTGGGACATCTGGGTGTAAAGTCTGAGTAGCATACATCTGGAATCCTGAAGAGCAGCATCTGTAATGACACAGGGTGGAGCAAGGACCCTGGCTCCTCCAGCCCTACCCTCTGTAGTGCCATTCCTCAGAGAGCTTCCTGCACTGATTTTTACCAAATTGTACCTTCCCTTGCATGGCCATGGTCACATGCAACTATAGAATCTTCAGTGCTCTAATTGATTCTGATTGATTGCAAAAAAGTGCAACAAAGAAACTTGAGAAAGCAAAGGAGAATATGTGGACTGATTTGACCTCTGCTCTCCTTCCCATTCTTTCCAGACTCACATTTCCTCTTCTTAAACTGCTTTATCGCCTTTGCTGCATTAAGCCCATATATTGAATCAGGAGAGGGCCCCTGGAAACTATTCATGTTAAGGGACCTACATTCCAATTGCGTAATCTTGACCTAGGAAAGGAAGGATACATTCATGCATGTTCAGAGCCAGCAAAGTCAGAGCCCAGCTATTCAGTGGTCAGTAAACCAGAACCAGATTGTTTGTGTCTCATGTATCAGGCAACAACTCAGTATTTCTGATGCTGCCTACAACTCAAACTCAGTATATGGGTATGCAGTATTACTCAGCATGATTCAGTGGTGTTGCTTGTGGTAAAAAAAAAGTAGGGAAAGACTAAGAATGTTAGTGCAGAGAGATTTAACAGACATTGAAGGTCCAAGGACCTCAAAGATCTGGATGAGGAAAGCACCTTTAGAAAAGTCATAAAATGTGGGAAAGATGAAACATGGAAAATCTACAGAGTTTTTACATAAGAAAGAATAATTAAGAGAAACCAATATAAAATCAATTACTTGCAGATTTCTTGTCCTTTTGTCCTCCTCCTCATCCTCTGAATCACTTTCTATGTTTTCTTTGTGAACCATTGCCGTGATGGTCATGATGTGGCCTTAAAAAAAGGAAAGGCAGAGTTAAATTCAAGGTGATAACTTAAGTTGCTCCTGCTCCTGGTGTTCTAGAATGCACAGTCAAAGCTCTCCATTCTTCCTCTTGTCTGCATTCCTGTCTCCTGGTCTCCACCACCTCACCTCTGCAATGAGAAATAGATCTAGCATCCCAAGAGCTCTTTTCCACCAGTTCACATTCTGCCATTGTACTTGGTAGGGATTCTGTGTCATCCTGTTCTTCCAAGAGACAGCCACAGTCTTCCTGATTTTCTGGACTTAGGCCTCTTAAATACAAGCAAATTCAGATTTTCCCTAGTCCAAGTGCTTGGGAATTAGACAAAGACTCGGGGTTAGAAACATGTTCACAGAGGAACTTCTCCCCACTCTTTTACAGGAGAACACAGTGGCCTGTCCAGGGTGCACAGAAACAATTTTCTTTAAGTTGCCCACATTTGGGAGTTCATTTTTGACCAGAAATAGACAAAACACAGAAGAGAAAGTGCTGCTCTAAAAAGATAACATTCAGAGGGGAATTGTGACTTCTTACTCACTACTTATCACTAGTGAGAGCTTCAATTACAGGTTTGCAAAGTGCTTCTAAGAAAGTATGTCCCACTAGATTCTTTCCCTTGTGGGTCAAACCTAAAGTGCAGATCTTATTTCTTTCATGCACAATGCCAAAAAATAATAAATAATGAAAGCCAGGCTACTTGATGTTTATTAGAGGCAAATTTAGGACAGAATGGGACTTAACATGAAAGATTGTGTTTACCTTTCAAAGCAAAAGTTGTCTTCTTATGAACAGGATGTCAGAAGGTCTACTAACCCTTCTTTTTATGAAAATAATACATATTTCTGTTTTCTCAATTTTATTCCCATTCCTTATTTCCCACATGAGTAGGTGAACTCAAATCTTACCATGAAACCTTTCCCATTTTTTCATACCCCAAGGGCTGTTCCTACCTGCAGGCTTTTCCTCGTCACAGCTTGAATCATAATCTTTGCTCCATGTCCAACCTTTAGAGACACAGACATCATCAACTGAGTTACTTAAGATTGACTCATTCTTTCTTCTACACAACTAAGCTTATGATGGTTGCTAGGGTTGGATGTTTTTTATCCCACACTGGATTGTGTGATTGAGGCTTGGTGCTCAGTATGGCCACAATGAGATTTGTGAAATCTGTGTGAGGAAGGGTCTGCTTGGAGGTGGTGAGGACATTTGACGGCATGAGAGTCAGAAGTAAGAATACAGATTTCTCAAACCCTTGTTAGATCCTGTTATATAAGAAGAGCAAATGAATCAACTGATCCCTGCTGGCTTCGTGTCTCGCCATGTGATGTCTCTCTACTGCACCTGCATCCCTGCAGACACCACCAATCACGCAATGCAGCTAAGAGGGTATTCACTAAAGAAAAGTGTTTGCTAGTGCCATGCTCTTGTACCTGCAGAACTGTAAGCTAAACACACCCACATGTATAATTTATTCAGTTTCTGGGTTTCGTTATTGGAAAGAAAAAATATAGTGATACTAATATTAATAGTCAGGATCATCTACATCTCTGTTCTGGGTTCTCAGACCCTCTCTGGGTTCTGGGGAGTCAGAGGCCTCAAACAGGATGCTGCAAACAATTGCAAACCTTCCAATGAGAGAGTGGAGCTGTAAGGAGTCAAATTTTAACTACTTTCTTCCATTGGGATATTATCCCTTTCTCGTTGAAACAGACCAAGCTGACATGCAAACTGTGATGCCAACAGTTTCAGGAATATAAACTCACAGAACATACACTGTGCCATCATCAGAGCAGCGGTCCAGAAGAGAATGGGAATGTCCTCTGCTTTATCCACATGGGTCTACTGGCCACTTTGAAAGTTTCGTATAAAAATTAAAATTAAATTAAAAATACTGTTATTTTGGATGGCCAAAACCAGGAGTTCAAAGATGAAGCAGACAAGAATTTCCTTCCCCCGGGTTTCTGTGGACAGCAGTTTGCTAGCATGTTCTCACTCCTCATACTCCTCATTTATAAGTAGACTGTGGAGTCAGTTTGCTAGAATGTTATCACTCCTCATACTCCTCATTTATAAGTAGACTGTGGAGTCAGTTTGCTAGCATGTTCTCACTACTCATACTCCTCATTTATAAGTAGACTGCGGTGTCATGCAAAAGTGAAAAGTGCCAGGAACTCTCTGAGGGCCTGAGGAATCGACATAAACAAAGTCAACATTAAGATCCAGATGGCTCCCCTCAAATTCAAGCACATCCCACCTAGAGCTCATAAGAAATGTGTGTGAAAAGCTTGGACACAATGCTATCTTAACTTCCCTACTGATTCTGCCTGGTCCTGGTCAGATCTCTGGTGGATACCTGGTTCATTGTAGAGCCCCACATGCTGAACAAGTGGGATCTTAGCACAGAGTTGCATTTATCAAATGATGTCGTGGATTAAGATTAAGACACTCTGCACAGGGAGGAGTTCTAGGATGAGAAGGAATGATGATTACAGTGGTTCTACCCTCACAGTGACCAGTCAGTGTCAGTATCCATGTATGTATGAATAGAAGGACCTAGACAGTACTTGAGACTGACAGTATGAAGACGTTTCATATATACTGTCATTGTGATATTCTGCAGGCCACACAGGGGGCAGCACAGACCCAAACAAGGGATCAGACACCACTGCTGTGCTGAGCTGGACCTTCAATAGAGCCCACCTTTTGCTCTGTAACTAGATGAGCTGGAATTGTGCTGATCAGGCCCCATGAAAATCCATCCAGTGAAAACATGTTTCTACAAAGTAGTGTCTACAAAAAGACCCAATAAGGTATTTTTCAGTGTCAGTTGGCACATGCAAAGTAAGCCCTTCCTTAGCTAAAGTAATCTCTGGTCTTTGAATCTCCTCTGTCTCAGATGTCCACCATAAGTGAGCATAGTGCATTGGTGGACCTGAGAGCCACTGTTAAGGATTGGCCCTGTCCAGAAACTTGTGCATAGAATGGGGATTGGAAGATGAATTCTGACACCTCTCACAAAAAATGTATATGAACGTGAAAATTTTTTATGAGTGAAGTGTTCTGAACAATTACATGCACTGATTAAATATAGGACCTACTGACAGGTGAGGTTTGCTATTAAATGAAGTTGCTACTGGTGCAGTGACAGGAATGAAGTGGAGCTTTTTCTTTATAGAGTGTCGTGAACATTTTCTGGGTTTTGATGGGATATGTTTTGCATGTTAATTGAGGTATTGGTGTGGAATGAACTGCACACATGGAAAGTTTACAGTTTGATCTATTTACACATATACAAAATCATGATCTAATGGAGATGGCTTTTTTTGTTTAAACATGTGGACATTGGCATCTTGGCATGTATATATCTAGAGAAACAGACAAATATGCAAAAACGAACACAAAGTCACACTCAGAATCATGTTGCAAGAGTGCACACAGAGATACATGTAGAAAACTCTCATTGACCTAACCACGTTGATCAACTCACAAAGGTGCTTCAAGGAAATATGCAGAATGGCCATAGATTTATTTTATTCAATTTAGACCACAAACCCCTCTCTTCTCATTCTCAAGGAGGTAGTGGAATCACTGAGTCTCTGCACTCCAAAGGAAGGAAGACTCTATGACCCTTGGCATCATCTACATTTTGCAACAGGAAGAGAGTGAGGCCAGGATACATACCAATTATGGATCCTCTTGAATCCTCCTGTGAATACAGAAAAGGAGTCACTATGAAGATCAAGCCATGCTCTGACCTGTGTGCACAAGTCTTTTGTTTACTTGGTGACATTCGAATATCCAATGAGAATGTGGGCAAATCAAGGGAACAGATAGCAAATGTACTCTCACCAAACGACACAAGCTTTTCTAGGGGATTTGTGTCACAGGTCTATATTAGGTGATAATTAAAGAATTCGATGGCCAGGAGGGAAAACCATAGCCAGGCACAAAGCTTGTTATCATACAGTGTGTAGTTTATACTGTTTCTTGTTAATGTTGCTTTCAGTGAGGTCTCATTTGGCAACAGACACCCCAATGAGAATCTGCACAGTCAGGAAATTGTGTAGGTCATCTCCAGGAAACCATATCATATTACAAGAGAAAGAGAAACTAAAGAGCAACACTGGATTTCAGAGGAAGATAAGCAACCTTACCATGGCTTCTGATGAGGTCTCTCGACTCATGCTTTCTCCAGGAATGAACTCCACCATGTCATTTGGGTGAACTAGGAGGATGCAGAATAATGATTAGTATACTGATTTAAGGCTTATGAATAGTTCAGGGCATTTCTTGATATGGACATCAGTGAAAATATACAGCAAAGATAAGAACAATAATGAGAGATGGCTGCGAATAGAGTGTTCCACACCCAGTGTACCGCATCACTGCACAGATGAATACAGGGTTAGAACGACAAAAAGCTATCTTGTTAGAAATTTCTAGCTAAATTGGGGTGCACCGAAACTTAGGGGAAGGATTTCCATCATCGAGGACCGTTTACTGAGTCTCAAACGTGAGCCAACAGTGCGACCAGAGATCCAGGCTAACTGATCCGCCGCCCGCACTGCGGCCCACCCCGCGGCTAGAGACAGTGGGGTCCTGCCGAGAAGCGACCAGCAAGCAGAGAGAAATGGCGCTATGGATTCTGTGGAGTCCTGCTGGCTGTGCCCTCACTGAGCTCTGGGCTGAGTTTGGGGTTTGAGATTGGGGAAGGAAGCAGTCCAGTTCTATCCCCAACAATGGAAAATCCACCAAGGAAGCCAGCGGACACCATCTTGAAGAGCTGACTTCACCATCGCCAGGTTCCGACAGATTGCAACAATAAAACAGCATGAACAACCAGACTACATATAACTTATCAAATACAAATAGATGAATTCTACGAACAGGTCTATACTCCACCTAAGCCCTTAACTACCCCCAAGTACTCCTGTCTATTCTCTTGTTAATATCTGCGTGCATTTGCGTAACACCCCAAAGAAGCTAACATATACTAACCTCCATACAAGCAAATCACCCGACCTTAACATAAAATCCTAAGTCCAAACCTCAGTTCTCAATATGCCATCAAAATCTGAAGGATTTAATGAGACCAATGAATTTACCTTAAATCAAAATTAAATCCAACATCTCTAAACATCATCTCCTAACACAAAGGAGAGATAGTGGAACTATAAAAACCAAAACAAATTTAAAGGAGAAAACAGAAACACAGCAGTCAAAGAGAGTTGGAAAGTAACTTGAGCACCATGAAAAAACAAGGGAAAAAAATAGTACAAACAATGCAGGACAACTTAAATACAAAAGAGAAGCTAGAGGCACCAGAAAATTGGATGGAGAAAGAAGTCAAGGCATACCTAATTAAGATGGAATGGAATCTCAGAGAAGAGTTTATACAGCAAGTTCAAACAATGAAAGTATATTTTGAAAATGAATTAAATAAGCAAATTCAAATGTCAAAGAACGAGCTCTATCACGAAATAGAGATTTCAAAAAAAAAAAAAAACAAACAAACAGTAATCCTAGAAATGCAGGAAACGATAAAGCAAATTAAAAATTCAAACGAGAATATTACAAATAGACTACATCAAGCAGAAGCCAGAGCATCAGGTAATGAAGACAAAGTTTATCAACTTGAAAAGAATATAGTCAACACGGAAATGATGCTTAAAAGACACGAGCAATCTATCCAAGAGAAATGGGATGTCATAAAAAAACCAAACGTGAGAATCATTGGGATAGAAGAAGGCATAGAGGTTCAAACCAAAGGAATGAACAATCTATTGAATGAAATAATCCTAGAAATTTGTCCAGATATGAACGATGGAATGGATTGCCAAATCCTGGAAGCCTACAGGACCCAAACCTTCAAAACCATAATAGACCAACTCCAAGACACATAATTATGAAGATATTCAACATACAGAAGAAGGAGAGAATATTAAAAGCTACGAGAGAAAGGAGGCATATTACATTCAGGGGTAAACAAATTAGGGTAACGGCTGATATTTCATCACAGACGTTGAAAGCGAGAAGATCCTGGAGCAACATATTTCAACTGCTAAAAAATAATGGATTCCAACCAAGAATACTGTATCCAGCAAAATTTAGCTTCAGATTTGACAATGAAACTAAAATATTTTATGATAAAAAAAACTTAAAAGAATTCACAGCCATAAAACCAGTACAGCATGGCATCCTTAGCAAAACACTAAAAGAAGAGGAATTGAAAAACAGCACCCCAAACTAACAGTGGGAGGTAACTCAGTAAAGGGAAGGGAAAAAATAAACAAAAAAAAAAAACTAGCCATATTTAAATAAATAAATAAACAAGCATGAGGTTAGTACTAAGCATATGTCAATAGTAACCTTAAACGTTAATGGCTTAAATTCCCCAATTAAGAGACATAGGCTAATAACCTGGATGAAAAAAAAAAAAAAATCCAACAATATGCTGCCTTCAGGAGACTCATCTGATAGGAAAACACATACACAGACTGAAGGTGAAAGGTTGGGAAAAATCATACCACTCACATGGTGCCCCGAAGCAAGCAGGAGTGGCCATAGTCAAATCGAATAAAATCAACTTCAAACCTAAGTTAATCAAAAGGGGTAAAGAAGCACACTACATACTATTAAAAGGAACCATCCACATACAAGACATAACAATAATCAATATATATGCATCAAACAATGGTGCTGTAACACTCATAAAACAAACTCTCCTCAAGTTCAATAGTCAAATAGACCACAACAGAATAATTATGGGTGACTTCAACACACGGCTATCTCCATTGGACAGATCCTCCAGACAAAAGCTGAATAGAAACTATAGAACTCAATAACCCAATCAATAACCTAGACTTAACCGACATATATAGAATATATCAACCATCATCAAGTAGTTACACGTTCTTCTCAGCAGCACATGAATCCTTCTCAAAGATAGACCATATATTATGCCATAGGACAACATTTAGAAAATATAAAGGTGCGGAGATAATACCATGCATCTTATCTGATTAAAGTGGAATGAAACTGGATATCAATGATAAAAGAAGGAAGGAAAAATCATACATCTCATGGAAAATGAACAATATGTTACTGAATGATAAATGGGTTACAAAAGACATAAAGGAGGAAATCAAAAAATTCTTGGAGATGAATGGAAATACAGACACAACATATTGAAATCTGTGGGACACAATGAAAGCAGTTTTAAGAGGAAAATTCATTTCCTGGAGGTCATTCCTCAAAAAATGAAAAAACTAACAAATAAATGAGCTCACACTTCATCTCAAAGCCCTAGAAAAGGAAGAGCAAAACAACCGCAAATATAGTAGAAGGCAAGAAATAATTAAAATTAGAGTGGAAGTCAACCAAATTGAAACAAACAAACAAAAAAAATTAAAAATTGATAAAACAAAAAGTTGGTTCTTTGAAAAAATAAATATGATTGACAGACCCTTAGCCATGCTAATGAAGAGAAGAAGAGAGAGAGCTCAAATTACTAACATACGAGATGAAAAAGGCAATATCACAACAGACACTACAGCAATACAGAAGATAATTAGAAATTATGTTGAAACCCTATATTCCAATAAAATAGAAGATAGCGAAGTTACTGATAAATTTCTTAAGTCATATGATTTGCCCAGATTGAGTCAGGAAGATACACACAATATAAATAGACCAATACCAAGGAGGAAATTGAAGAAGCCATCAAAAGACTACCAACCAAGAAAAGCCCTAGACCAGATGGATATATGGCAGAGTTTTACAAAACCTTCAAAAAAGAAATAATACCAATACTTTTCAAGTTATTTCAAGAAATAGAAAAAGAAGGAGCTCTTCCAAATTTATTTTATGAGGCCAACATCACCCTGATCCCAAAACCAGACAAAGACACATCAAAGAAAGAAATCTACAGATCAATATCTCTAGTGAACTTAGAATCAAAAATCCTCAATAAATTTATGGCGAATCAAATACAAAAGCATATCAAAAAAATCGTGTACCATAATCAAGTAGAATTGATCCTCGGGAAGCAAGGCTGGTTCAATATATAGAAATCAATAAATGTTATTCACCACATCAATAGATTTAACCATAAGAACCACATGATCATATCTATAGATGCAGAAAAAGCATTCCACAAAGTTCAGCATCCCTTTATGTTCAAAACACTAGAAAAACTAGGGATAACAAGAAGTTACATCAACATTGTAAATGCTGTATATGCTAAGCCTCAGGCTAGCATCATTCTGAATGGAGGAAAAATGAAGGCATTCCCTCTAAAATTTGGAACATGACAGGGATGCCCTCTTTCAACACTTCTATTCAATTTAGTCCTCGAAATACTAACCAGAGAAATTAGACAGACAAAAGAAATTAAAGGCACAAAAATAGGAAAAGAAGAACTTAAATTATCACCATATGCGGATGATATGATAACATATCTAACAGACCAAAAAGGTTGTACAAAGAAACTACTAGAGCTAATAAGTGAATTGAGCAAAATGGCAGAATATAAAATCAACACGCATAAATAAAAGGCATTCCTTTATATCAGTGACAAATCTTCTGAAATGGAAATGAGGACAACCACCCCATTCACAATTTCCTCAAAAAAAATAAAATAAAATAAAATACTTGAGAATCAACCTAACAAAAGAGGTGAAAGATTAATACGATGAAAACTACAGAACCCTAAAGAGAGAAATAGAAGAAGACTTTAGAAGGAGGAAAAATATACCCTGTTCATGGAAAAGAAGAACTAACATCATCAAAATGGCGATATTATCCAAAGTTCTCTATTGGTTTAAAACAATGCCAATCAAACTCCCAATGGCATTTCTTGTAGAAATAGATAAAGTAATCATGAAATTCATATGGAAGAACAAAAGACCCAGAATAGCAAAAGCAATTCTAAGCAGGAAGTGCGAATCAGGACGTATAGTGATACAAGATTTCAAAGTTTACTACAGAGCAATAGTAACAAAAACAGCACGGTACTGGTTCCAAATCAGGCGGGTGGACCAATAGCCAGATTACAGAACACAGAGACAAATCCACAAAATTATAACTATCTTATATTTGATAAAGGGGAAAAAAGCATGCAATGGAGGAAAAATAGCATCTTCAACAAATGGTGCTGGGAAAACTGGAAATACATATGCAACAAAATGAAATTGAATACGCTCCTCTCGCCATGCACAAAAATTAACTCAAAGTGGATCAAGAAGCTAGATATCAAATCAGAGACTCTGCGTCTGATAGAAAAAAAATTGGCTCCCATCTACATATTGTAGGGTCGGGCTCCAAATTCCTTAATAGGACACCCATAGCACAAAAGTTATTGACAAGAATCAACAAATTGGACTTACTTAAAATGAAAATTTTTTCTCAGCAAGAGAAACAATAAGAGTGGTAAATAGTGAGCCTACATCATGGGAACAAATTTTTACTCCTCACACTTCAGATTGAGCCCTAATATACAGAGTATACAAAGAACTCAAAAAATTTAACAATAAGAAAAAAAATAACCCAATCAACAAATGGGCCAAAGACCTGAACAGACACTTCTCAGAGGAGGACATACAATCAATCAACAAGTACATGAAAAAATGCTCATCATCTCTAACATTCAGAGAAATTCAGATCAAAACCACCCTAAGATATCATCTCACTCCTGTAAGATTGGCAGCCATTCTGAAGTCAAACAACAACAAGTGCTGGAGAGGATGTGGGGAAAAGGGTACTCTTGAAAATTGCTGGTGGCATTGCAATCTGGTGCGGCCAATTTGGAAAGCAGTATGGAGATTCCTGGGAAAGCCGGGAATGGAACCACCATTTGACCCAGCTATTGCCCTTCTTGGACAATTCCCTGAAGATCCTAAAAGAGCATAGTACAGGGATACTACAACATCGATGTTCATAGCAGCACAATTCAGAATTGCTAGACTGTAGAACCAACCCAGATGCCCTTCAATAGTTGAATGGACAAAAAAATGTGGCATTTATACAACATGGAGTATTACACAGCACAAAAAATGACAAAATCATGGAACTTGCAGGGAAATGGATGGCACTAGAGCAGATTAGGCTTAGTGAAGCTACCCAATCCCTTAAAAACCAGTACCAAATGTATTCTTTGATATAATGAGAGCAACTAGAAATAGAGCAGGGAGGAAGAGCAGAAAGTAAAGATGAATATTGAACATATACATGAGTGGGAGGGAAAGGGAGAGAAAAGAGAAATTGCATGGTAATGGAGGAAGACCCTCCTTGTTATTCAAAATTACATATAAGAGGTTGTGAGGATAATGGAAAAATAAACAAGGAGAGAAATGAATTATGGTAGATGGGGTAGAGAGCGAAGATGGGAGAAGAGGGGAGGGGGGATAGTAGAGGATAAGAAAGGTTGCAGAATACAAGAGTTACTAACAGGGCATTATGTAAAAATGTGGATGTGTAACTGATGTGATTCTGCAATCTGTATTTGGCGTAAAATTGGGAGTTCATAACCAACTTGAATCTAATGTATGAAATAGGATATGTCAAGAGCTTTGTAATATTTTGAACAACCAATTAAAAAAAAAAAAAACGATCCTGATGGCTCCCCTCAAAGTCAAGCACTTCCCACATAGAGCTCATGAGAAATGTGTGTGAAAAGCTTGGACACAATGTTATCTTCTTAACGTCCCAACTGATTCTGGCTGGTCCTGGTCAGATTCCAGGTGGATACCTGGTTCATTGTAGAGCCCCACATGCTGAACAAGTGAGATCTTAGCACATAGTTGTATTTACCAAATGATGTCATGGACTAAGATGAAGACACTCTGCCCAGGGAGGAGTTCAGGGATGAGAAGGAATGATGACCACGGTTCTTCTACCCTCACAGTGACCAGTGAGTGTCATTATCCATGTATGTATGAATAGAGGGAGCCAAACAGCATATGAGACTGACAGTATAAAGACCTATCATACATACTGTCAATGTGATATCCTGCAGGCCACAAAAGGGGCAGCACAGACCTAAACTAGGGATCGGACACCACTGCTGTGCTGAGCTGGATCTTCACTACAGCCCAACTTTTGCTCTGTAACTGGATGAATTGAAATTGTGCTGATATGGCCCCCATGAAAACCCATCCAGTTAAAACATGTTTCTACAAAGTAGTGTCTACAAAAACACACAAAAAGGTAGCTTTCAGTGTCAGTTGGAACATGCAAAGTAAGACCTTCCTTAGTTACAGTAATATCTGACCTGTGCATCTCCTCTGACTCAGATGCCCACCATAAGTGAGCATAGTGCATTGGTGAACCTGAGGGTCACTGATAAGGATTGGCCCTGTCCAGAAACTTTTGCCTAGAATGGGGATTGGAAGATGAATTCTGACACCTCTCACAAAAAATTTATATGAACGTGAAAATTTTTCATGAGTGAAGTGTTGTGAATAATCACATGCACTGATTAAATATAGGACCTACTGACAGGTGAGGTTTGCTATTAAATGAAGTTGCTACTGGTGCAGTGACAGGAATGAAGTGGAGCTTTTCCTTTATAGAGTGTCGTGAACATTTTCTGGGTTTTGATGGGATATGTTTTGCATGTTAATTGAGGTATTGGTGTGGAATGAACTGCACACATGGAAAGTTTACAGTTTGATCTATTTACACATATACAGAATCATGATCTAATGGAGATGGCTTTTTTTGTTTAAACATGTGGACATTGGCATCTTGGCATGTATATATCTAAAGAAACAAACAAATGTGCAAAAACGAACAAAAAGTCACACTCAGAATCATGTTGCATGAATGCACACAGAGACACATGTATAAAACTTTCATTGACCTAACCACGTTGCTCAACTCACACAGGTGCTTCAAGGAAATATGCAGAATGACCATAGATATTTTTAAATCAATTTAGACAACAAACCCCTCACTTCTCATTCTCAAGGAAGTAGTGGAATCACTGAGACTCTGCACTCAAAAGGAAGGAAGACTCTCTGACCCTGGGCATCATCTACATTTTCAAAAGGAAGAGAGTGACCCCGGATACATACCAATTATGGATCCTTTTGAATCATCCTGTGAATAGAGAAAAGGAGTCACTATGAACATCAAGCCATGCTCTGACCTGTGTGCACAAGTCTTTTGTTTACTTGGTGACATTCGAATATCCAATGAGAATGTGGGCAAATCAAGGGAACAGATAGCAAATGTACTCTCACCAAATGACACAAGCTTTTTCTAGGGGATTTATGTCACAGGTCTATATTAGGTGATAATTAAGGAATTCGATGGCCAGGAGAGAAAACCATAGCCAGGCACAAAGCTTGTTATCATACAGTGTGTAGTTTATACTGTTTCTTGTTAATGTTGCCTTCAGTGAGGTCTCATTTGGCAACAGACACCCTAATGAGAATCTGCACACTCAGGAAATTGTGTATGTCATCTCCAGGTAACCATATCATAACACAAGAGAAAGAGAAACTAAAGAGCAACACTGGATTTCAGAGGAAGATAAGCAACCTTACCATGGATTTTGATGGGGTCTTTCGACTCATGCTTTCTCCAGGAATGAACTCCACCATGTCATTTGGGTGAACTAGGAGGATGCAGAGTAATCATTAGTATACTGATTTAAGGCTTATGAATAGTTCAGGGCATTTCTTGATATGGACATCAGTGAAAATATACAGCAAAGATAAGAACAAGAATGAGAGATGGCTGCAAATAGAGTGTATCACACCCAGTGTACCGCATCACTGCACAGATGAATACAGGGTTAGAACGACAAAAAGCTATCTTGTTAGGAATTTCCAGGAAAATTGCGGTGCACCGAAACCTAGGGGAAGGATTTCCATCACGGAGGACCGGTTACTGAGTCTCAAACGCAAGCCAACTGTGCCACCAGAGATTCAGGCTGACTGATCCACCGCCGGCCCTGCGGCCCGCCCTGCGTCTACAGACGGTGGGGTGCCGCCGAGAAGCTACCAGCAACAGAGGAAAATGGCGCTACGGATTCTGTGGAGTCCTGCTGGCTGTGCCCTCACTGAGATCTGGGATGTGTTTGGGGTTTGAGATGGGTTAAGGAAGCGGTCAAGTTGTATCCCTCACAACGGAAAGTCCACCAAGGGAGCCAGAGGCCAACAACTTGGAAAGCTGACGTCACCATCGCCAGGTTCCGACAGATTGCAAAAATAAAACAGCAAGAACAACCAGACTACCTATAACTTACTAAATGCAAATAGATGAGTACTACGAATAGGTCTATAGTCCACCTAAGCCCTTTACTACTCCCAAGTACTCCTGTCTATTTTCTTGTTAATATCCGGCTGCATTTGAGTTATCCCCCCAAAGAAGCTAACGTATCCTAACCTCCAAACAATCAAATCACCGGACCTTAACATAAAATCCTAAGTCCAAACCTCTGTTCTCTATATGCCATCAAAATCTGAAAGCCTGTAATGAAACCAATGAATTTACATTAAATCACAATTAAATCCAAAATCTCGAAACATTTTCTCCTAACACAAAGGAGAGATAGTGGAAGTATAAAAACCAAAAAAAATTTAAAGGAGAAAACAGAAACACAGCAGTGAAACAGAGTTGGAAAGTAACTTGAGCACCATGAAAATACAAGTGGAAAAAGGAACACAAACAATGCAGGACAACTTAAATACAAAGGAGAACCTAAAGGCACCAGAAAAATGGATGGAGAAAGATGTCAAGGCATACCTAATTCAGATGGAATGTAATCTTAGAGAAGACTTTAGACAGCAAGTTCAAACAATGAACGTATATTTTGAAAATGAATTAATTAAGAAAATTCAAATGTCAAAGAACACGCTCTATCACGAAATAGAGATTTAGAAAAAAACAAACAGTAATCCTAAAAATGCAAGAAACCATAAACCAAATTAAAAACTCAAACGAGAATATTACAAATAGACTAGATCAAGTAGAAGCCAGAACATCAGATAATGAAGACAAAGTTTATCAACTTGAAAAGAATATAGTCAACACAGAAAGGATGCTTAAAAGACATGAGCAATCTATCCAAGATATAGATGATGTCATAAAAAAACCAAACCTGAGAGTCATTGGAATAGAAGAAGGCATAAAGCATCAAACCAATGGAATGAACAATTTATGAATGAAATAATCCAAGAAAAATTCCCAGATATTAAAGGTGGAAGGGATTGCCAAATCCTGGAAGCCTACACGACCCCGCACATTCAAAACTATAATAGACCAACTCCAAGACACATAATTATGAAGATATCCAACATAGAGAACAAGGGGAGAATATTAAAAGCTATGAGAGAAAGAAGGCAGATTACATTCAGGGGTAAACCAATTAGGTTAATGGCTGATTTTTCATCACAGAGGTTGAAAGCAAGAAGATCCTGGAACAACGTATTTCCAACGATAAAAAATAATGGATTCCAACCAAGAATACTGTATCCAGTATTGATAATGAAAATAAAATATTTCATTATAAATAAAAGTTAAAAGAATTCGCAGCCAGAAAACCAGCACTGCATGGCATCTTGAGCAAAACACTACAAGAAGAGGAATTGAAAAACAGCTAGCCAAACTAACAGTGGGAAATAACTCAGTAAAAGAAAGGAAAAAAAAATATCCAAAAGAAATTACTACCCATATAAAAATAAATAAATAAACACGCACAACAGGTAGTACTAACCATATTTCAATAGTAACCTTAAACGTTAATGGCTTAAATTCCCCAATTAAGAGACATAGGCTAATAACCTGGATTAAAAAAACAAATCCAACAATATGCTGCCTTCAGGAGACTCATCTGATAGGAAAAGACATACACAGACTGAAGGTGAAAGGTTGGGAAAAATCATACCACTCACATCGTCCCCCGAAGCAAGCAGGAGTGGCCATAGTCATATCGAATGAAATCAACTTCAAACCTAAGTTAATCAAAAGGGATAAAGAAGGACACTACATACTATTAAAAGGTACCATCCACCAACAAGACATAACAATTATCAATATATATGCACCAAACAATGGTGCTGAAACATTCATAAAACAAACTCTCCTCAAGTTCAAGAGACAAATAGACCACAACACAATAATTATGGGTGACTTCAACACACCGCTCTCTCCATTGGACAGATCCTCCAGACAAAAGCTGAATAAAGAAACTCTAGAACTCAATAACACAATCAATAACCTAGACTTAACCGACATATGTAGAATATATCAACCATCACCAAGTGGATACACGTTCTTCTCAACAGCACATGGATCCTTCTCAATGTTAGACCATATATTATGCCATAGGACAACTATTAGTAAATATAAAGGTGTGGAGATAATACCATGCAACTTATCTGATTGCAGTGGAATGAAACTGGATATCAATAATAAAATAAAGATGTAAAAATCATACATCTTATGAAAAATGAACAATATGTTACTGAATGATCAATGGGTTACAAAAGACATAAAGGAGTAAATCAAAAAATTCTTGGAGATGAATGGAAATACAGACACAACATATTGGAATCTATGGGACACAATGAAAGCAGTTTAAAGAGGGAAATTCATTTCCTGGAGGTAATTCCTCAAAAAATGAAAAAACCAACAAATAAATGAGCTCACACTTCATCTCAAAGCCCTAGAAAAGGAAGACCAAAACAACAGCAAATGTAGTAGAAGGCAAGAAATAATTAAAATCAGAGCGGAAATCAATAAAATTGAAACAAAAAAAAACATTAAAAAATTGATAAAACAAAAACTTGGTTCTTTGAAAAAATAAATAAGATCGACAGACCCTTAGCGAAGCTAATGAAGAGAAGAACAGAGAGAGCTCAAATTACTAACATACAGGGTGAAAAAGGCAATATCTCAATGGACACTACAGAAATACAGAAGATAATTAGAAATTATTTTGAAATCTTATATTCCAATAAAATATAAGATATCAAAGATATTCATAAATTTCTTAAGTCATATGATTTGCCCAGATTGTCAGGAAGATACACACAATTTAAACAGACCAATAACAAAAGAGGAAATTGAAGAAGCCATCAAAAGACTACCAACCACGAAAAGCCCTGGACGACATGGATATACAGCAGAGTTTTACAAAACCTTCAAAGAAGAATTAATACCAATACTATTCAAGTTATTTCAAGAAATAGAAAAAGAAGGAGCTCTTCCAAATTCATTCTATGAGGCCAACATCACCCTGATCCCGAAACAATACAAAGACACTTCAAAAAAAGAAAACTACAAACCAATATCTCTAATGAACTCAGATGCAAAAATCCTCAAAAAAAAATCTTGTGAATCGAATACAAAAGCATATCAAAAAAATTGTGCACCATGATCAAGTAGGATTCATCCCCGGGATGCAAGGCTGGTTCAATATACAGAAATCAATAAATGTTATTAACCACATCAATAGATTTAACCATAAGAACCACATGATCATCTCAATAGATGCAGAAAAAGCATTCGACAAAGTTCAGCATCGCTTTATGTTGAAAACACTAGAAAAACTAGGGATAACAGGAACTTACCTCAACATTGTAAAAGCTATATATGCTAAGCCTCAGTCTAGCATCATTCTGAATGGAGAAAAATTGAAGGCATTCCCACTAAAATCTGGAACAAGACAGGGATGCCCTCCCTCACGACTTTTCTTCAATTTAGTCCTCGAAATACTAGCCAGAGCAATTAGACAGACAAAAGAAATTATTGGATAAAAAATAGGAAAAGAAGAACTTAAATTATCACATATTCAGATGATATGATAATATATCTAACAGACCAAAAAGGTTGTACAAAGAAACTACTAGAGCTAATAAGTGAATTTAGCAATTTTGCAGGATATAAAATGAACACTCATAAATCAAAGGCATTCCTGTATATCAGTGACAAATCTTCTGAAATGGAAATGAGGACAACCACTGCATTCACAATATCCTCAATAAAAATAAAATACTTGGGAATCAATCTAACAAAAGAGGTGAAAGATTTATACAATGAATACTACAGAAACCTAAAGAGAGAAATAGAAGAAGACATTAAAAAATGGAAAAATATACCCTGTTCATGGATAGGAAGAACTAACATCATCAAAATGGCGATATTACAAAAAGTTCTCTATACGTTTAATGCAATGCCAATCAAAATCCCAACAGCATTTCTTGTAGAAATAGATAAAGCAATCATGAAATTCATATGGAAAAATAAAAGACCCAAAATAGCAAAAGCAATTCTAAGCAGGAAGTGTGAATCAGGAGGTATAGTGATACCAGATTTCAAACTGTACTGCAGAGCAATAGTAACAAAACCAACATGTTACTGGTACCATAACAGGCAGGTGGACCAATGGTACAGATTAGAAGACACAGAGACGAATCCACAAAATTACAACTATCCTATATTTGATAAAGGGGATAAAAGCATGCAATGGTGGAAGGATAGCATCTTCAACAAATGGTGCTGGGAAAACTGGAAATCCATATGCAAAAAAATGAAACTGAATCCCTTTCTCTCGCCATGCATAAAAGTTAACTAAAAATGGATCAAAGACCTTGATATCAAATCAGAGACTCTGTGCCTTAAAGTGAAAAAGTTGGTTACAATCTACATATTGTGGGATAGGGCTCCAAATTCCTTTATAGGACACCCATAGCACAGAGTTAATAACTAGGATCAACAAATGGGACTTACTTACACTAAAAAGTTTTTTCTCAGCAAGAGAAACAATAAGAGAGGCAAATAGGGAGCCTACATCCTGGTAACAAATTTTTACTCCTCACACTTCAGATAGAGCCCTAATATCCAGAGTATACAAAGAACTCAAAAAATTAAACAATGAGATAACAAATAACCCAATCAACAAATGGGTCAAAGACCTGAACAGACACTTCTCAGAGGAGGACATACAATCAATCAACATGTACATGAAAAAATGCTCACCATCTCTAACATTCAGAGAAATGCAAATCAAAACCACCCTAAGATACCATCTCACTCCAGTAAGATTAGCAGCCACTGTGAAGGCAAACAACAACAAGTGCTGGAGAGGTTGTGGGGAAAAGGGTACTCTTGTACGTTGCTGGTGGGACTGCAAATTGGTGCGGCCAATTTGGAAAGCAGTATGGAGATTCCAGGGAAAGCTGGGAATGGAACCACCATTTGACCCAGCTATTGCCCTTCTTGGACTGTTCCCTGAGGACCTTAAAAGAGCATACTACAGGGATACTGCCACAAGGATGCTCATAGCAGCACAATTCACAATAGCTAGACTGTGGAACCAACCCAGATGCCCTTCAATAGATGAATGGATTAAAAAAGTGGCATTTATACACAATGGAGTATTATGCAGCACTAAAAATGACAAATTCATGGAATTGGCTGGGAAATGGATGGCATTAGAGCAGATTATGCTAAGCGAAGCTAGCCAATCCCTAAAAAATCAAAGGCCAAATGTCTTCTTTGTTATAATGAGAACAACTATGAACAGAGCAGGCAGGAAGAGCAGGAGGAAAAGATCAACTTTATACAGAGACATGAGGTGGGAGGGAAAGGGAGAGAAAAGGGAAATTGCATAGAAATGGAAAGAGACCTTCATTGATATACAAAATTACATATAAGATAATTTAAGTTATGAACTCCCATTTTTACCCCGTATACAGATTGCAGAATCACATCAGTTACACTTCCGTTGATTTATATATTGCCATACTGGTGTCTGTTGTATTCTGCTGCCTTTCCTATCCTTACTATCCCACTTGAATCAAAGAGTGGAATATGATATACCAAGAACTATGCAATGTTTTGAACAACCAACAATAAAAAAAAAGATAATTTTAGGGGAAAGGGAATAAAATCCAGAGAAAGAATTAAATTACAACAGATGGGGTAGAGAGCGAAGATGAGAGGGGAGGGGAGGGAGGATAGTAGAGGATAGGAAAGGTAGCAGAATACAACAGTTACTAATATGGCATTATGTAAAAATGTGGATGTGTAACTGATGTGATTCTGCAATCTGTATTTTTGGTTAAAATGGGAGTTCATAACCCACTTGAATCTAATGTATGAAATAGGATATGTCAAGAGCTTTGTAATATTTTGAATAACCAATAAAAAAGAACAAGAATGAATGGGAAGCACAGCCTTTGGGTTTCCAGTAGATTGGAACCAGGTGTGATATATTTTTTTTGTATTTTTTACCTTTAGGAGTATGTTTTTCTCTAGAGATGACCACTGAGGCCACTTTAAAATATGCAAAATATTTCACATCTCTGTAGGAGATTAGTTATTACTAATATATTGTAATAACCTGGAGTGTGTTATATCACTAAGTGATGTACACAGTTCCCTAACCCAAAGCATCACCATCAGGATAATTTCCTGAACTCTTAATGCTTCTTTCACTTACAGAGTGAAGAACCTGGATCTTTTGGCTCAGCAACATCTCTGTCTACAGAGAGGGCCTACTAACCAAAACTACATTTGAGTGTCATGAAGTGGGAAAAAATTATATCAAGCAAATTATGCATTAGTGTGGGTTTTTATTTTTAGAAAATGGATGCTTGTTCTGGGCATGTTAGAAGAGAATTTCTGAAGAAGCTCCCATAGCCTCACAAACACATACACAATTATTACACATGGACATGCTCAGAGATACCACCCCATGCTCATTCACATAAATGCACACCACACAAAAGACAGCTGTTTCAGGATCATGGTAGTGGGCCACAATTCTTCACTGGATTACCACTTTGTCACCATATGCCTATCCTCATTTCCAAACAAAATCTAAATCCAGGATAACTTATTACATAGAAACAGGAAAGAATGTGTGACCTATCTAAGTACAGAGGTTTTTCTCAGCATGTTAGGGAGTTGAGAATACTTACTTTGCTCATTTGTTGCAGAGGCTACCTGTAGTTACAGAAAGGAAGACAGCATGAGCAGGAGATCATTTGCACAAGTCTACTGTTGGCTGTGGTGACATTAGATAACTAGATGGGAAACAGCAGTTGGGGAAAAGATCACAAAGTAAGGCAGAGAAGGCACTTGCGAAAATACATGAGCTTTGCATGAGGGATTTCTCAGGTACAATTTGATGACATGCATAAAATTCTTTTTCTATCAAGGAAAAGTGCCACTGAAGAAAATGCTCACTACAATTATTTGACAATGGTTGTTCTCATATGTGAATGTCATCTTGAATCATTCTCACAGGGAATAGATGTGCAGTTGTAATTCCATCACCTATGAGTCACCTATAATGAACACTGTCATATTTTCATGAAGGAATTTGAATTAAAAGGAAGAAAACAACACTTATATCTAAGACAAAGAAGGGTCACATTACCGTAGCAATATAATTTTTTTGGTCTTCTGCCACAATGGGTACCACCTCTATTATGACTTGATAGCAATCTAGGGAAATATAGAGTAACTGTCAGTATATTGGTTTGCTGAAGAAACACTCCAGGGGCTTCCTAACTGTGGACATGGGTCTAGAGTGTATGGAGACGGTTGTTTAACACACACAGGCTCAATTAGTGCTGGAACATGATTGTTTCTGAATGGCAAGAGAAGGAGCATATCAGGAAACAAAAATTCAAAATAGACAAAAAATGGAAGGAACTACAATGAGAAGTTAAATATTCTACTGTTACACTAGAAGGTTTCAGCATTTCTTTATAACACTTGACAGATCCATCAGGAAGTAAAGAAAAAGTATACTTTTGAATCAATCATTTCTGTTATGGGTCAAATTACTTCCACACAAATACATGTTTAAATTCTAAACATGGTTAAGTTAGAACTTAAACCATACCTCCAAATTTTACTGGGTTTTAAATGAGAGACATTGTGATCTTAGCAATTAAAAGTATCCTCTTTGAACAGGGTGGACCCATTCACCAAATAGGGCATCTGTTCTCATGAAGATGGGACACATTCATGAGAGACTAATGCCATGTGATGATGCAAGCAGAGAGGAAAGTGCTGCAGTTGAAAACCAAGCAAATCAAGGATGGCCACCAAACCAGTAACAGTTCAGAATGGGCAGGAAAAATCCTTCCTTAAAGTTTTCAGAAGTAAAATGTTTCTGCTAACAGGTTAATGTGGGATTCCTAGGAAATAGAGCTCTAAGATAGTACACTTACATTACTTCAACCCAAGAAAGCTGGTACTTAGTTATGGCAACCCTAGGAATTTACCGAAACAATTATCAATCACATAGGTCTATTTGGCATTTGTACAAATACTCCATACGACAGTGAGAGAATAAAATTTGTTTTCAAGTTAACATGAGGTATTCATCAAGATAAAATATATTTTGGCCCAAAACGTTCCTTGGCATGTTGAGAAATCGTGCAAATTTGCTGTCAGGAGAAGAGAAGTTGGGAAATGGAGGAAGGATGCACCCACGACAGTTCTTCAGTGCCAGACTTAGAAGGCAAGAAGACTGCTTCTCAGTGAGAGGGGAACTAAAGGAAGTCACCCAAACTTAATAGTGAATGGAAAAAATTATAGAGGAATATAAAGTCAAAAACTCAAGCAAAAGAAATAATACAAGACAGACGCAAATTTAAGATAGAGAGAACCTTTATTTCTTGCAGCTCCACAACCTGTAATGCAAACAGTGCGAATAGTCCTTCCTCTCAGATGTGCAAAAGAGGGGTCTCACGAAAACTCAATAGTGGACACTCAGGGAGTCTTAGAGAATCAGAAACTTGGCTACATTAAACAAAGACAAAAAAGAAAGTACATTAGATCCAAGCTGATGGTGGCAGAAGCAGCAGTAGCAGCAGCAGGATTAGTGACACTGCTAGATCACCTAAAGAAGGAAATGGACAGAAACAAAATAGAAAGATTCAGTGTGAAAATCCTGAGATCAGAGAGGCAAAGTTTTCTTGGCTGAAAAGAGGCTTCTTTGCACTGCACACTGTACCTGAAGAAAGATCTGTGATTCATGCTGTCCCCAGAGAGCAAGGCAGGAGCCACCTTGACACAGCTAAGCTGATGCTGCCACTGCAGGAGCCAGGAGCTGGGAGATCTGAGCAGGTAGGCACACATGGACCTGAAAGGCACCTGCCACAGCACCTAGGCTTTGCCTGGCTGAGCTAGAGCAAAAGGCATGGAGAGAATTCTCCCCAGAGGAACTCAAGTCAGAGATGTGCAGGAAAGCTCTGGTCCTTTCCTGCTTGAGTCTGGTGCCTCTCAGGACCAGCTGAAAGGGATTGAGAATTTGAAGGAGCAGGTGTAAAAATGGGCTGCTGGGAATAGATGCCCAGACCATAAGCCCAGGAAGCATGTAAAGGTCGCTCCACAGGCAGCAGAGTGGGTGGGGAGAAGCTGACTAGCACACCCATAGTTGGAATTAAGGACAAGATTCAGAAAATCACCTCAATAGATGTAGAAAAGCTCTTGATTAAAAAGGAGAAACAATTCATTTCCAAAATAAAGGAGAAACCTGGAAAAAAAGGAACTTAGTTTCAATATTATAAAAGCCATATATGAGAAATTCAAAGCCAACATCACACTGAACAGAGATAAAAATGAACTGTCTTCTTCAAATATCAAGAACAAGAAAAGAGTGTCTACTTTTGCCAATTTTATTCAATATATTTTTCTGAAAAAATGTCAGAACAATCAGACAAAAGTAGGAAATTAATAGGATGCCATAAGAAAAATTCAAATTGTCCACATTACCTGGTGACATGATTCTATATTTAGAAGGCCCAAAAATTTTCACCAGAAGAATTCTAGAAGTAATAAATTTAGCAATGTAGCAGGATAAAAGATAAACACAAATAAATCAATATTGTCACTATACTCCAACATTGATGGCACTGATTTAGAATTCAAGAAAATAATTTCTTTTATAATAATGTAAAAAAGCCCCTGAGGATAAATCTACCAAATAGGATGTAAGATCTCTACAACAAAAATTATAGAACTCTGGAAAAGAAATGGAAGAAGACCTCAGAAGGGGCAAAATAGTTCTGTGTTCTTGGATAGGCAGAATTAATATTGTCAAAGTGGCCATAATATTAACAATATCCAGGTTCAATGAATTCAATACAATCCCCTTCAAACTACAAATGATATTCCTTACAGTATTGAAAAAATAACCATGAAGTTCATTTGAGATGATGATGATGATAATAATAGTAATAATAATTATTATTATAATATAATATTATATTAATTATTATATCTATTAAATAATAATAATAATAATAATAATAATAATAATAATAATAATATTTGGCAAAGCAATTCTGAGCAAGAAAAAGTAAGGTGAAAGCCTTACAGAGATGAGTAGCAAAAACAGTATCTTATTGAACTGAAAATAGATATGAAGATTCTTGAATTGAATATACCACACAGAGACAACCCACCTGATACTTACATCCACCTGATACTGGATAACAGCACCAAAATACATGTTAAAGAGGACATTATGGTTTAAACAAATGGTGCTGGGGAAAGTGGATAATCATAGAAATACCAGGAAGGATGAGAGAAAGAAGGTACACTGACACAATGTTGGTGGGTTTGTAAATTATTATGAGAACTCTGGAAAGCAATGTGCAGATTCCTGACAGGCCCAAGAGTGGAATTCATAGGACTCAGCTATTACATTCCTCCCTGCTTATTCTATAAAACTACAAGTCAGAATACTATAGTGATACAATCACTTCAATGTTTCTAGCATTCACCATAAATACATTGTATGATCAACCCAGATGTCCACCAGCAGTTGAAATAATCAAGTGCACAGAATTAAAAGGTAACTAGATCTTTACTTCTGGAGCTATAGCACTGATGAATTACTCAAAGCATGTAAATTTGTACATGTTAAATAAAAGAAGAATTGGAAATCTGAATCAACTAGAATCCTTATTGCAGAATGGACACAATGACAGGATTTCCACAGTACCTTCGTTGGAATTCTCATTTGGAACAGCACTGTTTGGTGGCCAGAGGTCTCCTCTGGACCAAGGCCAGAGGCAACAGCCTGGGAAATGTGATAAAACAGAGTTAGCTGTTGACAATGTGCTAGCAAGAAAACATAGGGTCATCATTAGTAATTCAAATAACAGTTCAACCAGTTTTAATTGATAAGTGATCATTGTAAATATCTGGGGGTATAATTTGAGCTTTGAATTCAAGTATGTATTTATACACTAATAGCATGCCCAGAAACTTAAATATTTCTTGTATGTTTTTTTTTTCTGTCATTTTCAACAACAAGAGGTGATAATTATCTTATCAGAAATAGGTCTGGGACACAAAGATAAATGCTGCATAATATCACTCTTTCGTGGTAACTGAAATATTGATCATAGAAGGTGAGAGTAGAGAGCAGGGGAGACAATGTTACAATTGAATATTAGAAAAATTGAATATTAGAAAAAAAGTTCTGATGTATTTTTGCAGTCTGTTAACAGAGTTAAAAACAGTAAAATCTGGGTCTCGGGATGTAGCTCATTTGGAGAATGCTTGCCTTGCATGTCTGAGGCATGGGGTTTGATTCCCAGCACCACATTTATATAAATAAATAAATAAAGGTCCATGAATAACTAATAAAAAAATTTAAAAATAACAAAATTGATGTTTAATGAATTTTGAAGGAGGGATGTGAATGTTGTTAGATTTTACACTACTGAGTTTATTTTTCACCATTGGGGCAGCAAAGCACCTGAGTCAGATTGATCTTTAGGATAACAATGCAATGTGTGAGGTCTACAACCCAACACAATATTGTGTGGTCAAAAAGAATTACTGAGGCGGAATCATAGAAATCAGAGAAAACAGTGACCATAAGCAGAGGCTGTGGTTATGTGGCTTTTGTTCAAATCCTACCTAAAAATTAAATACCTGTTCAGTTAAATAAATCCCCTTCTCAATTGTTGCAAAATGTGTGGCATCTGATCCCTGTAATGATGTAAGGCTGACAATGATCACATCCATGCATTCTTAAGAGGACTGGTGCTTCATATGGGTGCTAATGTGTCCTGACATTAAATAGTACACTTCATTAAATGTGTGGAAAAATAAGCTCAATCGTTGACAGTGTTTGAACAGAGAGGTGTCAAACAGAGGTCATCCTCCAGAGCAATGGGTAAAGAAAGTCTATTCCTCATTCTTTACAGATGGATATTTGTAAAGCTCATGGAGAATATCTGTGACCTCCTATGACTCCATATCAGCCTAAAGGGATGGGTGGAGCAGAGTCTGTCCACCACAATTTAGAGTTTAGGTGTTTGTAATTTGGAGATTTTATGTGTCTTGCCCAGATTCACAAGAATGATGAGCGGTGGATATGGGACAGGAATGTAGCTATTTACCTGGGACCAGAAATCTCTGAGCACTTGTGTCCTCTAGTGGATATCCTAGAACCAGGAAACCAGAACTCTTCTCAGTGCTTTTTGAATACTTCTTTCTTCAGGCCTCTTTGGCATGAGGTTTCAGTAGCAGACACCATGAGAAATGTTCAAGTTATAACCCTGGGCTCCTGTCTCTTCATTGCAATTACTGACTTAAAAATGATCATTTCATGTAAATGAAGCCTATCTGAAGGTCAAGGTGAAAAGGTTAAGAATGTAAGAATTAAGTTCTGTTTTCCTGGAACCTGAAACTCATGTAGAAGTTGAAAACAACTCCCGGAAATGCCCACTAAATGTATGTTGAAATCTCCAATGATCATCTGGTTGCTCTACGAAAACAACCCCCCTCCCAGAATCCATGCAATGATTGGCTATGCTGTATGTGAAGTCCCTGCCCTCTCCAAGGAATGTATATAAGCTCTGCTTAAGCTGTTTCCGGGGCTCTCTGCTCTATTCAAGTGAGCTCTCAGCCCCAGCATGCTGGACCCCCCAATAAACACTTTGCTGTTGCATGAGACAGTCTCTTGGTGGTCTCTTCCTCCGATGCTCGCCCTACCTTTACAAAGGGTAGAGTCCACACTTGGAGCCATCCTCCCCCAGGGTCTTCTCACTTCCAGCTGTCTCCAAGTGAATCTTCCTGATGAGCAGTTGACCATCTAAATCATCAGAGTTCTCTGGGGCTCACCAACTGTTTCAGAACTTGGGACACTCTAAACCAACTGCCACTTGATGGCTGTGCCAAGAATGAAGTTTCCTTGAGCTTTTCCCTCCTGGATGGCCTGTTAGTGGGGATGAATCAGGGAAACAGATACTCTGGGCTGATGGTTTGATGTTTCCATGTCAGAAGCTGGCCTGCCCCATGTCTGCAGTCTAATATTCAGAGCCATAATCTGAGCAGTCAGACAAGGCCTGGTTGAAATATCATTTCTCCATATGCACCAGCTCTGATCAGGCATATTCCTGCTCCTGGCTTTCCAAGCCTCTTCCTAGACCCTTCATGGCCAGGGGCCAGAAACTTACCTGCCTAGATGCAACCATCACTAACTATAACGTGTGAATCTCAACCAATGGATCCTCCCTGAAACCACTGAGGCCCTCATTTCCTCCATTATCAGACATCCACACACTGACCTCAAGGCACTGTCCTTTTTGCCTTCTTCCCAGTAGCACCCAAACACCTGGGATCCTGTAGTTATCAACCAATTGGAAACGTTTTCTGAAATTTCAGTCCTCTTTTCTTTTACAAAAGTCTTGATTTAGACTTCTCTAACATTATTTTTAAATATTCATATACATTGAGATGGGTTTGGTTTCTAATTGCCCTTTCATGGTGTATATATCGCCTTACTTAGCATCCATATACTATGTCTCACTTTATTTTTTCATCTCATGAAAACAAGGTGGGTGTCGTGCTCCTGTAATTCACTTTAAAGGCACACATGTTATTGGCATTAGGAATGGTTCATTTATCTAAATTTAGAAAAACATTTTCATTAACCAGGTCAATAGAACAAGCAAATATATGAATTGAGTGATAAAACAATATCACCAAATATTTAAATCTCAGGAGAGAAGATTCAGTGTTGAAGATAAAAAAATCAAGAGGAAAATATATTCAGTAAACATTAACTGCCCTTTGAAGAAACACACTTAAAAATATCACTGACAACATACCTTTCCCACAGCAGTTAAGATTTCCCATGGCCAACCAGGAACTCAAAACCTCCCTACTCTTCTCCAACTTTAACTTACACCAACTCACTCACCACACCAACTGAGTGGAAATGGAAGGTAAGATGTGCATTCCACATTACCATGGTGACTGGTCAACATGGAACTTTCATTGTGAGCACATGCCACATTCTGAGCTGCTACTATTAGAAAGTGTAATTTCATGTCCAAGTGTGTTGTGGAATAGTTTGTGTATTGCTTCAAAAACTGAAACCTAGAACTATATATTAATATTTGTTGTTAATTAAAATAAGTTAAATTAGAAAAAAAGGATTTACTCCCAAAATTATTTCATTGATCAAAAAATCATGGGATGAAAGGGATGCATAGCTATAGTTTTGAGAATCAAAGAAGATTCCATTTCTGGTTTGTAATTCTAAACCAACACATGTCTCAATCTTTCTGAACCTCCAAACATTTGTAGATAGAGAAAATTAAAATGTCTTTTTGATTCAGAATGAAAATGTATACAAAGCATTATCTTTTAAGAGTTGAGGAAATTTTCAGGAAGGAGAAATTTTAAGATCACATCCCCCTTATTTTAAATTTGAAAACAAAACTATTTTCTATTTAGTAGGATTTAATCCAATCATTTGAATTTATCTTCCTCTTCCATGACTCCTGCTGTGGAATCCATTCTTTTGCTTCTCATCCTAACCTGTCATCTCATACCACAAACACTCATGGTTGAACATGCACATGGTGAGGTCTATACAAACAATGTATGCAAAGTCTTCACATTGTAAAAGCTATCTATGCTAAACCCAAGGACAACATTATTACTAAATGAGAAAAGATGAAAGCATTCCCTCTAAGGACAGAAACAAGACAGGGATGCCCTCTTTGAAACTCTAGTCAGAATAATCAGACAGATGAATGAAATTAAAGTGATTTGCATAGAATAAGAACTCAAATTATCACCCCTTGCTGAGGACATAGTTCTATATTTAGAAGATCCAAAAAATTCCTCCAGAAAGCTTCTAGAACCAATAAATACATTCAGCAAATTAGGATATAAAATCAATACCCATGAATCAAATGCATTTCTATATATAAGCGATGAATCCACAGCAAGAGAAAGTAGGAAAACCTCCCCATTGACTCTAGCCTCAAATAAATAGAACACTTGGGAATCAATCTAAAAAAAGAGGTGCAAGACCTCTACAATGAAAACTATAGAACACTAAGAAAAAAAATTGAAAAAGATCTTAGAAGATGGAAAGATTTCTCATGCTCTTGGATAGGCAGAATTAATATAGCCCAAAATGGCCATACTACCAAAACTTTTACAAAGATTTAATGCAATTCCTATTAAAATCCCAATTACATTCTTGTTTTTTAATTAAAAACACCAGGCAAAGGCTAATGCTCTCCCACATGGGGTCTTTCCCTTTGGGTCTCTCCTGACCCTCTTTTTGGCTTTGGCTTATGCTTTCCCTCAGGGAAGTCATTCCATGTGGACCTTCAGGACCTTCTTTTTGCTTGGGGCTTTTTCTATCTCCCAGGTTGCATCTGCATGGAAGGTTCTCAGGATATTCATCCTGGCCCCAGCAACTCAGGCAACTCAGGACAAGGCAACTCTGGGAACTCTGGACACACAGGTAACTCTGGACACATTGAAGAGCCATTTCCACCTGGCACCCCACTGGAGCCCACAAGCCAGGTGGATGGCTGACAAGAGGAGAAACCTGGGGTGCAATTGCTGTCACTGCTGTGGCTGTTGTTCCTGCTGATTCTGATTTCATTACTACAGGGGCTCGTAGAGATGTTTAGTATGGGAATCCGACTGGGATTGGCACTGAATGGGGCACAGACATTTTCACATGGGGTTGCCTTGCCTGGAGCCAAGGACCTGGGTGTCCTGGCACATAAAGCAAAGGTGCTGGGGCTGGCATCTGGGCCTCCAAATGTGGTATGCCCTGTGTTCCAGGTGCTACCACCTCTGCCTGCTCCTCTCCTTCCAGGGACCATGCCACAGAACCACGCTGTTGGGCTCCCATAACAGGTACAACCTATGGGGGCAATGGATCTGTGAAGGCTGACCTCTCAGCCTGAGGTAGCCTCTCACTTAGCACTTCACGCTCATCCATTGCCTGTTGAAAGACAATCTAAGTGAAGTGCAGCTGAGTAGTAGCATCATCACGGTCTTCATACAGCCACTGCAGCTCAGAGGCCAAAGCCCAGCAAGCTGCCTCACCCTCCTCCAGTTGGTCCTGCAGCAGACAGGCACGATGCCCCTGCTGCTCCCGCTGCCTTGCCACCACTCGCATGCCCAGGGCAAGGGCACTTCAGGTGCATTCCCTCTTGAGGTCTTGAGGCACCTGAAAGTCCACCACCACAGTGTGAATCCACTCCTCCTCCTTGTTCCAGGGACAAGAACGAAAGGCCATGTAGAACTCGGGGCCACCACTGTTCAGGAGAGCTTCATTATTAAAGAATTGGACCACCTCCTTGTGGAGAAAGCCACTGGCATGCTCGCCAAATTCCACTCTCATGGCTCTGGCGGCCTCTATTTTTTAATTTTATGAAAACAAGGTGGATGTCCTCCTCTTGTTTATTTATTCACTTTTCTATTAAAATATTTATTTATTTTAATTTGTTATATGTAATGGCAGAATGCAATTCATTTCATATTAGATGTAGAGAGCACCATTTTTCAAGTCTCTGGTTGTACAAAAAGTATTTTCACACAATTTGTGTCTTCATATATGTACTTAGGGTAATGATGTCTGACTCATTCCACCATCATTTGTACCCCCATGCCCTCTCCATTCCCCTCCTTTCCCTTTGCCCTATCTAAAGTTCTTTCACTTCTTCCATGCCCTGCTATCATCATTATGAATCAGCATCCTCATATCAAATAAAGCATTTGGCCTTTGATATTTTTCGATTGGCTTACTTCACTTAGAATTATATTCTCCTACTCCAACCATTTACGTGTAAATGCTATTATTTTATTCTCTTTTAGTTCTGAGTAGTATTCCATTGTGTATATATATAAAAGTTTCTCTGTGTATTCATCTACTGAAGGGCATCTGGTTTTGTTCCACAATTTAGCTATTATAAATTGTGCTGCAATAAACATTGATGTGTCTGTGTTCCTGTAGTAAGCTGTTTTTCAGTCCTTTACATCTAAGTCAAGGAGTGGGATAGCATGGTCAAATGGTGGTTATGTTGTAAGTTTCCATGAACTCTCCATACTGACTTCTAGATTGGCTACACCAAATTACAGTCCCACAAGCAATGTGTGAGTGTGCCTTTTCCCCTACATCCTGGATAACTCTTAGTGTTGTTTGTAATCTTGATGGCTGCCATTCTGATGGAAGTGAGAATCTTAGAGTGCTTTTGATTAGCATTATATCTCTACCAATGAATGATAGTCTTCATATAACTAGAAAAAGAAACCACAAATTTCATTTGTAAAAATAAGAGGCCTAGAATAGACAAAGCAATCCTCAGCAAGAAAAATGAAGCAGAAGGCAACACAATACCAGAATTTAAACTATACTATGGATCAATAGTAACAAAAACAACATGGTGTTGGTACCAAAGGACACATGTGGAACAATAAAACAAAAATACAAGACACAAAGATGAACCCACATCTAGATGATCATATGGTCCTCATCTTTAAGTTTATTGAGGTGAAAGATTTATACAATGAAAACTACAAAACCCTAAAGAGAGAAATAGAAAAAAAGATCTTAGAAGGTGGAAAAATATACCCTCTTCATGGAAAGGCAGAACTAACATCATCAAAATGGCGATATTACCCAAAGTTCTCTATAGGTTCAATGCAATGCCAATCAAAATCCCAACGGCATTTTTTCTAGAAATAGAAAAAGAAATCATGAAATTCATATGGAAAAATAAAAGACCCAGAGTAGCAAAAGAAACTCTAAGCAGGAAGTGTGAATCAGGCGGTATAGCTATACCAGATTTCAAACTATACTACAGAGCAATAGTAACAAAAACAGCATGGTACTGGTACCAAAACAGGCGGGTGGACCAATGGTACAGAATAGAGGACACAGAGACTAATCCACAAAGTTACAACTATCTTATATTTGATTAAGGGGCTAAAAGCATGCAGTGGAGGAAGGATAGCATCTTCAACAAATGGTGCTGGGAAAACTGGAAATCCATATGCAACAAAATGAAACTGAATCTCCTTCTCTCGCCATGCACAAAAGTTAACTCAAAATGGATCAAGGAGCTTGATATCAAATCAGAGACTCTTTGTCTGATAGAAGAAAATGTTGGCTCTGATCTACATATTGTGGGGTCGGTCTCCAAATTTCTTAAGAGGACACCCATAGCACAAGAGTTAATAACAAGAATCAACAAATGGGACTTACTTAAACTAAAAAGATTTTTCTCAGCAAGAGAAACAATAAGAGAGGTAAATAGGAAACCTACATCCTGGGAACTAATTTTCACTCTTCTCACTTCAGATAGAGCCCTAATATCCAGAGTATACAAAGAACTCAAAAAATTAAGCAATAAGATAACAAATAACCCAATCAACAAATGGGCCAAGGACCTGAACAAACACTTCTCAGAGGAGGACATACAATCAATCAACAAGTACATGAAAAAATGCTCACCATCTCTAGCAGTCAGAGAAATGCAAATCAAAACCACCCTAAGATACCATCTCACTCCAATAAGATTGGCAGCTTTTATGAAGTCAAACAACAACAAGTGCTGGTGAGGATGTGGGGAAAAGGGTACACTTGTACATTGCTGGTGGGACTGCAAATTTGTGCAGCCAATTTGGAAAGCAGTATGGAGATTCCTGGGAAAGCTGCGAATGGAACCACCATTTGATCCAGCTATTCCCCTTTTTGGACAATTCCCTAAAGACCTTAAAAGGGCGTACTATAGGGACACTGTTACAATAATGTTCATAGCAGCACAATTCACATTAGCTAGACTGTGGAACCAACCCAGATGCCCTTCAATAGATGAATGGATAAAAACATGTGGCATTTATACACAATGGAGTATACTCTGCACTAAATAATGACATGGAATTTGCAGGGAAATGGATGGCACTAGGGCAGATTATGCTAAGTGAAGCTAGCCAATCCCTTCAAAATAAATGCCAAATGTCTTCATTGATATTAGGAGAGCAACTAAGAACAGAATAGAGAGGAAGAGCATGAGAAGAAGATCACCACTAAACCCAGACGAGAGGGGGGAGGGAAAGAGAGAGAGAAGGGAAATTGCATGATAAAGGAAGGAGACCCCCATTGTTATACAAAACTACATATAAGAGGAAGTGAGGGGAAAAGGGAAAAATAAACAAGAGAGAGAAATGAATTACAGTAGATGGGGTAGGGAGAGAAGAAGGAAAGGGAGGGGAGGGGAGAGGAGGGAATGGGAGGGGAGGGGGATAGTAGAGGATAGGGAAGGCAGCAGAATATAACATACACTAGTATGGCAGTAGGTAAAAAATGGTTGTGTAACCGGTGTGAATCTGCAATAATATGTATATAGGGTTAAAATGGGAGTTCATAATCGGCTTGAATCAAATGTGTGAAATATGATATGTCAAGAGCTTTGTAATGTTTTGAACAACTAATAAAAAAAGTTAATTAAATAAAAGAACATGTATTACATGGAACTGTTTTTCTCATAAGCACTTAAGTGAGTGAATGCACCACAAGGAAGCTATCACAGGCACATTGAGATACTCAGGACTGCAGCTTAACCCAGCTGATGCTCACTGTGGGTGGGGGTCTGCACTTGGGTACAGAATTGGGTTTCTGTTTATACCCAGGGTTGCAGGAGTTGTACAAGACTCACATCCACATTAGAATACCAACAATATCCTCTGGCGAGAAGGTAGACTCTGCCTTACATCTGAATAAGAGTTGCAGAACATGGGGTGACTGGAGGACATCAGTGGCCAGCGTACCTTTTCCCTCAGCGACCATGGATAACTTAGTACCACCGGGCAGAAGGTAAGAAAACCAAGGCAGCAACACCTGGCCTTGACTCAGGGGACCAGAGGCCATGGCCTACAATCAGCACCCTTCTGACCCAGGAGGTGGGTGGCAGGAGGCATTAACAACAGTGGCTCTGTCAATATTCAGAGCCCTGACTGGGCTGCAGCTCCTGGATGGCAGATATGTAGGTATGCAAGGCTTGTTCCCAGCACTGAGCTCTGGCAAATTTGTCTATGGAGCAAACCACCTAATTGCTGTACTTATTCACTTGTGTGCACAAATCAAGAAAAGGACAGTTAAAATGCACATGCGGTGTGATCTCTTAGCATAATGATCAAAAGAGGAGAACAGCAGGTCTCCTACAAAAAGAGGTTTTTGTAGATGTTAGAATCACCTAGTGATTGCAGGAGACAGGACACAGAAGGACTAGGCTGCAGAGAGAGCCACTGTCTCAATGGGGTCTCAAGAGGCACACACTGGCTGGTCAGTTTGCTTTCTAGTCACTGTGCTTAGAAACATTTGACTAATCCAAGGCTGTGATTACAATTTCAAGAGGAACTGCTCTGGCTTTTAGGGACCATTGTGTCTTTTATTAAAAGCATTGTTCTGGGAGCTTCTGACAGACACTAGGGCATTTTAGTGCTTCCCGGAAGGCGGCCACTGCCTCCTCAGACTTGAGCATCTGAACTACCAACTGACCAGAGTTCCAGCCAGGGTGACCCTCACCGTGAAGGTAAGAATCAAACTGCATGTCCAGCAATGGCTCCTGAGTGGACCACAGAAGACACAGTTAGGAACACACTCCAAAAACAAAAGACAACATTTTTCAAAAATATTTTTTACAGCAGTATAACTAATTTACAAAAAGCTACAAAAATCATATTTACCAGGACACATCTGTTAAATAAAAACATCATGTTAGTGTGCATTTAGGCAGGGCTATGTACAAGGATTCTGGTTCTTGCTCTCCTTAGAACAATAGCCCATGCCCAATGGGACTCACCCTGGCAGGGCTGCAGGGAGGATAGCAGAGGCAAAACAGACCCTCCACGCAGTGGCACCCTGCCCACCCTGTTTCCCCTAAAACTTACCCCGGCATCATACAATGTTCCTGGCAGCCCCTGGAGGCCTGTGGGAAACAGGACTCAGACTTCCCAGTTAGGGTGGGCAGCGATGACTCCTTTGAGCAGAGCATCCAAGCAGAAATAGAACTATTTCTGAATGAGAAAAGACAACATGAAAACCAAAAGTGTGACAGGTCTGTGGATACAAAAACAAAGTCAAAAGAAAATTCTCCCCAATCCACACTGAAACCCACCCAGGAGCCCCCTGTCATGGTGCTGCTAGCCACAGTCTGATGGAGCCTGTTAGGAGTTTTTCTTTCATGAACTTTCAGATCAGAAAAGATTAGCACAGCACCCAGCAGCCTCAGGCCTAAGGTTACCAGAGAGCTGAGAACCTGGGCGGCACAAGGTCTGCTGTCCCCAAGCCCCAGGCAGCACAGTGTAGGGGCGCGGGCAATAGGAACTGCAGGGCTGAAGGGAGGGGCAGCAGCTCCAGGTCCCTGGAGCCCCAGCACAAGGTCTTGACTCCAGCAGCAATGATGGCATCCAAGAGGCCATCCAGCTGTGTCAGTTGGAGAAAATCAGGAAGGAGTCCAGCAACAAGAGCCCAGCTCATCAAGAAGGAGCTGAAAGTTGCCAGCAGCCTGGGTAGCTCACTGAAAAGTGTCTTCCCTGAAGCCCCCAGGAGAACACCCAGCAAGAGGAACTCAGCAGTCTCCAGGGACACAGATCTCATCAAAAGGTGCTTGGACTCTTACCACCTCTCCAAGCCACCAAAGGATGCCACAGCTGCTGCACCTCCAGGAAACACCACCACCAGGAGGGAGCCTATGGAAGTGATTTTGGCGGGGCAGACACTTCTGCTGAGTTGATGTGCACTGAAGCAATCCGGGGTGTTTCCAAGACCACCCTGGAAGGCAGCAATGGGCCTGCATCTGTGAGCACACACTTCTGCTCCTCCAGTGTGCCTTCCCACTCTAATGGGAAGAGCAGCTCTTTGGATAATTATGACAGCATAGAACAGAAGATCCAGGTGTTTTTGGCTCTGAAGACACAGTCAGGAAGCCTGCTTCTGAACTTGCAGAGATGCCTTCCCACTCCTCCCTGGCCTCTCCTTCCATGTCCACTCACATCATCCCTTAAGGCTCTTTGATCATGTTCAGTAACAGGTGGGGGAGGGGATACTTGGCCCCTTCCCTGGATGGAGCATGCACAGCCTCCTTGAGGAGACTCTGCAGAGTGCTCTACAATCTAACTTGCCTCAGAGCCTAAGGTATGATCATGGGCCTGAACTTGCTTAAGTGAAAGGATCCTCTTTGCTTAAGGGATATTTATACATCTACCTTCCAGAGATCCCTTCTAAGGTACTTGCACCTCAGCTTTGTTTCTTGTGTGATTTTCAGCCCTACAAAATCTACTCAGGCTGATACCTGAGGCCAGGTTCCTCCAGGACCTTTCTTAGGTGAGTCTTGTTCTATGTCCTGGGCTTCTTTGAATGTCCTGGAGAGACCCAAAGATTCAGCCCTCAGACTCAGGTTACAGTCCAGGGCATAGGATGAACTGTTCTGACTTCCAGTTCAATGCCTGACTCTTAATCTTCTGTCCTGAACCCCCACCCGAGCCTCTTCTTTGTCTTTTCTGGGCAACTCTATCCTCTGACCTGGAGTAGTACCTCTGTTGCTATTTGTTGATAGAGGAGGCCAAGAGCTTGCCATTTCTTCTAGATGACAACCAAAGCCTCTGTCACCTGAAATATTGTGGACAGGAGTACTGCCTCGCTGTGCCAGCTGCACCCTGTCCTGCACAGCACAGAGAGGCAGCTTTTGTCCCATGCATGGAGGGACACTGGTGTATTTCCTGTAACTGAGTTTTAGTATGAAAATCTGTCTCTAAGCCTTGTGTTTTAATAGAAAGTGGAGTCTATTGAATAAACTATAGCTATTCTTTAATGTGTCCAGGCTACAGAAACTTTTGTGACACATTTTGGTGCATTTACTACCTTCACATTTTATGCTGGAATCAAGACTGATGCTTTCCTCTGCTCCAATAGCAATAGTAGAAATGTCATCAGAACAGCTGTTGCTCTAGCACAGCAGTTCAACTGTGTGTATATCACCATCACCATCACCATCACCATCTTCTTCCTCCTCCTCATTATAACCTCTGCTACAACTATTTTACTCCACTGTGCACATTTGCAGTGCATAGTGGAGAATTTCCCCATCAACTCAGTGTGTACTTTCTTCAAACTGGGGACTTCCTTCCCATATCTAAGGGGGAAGTGTTCTCCCACCACACATAAAAGCAACCATTTGTTGATCCAATTTTCCACATTTCTCCAGAGGAAGGTCAAGACTCCAAGAATCATCTCACTCACTTAGATCTAGGTGAGCCTTTTTTCATTAATGAGGCCCTTTCTGTTATTATATCATTTAATTTGAAAACAAAATTAGAAAGCCATACATGTAGATATAGTTGAGGCCCAAGGATACTCTATTGACAGGATAACTGAGAACATTTCTTTCAAACTAAGAAAATTATGCTAAACATAGGTATTGCTTTGGTTGTAGCAGGATTTGTACAGGTCATCTAGGGTTGGGGGAGGGCATGAGGCCAGGATGGGAGGCACAGCTGGGCACACACTTTATAACGGTGCACACATATACATATATGCACACACTCAGATGAACAGTGATGTTTTTATTATATGCATAGGCTAGAAGAGGGTCCCTATGTCATGAGTAGATGGTTTTATGTTACAGGGACCTGGTCCTAGTTCTAGAGCCATCCCCAGGATGTGTACAAGAAGACCTATAGCCAACTTCTTTGTCTTGTCCACTCTGTGATGAGTGTGTAATTTCTCTAGTTGCCTCACTAGACTTGAGGCTGGTGTGACATCCAGATTCTGGGAGGAGAAACTTACCTATGCAGTAAGTATAAACATGGTTAACACAGCCTTAATAAGTTATGTCCTCTGACCTATTCACTTGGGCCAAGGGGTGGAGAATCACCACCCTTAGAATCCAGGATTTTTGATGAAAAGAACCTTTTTAATTTAGATCCATAGTATTTATTGTTGCTTAATATAAATCATAGTGCTCTGAAGTCTTATTAAGAAAGTCAGGCACTAACCTGATAGATTTGGGCCTGTTTTTCTTTTTATATTCACAGTGTCTCTGGTTCAATTTTTAGGTCCTTGATTCAATTTGGGTTGAGTTTTTTGCATGGTGAGAGAGAGGGGTTTAATTTTATTTTATTGTATATAAATTTCCAATTTTCCCATCATTATTTTTTGAAGAGGATATCGTTTTCTCCAATGTACATTTTTTATGCTTTTTGTCAAATATAAGAGAGCTCTAATTATGGGCATTGGTCTCTGTGTTATCTATTCTATACCATTAGTCTACAAGTCTATTTTGTTGCCAATACCATACTGTTTTTTGTTATTATTGATCTGTAGCATAGTTTAAGGTCTAGTATAGAGATGCCACCTAATTCACTCTTCTTGCTAAAAATTGCTTTAGCTATTCTGGGTCTCTTATTTTGTCAGATAAATTTCATGACTGGTTTTTCTATTTCTCTGAGGAATGTCATTGGGATTTTGATTGAAATTACATTCAATCTGTATAGTGCTTTTGGTAGTGTGGTCATTTTGACAATATTAATTCTGCCTATTTAAGGAAAAAAATAGATCTTTCCATATTCTCATGTCATCTTTTATCTTTTTTCCATAGGGTTCTGTAGATTTCATTGGAGAGATCTTTCAGCTATTGTTAGGTTGATTCCCAAGGATTTTATAATTTTTATACAATTCAAAGTTAGTAGTTCTTCTCATTTCCTTTGCAGAGGATTTTTTATTGATATTCAGAAATGCCTTTGATTTATGGGTGTTGATTTTGTATCCTGCTACTTTACTGACTTCATTTACTAGTTCTATCAGTTTCCTGATATAATATGTCGAGTCTTTTACGTATAGAATTATATTGTCTGCAAATAGTGCTAATTTGAGTTCTTCCTTACTTATCCATATCCCTTTAATTTATTTTATTTGTGTAATTGGTCTGGCCAGTGTTTCAAGAAATATGTTAAATAGAAGTTGTGGAAACGGGCATCCCTGTCTTTTTCCAGTTTTTAGAGGAAATGCTTCCATTTTCTGCCTTGGTGTCCTAGAATGGTGCTCCCCAATCTTGTGGCCATTGGCCATGTAATTCATCAAATTGACAAACTCAGCTTTTTCTGTCACAGGATCTATATGCCAAAATATCATGTGCTTGACCCTACTGAATTAGGCAGGATAGACATGGAACATTTCCATAATCGCAAAAATTATTGAACGATGATGTTCTATAAATCACCAGGAGCAAATATTATGGATAATATGACCTATTTGGAGTTCAAATCTAGTACCTTTCAACAAATACCTTGCTAACTGTGTTCCAATATAATATTTTTGTTAAAAAGAATAAATAAATAAATAAAATAGAATGGTGTGGATACAGCTATCAGGAGCTACATTTATGAATTCTGTTCTTCTGCATCCACCAGGTTTTACCTGGCCTCTTGCAATCACAGGATTTCAAGCACCTCTCTTGAAGGCCCCCTCCCATTCTGGTAAAGGCCATTGACTCTTATGGTGTCCTTTGTCAGAATTCCTCTTACCTTCTAGGCTAATGAGGAAACTAGCCAATCAATAAACCACTACCCCCGCCACTCCAGATAATTCTTGTGCATGGGAATTCATAGCCATCCTAGGAGTATGAAGCTGCTGGCATTGGCACCACACTTAGAAAATTAGTAATTTTCTGTTTTTATAACAGGTCCTAGTTTTTATAACAGGTCCTAGTAGAACATGACTCAAGCCCACTTAGTTATAAGCTGGGAATGCTGCTGAAATAAGACAAAAACCACCACCACCAACAACAATAACAATAACATAAAGCCCTCTACATATATGTGGGGATTTTTCTCTAAAAAAGACCTTGAATTTTTAAAAATTATCACGTCTCCATATGGCTTCTGCCCAATAAACCCTTCAATGATAAACAGTTTTTTAAAAGAATATTTTCTGAAATATTTTTTGAGGAAGTAAAGAGCAACCCACTTGGGAACAGTACAAAATGTGAGCACTTTTTTGCTAGATTATAACATAAAATTCTAATGAAGCTGTGGCGAAGACGAAGACCCTTCACAGACTTCAAGAACAGACAGGAGATTTCCTCCTGCTGACATGGTCTCAAGTCAGAGCTGCACCCAACTTGGATTCTCCTGAGGCAAAGAAGGCCCACAAGGTCATTGAACTAGCTGTTCTGTCACAAGGGGCAAATATATATCATAAATTACCAAATAATACATCTAATAAAACTAATAATTACAAAATGCTATCTTTGACATAGTTTAATTAAATTTAATTTTGAATGAAAGTGTTTACACCATATTTATCTTATTGCTGATAGATGAGATTTTACTACCAGAAAGTGATAACTTAATGATCTCTGTTAAAGATTGCAAGTCCAAGGAGACTTCAAGCATCAATTATTTATAAGTAGACTTGCTGCTGTGTCCCCATGTAAAGGTAGCAAAACTCCTGTCATGAGGTTGATGCACCCCTGCATCACCTGACCACAATGATCTCATCTGAAAGAGACAAGAAGTATGGCACAACCTTGAACCTCAAGAAATCTTAGAGAGGTAAGGCCACAATAATGTCTTAGAGTCAAGTTCATGGAATACTGCCTTCATAGCATACATTAAGAGTGCCTGAGTGGCAACAAACTATCCCATGCTAGGTTGTGTGAACAGCAAACTACTTACCCCTTAGGCACAACCCAGGGCATGAGGCTATGTGTTAAATTCCCTGCTCTTACTCCATTGCTCACTCCTTGATTGGTCACTGCAGAAATTGCATTGGTGGCTGCCTGTAATCTGATAAGCTACTGCCTGAGTATATATACATGGTAACTTCACAATAAAATGAGACCTGCTTCCTGCTTGATGTCCAGAGGTCTTGATTAGTGACTTCACAGACACAGCCTCTTCTACAATTTTTCGTGAAACCCCTTGCTAGACCAGAAAGAGCCCACATAAACATCAGTACATAGCATTTGTCTTTTTTTTTTTGAAGGTTCAAAAAAAATTCTTGTAATGTGACTCTCCTGACCTCTAATGAATGTCAGTATGTTTAACATTTCCATCACCACATGTTCGATATTTGGATATTTACTCACTTTCTCTTTGTACCAGAGAAGGTTATTCTTCCATTAGAAATGACTGGGTAATTTTTGCTTTTCTTTAAGCATTTATTAGGGTGGAGATAATGAAAAGAACTTTCTGTATCCTGCCATTTTCTAAGAATGACAGTTCCTTCATACTATTTTAAGCAGAATTCAGCTTGTCCATGAGTTCCTTTTTTTCTTTTAATCTATGCAGAAGGTTTTACTTTTCTTCACACTGCTTTTCACATCATACCTACAAGTCAACTGATGGAGCTACACTGAGTAACAAAAAAAAATACCAATAAATTGATGATAGGTAGGCCTACTTACATCTTCTATGGAGGTTGTAACAACTGAGTTGTTGCCTCAGATTATTGGGAGAAAATGAATTCAGTGTAAACTCACTAAGCTTGTAATATTTTAGCCTAAATTCAATCTCCACAGAGAATTTTAGGTCCTCCAAGGCATCTATTCACCACCGGATTCTGCAAAGTAACCATGGATCCACTAGCTACAACATAAACCAGGGGATCATCCCAAAATTTATCTGGGACCAAACCAAACCAGTAACTGTTCCTCTTCTGCAGGATTCAAAACCCTCATCATGAGAGTCATATTCACTAATGAAAAAAAAATCTAGTACAATTTTCAACTGCATTGACCATATGCAACTTTGCTTTGATTTTGATCAAAGTATTAATATAATCACTAATGAAACATTTTAACTAGAAAAAAATCATGATATACACTTTTAAAAATATTTATTTTCTAAATGTTTATTTTCTAGATGTAGGTGGACACAATATCTTTATTTAATTTATATGTGACACTGAGGTTTTAACCCAGTGCCTCACATGTGCTAGTTGATCACTCTATCTCTGAGGAAAAATCCCAGTCTCTCATGATATTCACTTTGATGTCTACGTTGTTGTTTAAAAGAGTGTTTTGATTCTTCCATGTTTTTCTGTGGATAAGCAGTTTACTTATTTTATTTATTCTATTTATTTATTTCCTTTGCACCTGCAATGAAACCCAGAGGCACTTAATCACTGAGCCACATCCCTAGCCCTTTTATCTTTTTTTTTTTATTTTGAGACAGAATCTCCCTAAATTTCTTAGGACATTTCTGAGTGGCTGAGGCTGGATTTGAATTATGATCCTCCTGCCTCAGCTTCCCAAGCTTCTGGGATTACAGGCATCATTTTCATTATGTTTAAATAATTTGACATTTTATGAATATTTAAAAAAATGTGCTGAACATTTGGAATCTTTAGTTGTAGGCACATTTTTAAATGGGCACAAACACCGGTAGGCTTAACTTGTTCTTGTGTTCTATTCTATATATACAACAATATATGATATGATTCAAAATTACTAGAAGAAAGTAAATGTGATAAACAAAATGAGAAATGATAAGTATTTGAGGAGGCAAAATGATAATTACACCATTATTATCAATATATGTGTCAAATTACTATATTGTATGATAAAGATATACTTGTGTCAGACTGGAGTGGTGGCTCAGTGATAAGCACTTTCCTTGCATGTGTAAGGCACTGTGTGCAATCCTCAACATGACATAAAATAAATAAGGATATATAACAATTTTCTACAACTAAACAAAGAAATTAAAAAAGATATATGTGTAAATTAAATTGTGAAGTTATGAATAGTTGCACATATATATCAAAGTATTTTACCCAAGATATGTATTAATTCAAAAGAAAAATATAGTAACTTTATAGTGGATAGACCCTTTAGATATCAACTTAACTAAGTGATCAAGGTCATCACCACCAGTAATCAAACATGTTGAAGACATGAGCCTCTTGATATGGTGAACTGAGAAGGAGCCACCACCATTTCTGTGGTATTGCCAAAACTGCAGAGCCTCCCTCTGATCTAGAGAAAACACAAGGAAACCCACAGTTCTACAAAACACTTGTTCCTCAGTGCTGTCAAGATCATGAAAGATGAGTATAGGCTGAGGGAATGTCACCAATGTTAAGGTCTGTAAACAAGTCAGTTTGGCGCCTGGCATTTTGCCAGAGGGAGTGGTTTGTGGGGTGGCACTAGCGAGCCATTAACTGTGGAGATTTCTTATAGGTTGACTGCTGTATCTAGTTTATGTTAATTAAGATAAGCTGTGTGGAATGTATATATACCCCTCCTGTCCTACAATAAATGGCTCCGACTCCTGCTGTATCAATCTACACAAGTTGTTCGTCACCCCCTGGTTTTTTTGCTGCAGCCGGACTGTGGCAATCAATTGATCAGGGACACAAAAGAGAAATAACAACTAAATGCAGTGTGGGATCCAGAATGGGGTGATGGAATAAGGAAAGGATCTTGGTAGAAAAATGTGAAATTCCAATAAGAGCTATTTTGTTTTGTTTTAGGTACTGGGGATCTAACTCAGGACTGCTTTACCATTGAGCTACATCCCCAGCCCTTTTTTTTTTCATTTTTTTTTTAAATTTTGAGACTGCGTCTCATTAAATTGCTTAGGGCCTTGTTAATTTGCTGAGGCAGGCCTCGAATTCCCTATCCTCCTGTCTCAGCCTCCTGAGCTGCTGGGATTACGGACATGCACCACTGTACCCAGCATCCAATAAGATGTGAAGTTCAGGTGATAGTACTGAACTAAGGATAAGTTCTCAGGCGTGATCATTTACTAGGGTTATGTAAGATGTGAATATTAGGGAAGGCTAGGTGAGGGGTGTACTGATGCTATCTGTTCTATTTTTGGCAACTTTTCTGTAAACCTAAAATTAGGTCAAAATAAAAGGTTTAAAAAGTTGCCACATTGAAAATTTAGGGCAGATGCCTGGAAGGCCTCATGGGAAATTTCACTGCTCTGCCTGTCTTTGGATTTGAGATTGGGAGACCTCCTGTCCTCAGAGCATTAAAGCACCCACAAAGATTTATTCAGTCATTCTGGCCTATGGTTGGCCAAATGGCTTATACCTTTAAAACAGACAGGCCCCCCCTCCTCCTCTGCAGTATGGAGCCCTGAGCCCCCCCACCCCACATTGGGATTCTCATTCTGGCTGGCGGAGGATGCGAGGTGAGGCTGCAGCAATCTGGGGAAGGCTTGGCAGGTGAGTGAGAGGGTGCTCCAGAGGGAGGGAGGCTCAGACAGTGGTTAGCTGGAGAGTGGGGCTTAGCAGAGGCAAGGGGGAAAGGGAGGGGGCTCTCCTTCTCAAGGGGCCCTTTCATGTTGAAATCAGCCATCATGAATGCTGGGGGCCCAGAAGCCCAGGTGTGGGAAATGTGAGAGCCCCCTTATGTCCCCTCATGTGACAGTGCCATCTGTGGCTCCCAGCCAGCCAGCCAGGATGCATTAGGAGAAGTGTCGGTGTGCACCTGGGGACGGGGAGAGTCCCATCAAGACGTTGACCCACTCAGGGAAGGGAGATTTGACGAAGGAAGTTCTAGACTCTCCTGGTGCTGGAGGGGAGGGTGGAGTGGGCACCCTGTGGGCTTCAGGATCAAGGGTTGGGCAATTGGCAAGAATCCAAGAGAAGGCTCTGGTCCCAACCCTCTCCAATGCCCTGAGTAGCCTGCTTCTCGCCAGCTCTGAAGGTGCAGACCCTGCTGACAAACCTCCGGGGACAAGGAGCTCACTTTATCCTGGGAGAGCATAGGGTCCAGGCATTGGTTCCACCTCTGGATTCAGTTTTCATCCCCAGCCAGGAAATCTGAGACTTTGGACAGGGGAGGCTGTGGCCCCATCTTCCCTGGTACACTCTCAGCCCAGGAGTGACCCCTGCTGTCCGGACAACCCTGGAGGCAGAGGACCGTGCTGGCTAGCTGTGCACGGATTGTGCTGGGTGGCCTACCAGCCCCCTCACCACCCCGCATTCTGTGTTGCTCTCCGCTGGCCCCCAAGGTCCTCTTCAAATGTACTGCCACAGGAGGGAGGTGGTTGAGGCCAACATCTGGACCAAGGGGACATCGTTGGCCCTCACAGCTGGAGCTATCAGCAGCCAATGTTTACCCAGACATTATTTGCCTTTGTAAGTTCCTGGCCCCCAACATGCCCCCCCCCCCGAGGAGAGGGTCCTGAGCCTCCTCCCCACGACTGGGCAGGGACGGACCCGAGAGTGCCATGGCTGGCTGGAGTTCAGATCCTCCCAGCAGCTTCAGCTGCCTGAGAGAAGAAAGGGCTAGCCAGCTGGGCTGTCTGTGCCGAGGTGTGGGCACGAGTAGGACAAGGCCATGGAGAAAGTGTGAGTGGACCCTGGACACAGCATGGTGCAGAGAGAAGGGGCAGACCCCTGGAATGTTCCAGAACCTTGCTGGCTGACCTTGGGTTAGTCTGTTCCTCTGTATCATGTGCCACCATATGGGAAGATTTCCTTGCCACCTGATTGAAAATAGTCTCTGTTTTAGTCAGCTTTTTTGCAGCACGATGGAAGGACCCAACCAGAACAATTGTAGAGAGGGAAAAGTTGCCTTGGGGGCTCAGGGTTTTAGAGGTCTCAATGCACAGACAGCAGGCTCCATTCCTCAAGGTTTGAGGTGAGCTGAACCTCATGGCGGAAGAGTGTGGTGGAGGGAAGGGGCTCACATGATGATCAGGAAGCAGAGGGAGGCTCCACTTGCCAAATACAAATATATATCCCAAATAATTGGCCCATGACCCTCCTCCCCAGCCACACCCCACCACTTCAGTCACCACTCAGTCAATCACTATCAGGGGATTAATTCACTGAGGGGTTAAGACTCTCACAACCCCATCATTTGTCCTCCGAACCCTCTTGCATTGTCTCACAGCTAAGTTTTTTGGGGACCCCTCACATCCAAACCAGAACAGCCTCCTGCCACACCTATCCCCTCCCGTGCCTGTTTGCCCTTCGTAGCATATGTTCCAACATGCACCCCTCTGCCGGAGCACGACGACCAGGAGGGCAGGCAGGACCTCACTTTACTGTCACTGCTCCCTGGCATCCAACCAAGCTTCCACAGCTCTTCCCTAGCTTGCCCCTCTCATTCCATCTGCTTCAAGCGACATTGTGGATTGGGGTCAGAGAAGGACAGACCATGTTCTGTGGTGGCAGGCTCTGGCCAGAGGAGTTTTCTCCTGGAGCACAGCGAGTCCCAGGTGGGCACTAGGGTGGGAAAGACTATTATGCCTTCATGATAATAGAGTATGCATTCACATGAGGAAGCAGATTCAGAGATGTTCACTAACTTACCTAAGGTCACAGAGCCCCAAAGTTACAGAACCAAGATATGAGCGCTGGTTCAAGGTTTCCTCTTTACTCTGCTGCCTTCTGTAAAAGATGTTCAAAGTTCTCATTGAATTTCCCAGGACACTTTTGTCCCACTCTCCATTGTATCTATACATTCTTTCTATATCATTGCATCCTCAACCCAAACCTTGTTGATCAGCACAGAAGACAACATGAGCCCGATTTCACAGACCAGAGAGGAGCCTGTAGTCACACAGCCAGTAAATGGCAACATCTTAACTAAGCTCAGGTCAGCCTCATGTTGGCACATTGCCCTTAACCTTCTACCAGGCTGGGACTAAGCTTTCAGGTCTCATTGGCTGGCATGGGGCTCCTGACCTCCCAGCCTGCATTAACACACCGTGCTAGAAGCTTCTCAGGGACCTCACCCTGGACAGAATCTGCTCCATTTACCCCATCCACAGGGTCATTTCAAAAACCCCTGTTGGCCCTCCAGTGAAGAGGCAAATGGTGTCCAGGCTGCCAGGGCCCAGGAAACAAGGTAAACCTTAGTCTACCATGGAGCACCTACAAAATACTCAGACTAAAGGCAGCTGCAACTTGACTCTTGCTGAAAGCCAAGCATCAATCTAAAGAATATTTACTGCATCTCTACAATATGCCTGGCATTTCATGAAATCATTTTTTTTTATTTTGTGGAATTGGGGATCAAACCCACAGGTGCCTTTATCACTGAGCCTTATAACCCTGGCCCTTTATAATTTTTTATTTTTATTTCTTATTTTGAGGATCTCAGTAAGTTGCCCAAGCTCACCTGAAGCTTTTGATCCTCCTACCTCAGCCTCTTGATTCACTGGGATTACCAGGAATGTGTTTTTTTGAATCTGAAATACGTTTATGAAAAGACATGAATTAGTCCAGTGCTTGCTATGTGGGATATAGTCACCGCATACAATCCATGGGAATCTTTATAGAGTCTTGCAAGAGGGGCTACAGATATCACCCCCATTTTGCAAATAGGTAGAGTGAGACTCAGAACAGCCAAGCCACATGTCCAGGATCTCCAAGGTAGCAAGTGGCAGGGCAGGGAATAGAACCCAGGTTTTCCCAACAAAAAGTCTATGTCCTTCAGGCCTATAATCCCAGCAGCTTTGGAGGCTAAGCCAGCACGATTGCAAGTTCAAAGCCAGCCTCAGCAACTTAGCAAGATGCTAAGCAACTTAGCAAGACCCTATCTCTAAATAAAATATAAGAAGAGCTAGGAATGTGGCTCAATGATTGAGTGCCCCTGAGTCTAATCCCCAGTTCTTAAGCCATGTGCTGTCTGTCCCTTCCTATGAGCAGAGGGCCCTGCACTTCAGGCTCACCTCCTCAGACATGCTTTTAGGAGCACATCCTACTTCCCCATGTCTGGACATCCTCACTTGAAAAGTGGGAGGAACACTGGGGAGGCTCCTAAGCAGGCCTCCGGCTATGGGGGTGGACCCAGGATGCCCACCCTTGTCACACGAAGTTCAACCAACAGGTCCCACTCACTGTCCTCCAAAGCAAAGGCAGTCTGTGTAGAAAGGAGTCCCCTTCATGATGGTCCCTCAGAGCTCCCAGGGGCTGCCTGGTGGCACCTAGGAGCGGGCTGGGGGGCTGTCCCTCCCTCTGGGTATTTGGGAGTCGGTGCCCAGGAAGCCTCCAGAGGATGATGATGTAGATCTGGAGCCACTGGCCCTTCCCATTATATGATGAGCAGGGAGTGTGTTGATGGATATGCTGATTTCACTATCGCGTAAACCATTACCATCTAGAATTTGGCAGCCTTTGGGTGAGAAGGGGAGGGGAGGAAATTTACTAACTTCCTCATGTGTGTGGTGGCATCCTTTACCCTTGAATGAAGGCCAGGCACCTGATTCACTCCTGGAGGCCTGAGGATAGAGGCACCGCACTCCCTGGGTCTCTCCCTCCCGTCCACCCTCCTCATGCAGAGGTCTTGCCCTTGGCCAGGGCTCCCCCCACCACTTCTGGGGGTGCCAGGATGATGGGAACCCAGCTGTCTACCTTCCCCATGACTCCACACTTCCCCATCTCATGGTCATGTTCAGGGAGCAAGAAATGGACATCTTGGTGTGGTAGGGGTGAGGTGCAGGCACCTCTAGGCCAAGAGGGAAGAGAACCCAGAGGGCTTCCTGGAGAGGGAGGCTAGGGGTCCATGCTAAGGGGCGAGTTGGGGGCGGGGAACAGCCTGGACAAAGGCTGAGAGGTGGAGCCACCAGCAGATGTGAAGGGCTGGGCGGGTGGAGAGGAAGGGGAGGGACAGGTGGATGCTTCTAGAACAGGGCTCCCCGAGTGGCAGCCCCTGTCCTCTGTACCCACGCCCACTGATAAGGCCTGGGCAAGGGCGACGGGGCGAGGAGAAATGCCCGAGGCTCACTCATTGCCAGGGCCCTGGTGGGGAAACCAGCTAGGAGGGCAGGACAGCAGGTTCCCCCCGAGCACTGTCCTGGTTGAGAAAGGCAGGCTGGGGGCAGGAGGGGCTGGAGAGGGTGACATTCTTCCTCAAGGCCGCCCATGGCCTGCTCCCCCAGCGCTCACGGGACAAAGGACAGCTGTTTAAACACTGATCAGGGAGTGGGGCTCCATGAGGTGGGGTGCTTGGAGGTGGGGAGGCAACCGTCACTGGGTGCGCTACGTCCCGAGGGTTTGGCCTGTGCTGGACGGGCACCTGCTGGGAGTGTGGGACGTGGGGCAGAATGAGGGTCTGTCCACCTGTGTGCACGTAAGTGGGCTCCTGAGTATGACAGAACGGGTGTGGGGGGGGGGCGGTGCATGCATCATGGGGTGGGTGCACATGGTCTGCGCATGTGCAGGTGAACTGACCCTGCCAGTCCCTTCTGCTCGGGCAGTGATGCTGGTGAAGGGGTGTGACATCCACGCTAGTGAGCGTGCGCTGGCCCACACACATGCATGTGTGTGTGCGTGCTGCACTAGGAGGACAGTGTGAGAGGCCGACACGGTGGAGGCCCGAGGCTGGCTTCAGTCCTGGAGCCCACGAATCCCCAGGGCATTGTCCCTTTCAGTGCCCAGCGAGTCCCCAGGCCCAGCACCTTCGCCCCTCACCTTGGAGAGGGCGTAGAGGTGGCCCCAGGTCCTCCCTAAAATGGTCTCCAAGGACATCCGTCCCATGCCTCTGCACCCCACCCCGGGCTGCGCTCACTCCAGAGGTACAGGTGATGGTGGGGGCAGGTGGCAGTGGTGCCGGCACGAGGCAGGTCCGTGTGTGTCCCTGAGCCACAGCTTGGCTGGAAAGCTGAGGGGACCTGATCCCTGGTCTCCTTTGGCCAGATCCCCTGCCTCCCCTCCCAGGACAGTCCCCCAGAGCCACCAGAGCCCCGCCAGTGGGGAACCTGATTTAGGAGTCAGGGCACTCCAGGCTCATGGCCCTGCCCCCCACCCGCCCCTTCCCACCTCAACCTCCTGTTTGGTGAAGGGGACACCGAGCTGCAGCCCTTGGGCAACAGAGGAGCCTGAGCCCTCCAGGTTGAGCGGAGATTAAAGGGACTGGTGTGGCTTCTCTCTCCTCCTCTCTCTGGGTCTCTACAGCCAGTCGTGCCCCTACTGCTCACACACTTTTAAAAATATCAATACTGTCACTCACTTTTCTTGTTATACTTCTTAAAATGAGCGTTTCCTCTAGTCGATGGAGGGAGGTGACACTGGAGTCACGGGCTTGACTTTATTCCTGTCGAGAGGAGATGGACTGTGGAGAGCTCAGCTTTCAAAGGAACTATTTTATTTATAAGGATTTTCCTAATGTCATGAATGTGCCATGCCTGGCTTCTTTGTGCCCACTCTGGAGAGAAGGGGGGACTGAGCATGATCCACGTGGGGTGGCTTTCTTTACCCCGAAGCCCAGAATCCTAGAGGAAGTGACCTTCAGCAGTGTAATGCAACAGTTTCTTTTTTTTTTAAATTAATTTTTATTGTTGGGTGTTCAAAACATTACATAGTTCTTGATATATCATATTTCACAGTTTGATTCAAGTAGGTTATGAACTCCCATTTTTACCCCGTATACAGATTGCAGAATCACATCAGTTGCACATCCATTGATTTACATATTGCCATACTAGTGTCTGTTTTATTCTGCTGCCTTTCCTATCCTCTACTATCCCCCCTCCCCCTTCCCCTACCCTCTTCTCTCTCTACCCCCTCTAGTGTAATTCATTTCTCCCCCTTATATTTTTGTCCCCTTTCCCCTCACTTCCTCTTGTATGTAATTTTGTATAACCCTGAGAGTCTTCTTCCATTTCCATGCAATTACCCTTCTCTCTCCCTTTCCCTCTCACCTCTCTTCCCTGTTTAATGTTAATCTTCTTCTCATGCTCTTCGTTTCTACTCTGTTCTTAGTTACTCTCCTTATATCAAAGAAGACATTTGGCATTTGTTTTTAAGGGATTGGCTAGCTTCACTTAGCATAATCTGCTCTAATGCCATCCATTTCCCTGCAAATTCTATGATTTTGTCATTTTTTAATGCAGAGTAATACTCCATTGTGTATAAATGCCACATTTTTTTTTATCCATTCTTCTATTGAAGGACATATATGTTGGTTCCACAGCCTTTCTATTGTGAATTGTGCTGCTATGAACATGGATGTAGCAGTGTTCCTATCATGTGCTCTTTTTAGGTCTTTAGGGAATAGACCGAGTAGGGGAATAGCTGGGTCAAATGGTGGTTCCATTCCGAGCTTTCCTAGAAATCTCCATAGTGCTTTCCAAATTGGCCGCACCAATTTGCAGTCCCACCAGCAATGTACAAGTGAACCCTTTCCCCCACATCCTCGCCAGCACTTGTTGTTGTTTGACTTCCTAATGGCTGCCAATCTTACTGGAGTGAGATGGTATCTTAGGGTGGTTTTGATTTGCATTTCTCTGACTGCTAGAGATGGTGAGCATTTTTTCATGTACTTGTTGATTGATTGTATGTCCTCATCTGAGAAATGTCTGTTCAGGTCCCTGGCCCATTTGTTGATTGGGTTATTTGTTATCTTATAGTCTAATTTTTTTAAGTTCTTTGTATATTCTGGATATTAGGTCTCTGTCTGAAGTGTGAGGAGTAAAAATTTGTTACCAGGACGTAGGCTGCCTATTTAACTCTCTTATTGTTTCTTTTGCTGAGAAAAAACTTTTTAGTTTGAGTAAGTCCCATTTGTTGATTCTAATTATTAACTCTTGTGCTATGGGTGTCCTATTGAGGAATTTGGAGCTGGACCCCATAGTATGTAGATCATAGCCAACTTTTTCTTCTTTCAGACGCCATGTCTCTGATTTGGTATCAAGTTCCTTGATCCACTTTAAGTTAACTTTTGTGCATGGTGAGAGAAAGGGATTCAGTTTCATTTTGTTGTATATGGATTTCCAGTTTTCCCAGCACCATTTGTTGAAGATGCTACCCTTCCTCCATTGCATGCTTATAGCCCCTTTATCAAATATAAGATAGTTGTAATTTTGTGGATTGGTTTCTGTGTCCTCTATTCTGTACCATTGGTCCACCCGCCTGTTTTGGTACCAGTACCATGCTGTTTTTGTTACTATTGCTCTGTAGTATACTTTGAAGTCTGGTATAACTGTACTGCCTGATTCACACTTCCTGCTTAGCATTGTTTTTGCTATTCTGGGTGTTTTATTTTTCCATATGAGTTTCATGATTGCTTTCTCTATTTCTACAAGAAATGCCGTTGGTGTTTTGATTGGCATTGCATTAAACCTATAGAGAACTTTTGGTAATATCACCATTTTGATGATGTTAGTTTTACCTATCCATGAACAGGGTATATTTTTCCATCTTCTAAGATCTTCTTCTATTTCTCTCTTTAGGGTTCTGTAGTTTTCATTGTGTAAGTCTTTCACCTCTTTTGTTAGGTTGATTACCAAGTATTTTATTTTTTTTGAGGATATTCTGAATTGGGTGGTTGTCCTCATTTCCATTTCAGATGATTTGTCATTGATATACAGGAATGCCTTTGATTTATGCGTACTGATTTTATATCCTGACACTTTGTTGAATTCATTTATTAGCTCTAATAGTTTCTTTGTCGACCCTTTTGGGTCTGATAGGTATAGAATCATGTCATCTGCAAATAGTGATAATTTAAGTTCTTCTTTTCCTATTTTTATGCCTTTAATTTCTTTCGTCTGTCTAATTGCTATGGCCGGTGATTCGAGAAATATGTTGAACAGAAGTGGTGAGAGAGGGCATCCCTGTCTTGTTCCAGATTTTAGAGGGAATGCCTTCAGTTTTTCTCCATTCAGAATGATGCTAGCCTGAGGCTTAGCATATATTTCTTTTACAATATTGAGGTATGTTCCTGTTATCCCTAGTTTTTCTAGAGTTTTGAACATAAAGGAATGCTGTACTTTGTCGAATACTTGTTCCGCATCTATCGAGATGATCATATGGTTCTTATTTTTAAGCCTATTGATGTGGTGAATAACATTTATTGATTTCCATATATTGAACCAACCTTGCATCCCAGGGATAAATCCTACCTGATCATGGTGCACAATTTTTTTTGATATGTTTTTGTATCCGATTTGCCAGAATTTTATTGAGGATTTTTGCATCTAGGTTTATTAGAGATATTGGTCGGTAGTTTTCTTTCTTGAAGAGTCTTTGTCTGGTTTAGGAATCAGGGTGATGTTGGCCTCGTAGAATGAATTTGGAAGTTCTCCGTCTTTTTCTATTTCCTGAAATAGCTTGAAAAGTATTGGTATTAGTTATTCTTTAAAGGTTTTTGTAAAACTCTGCTGTATACCCATCCGGTCCTGGGCTTTTTTTAGTTGGTAGTCTTTTGATGGTTTCTTCTATTTCCTCCATTGATATTGTTCTGTTTAGGTTGTCAATATCCTCCTGACTCAATCTGGGCAGATAATATGACTAAAAAAATTTATGGATGCCTTCACTATCTTCTATTTTATTGGAGTATAAGGATTCAAAATAATTTCTGATAATCGTCTGTATTTCTGAGGTGTCTGTTGTGATATTGCCTTTTTCATCCCGTATGCTAGTAATTTGAGTTCTCTCTCTTCTGCTCTTCGTTAGCGTGGCTAAGGGTCTGTCGATTCTATTTATTTTTTCAAAGAACCAACTTTTAGTTTTGTCAATTTTTTCAATTGTATCTTTTGTTTTGATTTCATTAATTTCAGCTCTGATTTTAATTATTTCTTGCCTTCTACTTCTTTTGCTCTTGTTTTGCTCTTCTTTTTCTAGGATTTTGAGATGAAGTATTAGATCATTTATTTGTTGTTTTTTTCTTTTTTTAAGAAATGAACTCCAAGCAATAAATTTTCCTCTCAGAACTGCTTTCAATGTGTCCCATAGATTCCGTTATGTTGTGTCTGTGTTTTCATTTATCTCTAAGAATTTTTTAATTTCCTCCTTGATGTCTTCTGTAACCTATTGATCATTCAGTAACCTATTGTTCATTCTCCAAGTGATGCTTGATTTTTTCTTCCTTATTTTATCGTTGATTTTCATTCCATTATGATCAGATAAGATGCATGGTATTATCTCTACACCTTTATATTGTCTAAGAGTTGCCCTGTGACATAATATATGATCTATTTTTGAGAAGGATCCATGTGCTTCTGAGAAAAAAGTGTAACTGCTTGATATTGGGTGGTATATTCTATATATGTCAATTAAGTCTAGGTTATTAATTATATTATTGAGTTCTATTGTTTCCTTATTCAACTGTTGTTTGGAAGATCTGTCCAGTGGTGAGAGAGGTGTGTTGAAGTCTCCCATGATTATTGTATGGTGGTCTATTTGACTCTTGAACTTGAGAAGAGTTTGTTTGATGAACATAGCTGCACCATTGTTTGGGGCATATATATTTATGATTGTTATGTCTTGTTGGTGTATGGTTCCCTTGAGCAGAATGTAGTGTCCCTCTTTATCCCTTTTGATTAACTTTGGCTTGAAATCTATTTTATATGATATGAGTATGGACACTCCTGCTTGTTTCCGAAGTCCATATGAGTGATATGATTTTTCCCAACCTTTCACCTTCAGTCTATTTATGTCTTTTCCTATCAAATGCGTCTCCTGAAGGCAGCATATTGTTGCGTCTTGTTTTGTGATCCATTCGACTAGCCTGTGTCTCTTTATTGGTGAGTTTAAGCCATTAACATTTAGGGTTATTATTGAGATATGAGTTGTTCTTCCAGCCATATTTGTGTATTTATGTTACTAAACATGGTTTGTTTTCCTCTTTGATTATCCCCCCCCCTTTACTGTACTACCTCCCGCTGTTGGTTTTCATTGATATTTTCCATTTCCTCTTCCTGTAATATTTTGCCGAGGATGTTTTGAAGAGATGGTTTTCTAGCTGCAAATTCTTTTAACTTTTGTTTCTCACGGAAGGTTTTAATTTCATCTTCCATTCTGAAGCTTAATTTCGCTGGATGCACAATTCTTGGTTGGAACCCATTTTCTTTCAGTGTTTGAAATATGTTATTCCAGGATCTTCTAGCTTTCAGAGTCTGTGTTGAAAGGTCAGCTGTTATCCTGACTGGTTTACCCCTAAATGTAATCTGCTTCCTTTCTCTTGTAGCTTTTGAAATTCTCTCCTTATTCTGTATGTTGGGCATCTAAATTATAATGTGTCTAAGTGTGGATCTCTTATGATTTTGCACATTCGGCGTCTTGCAGGCTTCTAGGATTTGGGATTCTGTCTCATTCTTCAAGTCTGGGAAGTTTTCTCGTATTATTTCATTGAATAGATTGCACATTCCTTTGGTTTGGACCTCTATACCTTCCTGTATCCCAATGACTCTTAAGTTTGGTCTTTTTATGTTATCCCATATTTCTTGAATGATCTGCTCATGGTTTCTTAACAGTTTTGCTGAGCTGTCAATGTTCTTCTCCAATTGAAATACTTTGTCTTCATTGTCTGATGTTCTATCTTCTAAGTGTTCTACTCTGCTGGTAGTATTCTCAATTGAGTTTTTAAGTTGGTTTATTGCTTCCTGCATTTCTAAGATTTCTGTTTGTTTGTTTTTTATAACCTCTATCTCCCTGTATAATTGATCTTTTGCTTCTTGGATTTGTTTATGTAATTCATCGTCGAAGTGGTCGAAGTGGTCTTTCATTGTCTGATTTTGCTGTCTAATGTCTTCCTTGAGACTCCAGATCATGTGAAGCATGTATATACTGAATTCTTTATCTGACATTCCATCTGCTGCAGATATTACCACTTCTAAAGTTGAGTTGACCTGCATTGCTTGTGGTCCTTTCTTTCTTTGTCTTTTCATACTGATCGCGTTTCTTTCTGCTTGCTGAAACTGTTGTGTTATTGATTTTTCCCCCTATATATTTATATTGCTCTTGTATAGTTGCAAAGTCTCCCTCGCAGGCTTTTGCTGTTGTTCTGCCCCTCCTCCAATTGGGGCAATATGCCTACCACACCAGCAGGCCGCTGGGCCTGTACTTTCGGTGGGCCTGTGCTTTCGGTGGTCACAGGTCCGCCTACCTTGCAGGCGCGAGCAGCGGCTCTGTCCCTCCGCGGGCCGCTAGGCCTGTTCTGTCTGTTGGTTACAGGTCTGTCTACCTAGCAGGCGCTGGAGGCGACTCTGCCCCTTCCCCAATCGGGGCGATGGCGGGCCACTGGGCCTGGTCTGCTGTTAGGTTAATGCAACAGTTTTAATTGCACACTGCTGGTGGTGGGGAGCTCACTCCCGACCAACATGGCCCACCTCAGGTACAGTCTCCAACCCCTTTCCTACCCTCACGGGCCCTGGTTCTGTTCTCTGAAGTGAGGGAGGAATTCTCTCCAGAGTCCCACTGAGGGTCCTCCTAGGGATTCCTTCCCGCTCTGATATACCCCCCTTAGTCCTTTGTATCTCTCTCCATTTCTTCACCATCTTACTGAGTCTACAAAATATACCCAGAATTCTCTTCCCCAAGATCAGAAAGACTAATTGAGACTTCTGTGGGTTACCAAGACCAGTGTCTCCCAAGGTCACTTCTGAAATGTCTTCATTCTAGTCACACCATTTATAAGGATCTTATGTTCAAATGAACGTTGCAAGTGCTGGGTTAAAGAAATATTAGAAACTTCTTTTGCAGAAGGACTTATCAGGGCCTTATATGACACATGTACCTGAGACTCTCCAAACCAGATACAGGAGGTTGAGTTTGGGTGCGTCTGGACTTGTCAGAAAGTCATGCTAGAAAGGACACGTAAACTGCTCTAGAAGCAGACCTGGGTGAGAATTCCAACCCTGCCATGTATTACCTTTGGGACCTGGAAATGCCTTTACCACTCTGACCTTCACACTCTTCATCTGTCATGTGAAAGATCTTCATCTCTGTGCCTTGCTTGTTCGACAGGTGGAGCACAAGGGAAAGAAGTCAATCAGTTCCCAAACTGCCTCATCTGGTGCAGCTATCCCCAGGCATATCCTGGCTCAGGCCAGTCTCAACTCCCCACACAGCCTCAAATGTACCAAGCCCATTGCTGCCTCATGTCCTTTACACATGCTAAAAATCCACTTTCCAGCTACATCCATATGATGCATGTTAGGGGCTCAACAAACAATGCATAAACTGCTGTGAGACGGAGGTCCTTGATGTCTTCTTCTGCTGGCCACCATCCTGCTCATGCCCATAGTCTGATGAGGCCTGAAATCTTTTCTGTCCTACCCTGAGGCTGGAGCAAGCAGGGCCTCCCACGCATGAACCTGAAAATCACCATGAAGGCAGTCTCCAGGATCTCCCAGGCAGGAAGGATGTCAGCTGGGAGCCACCGGGCCATGACCAGGCCATGTCCCAGGCCCTTGGACCCTGCTCTGGGTCATCTCTACAATGGTGTCCCCTCTGCTGGCTCCCTGTGCTGGCCCCTGACTTAATAAAACTCGGACAATTGGCCACAGGCTTGTTTCCTTAAAATGAGGTCACCTCTAAGGATCTCTGACATGACGTGGCCCCGCCTCATCAGAGCACTGGGGACGTGAACATTCTCTTAAACCAAAAGGCTGGGAGGAGGCTCTCTTCTCCCCCAGGCTGAGTGGGCCTCTCAGGACCAGGTGAGGCAGCCCCCGAGGGGGGACACTGTCTGTGTCACAGAAGGCTCCACTCACCCAAGTCACCTCCTGCCATAGGTGGATCATATGTCTGATGTTCTCCTCCCACTTACTGCATCTTTGGTTTGAGGGGTCTGGAGTAAAACCAAATGGCCCGGGTTTAAAACCCCACTGGGCCTCTCTTGAGCTGTGTGATCATGGATAAGTTAATAAATCTCTCTGTGCCTCAGTTTCTTTCTTAAATGGAGATACTGGTGTGTATCCTGGGGTTTTTTAATGCAGAGCAGTCCCTAGCACATAGGAGGTGCTGCATCAACGTGGCTGCAATGACTATTAAGGCCATTTTTGGATGTTGTGGGTGGAGTGGGGTGGGGAACTTCAGTGAGGATCAGTGTGAACTCTTCTCTGTTAATTCATTTTCTTTTTTGTGGGAGGTACGGTGTCAGGGGCTAGAAGGAAATTCTCCTTCAAAGAATAGCCTGACATTTACACCCCTGGGTGACATCCTGCCTGGGAGACATCCTGTAGCTACCTATCTCCCTGAAACATCCTGTGGCTATCAGGAACATCAGACATCTTGCAGCTGCCAGTTTTACCACCCACATCCAGCAATTGCTGATTAGAGAGCTTCCCGATCCCCAGCATATAAATACCCCTGTGTGAACAATAAATTTTGCAGCTTGATCAGAACTCCTGTCTTGCTTTCATCCTTCGTGTCTCTTGTCCCTTCATTCCTCCCCACCTAGGTTCACCACCCACGTTGATGTGTCCTGTGGGTCAGAACATTTGGCGCCCAAAGATTGGGGCTAGAGCCTTTGACTGAAAAGGAACACCATCCTCCAGGGACACATGGCCAAGCGGAGCTCGCGATCGCCTTGGCAGACTCGACCGAGAGACAGATCAAGGAGGAGAGTGGGGACGACGCACAGTGAGTGACCCACCATGGGACAAGCAGTTTTGTTACATGATTTGTTTTTGTCAGGCCTCAAGGAGGCCCTCAAGACACGGGTGGCATGTGTTAAGAAAAAGGACGTAAAATTATTCTTTTCATACATAGGAGAATTGTGTCCGTGGTTTTCCCTTGAAGGGACCATTGATGGTAAAAGATGGCTTAGAGTAGGAGACTGTTTAAAATATTATTATGAATCCTTTGGCCCAGAAAAGGTGCCTGTTGCCACCTTTTCTTACTGGAACTTAATTAATGAAATTCTTAAAAGTTTACCCTTTGACAATGGTACCTTAAAACTTGTCAGGATTGGGGAAGAGGCTATGCAAAAGACCTCTCGTCTCTCTCGTCCCCCCTTGGCATGCCCTTCAGTTAGTATAGACATAGATCCTTCTCAGTCTCCCTAGGACCCTGGGAACCTTCCTGAACCCCCTCAAAATCCCACCCTAATGAATAAGGCTCCAACAGCTACCAACCGCCTTTATCCAGTTTTAAATCCCGGAGACACATTGACCCCTGGGGAGGAGGCTACCTTGGAGAAGGAAGCAGCTCGCTACCATTCAGAAGACCCGCCACCTCTCAGGACCCTGCCACAGCCTATAGGACTTACCCATCCACCTCCCTCCTATATCCCTCCTGCCTTTTGTGCTCTGGCCCTTCAGGGGCCAACTGCCCCATCAGATATTTTTTCTCCACTTACCTTGCCTAACCTGGCTCCCTTGCACAAGTCTCTCCAACATAGACGGGAACAGATCCAACTTTTAAAAGAATTAAGATCCCCTGACTCTGAGCTCCGCTCATCAGCCTTAGGCACAGAGTCAACCCAAGGTGGCCCAAGGTGGTCTAATACAAAGGTTAAGCCAAACCATCAGCCTGTTCTCGCCTTCCCAGTCAACCACAGGCAGATAGATAAGCCCGCCCAGGCTGAGGACAAAGAGGAGAATCAAGTGGAGGAAATGGATCCAGGGTTCATAGTTTGTCCCTGGTTAGCAGAGTTCTCTCTCTGCTTCTTCAGTGCCATATGCTGAGCTGCTTTCCCACTCCCTACACTTCCCCCACTATGTTCTGCCTCACCTTGGCCCCAGAGCTATGCAGTTGGTGGTCAGTGGAGTGAGACCTGAAACTATGAGCTACATAAACTTGTCCTGCTCTAATTGTTGTTGTTAGATTTTTTTGGTCACAGTGATGTAAAAGGCAACTAAAAACACAGACTAATTTATCCAGCAGGGAATATTAAAGGCAGTACAGCATTTGAGATATGGCCTGGGTATTTCTAGCTGCTTTCAGCCTTTTATACCATGGGGATCAGGAGCAAAAGCCAGGGTAGAAAGATTTAAAATACTTGCAGGTTTTCCAGAAATGAAAACTTTGTAATGTTGGGGCCAAGGATGGTGTGGTTGGAAAAGAGATTAGTTCCATTACACAGAAGCCACCTTTCGGCATCTCAGGAATGGGAAGGACACCACCCTTAGAAGGCTCAATGACTTGTGGAGAGATTATCAGGGTGCCCTGTGTGCAAAAGGCAGCCTCAGAATCCTATGTCCAGATTCATTTTGCTGTGTAACTAACATCATATGGGCTCACAGAGGCCATGGTCTAGGTGGGTCTGGCTACTGTCCTCATTCTCAGCTGACCTTGTTATTGTCCATGTGATGCTGGTTATCAGGCTTACAGAGTGAAGAGTTGAGGGGTTGTGAAGGTTTGCATTCATACTTCAGAGGAAACGCTGGTGACCAGGATGTGCATATCACATTCAGAGTGCAACCCAGTAACCCCAAAAACAGTGATTTATCAAACTATGAGAGTGGAGCCAGTGTTGTGGTGGAGATTAGCAGTGGCAGGCCTATGAACACCTGCTCAGGTAAGTGAAAGTCTGTGAGCACAGAAGCTCTAGGGAGTGGTCCCACATCAGACCAAGCTGGAGGGGTAAGGATTCTCAAATTCTAGGGCACCAATATTACACCATCAGGTGCCCTAGTTTCACACCTGGAGCACTAGACTTAATGGAGCACTAGACTTAACGTGTGCCCTGCTGTGCTTTTTCAGTTTCCTCCTTACTACTGTCCTCTTCTTCCCTTTGGGGTTATTTGTGCTTCCCCTGTGTAGATGTATCTTTAAAATATGTTAACATTTTTTTGATTATTAATGAGGATTGCAGCCAATGCAGCTACAAAAGGTTTGATTCTTCTGCTTTGCTTCCACGCATGAAAGTCAGTAACTGAAGAGGCAGAGAGGTGGGAGAGGAAAAGTCTTCATTGGCAACAATTCAGCATTTCAGAGATGAATGGCTATCTCCTGGTTTCATGTTGCTTAGTACTGCTGAGTGAAAGTGTATACAGTGTGTTATGTGGAACTGTTCTCGCAGTCTTGGGCAGGTGGACACTAGCACAGTTTACTAGTGTTGACAGACTGTCCTTTAGAGGGGTCTGGAGTCATGGCTCAGTGGTAGAGAGCTTGCCTGGCATGTGTGAGACACAGTGGTCAATTCTTAGAACCATATAGATCAATAAATATTGATAGACAACTAAAAATAGATGTCACTAAGGAGCTGGGGATGTGGCTCAAGTGGTAGCGCACTCGCCTGGCATGTGTGTAGTGCTAGGTTTGATCCTCAGCACCACATAAAAATAAAGATGTTGTGTCTGCCCAACACTAATAAATAAATATTAGAAAATTCTCTCTCTCTCTCTCTCTCTCTCTCTCTCTCTCTCTCTCTCTCTCTCTCAAAAAACTGTTATTTAAAGAAATTGGGATTCTGTGGGTTATATCTGGGTCCAGTGGACCCTGACACATCCCAGACCTGTGAATCTAAGATAATGTGATTTTTTTATATGCTTGCAATTCTGAAGGTGTGTGTGTCTGGCTTCCCTCCTAGTCAGTGTCTTCTGTACACTTCTGCCAATACCTTTTAATTTGGACATTTCCTGTGACATAGTAAGGTGGAGTGCCCAGTGCAAGGGCCCTTTTAACTGACTTTCATGCTTTTAACTGACTCTATGGTTAGTCATTAAGATAGGGTTGAGGGTGTGGGGAGAAAAGAAAGCTATACTCATGAATTAAAAAGAAGAGAATGGCAGAAAAAAAAAAAAACGTTCAATTCAGGGTTCAGCGTCACTATGTTCCCTTGAGTCTCAGAAGAGACTTTGGGCAAAAACTATTGAGAATGCACTGTTGATATTTGTGGACTCTTGGAGTCCAAATGCTTGTTTATTTATTTATTTTGGATTATTTATTGCTGTGAGACAGACATGAGCTTTTGGGGACAAGGGATAGATGTTCTGGCATTAACATTTGGTGTTCCTCAAAGGCTCACCTCTTAAACATCTGGTTCCCAGCTGAAGTCATTATTGGGAGGTGTTGGAAGCTTGTGGAAATTGGGGCCCATTTGATGAAAATTACCTCATTGAGGATGTGCCACTGATGGCATACTGGGACTCTAATGCACTTCTGTCTCTGTCTCTCTCTGTCTCCTAGCAGCCATGAGGTGGTCAGTTTTCCTATGCCATACACTCTTGGCCAGATGTTCTGCTTTGCTATAGGTCCAGAGGTAAGAGGGCCAAGTGACCATGGGCTATAATCTCTGAAACCATAAGCCAAAATAAATCTCTGCTCCTTTTAATGTGGTGATCTCAGGTACATTATCACAGGTTTGGAAAGTGATTAGGACAGCTGCTGTCCAAAATATAAAAGGCCAAAGACCTTCCTCTAACCAGATTCACCTCTTCTGTCTGAAGGTAACACAGAAAAGCTGACAATTTACTCACTAATTTTTTGACAAATAAACATGCCAGTAATATCTTCAGATTATAATTTCGACATGCAAGGATGACAAAGGCCTCTTGTGTGAGAACACTGCAGACCCCATTCAGAAATTGGAGCTGATGTGGCTTAGGGAGGAGCCCAGGTGAACAAGCCCAGCCCTGGCATTGGAACACACATTGTACAATGGTCTGGCTTTCTAGCTAGAAGATATCCATCTCGGCTGATGGTGGATACTCAAAAGAATCTATTTGGGGTGATTCTCTCTTTTAGAAACCCCTTAAATGTCCCAGAGTACCTTCATCTCCAGAAGCATTATCTGAGTGTACTCTCTTATTATTTGAAGAGTTTTCTCTATATTGAGGAGTTATTGAGTGGCTGGCAAGTACCTTTCAGTTTTATAGGAGGGAATGTGCTCTTTCCTTTGCACTTTTATATTTTCTTACATTTTCAACAGCAAGGTATGTGCCTGAAATCTTCATCTTCACCCCTCTACCTCTGTGTGCAAGGCCCACAAGATAATATCCTTGAACTGGGTGTGTCAGTGTTCAGATTATGTATGTAATGTTATGTATGTGTGTGTGTGTGTGTGTGTGTGTGTGTGAGAAAGAGAGAGAGAGAGAGAAAGAGAGAGAGAGACAGAGAGAGAGAGAGACAGAGAGAGAGAGAGAGAGAGAGAGAGAGAGAGAGAGAGAGAGAGAGAGAACACAAGAATTTGTTTCTCTAGCAACAGGACTTTGTGCTTTTATGTGTTTCATGTGTATAGGTATGGAAAGGATATGAAACAAGACACTATAAATTCTCCTGTGTGGGACTGTTTGGTTGTCGTGTGTAAATATTTTCTGAGTGATTTCTTTGGTCATTGTTGGCTGAGTACCTTTCTGGCAGGACATGTGTTTAGGGTTTTAGTGGTGCGTCTGTAGGTGTTGTTGGCATTGTGGACTATTGTGAACATGACTATTGTGAATGCATTTGAGAGGAGTTAGGATGTTGTCTTACTATTATGTGTTGGATCTGTGCATTTTCAGATTTTAGAATGTATGTGTATGTTGATGTCTAGGTCAGAATTTAGGGACATAATCTTTGGTGTTCAGAGATTTGGAGAGAATGGAATCATGGGGTATGTTGGGGTGTTTAGAATTATGTATATGTGGCACATAGATGTGTATAGATTCTGTTGATAATGTCTCAAGTGGACTGCTGTGTATTTTCTTGTTTAGGGTTTTGAGGTGATCATGTTATTTTTGGGAATGGAGGGGTGTCCTTTGTGAGTAAGTGGGAGAAGTTAGCAGTGTCTGTACGTCTGAGATTTGTTGTTGAACTTCATATTCTGAGGCATTCTCTGTATGTGCATGTTTGCAACATAGAGGTGATTGTAAATGTTTTCATTTGAGAATACAAATTGTTGTCATGTTAATAAGTAATCTGTTTGCTCCATTAAGTTACTGAGCTAGTGTTTGTGTGATTGCTTTATGGGTGATACTGATTGATGTGTGGTCTGAAGATGAGTGTATCTGAAGCACACCAGATACTCTCAACCAAAAGACCCTTGCCATCATTAAGCTTCTTCTCTTGTCAGATCAGCAGCAAGTATGCAAAGGTTACTGTGGTTGGTAGCTTCCTCTTTTTTGTAAATGCCAGATTTTTTTTTTTTTTTTTGGTAAATACGTGTGAAACCTCTGTCTGGCCTAGAGAATGGAATGAAAAACACTTGTCAAGTGAATCTTCAAGCCCTTTTCCCCCATGGGACATAAAAGTCAAAATATTTTGAAATTATCTGTCCCTAGAATGTTTCAGGCATGAGCCACACTCTGGAATGATTGGCAACATCCAATAAACCTGCTTTCTGAAAATTCCTGTGGTATCCAGCCTCTTCAGTCCTACTTCATATCTATTTTAAGTGTTTCATGGAGGGGACTGGAATATGTGTGAGACTTTGTAAGGAAGGTTATTGATTGGAATTGTTTGGATTTTGCTGTGTATTTGTATTAATTTGGGCATGAGAAACTCTGGGTTTAGAGTCAGGCATCTGGAAGATAGGAAGTTTATGCTATTGAGGATTTTCAGAGCTCCACAGTGTTGTGTGCTGTTAACTGAGTATATCAGAAAGAATGAGCAGTTTTGTACATTAATAGTGAGTTCTGTGCCCTTTAATAGTGAGAGAGTGGCTGCATGTACTTTGGGTCTGTGGAAGTACTGTGGGTTTGTAGATTCAGATGGACACGTGTGTTCCCAGACTTGTATAATCTAGGACTGTGAATGTATTTAGGAAGTGTGATGGCTGAGTATTCATTCTCAAATAGTAGATGGGTAGTGTGTGTTTCCACTGAGATAATATAGAAGTTATATTTATATGGGAAAACAAGTTAGGAGGATTAGGTACTGACAGTGTATATGGGTTATTATGATATGGTGGGATTTGTGAATAATTATTAAGAAGAGTGTTTGAATGGAGTATTTTGGTGAATACTTTTTGATATTCACAAAATATTGATTTTTTTATTTTATTTTATTTTTTGTTTAGGGAAGGGTGTGACATTAGAGTGCAGGGTAAAATATGTGTATTAAGGCAACACATGTGTTATGTATGTATTTGGGAAATGACAATGAGTAGATTGTAGGTGACATCATTGTTGTGTACATTTGGAGAGGGTTGAGAAACTTTATGTGTTTTTTGGAGTTGGTGTTTGCGTATCAAGTGATTCTGGGAATATGGACTCATGTTTATGTGTGTATGTGGGTGGTTGTACCTGTGTCATTTAGGGTTAAGAATGTTACATTTTTGTAATCAGGGTATTTCTGGTTCCACTCAATCTTAGGGAAGTTCAAAGAGATTTTTATGCACACATGCCACCCAGCCACAGAGACCTGTGAACACCTCTTGCTGAGGCACATACATGGAAAGATGCACAGTCATTAAAACCCCTTTCACCACAGATATCATTAAAACACCTCACATTTAGAAACAGGTGCATGACCCACAACTCACTGCCATTCCAACAAAAACACAGATGCATAAATCACCTTTATCCCTGCTTTCCCCGAATACACACACCACCACTTCCTTTCTAAAAAAATATATACATACCCACAAATACACCTGCCTGTTATCACCCAGGTACTGACGGACATGCAATTATAATGTATACTTTCCAAATGCAGGCTTATACATTCCTATATACTCTACACTTCCTGAAGGCATGCACATGATATAACCAAACACTGAGTATGCATGCACACAGAAATACAACATACAAACCCCCTACACACACACACACACACACACACAAACACACAAAATAAACCCAATTTGTTACCAGAAGTCACATAAACAAAACCCTAAGTACTCTGGAAAATCTCACAGACTTGATCCTCTTATCAGAAATACAACATACACAACACCTTGCTTCTGTCTCTTCTTGCTTTACACAGAATTTAAAGTACACTGCAGAGCAGATAGGCTTAACTGAACTTTCCAACAAAAACCAAAAGACGTCAAATTCTTCACAAAAGTACCAACAACATTCTCCAGAATAGACAACAGATTAAGTCATAAAAAAACCTTAACAAATTTTAAAAGCTAAAAATCATTTGAAATAACTTTTTTTTCTGAACACAATGTAATAAAACTGGAAACCTACAACAGGCGGAACTTCAGAAACATCCTGCATGTCTGCGATTATAACAAAAAGCTCTCAAATAGCAGAGTCAATGACAAACAGAATGGAAATTTTTAAAGATTCTTGAGAAAAATGATAGAAATACAAAATAAAAAACCCCTATATCATAGAGCAGAGGCAATTTTAAGATTAGATCAGTACATACCTACATCAAAAAAAAAAAAAAACAACCAAGACTTCCTCTTCAAGGAGGTAGAAAATCAAGAACATGCCTGACCCAAAGCTAGTAGAAGAAAAAATACTAAACATCAGAGAAGAGGTAAATAAAATAAAGATTAAATATTATTTTAAAAATATCAACAACAGAAAGAATTTATTTACTTACTTACTTACTTACTTACTTATCCCTAGGATTGAACTCAGAAGCAACCACTCACTGAGAGATGTCTCCAGAGCTAGTTTGTTTTTTATTGAGAGACAGGGTCCCATAGAGTGGCTCACTGCCTTACTTTTGCTGAGGCTGTCTTTGAACTTGCCTTCCTCTTGCCCCTCCTTGAGTATCTAAACTGTTCATGTCAATGGTTAAGAGTACAGCTTTGCCATTGAACTCACTTAAGCAGTGGGAATATCATGATGCTGTATAATATGAGCATTCCCAGACGTGACACCTACGGACATCTTCGCATTGGCTTTGTCCACAGAAAGCATGAGACTCACCTTTCAGGACTCTGCTTGGTGCATGGTTTGGCTTCTTCGCTTTTTTGGTGGAGGTTTTCTGTTGGAGACTAAACCCAGAACATCATGCATGCTCGGCAAGTGCTTCCCCATGGAGCTGTGCCTCCAGCCCACCTTGGCCTTTCTTGGTGATCAGAGAAAGTGTCTGTTGGACTCTATTTTTAATGACTTACTGGGAAACTTCATGTCCTCTGATTCTACCTCTTCTGCAGATCCAGTTGAAGGCAAAGGTGCTGTGGCAAGCCATCCCCCTTTTCATCTTCTTAGTCTGCTGTCAGGTCAATCCGGTCTCCTGTGCTGTTGTTGGGGCAAGGGGGAGAGGGGGGAACCATGTGCCACTCCTTTGGTTTCTACTTGTTTCCAGATCCTTTGTTTGGTATTATGGCCTCGGATTCTGTGGACCCTTTCTACTGGATGTGAGGGATTCTGGCCTCCAACAGAGGGAAGCTCAGACTCACTGTGCCTCTTTTCTGCTGGACCAGCACCATTTAGTTGAACTACAGCCTTTCTGTGGAGCTCAGAGAATGGGCAGCTCTGTGGCCTGGAAAGTCTGCATGTGCCATGTCAAATAGCCTGATCAACGGTGCATTCAGCCTGGGAAACACCATCTTCTTTAGAGTTGGGTTTGAATGCAATACAAAACCTGGAAGAGTAAGATAAGTCTCTGCTTGAGAATTTCTGAAAACTTAAAAAAAACTAGAGTGTTTGAAATCCCTGAAATGAGATGGAGAGTAGACATAGAACACTCTCTAGAACTCTCTAGTGGTTTCTCAGCTGCATCTTTTTCATATCTACAGGTGAAATATATGAATCAAAACCACGATTGACAGTGTAGGGTCAAATCTAACCAGTCACCTGTGGGTCCAGAAATGATTTTCTTGTGTATGTTGATGGTGCATTTGATGGACACAGTTTAAAAATGGGGTTCCAAAAAGGTTCCAGTCACTCAGAATCAGAGCTCATCTGAACATGATGGAAAGGGAAGGTTGATTGCCAACTAGATCCAAATGTGCCAGCCCCATCTGCAGGCTCAGGAAATGATTGGAATGTTCTCCAGTTTTATGAACTGATGAAGGATGGGCCTCTCTGTCCTATGTCCATCCAGAATGGATCTGTCCATGGGGATGGGAATGCAGCAGGCTCTTGAGGGGTACGTGACTTTCCAAACAGAATGACATGGTGTCTGGTGGGCTCGACAGAGGGACTCAGTTGTGTTCTTATCTTTGGTTTTGGGGTGTTATGCTATAATTGCTGCCAGCAACCTGAAGCCCATCCAATGTGGAAAAGGGGTCACATTCAATTCTGTAGGTTCATTTTATTAAATAATGTCTTGCTTTCTTGAGCTCACAGGGGCTTTGTGGCTGCCCGTTTCCTTAGGCACACTCATGGAGCTCGGTATCTCTGCAATGATCACCTTGGGCCTCATCATGCAGCTCTTGGCTTGCACCAAGATGATTGAAGTGGGTGACACCCCAAAAGACCAAGCCCTCTTCAACGTGAGCCCAGTACTTTAAGAAAGATCATGGGTAAATTTCTGGTGTCTAGTTGAGAATTTGAATTGGCTCTAAAATTGGGGGCATTAAAACAGCCCAGTTTGGCCTGTGTGCTTTGCCTGCCGACCCTGTAGGTTCTCCATGGCCTGTTAGTGAGAGAGCACTTCTGGGACTTGCTGGGAATGGGGGAAGGCCAGGCAGGGCAGGGGAGGGCAGGAATGCCCCAGAGGATGGACTTGAAGGATCAGTGCATGGAGGTCACCCCTTCACCAGCCATGATTTCCATACCTCACGAAGGAGGTGACATCTACTTCAGAGCTGTCATAAGAATTCAATCAAAGCCAGATGCTGTGGAGTATGCCTCTAATTATAGCAGCTTTGGAGGCTGAGGCAAAACGATCACTATTTGGAGGTCAACCTCAGCAACTTAGTGAGGCCCTAAGCACCTCAGTGAGACCCTGTTTCTAAATAAAATAAAAAATGGCTGGGGATGAGTCTCAGAGGTGAAGCACATCTGCTCAGTCCTCAGTATAAAAAAAAAGAGGATTAAATTAAATAATCACTCTCACAGTGCCTAACACATGGTAGTTATTTAGCAAGTGCTATTTTTCCTTCTGTATTTAAAAGGATTTAATGAGCAAAAAGGTGATGCTCTCAGTCCAGCTCTGCTGTTGATTAGATTTTTTGATGTGGAAGAAATTTAGATAATAGTTCTGGAGTCTCAGTTTCTACATGCTGTTAAACTAGGTTAAGAGTATTGGCTGTATCAAATGATAGGCAGCCCCAATAATGGGGTCCAGCCTCAGAGTCAGCCAAGCCTAGCCTCTGTTAACTGGAATGTGCTATTTAGAAAACAATACTTACAATTTTCTACTCTGCCATCTTCCATACAGCATGTCTTAGAAATCTTAAGTTAGTAGGTTAAATAATTCAGTGAGAAATCCATCTAACTTAAATTGTGAGTTTCAGACACAAATCAAGATTGTAGAATATATTTATGTATTAATGCATTAATCATTAATGAATTAAGTAATGCATTATTAAATATTAAGTAATGCATTTATTATTCAATGCCTTAAATTAATGCATTATCCTTCTAAAGCACTTATAAGTGGTTTTCTTTTTTTTAATTTTTATTTTTGACATTTTATAATATACTTGGCTTAGTGCAGTGGTGCGCACCTCTAATTCCAGCAGTTCGGGAGGTTGATCCTGGAGGATTGTGAGTCAAAGCCAACCTCAGCAACAGCGAGGCCCTAAGCAGCTCAGTGAGACTCTGTCTCTAAATAAAACCAAAATAGGGCTAGGGATGAGGTTCTGTGGTTGAGTGACCCTGAGTACAATCCCTAGTATCAAAATCAAAACAAACAAACAAAAAATTTGCATTATTTTTCTAAAGCCCAAATTGGGTGTTTTTTTCTCTTTCTCTCTTTGTTTTTAATATTTTTTTTTTGCAGACCTGAAAATGGAACTCAGTGCCTCTACCACTGAGCTACAGGCTCAGGAGTTTTCTCCTTACTGTTGACAATTTTTTAAAAATGTTTTTCCATATTAAGAATTAAAGATCATTTTTTAAAAAAAGAATTTAGGATGACTGGTCTGAAGTTTATTAAAGCACTTGCCTATGGGCAGTGTCAGTATTTGTCATCTATATTCCTGCCACACTCTGCTCAAGATTTTCTTAGGACCCTAGTGTTTGGCATGAGTGTCACCATCGGCCAGTCCATTATGGATGTGATGATAGGCATGGACAGGGACCCCCACAAAGATGGGTTCTGGGATCTGCCTTCTGATCACCACTCAGGTGAACCCCCACTCTCACCCCGCTTCCTGACTGACCCTGTTGTCCCTCTTCCTCCTCAGCAGTACTCAGCCAGACCTGGGGCCATGCCAGGCTCAGGGCTAGGCTCAAGGCTAAACACTGGCCTGAGCAGGGTAAGGCCCCGGGTTGGAGACTGGTCACCGCCCAAAAAGAAATCATTCAAATAAAGACACTGCGCCCATCTACAACGAGAAATATTGAAATCAATAAAGGCCTGCTGTCCACCTGCAAACCCAAAAACAATTAAGAAACAAAAAAAAAACTATTGGGGCTGGGGCTCAGTGGCAGAGGTTCACCTGGCATGTACAAGGCCTTGGGCTCAATCCTCAGCACCGCATAAAAATAAAAAAAAGATGTTGTGTCCACCTCCAACTAAAAAATAGATTTAAAAAAAAATGATAGAGAATTGAAAGACCCTGGCTTTGGCTTCTGAATTCCCATGAGGCAGATTGAGAAGGGTCTCTTATTTGGCCCTCATAGCAGAGAGCCCTGTCATTGAAGATGGAAGGAACCAGGGCACTGGGGCCAGTAACACAGAGTTCACTTTTATTAATTAATTTATATTAATTCTGCAGTTCTTTGTGGCAGGCTTGATCGTCCTCCTTTTGGATGAGTTTCATTATAAAGGGAACGACCTGGGCTCTGGCTTTTCCCTCTCCATCTCAAGCAACATTTGTGAAACCATCCTGGGGAAGGCCTTCAACCCCACCACCATCAACACCGACCAAGGTAAGGGCCGTGCCTCCAGTTGGGCACATCTGCAGGAAGTTTTCATGTATGCAGAGTATTCCTCTAGGGGAAAATAACTGTTTCAGAATCTTTTCTTCTGAATTTTCAGTGTGCAAATGTTTAAAATTATAGCTGAGTGCAGAAGCTCAAGCCTGTCATCCCAGCAGCTCAAAAGGCCGAGGCAGGAGGATCACAAGCTGGAGGCCAGCCTCAGCAACTTAGTGAGGCCCTGTCTCTAAATAAAATATAAAAGGAGCTGGGGACAGGGCTCAGGGGTTAAGTGGTCCTGGGTTAAATCCCTAGAACCAAATAATAATAATAATAATAATAATAATTATTATTATTATTATTATTATTATTATAACAATAACAACAACAGCACTTACAATCAAAATGATATCTAAACTTTCATGTCTTATAAGAATATTTCAAGGACAGTTAGCATGCCACAGAGTAATCCTGCCTCAATTTTCTTAGCAATAACCTGCACTGCAAGGATAAAGGAGTGTTGATTTTAGTCAATTGTCTTCTGGTGGACATTTCAGTTCTTTCTCAGTCACAGTTAGCATCAAAGTGAATATCCTTGGGCAATCACCTGCACATAATTTAGCAGTTGTTCTTAGCGAATAAGATTCTAAACATAAAATTTCTACACCAAACCACTTGTTCAGGCAAGGAGCAGTTAGTTCGATGATTACAAGTTCAAGGACAGCCTTGGCAAAGAAGTGAGACCCTGTCTCAAAACAGTCATGGGTAGAATGACTGTTCCTGGGTTCAACCTACAGTATTGCCAGTTTGGGGAGGAAGGCACTGGGGATTGACCTCAGGGACAGTTAACCCCTGCGCCCCGTCCCCAACCCTCTTTTGTATTTTATTCAGAGACAGGGTCTCGCTGAGTTGCTTAGAGCCCCAATTTGGCTGACGTTAGCCTCCAATTTGCAATCCTCCTGCCTTAGCCTCCAGAGCCACTGGGATTGCAGGCATGCACCATGACACCTGGCTTACAAATCTTAATAAAATAAAAATTGAAAAACATGTGAGACTTCTTAGAAGAGGGAAATTGACTTTTTTTTCTTTTCTTTTTCTTTTGGCCTCTGATCCCTGAATCTGTTTTTTGCTGGGAAGTCTCTCATGGAAAATATTTGTGTGCATTTTTTGTGTTTTTTTGGAATTGACTGTGGAGCTGGTTCTTGGCTTTCAGTGCCATGACATCAAATTCAGAAAACTGCAGATGAGTCCCTGCAGGGTGCCTGAGAGATCCCATGGGAAAGACTGGACCCCAGGTAGGAGTGTCGAAGACACTTACAGAAGAGTAGGCAAAGGTGACACGAGACTCTTCCTAGAATTTCAGAAAATCAAAGGTGAATTGAGAATCTGGGGGCAAAGCAGCTGGGCCCCAGCTGTGGATGTGGAGGTGAAATCTGGGTAGGAGTTAAGGAGTCTGCCAAGACCTCCTGGCTTTGGCGGGGGGCTGCCTTCAAAAAGAGTGGGAGCAGTGGTGACCACAGGGGACCAGTCAGTGAAGGCTTGGGCCGTGGCAGCCAGCCAGAGGATCACTTTGCTCTGGAGCAGGATGGTGAGTGAGGGGACAGTTTTGAAGGAATGATTTGCTGTCCCATGGAGACAGGCTGAGAAAATGTCTGGCAAGGTGGCACAGCCATTCAGCCTGAGTCAGCCAGTGTGACATCAGAGTGAGGGCCTTAGGACTTGGGGAGAGATGAAGGCCACAGAAAACTGAGACATGGAGGTGGCTGCCTTGGCCACCTCTGGTATCTCGTTGGGGCAGAGATCTTACCTGGGGGGCTTTGAGTGGTGCTGTAAGGAGCCAAAATGGTGGAGCCACGGGGACAGCCCCAGGACGGGCAAGAGGATGGTGGAGCAGGCAAGGTAGCTTTCAGCTGAAAGGCTTTCCTGTTAGCAGGAGTGCCACCACGGCTCAGCTTGTGACCTGTAAAGTGGGGTGTGGAAGGGCCCCTAGAGTGGAGAGTGCAGTTGGTCCTTCTTCCCTGAGGTTTGGGACAGTCCAGGTTGGGAGGGAGGTGGACAGTACAGATGTCACATGGCTCTTGCCCCCTGTGACACTAGTGCATGAAACAACCCATTTTCTAGAGATCAGAGGGTAGTGATTTGCAAGAAATGACCATGTTAAACATTCAGAAAGCTTCTAAGGCCCACACCCTGCCATAGATGTCACCCACCTTTCATTCCAGACATTTGTCAGTAAGGTGCTGTTAAGCAGTAGGCGCTTCTGTGGGTGCTAATAATACAAAGGGATAGAACGTAAGGTGTGTGAGCGTCAGTGTCATCCCAGGGCCCCGGGGTCAGAATAGAGCAGAGAAGGGAGATGGGGTGACTGGGGAAGAGTGATACAGGTCCATCTAGAGAACCTGGCGGGTGCAAAGGCCCTGGGGCAGAGATGAGTTGGTGTGTTTGAGGGTCCACTTATGGCTCAGCGGAGCAAGTGCAGGGAGTTCAGAGAGGTCATTGGTGGCAAGAGGAGCCAGGACAAGTCCCTACTCTCTCCCCCTGAGATTGCTGAACTTCCTCCTTTACAAAATGCTCAAGGTTTCATGTCTCCAGATTCTTTACCATAGGGACATTAGCGGTTGTCCTACACAGGCACAGGCGGCAGGGAGAGGGTCTGTAAGAAGACCACCACGGGTATGCCAGGGGGCCAGGGAAAGCTAGGACAGCGTTTCTGTCACAGATATCCTGTCCATGTGGTCTACAGGACTAATGGCCCATCTGAGTGGCCATCCAGAAGGTGACACGAGTCCTTCTGTGCCAACTCTGGGGTGACAGGAAAATGCAGTCCCAGGGAGAGACTGGGACATCTGAGTCCCCAGCTATTAGCCACTCTGCCCACAGATGCCACTTTTAGTGAAGCACCGATCTGGGCCGCAGGGGCCATGGTGACAGCGTTTCCCACTGTGTTCTTGTTCTAAAGTCAGTCTCATGCCATTTCTGAAGTGCTCAGACCTTGGTGCCCTGTGCTGCAGTGTCCCTGGCTGGTCTGTTGCCTTTTTCTCAGGCCAGGCCCCTTTCTGCCTGTTGCTGAGGCTGAGGTAGGAGGATATCATCTTGGAGGCCATCCTCAGCAACAGCAAGGCCTCAGCAACTCAGTGAGATGCTGTCAGTGAATGAAATACAAATAGGCTGGGAGTGGGGCTCAGTGGCTGAGGGCCCCTGGGTTCCATCCTTGGTGCCAAAAAAATCCAGATTGTGACCCTGTGACTGTTGGTGCCGTGAGTCTCCTGGCTGAGTCTCCTGGCTGATTCTGTTCTCCTGCCTCTGCTTTGGCCAGGAGGAGGCCCAAGACCCAGCGGAGTCCAGCCCTTTGTTCTTCCCTTCACATTTGTGTCCTCCTCTGCCAACAGGCATGGAATTGGAGATTGCCATCTTGTACTGTTCCATCTCTGGGCCATGAACACAGACAAAGTCCAAGCCCTTAGAGAGGTTTTCTCGCACCAGAATCTCCTCTATCTCATGAATCTCATTGCCTCCATCTTTGTCTTTGCTGTAATCATCCATTTCCAGGTATGTCCAGCATGAGCACAAGAATTCTGCATTTTTTTTTTTTATTTTTTGGTACCAGGAATGGAACCCAGGGACATTGAACTCGTGAGCCCCATCTCCAGCCTTTTTTATATTTTATTTAGAGACAGACTCTCACTGAGTTTCTGAGGCTGGCCTCCAATTTGCAGTCCTACTTCCTCAGCCTCCAAAGCTGTTGGTGATGACAGGCCTGTTCCACTGTCTCTGGCTTCAGTACAATTGTTTGTTTGTTTTTTGTTCTGTTTAGAAATGAATGGCTGTAGAGTGAATTAGTATATTTTGAGACCAGTTTTTCTGGTTTCTTTCTGTGTGTGCCCCAAGCAGAGTGGGAGGAGGGAAGGGGCAGATTCTCTCCAGCAATGTCAGAAAGTTAGTATTGAATATTTTAAATAAAAGAAAAGGCAGGGATATTTAAAATAGTTTTGATTATTAGATGCATGTAAAAATTAATAGGTAGTGTCCTGGCCTGATGTGGTGGTACATACCTGTAATCTGAAATATCATAGAGGTTGAGGCCTTGAAGGATCACAACTTCAAGACCACCCTTGATTACTAAGAGAGACCAGTTCTCAAAATAAAATATTGAAGAATTGTGAATATATATGAATGATAAAGCACCCCTGGTTTCAATCCCCAGTACCATATAAAACAGTAGTTTCTAAAATTTAGACCCAAATCAGCATCCTCCACTCTATCTGCAACTATGTAAAGTTCTAATAGGCAATAAATTTAGCCATACATACTACTATTGTCTGAAATTGACCATAATCTTGAATTATATACATTGAAGACCCTTCACAATGTATTAGGTGTTCCCATTATTTTTTCCAATAGCAATTAGAGAGCAAAGAAAACCAATTTAGCTTATGGGGCCACTTCTTTCTTTTCAGGACTAATGAATCAAATATTAAAAGGCTTTAATGTTTAATTGATTATCATTTATGAAATCAGAATGATATGCATTCTGTGATTTCTTGCTTAATCTACTTTGGAAACTTTATTATTTCTGAGTATCAGCATCTGTACACACCACCACACCCCACTCTATTTTTCAATAGTTACAAGTACCTGTGTTCATGCTTCGTCAATTAGTTATTCCCTTTTAAAAATAATTATGCGTTGCATTCATTGTTAACAGAAAATTTATGAACGTTCAAAACCAGTAAGCATTTCCACAAATTTGACTTGAAAATAGATTTCATCACAAAACACACACAAGAAGAAAGAATGCTTTCTTTCTCTAATTTATTAGCCTTTCTAACATCCAATATCAGGACATGAATGCTGCTCATGGAGGGATGTTCTTACCATCAAGAACAATCAGTACTACTTTCTTCTATCTCATCAAATATTACAAAGAGTGCACATTTTACTGTGTTTCATATGCAGAACTTGACTTTCCATTATTTGTTTAGTGGGTTTTTGCTTTCTTTTTTATCACTTTGTTTTTCCTGTATTTTCCAATACTCATTTTTTTGTGTGTGAGGTATGAAACATAGATGACTAGAATTTTCTAACTTTTGCTGTATTCAATCATTTGATTACTTACTAGCTAATATTTCTATTAAAGCATCATTTTAAAGGTAGGACTGAGGTAAGCTAACAAAACTATTTTCAAGGTCTACTGCAGAATCAGCGTAACTTTCTTGAGCTCTGTAGTTAGAACCACTATTTCTGTCCACAAACTGTGCTCTTTTTGTTTTATTCTTTTCTATATTGAGTAACTCTCTTTGAAATGAGGCACAGAAAATTACTTTTTTAGAATTTTATCATTAATGAAAATCTATTATTATTTATCATTAATTGACAGTCTGCTTCAGTTTAGAATACCAGGTTGAATACAATTTTTTCTTTAAATCTTGTGGTTATTCTGTATGTATCATCTATAATCTATCATTAATGATAAATACTTGGGTTCTATTCTTGCTTTATTGAAGCTGACCATAGTTTTTTCTTTTAAGGATATTCTATTTGGTTAAAGCATAGCTTCTGGAGAAATTCTGTAGATATGTTTAGCATGTTTAAATATTATTTTCTTGAATATAGCATTCAATCAAAATGGAATATTTCCAGACCAGATTTTCTTTCCAGTATATACATGTAAGAAACTGGATAAAATATGGAAAATAATATCTATGTTTTTCAGACACTAAAAACAGGCATAGCAGGTGAGTGAAACCATAAGCAATAAGTGTAGACTGGTGAGGTGAACTATAACTTTATTTTTAAAATTGTTCTTAATAAGTGTAGTTTGATAAACTGCTGTTAAAAATTATTGGCAAAGGGGAAGTAAGAATAGTTAAAGTATACCAGTGTAAGAAAAACTTGAGTTCTGGCAGCTGAGAGTAGACTGTGGAGAAAAATTCATGTTATAATAGGGAAGAACTCCCGACTTTCTCTTCACCCTGTCACCTACTTAATCTCACCAAAAACCACCAAGACACTCAGAATAAAAGGTTTCAAGTTTAGTAGTCACACTCTCTCCAAATACAAAAAGCAGTTACAATTCAACTGAACACAGAAGCTTGTGTGCAAGTTACGAGGATCTGAGACATTTTATAAAACGTTAGGTTAAAGATGATTCTGTTTTTTTTTCTTTTTTTTGCATGTGTGTGTTTTATTTTGTGCTGAGGGTGTGGCTATTCCTTGGTTACCTGAACTCAACAAAGAAACTGTTATATTTTGATGAAATATCAGTGGCTGAACCACATTAAAAAAAGAAAAATATTTTCAAAATTTTAAAAAAGCCTAATTACAATTTTAAATTAAAATTTTAAAAAAGCCTAATTATATATATATATAGCTTTCTCCCTCCACATTTTGCATTTTAACGCTTTTTTTAAGTTTTTATTTTATTTTTTATTTTTAGTTCTGAAAATTAGACAGTAAAAAATCTTCTGGGAGAATTTACAACCAATTGCATGAGGGTCTGGGAAGCTGAGAGGCTGGAGCAGGGCTGGGAGGAGCAGACAGGAAAGAGTCTTCCTCTTAGTCACTGGAGGCCAACTATAAATAAAAAGAGACAAAAATCAATAATTGTTTGTAAGCCAGGAAATGACACAGATTATCAAGTTAGTATGAGTTATGAAAATTTCATATAATCAAGAAAATGGAAAAATCATGAACAGGATTAGGAAAAATAGGTGTAAATTTTATTTTTAGAAGTTTATTTGTGAAACACAAAAAATCAAGATGAATTTTATCTTATGACTTTAAATGGAAGGTAGAGAGTTATGCAAGTCATAAAGTACTCCACAAACCTTTCTTCAGTTAAAAGAGCATAATAAATGTATAGCTTCTACTTATTTTACTCTTTATCATCCTTTGCATTTCACCTAGGGTCACACTTGTAGAGTGTGACCAATAACTAAGCAAATAACTAATCAAGAAGATAATCATGAAGTTACACTTTTCTCAGAAAACCCCAAAAACTTTCAGAGCAAAGAATTGATACAACACCAATTCATTCCCTTCTTTGGGAAAAGGTCCCTTTAAAAATCATATAGAAGAAGAAATTGGCCATATTTTAACAAAATGTTACTAGAAATAAATATGAGTTAGCTTCATTTAGAAGTAAATGGAAATAAAATAGCATCATTGTACAGTATCTTTCAGGGTTAGCCTTGAAAAATGAAAAGTGGAAAAAGCTCTTTCTAAAGAGAAGAATACTTGGCAGCACACTTCATCCTTAATTACACTGTAAAAAATGTTAGCTAAGAAGGTACATAAACTTATAGGAAGAAATTAAGACTTTTCAAGAGTCTAGAAGAAACTTTTGAAGACTATAAAATTTGGGGGGTACAGTAATCGGGATGGATCTCTGAAAGAGATAATGCAGTGTAAATATCATGAGATTTCATGCTATCATATACCAAAGCAAATATATCATGGACATTGTACAAGACAACCAAGTTGACAACTTGACTTCGCTAGTTGTATTTATCCAGGCTCTGATGTTGCACAGGATGAATGAGGACTGAGTACCATAGTGGTTTCCAGTCACTGCATTTTATCTATCAAATACTTCTTACAAATATCCAGCCAGTTAGGAAGAGAGGTCTATTTCTAGGTTCTTGTGACAGCATCATTCTTTTCATCATTCTCTCATCATCAATTAACAAGTGGACCTCTTTTAATGAAGAAATAATTTTAACCAGAAAAACCCAAACTTTTTTTTTTTTTTTTTTTTTTTTTACATTTTGCTTTTAGGGACAATAAATCCTAAGCACGCACCATTAATAAAGTGCCAAGGGATCATGCATAAAAGTGAATGAGACCACAGTTAACAAAAACAAAAATATTATATGGGTCTATGACGATGTTATTCACTGTATTTTCATCTACAAGAAAAAATAAATAAAAAGGTACTGGCCTGGTAGAATTCTGGAACAGGTGATGATGTTGCTTATACTTCTTAAATTACATAACATTATATCAGTTTGTGCTACCAAGAGATAGACTACATAGATCCAGGAGCTAGACTGTCAAAGTTGAAGATTCTTCATTCTCTATCACTCCCATTAACCCACTTGGCAATTACATTTTCTTACACCATGCTTCCGCATCCTCTAGTTTTAGAAATCCTAATTATTTAAGAGGACACTATTCCACCAGGATGTCTAACAAGATTCGAACTAAAATTTAAACTGTACCTGAGGACTCAAAATTCAATGTACTAAAAAAAAAAAAAAAAACCAGAAAGCAAGAGGGGAAAGTACAATCCAGCTAGGTCAATTCACTCTCCTTATCAGAAGGACATTGATTCCATGTTGCAATGGAGATAAAAACTCAGATGATTCAATTTGAAAACAGATGATCCAATTCTCTTCTTTTTTAGTACTCACTTTACATACAGGAATTGTAAAAAGACCAGTGAAGTAGTTGTGTCTTGAGAAAATCATGGTGAGGAGGTTCAATTGATTTGGGCATATGTATGAGTTTCACTCAATCAGCTAAGTTGTAGAGATCAAAAAAAGTCCATTTAGGGGATCTAAAAAGAAGAGCAGAAAAAACGCAAGATGACATTAATTTGACATTCAGTCTACACAGCTGTCAAAACTGTAATTAATTGCCCTGTTTTCCTTTTTACAAGTTTTTTTTTTCTTTCAGGAACAGACTCTCACCAGTACCATAAACTAAGTACAGAACTTTGACTGAAAAGCGAATTTTTGTGGTGTCACTATAGGGAACTGTGCTTTATGGCAACATAAGGACAGAAGGATTCATTTCCCAGACAATTGCTGAAAGTGGTCTTTTCAAAATATTTTCATCAGTAGAAGAGAGTTTTTCTGGCTATGACCATTCAAGGCTTCCAACACTCAAGAATGTTTGAGACTCATGTAAATCACACTTTATGTCTCAAGTAGGACCCAATATGAGAGTGCAAGACAACTCCAAAATTTCACTTGGAGTAAGCAAAAGCCTCCTTTGAGATAAGACTGCAAACCCAGCTTCTGTGCACCCAAACAAGCTCCCTTCCCTTTATTTCCATTGTGCTGATCTGAAGCACCCTACCTTAGAGACTTCCAAGATGCCTAGTCATGGTCTTAATCTCCCTCCTTGGGAGCCCTAATTAGAACTCAAATGCATCCTTCATCTGATTCCATACTTTCTGTTTTCCAGAAGTTCTTTGAAGTCTTTTGTCACTGGAGATCACCTCCTCTTTTCATTGTGAATGTTTATCTCATTTTATGCTTCTATTTTACTGTTACTTTAATTCATTGTGGGTAAAATAGAATTGTATATTTGAAGATCCAGGTCTCTAAGTAAAATAGTTAGCTTAGTTTATGGGTTTATAATACACAGTCAAAAATGTTCAATACATTTTAATATGAATTTAGATCCATGATTAAAATTGGAGGAAATAAAATAGGCTTTTTAAGGATGTAATTCTGCACTACAAAATTATCATTTTGTTTCACAAAGGATAAGAATTTTGGAAGATAACATGACACCAAAAAAAAGAATCACTATTTTTTATACATAGTTGTGTTTGAAAGAGAATAAAAACGTCACCATAAATTGATAATATAATATAAAAAAGCTTTATAACCATGTTCTATTTTTTTGACAAAACATATTTGAAGCAAAAATACCAAATCCATTAATCTCCTCCAAATACAATACAGTGAATAGCATTTCTACAGAAAACATATAATTATAATGATATTGTGTAAATTTTCTAGACATAGATGTAGAAGCTAAAAACACTAATATTCTTTCACAAGGAACATTTAATTTGAAGCATAGTTCCATAAATCTGCAAATATAATTAAATTTTATTTATTATACACAGATCAGTACATCAAAAATGACCAAATACCTGGAAATAATTCCTTTGATATTTCTATTTCCTAGACAATAAAGCCAGCTTTATTATAGTATATCTTCTACCTTTTCAGTGACACATAATTTTTAAATTTTAAGTAAACTTCTCCTTTAGGCTCAAAAATCACCATATAACTATGGTACTAATACTATTAGTGATGGATATTAGAAGAAAAATTTTTAGTACTTTTAAGAGAGTTGTTTGAAATGAAACACAAGGTCAACACATGATCCTTCAAACAAATTATGATAATGCATGCACAGCAATAAATTTGAAGTAAAGAAGATATAGAAATTTATTAGCTACAGGACTTTGAAACCTCATGCTTTGAACCCAAAAGACAATTATTTTACTTTGTCATTACAGCACTTTTCATAACTGTGTGGGGAGTTTTAGGCCCATGTTTTTGTTTTGTGATCTCACATGCTTCACTTATTCAGATGTATTAATGTAATATATGCTTATATGAGTAGTTTGAAATTATATGCCTCTTTCTAATTATAGAATTGTCTAGAAATTCTTGTTCTTCACAGTTTCTAAATTAGAGAGCAATTACCATGAAAGCTAGAAAATGCACAGTGGCTTAAAGAACTCTTCATCCAAGAGTTTAGCCTTAAATTTTTTACATAGTTGATGGTCAATAAATTTATATGGTTCATAAAGTTAACATCTGTTTAATCTTAAATTAAAGAAATAAAAAGCCAGAGAGTGCTTCTTCACAGATGACCAGCTTTCATTACTGGGAAACCCATGGATTCCTAAAGGGCAGTCTGTCTCTCTGATTGATGTAGTTATGTAAAATTCAAGTCCTGCTTTTCTTCCCCACAACTTTGGCTTTTCTGTGTCATCTTGTTCTTTGTGTTTCAGTGACCAGAGAAGGAGACAGGTTCACAATTACTTGTTCATGTAAAGAATCAAGCAAACAAGTAAAAAAACAACTAAAAAATAAACCGAGTTTGTGAAAACATCAGAAATTGAAATACAGTGACAGGGTAGGATGAGATTCCACTGACCTAAATGTTCCTTTAAGAAAAGTTAGAGTCAGACAGTTCCATTGTAATAGAAATTGGAAAAGACATATGTGTGTATATAGGCACATATATATATATACATAAAACTAATACATAAATAAATAATCAAAAACAATATTCCTCCTCTAAACTTGGAAATTATATTCCTGTGTATTTTTAATCCAGGATTAGGAAAGTACTAGTATGTTCATTTGATTTTCAAAAATTTTCAGTGTGCTTCCAAACACTTTTATTATGATCCTCTCATTTGACATTTCCTAACTGAGAGAGTACAGGGTCAGGAAATTTTTAATTCTTTGAGTTAAATTGGATCCAAAGACTTTATAAGAAATATATGTAGTTTATGGCATTGTGATATTGCCCTCTATGAAATGAAGTTTTGAACATAGAATCTCATTTTCTTCTAAAATTTTAAAAACTTATAATTACTCAAATTATAGAAATCACATCAATAGTAGTTCTATTTTATTTATTAATATTACAGAAGCAAGTTTATAAATAAAAATGCTAAATTACAGATGACGATATGGCTCAGTGGTGTGAGCCTAGCATGTGTTAGGTCCTGGGTTCGGATCCTCAGATCCACATGTAAATAAAATAAATGTTTATAAAATATCAAGTTAAAACTCATGTCTTCTTTTATAATATGTATACAAATAAGTAATGTTTAAAATCTCTAGATGACATTCTATATGTAAGTTGTATCAGTAGAACTCATTAAACTTAGAACAAATGAGAAACTAAAATTAATCATCACTCCCTATTTAAAAAATGACTCATTTTAGGAGGATATGAATTAAAGAAGCAAACATTGTTAGAAGAAAATATCCTCAATATATCATACGGAACAAAGTTTTCTGGGCTGCGTTGAACTGTTGGAGCTGAAGTCTCTCTTCTTCATCTACAAGAAACCTCAGCAATATGCTAAAATTCCCTTCTTCCACAGCCTTTCCATGACCCAACTGCACACTACTTCTGAATCTAAGAATGCACAGGCAATTACCCAGATGGATGAGGCCAGGAAGAATGTGTTGCAGGTAATAGCCTCAAGAGTTGCATGTTTTAAGAAAAGACATCGTTAAGTTCTTTCTCTGCAGGCCTATAATTTTAATGTCTATAGAAAGATGACAAACATCCCCCTGGAAAACACAGAACTGTGGCTTTCCCAGTGTAACATGTCAGCTGTCTCTTAATTTTACTTTCTTTTTTGGTTGATAACACCAATCCTGAGATAGCTGGTCTCCAAACATTTTTCTGGACATATTTGGAAAGGCCTCTCAATTGGAATCATGTACCAATCACAGTTGCTATTGTTCTGATTGTATGATAACATTAGTTCAGACCCATTAAACAACTTACAATGCCTCAACTTTGAGGTGAGGGATTTCTGTATCCTCCAATGGTTCCACTATGGGTCTGAGGATCCTCTCTCTATCATGTGTGATAGGCTCCTCTTCCCTTGCTTGTTCCCACATGAAGCACCTGATTTCTGGGTAGTGTTGTTTATGTATGCCACCATTTTCAAACTGGCATTTTTGTCATTCAGGGTCTTTGTAAAATATTAAAATTAATCTAAAATTTTAAAAGAAGAAAATGAGCTGAAGGCCACAGGCTGAGGAGATCACAGGAAGATTGAACATTGAGCTGAGTCAGAACCCATGGTGGAAGGCCAAACTAAGGAAGCTGTGATGAGCCCTCATACTCACTAATGGAGGCACCTGCCCTTTCTCTGAGAGAAACCATGTAATATTAGCTTGGGCTTTTCTGTACTATATATAAAGTTATATATACTGTAAAAAAATAAAAAGGAGGCTTATGATGCAGAATCAAAAGAAAGTGCAATCAGTTTAAGCAGGTCACTGATATTCCAAGTGTTGAAATCAGAGAATACTGCTTTATCACAACCATTGTCAATATGTAAAGGGATAATAAAATTATAAAAACTAAAAAAAGTGTATTCCAGAGAGATTTGGAAACTTGAGCTAAATGGTAATAAAATAAAACTGTAACCTGTACAGGTAATATTCCTCATGGTTGATTTTGTGGTAGTTTGAAAGATGCATTAAAAATATAAGAAATGCCAAAGCACAAGACCTCCAAAGCCATGTGCAAGAGAAATATAAAATAGGAGAAGGGCATAAATAGTTGAACAAGCATATGTGTGATAAGGCAAGGCTCATTTGGGGAGGAGGAAGACCTGGACTTCATGTGCCCTGGAAAAGTTTATCCTCTAGACTAGTACCCACCCTGGCCCAGCCACACCTCTGCCTTTTCTAAAGTTGGTTGTGCCCTATTTCTTTTCATGTCACCCATTGATCACCAAGGTATCATCTGGAATTGTCTCCTATATGCACACTTATTGTCTAGGAGAATTGGAGTATTGTGGGGTGAGTTTTGGCAGAGGGTTTGGCTTGTGTTCCGCCTCCAGCTTTGTGGAGTCTTCTTTTGTTTGGAGCCACAGAGAGCTCTTTGGAGAGCTACAGAAGTACATACACATACCCTGGTTTTCCTGTCGACTTGACACACAATATTGCGCAGGTGAATCCAATCTCTTTGTCTGTGCTTCCCTGATTTTTAATAGAAAAGTGATTCCATTCCTAATTGTGAGCATTAGAGTCAATTATCCTGATACCTGGACTTTAGCTCCAATCAGTGAAACAAAAATCTCTGGGGAGTACTCTCAAGCATTGGATTTATTAAGCTTTCAGGAAGGTTCCTAGATGTTATGATTAGTATAAAATAAATGTTAATGGACCAAGGTCTTGAGTACATATCGTATATTTGTATTCTGGCTTTTACATATTTTTAACGCTTGAATAGATTTCTTTTCCTTTGGTACTTGGGATTGAACTCAGGGGCTCATAACCACTGAGTCACATCCCCAGTCCTATTTTGTATTTTATTTACAGACAGTGTCTCACTGAGTTGCATAGCACCTCAGTTTTGCTGGGGTTGGCTTTGAACTCACAATCTTTCTTCCTCAGCCTCCTAATCTGCTGGTATTGCAGACATGTGCCACCTCACTCAGCCTGAATAGATCTTTAATTTCTCCCAACTTTTATTTATTTATGTTAAAGATGGGGATGATGCCACCTGCTTCTCAAGACTGTGATGAGAATTAAATGAAGTCATAAATAGTTGGCACTTGTTGCCTAGTGAGTTCTCCATAAGCCAGGGGGATGACAGACCTTTGTATTTTTACAAAGACAAAAAGTGGGCGCCCAGCTTTTTGTCTGTTGGCAAAGCCTTGAACAACTTAGCAGAAACCTATTTCAAAAAAAATACATAAAAGAAGTGGTGAAGGAAATGTTGCTCAATTGTGAAGCATGCTGAATTTCAGTCACAGGTGCCAAAAATGTCATTTATATTAGGACATTATATTAATTTATTAGTATATTCATTTGTAACATATACATGTATGGGCATAACATCATTGATCAGTCTCATTTCTCAGTGCCTGAATCATCTCTCTTATCCTCTCTTCCATCATTCTAAACTCAACTATTCTCTCTCCAATTTTTTCGAGATCCGCTTCTTTTTTTCACTCCATTTTTCTTTTTACCTTTCACATATCAGAGAATGCACTTGAAAATTGACTTTCTGCATCTGATTTATTTAATTTAATTTGATGTGCTCCAGGTTCCTCCATCTCCCACAAATGATATAATTCCTCTATTGTTTATGGCTGAGTGGAATGAGTAAACTTGTGAAAAGATGTGTAGATGCTATTTTTTGGGTATGTCACCTGCCAGCACACAGAACCTTGAGTTTCCAAGCTCAGCCTGCCACTGTGTGAGCCAGGGAATGAAGATGCAGGAATAATGAGGTCTTACGTGAACCATTTGAGGTCTTCCCATCTGTGGCTCTTACTGCTTGTACATGCACCAAACAGCCTGGTAACTTCCAGAGTGTCCTTTATTGTCTGCATTGATGACTAACCTGTTTCAGGGGTCTGTTTTCAGTACAGTTTCTCTCAAGAGAAGGGAATCAATGTGAAGGTAAAATCTCCTGATTCTCCAGGTGTCAGATATAGGATATGGTTCCTTCCCACAATTCTTTCCCTTTTGTCCATTCATGAAACTGCTTTTACCAGGTTTACATTAGTCCTCTATTAATGTGGCACCTTTGTATTCATTTTGGCCCTGAGCTCTGGTTGGGACAGAGAATCTAGAGTCAGAGCAGACCTGGTCCCACTGGCCAGGTGAACTTAATTATAATTATTATTTTTTTACTTTTCAGGGATTCATGTTCCCAAGTTGTGAAATGAGATTGACAGCTAGTAGTGGTAACATTTAATGACATCAGGAGCCCTTGATGACCATGTACTGGACTATTGTTTTTGAGAGTTTTATCCCTGCCCTCTTCACTGGCAATAAGAACTCAATGATCAGAAGCCACGTTTACACTCATGTTGCAGGACAAAGATGCTCAGCTGTGTCGAGTTAACTTGATTTAGGTCACACAGCTAGCAAATGGCAGCTTCATTGTAGCTGTGGGAACAGAGGGGAAGAAATGCACAAATGAGCATGGTAAAGCATTGGTACATAATGATCAGGTTATAGAGCAGTAAAAGGAGGTACAGGTGCAATGGAAGGCCTGGCTCTAACCAGGGTATAGGCAAGGACTGAGAAGGAGAGAGCAGAGTCCAGAGTACAGGGTAGAAGCAGGCTTCACTCCAACCATAAAGAGGTAGCTCAGAGAGTAATACCACAGGAGGCCTGGGCCTGCCTTTCAGGGATGGGGCCAAGTGGGTGGTTTTCAAATTTGACATGTAGAAATGCAGAATATGAGGATTGGGCTTGGCAGAAAGCCCCAAACTCCTTTCTGTTGTATGTGCATGTACATAGGCACATACAGAGAGAGAGATGCCCAGAGAGTTGATAACCTGTGTAAAAACCAGAGAACTGTTCATAATGGAGGAACAATTGAAAAGACAATATTATCATTTGAAATATACTTTAGTCTGATTGGACTGCTCTAAGGGAGTTCTAGAAACTACATACTTCACAAGCAAAAACAAATTTTATTTGTGGACTTCTGAAAGCTCAGATTTCTAAGATCAACTTTCCAACAGATTTATTGACTATTGAGATCCTGCTTTTTCATAGAAAGCTGTAATATGAAGGTTTGTGTCCCTTTGAGTATCTTGGTTGAACTTCTCTCCAATAAGGTGATGGTATTAGAAGGTGAGTCTTTGGAGAGGTGTTGAGTTTCTGAGGCTGAAGACTTCATCAGTGGAATTAATGCTCTAATGAACAGGTGATAAATGCTAGCTGGCTTCTTCCACCACATTATGACACAGCCAGGAGCTTCTACCCATTATAAATTTTCTCACCAAGCATTGAATAGCCTTGTGCCTTGATCTTATACAATGTGAAAAATGAGTGTCTGTTTCTTATAAACCACCCAGTCTACCATAAATTCTTATAGCAGCTTGATGAGAGTAAGGAAGTGCACCATGTGTGTCCTCACAGGATAAATTGAGAAGTTTCTTTGCAGCTCTCTTTTAATAAAGGACATTAATCCCATTCCATAGCTCAACCCACATGACTGAATAACCTTCAAGACCCAACCTTTTTCTGCCTAGGCTTATGATAAACTACCACAATATTACAATACATATTCACACAGGGTCTAGGACTGGTCATTTTGCCCCAACTGTGTATAGCCAAGCTTCTGAAATCTGGACCTGGAAGTAACTGTCAAGTCCTCTATGTGTTCCTGGCAATAAACTTTCAAAGAATTCTTTAGTGCATATTAATAGTCGTATCTGTGTATTCACCAGGCTGCTCACTCAAGATAAAAAGTGGCCCCTTCCATTGTAAACTCCAGTCTAATGGAGAAAGCATAAAACCCATGTTGTCCCTTGCTGCACTGACACTAAATATTGCATATGAATCCTGGGATCCTTTATGGCTAATTACTGATCAGTAAATATTACATTGCAACAAGCATGTGGTAAAAAATTTAGGTAAAATATTGTTCACATTGGAGAAAAAGATCCTGGAAATCAGGCAAGCTTCGGAAATTAATTAGGGGCTGGTGATCTGGCTCAAGTGGTATCATGCTCATCTGGCAAGCGCGGGACACTGGGTTCTATCCTCAGAACCACATAAAAATAAAATAAAGAGGTTGTGTCCCCTGAAAACAATATATATATATTTTTTTCAAAGTTCTCTCTCTCTCTCTCTATCTTTCTCTCTCTCTCTCTCTCTCTCTCTCTCTTAAAAGAAAGAAAAACAAAAAGATATTAGTCACCGAATAGTGTGGTTCATGATTGGGTTGTCAGACTCTTACCTGTTGGGCTTGATTTTTTATATTGATTTAATTCTATGTTTTCAACATGGTTGTTGTTTATGTGGTTCAAATATAAACCCATGTTAAAGACTCAACTCTATTCCATCCCCACTAAACTTTTCCCATTGCCCTTCATGAACATCTGTTTTAATTGTTTTTAGTATATATTCTTACTGTTTCTTATTCTGGTAGGAGTCAATAACAATAATAAGTTATTAGGTAAATTTCTTTCTTACCCAAAACGGAGTGCTCCTGTATATCCTGTCTGCCCCTTATTTATTACTCAATGAAACAACCTGGAAAACACCCCCACATATGCATAAATCTTACCTTTCCATGGTGTAGATAGACCAAAGTTGGAACTAAACAAATGATGGACATTTGGGCTATTCCTGAGCTTTATGTATTAACAATATTTCTGTATTGAATAGCTCTGGGAATCTATTTTATATTCTTGCAAATGTACATTGAATGTTCAGTCCTGCAAGAAATATTGCTTTATCAATAGCTACTTTTTATAATTTCAAGTAATAAAGCCCAATTCTTTGGAAGATTAGAACATTTTTTTTTCTGCCAGAAAGTATACAAGTTCATGCTTTCTGTAGATGCCCCAGTAGACAGAGGCCACATTTTGGATATTCTTTGCACTATTACAGAATGCTGGTAATGCCTTCTTTTTATGTGGAAACCATTTTCTCTTTCTGTAATTTATTTTTCTTTTTACATATGATTTTTACCATGTCATGGTTACAGAAGAAAACATCAGTGTCCTACCCTTAATAAATCTATGGCTTGGTGAGAGTCCAATGCTGAAACCAATAGTTTCTTCCCAGTACAATGATCACCAAGGACACAATGCATTTTGGTAGTTTGTGTCTCCCAAAAAATTGATCTTTGTAATCTAAGTCCTTATACCTATGGGCTGAGAGATTTAAATATTGTTTATTTATATTAATGTTTACGTTTTAATAGTGATAACATCATTTATTTTTTAGTTAGAGGTTTATCTTTTTATTGAATTTTAGAAAGACCTGAGGACATGAACCCTATAAAAAGAATTCCTGGAACATCCCAAATATTTAAAATAAATGCCTTAGAAAGTAATGCATCTGTATAATTATTCAGCATACAGTAATAAATATAAGATCACATCAGGTCACATACATGCAGAATACCCACAAGAAACAAGGAACCACAGGCTCTGATGTGACAATATATGGTTGAACGTTGCCAAGCAAGAGCTTCTGGGGCTGAGGTGTATGTCATAGAGAACACTCAGCAGGCAGATGGTAAAAATGGAGAAGCCCCTTCTCCAAACCTGTGAAAGTAGATTATTAATTTATATTTGACGTCATCTCCAAAATTCTGAGACAAAAACATCTGTAACTATAAACCCCATAATTATCAGCATCCCTAGATATGTTACGGCCAAGATACCAATGGTAAAGTTCTTGGGTTAGATCTTGTGCTAGAAAAGGCATGTGAAGTTGCAGAAGAAAATTATGGTGTTAGCTGAGATCTCAAGATGAACTTCAGAGGAAATGCTTCTTATACTAATAAAATAATATATTTTGTTGATCTTTATTTTCAAATTCCATATTAATAGTATATATCTTAAGAGAAAATGAAGCAGAAGCCCTTATTTCAAATAGTGTCATCTTTATCAATCTCAGCCTATCCTATTACTAGGGATATATGTGGATTCACCCAACACACATTTTTCCCACTTCAATTATCAACTCTCTCTAATATTCTCCAGGTGCCATTCGAATACTATTACCAAATCATGTCTGGATTGTGTAATAGTAGCTGTGCTCGCACTGTACATAGCCTTTCTTATAGATTCAGAATTACCATATATTCTCAAAATATTTCTTGATATTATCTTCTTTTGAGATTTTCTGAGGTAGAGTGTTAAGTTGATCTCATCTTTCTCTTCTTGATTAAGCAGTAGGAATATATTGAAAACTCTACAATTTTCAATGAATTGAAATGGAATGATTGTACAAAAGTAAAGAATTGCTACCTTCTCAAATGAATCTCAATGTAGTAGGTGTGCACATAGATGTATTTTTTAGATCTATTTTTTGACCATTTATTATCAGAATTAATGCCTTTAATATATCATCTAAGATGACACTGAGAAGCATATCCTCTAAGATGATTTTTTAATTTGTATTTGTAGTCTTTTATTGAGTTCAAGTGTTATGTTGGTGCTAAATCTGATCATCTTGTATTACATATATGGAGTCTTATTACATATATTCTAGAGCTATTGTGTATGAAAGAAGAACAAGGATCAAATATGGATGTGTTTCTGAAATAAAAAGTACTCAGTAGAAATGCTGGCCATTATCTTTTAATTATGTACTTCATCATCTATGTGATTTAATAGATTTAAAACTTTTCTTTTCATAATGGCTACATATGTTGTGGATTCAAATTATTTTCATGATATTAAATTTTTCTAGCAATATGTGTAGAAAGCTCTTTGACAGTATTTAAGGCCTGTCTTTGAATCCCCAATGTAGCTATCCACCTTGCATATATGCTATTATCATGACCAGAAAAACTATCTTAAGTGACCAAAGTCCAGCTATTTAATATCAGTAGAAATGTATTATTATTGTTTTCTCCTTAGTCATCTGGAATAAAGGTGTAATTAAAGTCACAGTTCAGATAGACTCAAAGTCATTCCATTGTAAGGTTTTTAAATTAAAGGACAAGAATTTGACCCAAGCCTACAAGACAAACTTCCATAAAAGTCCCAATATTCATCTGCTTGAAGTAAGCGATGCATTTCTCCAGTAAAGAAACCATGCATAAAATTGATACAAAAAATTGATGTTAATCTGATGGAATATATTTTTTTATACAAGGCATGTTGGATTTTAAGTCAACTACCTGAAATAGTAGGTATGTATTTTAGCTTTTTTCCAGCCACATATTAAAAAATACCAGTCATCAGGGCTAAGATTGTGGTTCAGTGGTAGAATGCTTGCCTAGCACATGTGAGGAACTGTGTTCAATCCTCAACACCGCATAAAAATAAAATAATAAAATAAAGTGTAAACAAGTTTTGAAAATAAATAACAGTCATGAGAAATCCATGTAAACAAGTCTAAATCATTCCATGACTCTTTAGACCTTGCAGATCTAAAAGACATGACAGTAAGGGAAACCAAAACAGTGAAACATTCATGAACATAGGATACCATTTAAAAATCTGAGGTAATGTAGATATTTGGCTAAAACATCAAAGAATTTACTTCTATTTATTTTTATTTTTACCTGGAATCTGCTCTTTGTACTTGGATATGAGACCCATTATTATAACTCGGCATGTGTACATAGTGTGTAATTATCAGATCAGGGTAATTTTCATCTCATTAAAATTATTATTCTGTGTTTGAAACTTTCTAAGTTCTGGCTATTTTGATTTATTTAAGTAGTTATTATACAATGTAATCACCTTATTGTGCTCTAAAACCTAAGAGTTACTTTCTGGACTTAATTGTTTTTTGCACTCCCTACACACAATCAGTCAGTTTCTCATTCTTATCATAAATCCGGGAAGTGTTTCTGTTCTCAGTTTCTGTGTGATTAACTTTTCAGCTTCAACACATAAATGCCACATGCAGTATTTGTGGGAAAATAAATGCCACTACTAGGAAAAATAAAATATGTTTCTCAATTAATAATTAGGGAAATTGGCATAAACCTCTGCATTCACTCATTCAGTGTTTAGAACTTGTCTACAATAATAAATATGGAAAAAAGGATAAAATATATAAATCAAATGTCCATATGTGTTTAACATTTTATGGGTCATATTTGGTCACTGGAAACAAGTGTTGTGACATCTATTTTTATAAAAATGACATATTCTAATACTTATAACTTTATTTATAAAAAGTGAATATATTATAAGTATGTTTTTATATTGTAAGTTTCAATAGATCAATATTACCATGGAATAAATAACTTTAAAAATTGTATAAGAGTTGGCTCAGTGGTGCAGACCTGACATCCCAGGAGAAAAAATATTTTAAGAAAAAATATTTTAAAAAATGGCGATGTATCTCATTGTGTAACCACCAAAATGCACTCACCCTCTACCGCTTCTCCACCTGAGATGCCCATCACAACACATGAAAGAACAGTATCTCAGTCTGCCACCTATCCAGCAGTTCTCCTTTCACAGCCCATCCGAACCCATTCCTCACTTGATGCCCATCTTTTTATGCCACCCTGTGAGTATGCATTGGGCCTGCACTAAGGCACACCAGCACAACTGGTTGCTAAAGTCCAGGTGGCAGGTATCCCTCATTCATTCCACTGGGACCTTATATTTTTTTAAAATGGGTTGCTAATAATTCAAAATGACAAGTTTATGGCTGAAATTACAGCTCAGTAGTAAACAAATTTCACTTCTGCCTGTCTCTGTGTTCCAACTCCAGCACCTAAAAAAACACAGGCAGGCCTAATGGCACATGCCTATAATCCCAGTGACTATAGAGGCTGAGGCAGGAGGATCACAAGTCTAAGGACAGTTTCAGCAATCTAGTAAAGCCCTAAAAATCTGTCTCTAAAATTTAAAAAGGTTTGGGGATGGTTATTCAGTGATTAAGCAATCATAGATTCAGTCCCCACAACCAAATACAAAAACAAACCCAAAGTAAAAGTGAAAAACAACTGTATTCCCCAATATCCTTTGCAGGTAGGGGTCTCTGTGATTTTGTGCTGGCCAATGAGATAACATTGGAAGCAACTGGGACTCTAGCTCTTTGTTTTTGTTTTTTTTCCTTTTTCTTTTTCCCCTGATTGCTGTATTAAATGGATGGCACAATGAAAAACAGGAAGGGCCCTGGGGCATGATGGAATAGCTGGATAGCCATAGCAGTCCAGACTACCAATCACCTGGCTTTTTGATTTTCAAGTAAAAGGAAATATTTTTCAGTATTTGATGGGTTTACTTTTCTAGTATTGGAAAGACAGATGCCTTGATTTTCCTCCTTGTTCTGCTTACTGTTCATTGTCTTCAGGTTCAGGAACAATGTAGGTCAGGAAAACCAGCCATCTTTGTCACCAATTGTTTTCCAGGTCTCTGGGGATGGAAGGAAAGTACAACACAGAACCTCTATAGTACCTAATCTGAGCCATTGGGACAGAGTTAGGCCTGAGTCATCTCCAGAGTCCCTCATCTGCTGCAGAATGTCCACAGAGAGTGAGTATCTTTTCTCTTGATGCCAACACTCAAGTCCAAAATCTCAGGGCTCCCATGGTTCTTCTGAGAACTATTCCACAACAGGCTGACAATGGTCCCAATCTCCATTTCTGCACTGATGGGCCATTGGGAAAGTGAGATTAAGCAAGCTTTACTGTCCCCAATTTTCAAGTGTATCTTCTCGAAAAAAAAAAAAAAAAAAACAATAAAAAATACTTGAAACTAAATGAGCACTGAAGGAAGAAGTCAGGTTTCAAGGACTGAAGAAGAACCCTGCTACCAGAGAAACCTAGGATTTGAAAAAAATTTCCAATTTAAGTGAGGTGGCAGGTAATTTATAGACCTTGACATAAAGCAATAGCCTTACAGCAAAAGGTCACGTGTGGGCATGGAAGTATGTATGAAAGACTGACTTTTCACAGCCTCCACAACAGGTAAACATGAATGCTAAATTTGTAACACATAACATAAGAAAAAGGAACCACATTTTTTTCTTACTTGCCTATTTTTCTTTCTTTATTCTTTTTTTCTTTTTCTTTTTTTTCTTTTTTCCTTTTTCTTTCTTTCTTTCTTTCTTTCTTTATTTGTACAAGGGTTTCAAACTAGGGGAACATAACGACTGAGCCTCATCCTCAGATTTTTTTAATGTTATTTTTTAACTTTTGAGAAACATTGTTAACCACAATATTGAGGTATTCTTATATCAAACAAGCCATACTACAAAGGTTCCAGAGGTAGAGAGAAAATCCTGCAATCCCAGAGTGTTAAATATGTCTGTGGAAGATGAGCCACATGGACACAATTTAGAAGATCAAATGGGTGGAGTGGGCATAGCTCTGTAGAACAGTGCAGGTAAGAGGCCAGATGCTGGGTGGAGCCTATGAAAAAAAGTGGAGAGGACATAGTGGGGCTTAGTCGTTTGGCAGGGCTGGTGAGGCAGAGTCAGGCTGAGTGAGTGGATCCCAACCCATAAGAACAGTGGATGGGGAGAAGACAGGGGAAGCACGTTAGAAGCAGCATCCCACCAGGGACCCTTTAGGTGAGCACAACCTAGGAACCAGAAGATGCAGTGATGAAGGAGCAGAGGGCATGGTGGGTGCATCCACAGGAAGCAAAGGGAGTCAGGAGAGGCATCCAGTAATTCTGTCAGAAGTCACTGTTGACCCAGTGGGGAAGAAGGGTCTTAGGGCTCTGAGATAGATATGTGACCTCAGGGTCTGCTCCACAAGGGGCCTCAGTTTACCCTCTTACACACTGAAGCAATGGAGGGAGGCTGAAGATGCCACAGCACAGCCTTTTTTGTTCCTCCCTCTCATGGGATGCAGTGCACTTTCCATTAATTTTTTCTGTTCTTCCAGGTCCAGGACAGTACCTAAATCTTTTCTCCAGACAACGATACTTGTAATAAACTCTTCAAAACCTTTTGGCAAGAATATCCTGGGAGAGCACTGTTTGGCTCACAGGAGCAAATAGGTAACAGCAGAATATGAGCCACCAGGACCAGACACTGATTTATAGAGAAAGATACTTTCCAAGAACCTCTCATGTTACCCTGACTCGGTGCCAAAAAATTATCCCCAGATCCTACCCTGAAATCCTGAACTGAGGTCCCAAACTGGTAACCAGAGAAGCGCACCTAGCTCCAGGTTTTTGTTGGTTGGTTGTTCAGGTTTAAAATTTGCTTGGGGTCTGAGGCTGTGGCTCCACAGTAGAGTGATCGCCTAGCACGTACAAGGCCCTGGGATTGATTTTCAGCACCACATTAAAAATAAATAAGTAAATAAATAAATAAATAAGATAAAGGTATTATGTCCAACTACCACTAAAAAATAAATATTTAAAAAATTTGCTTGGAATTAGAACGCAATTCTTTTTTTATATTTATTTTTTAGTTTTAGGTGGACACAATATCTTTATTTTATATTTATGTGGTGTTGAGGATCGAACCCAGTACCTCACACATACTAGGTGAGCCCTCTACCACTCAGCCACGACCCCAGCCCTAGAACATAATTCTTAAGATTCAGGAAAGTTTGCACAAAAACTCAGGTTTCTAACTGTCCTTCAAAGTCACCAGGAGATCTGGCAGCCCCAGACTGAGTTCTTACACAGCAAGGATCGCTGGCACTGTCCTGCCAGTTTCCATGACTCCGGAGTGCAGCCGAGTCCTCTTTGACCCTTTTGTGTCTGGCCCTGGAGGCCTTGAGTGTTGCTAACACACTAAGGGTTAGATGAGCTGGGGCAGCAGGCAGGAGTCAGCATGGAACTTCTGGTCCAGCCCTGCTTCCTGCTTGCTGTGTGACTTTGCTCCAGTCACACCACCTCTCTGTGCTTCAGTTTCCCTATCTGTCTGGAGGCCAATAGACTAGATCAGTGGTTTCCCACTTTAAGCCAAGGCAAGGCTGAGAGGTGGGCTGCCTTGTCTCCCTTCTCTCCTTTCTGAATTAGGCCTGGGTATCAGATTTTGCTTAGGTGACTCCCTGTTTATCCAGGGTTGGAAAACTCCCAGGTAACTACTTGTGTTAACCCCATAGCCAGGGCCTTGAGGTGTATTACATCAGAAAAGGGACAATACCTTTTTTATTTTTATTTCTTTTGTGGTAGTGGGGATTGAACCCAGGGTGCTTTACTGCTGAATTCTATCCACAGCCTCCACCTCCTTTATTTTTGAGACAAGGTCTTCTAAGTTGCTGAGGCTGTCCTCAAACTGGTGATCTTCCTGCCTCAGTTTCGTGAGCTGCTGGGATTACAGGCATGCGCCAAGGCTTCTGAAACCATAATGTGCTTATAGATAGGTATGATAGAATTTGATGAACAGCATTATTCTCCTACAAAGAGAGGCTCTCCTCCCCTGTTTTACAGATGAAGAAAGTAAAGTTTTGAGAGGCTGAGTAACTAGGCAGAGGTCACACAGCTACAAGTGGACAAGAGCCCATGTTTGTGTCATTGCAGACAGTGAGGCCCTAACTACTTTTTCTGTCCCTTAGGTGGCTTGGGAGGAGGTGGGTGTAGAGAGGTGTCCTGCAGCAAAGGGGAGGCCAGTGCCCTGGGAGACCCTGCCACCTCTTGCACTAGCCCTCCTTGAAGGCCATCGGCACACACAGGGGAGTCCCCCTCAGGCTCTGTGCTCAGGACCAGACTTCCCTCCCCCAGGGCTGACCCGGGCTGGGCTCCCGGGCTCCAGGTGATCAGGAGATCTGGCAGCCCTGGACTGAGTTCTTGCACAGCAAGGGTCAGTGGTGCTGTTCGCTGCCCTTGGATAAGATAGGGAGATGCACGTGAGGCCCATCGAGTCAAAAGACCCTTGTGGTTCTTTGCAGGTGTAACAATTGCTCACCGAGCTCCACAAGCCACATTTTGCAGCCCAGACAACTGCTATGGTTTTTACGAGAAACCTGAAGAATGGGGGTTCTTGTAGTTCTCAGGACCCAGCGTGTTCTCTCTGAGTCTTGGTTCTCCCAACTGAGAAAGGAGAATCCCTGTCCATTCCCACTCCCAGCCTGAGTCCCTTTGATGGAAAGGGCAAGTGTAACCTCCTCTGCCAGGCTCCCCCTGCAGCTCATCCCTTCTGCTGCTCCTCTCAGGAAAGGGGCTGAATCCTCCCATTTACAGGTGATATCTGTAAAGGTTAATGTTATAGGCTCTGGCCAATGTCCTCAGCTGCTGAGGACAGCTTGTGACTTTTTCCAAGGCTTCGTTCATCCCAGGCCTGGGTTACCAATGGCTGGAGGAGCCTGGAACCAGCCAGGAACTCCTGGCAGCCTCTGTCCAGTCCTTGGGAGCAGGCTGCCCTTCCTGTGCTCGCTGCTTCCTGAGTGCTCTGGGCTCCAGGGAAAAAAAGTGGGTTCTCAGTGAGCCCCATAGCCCTCCAGGCAGGAAGAGATTGCTTTCTTCTGCCAGGTGGGGCCTGGGCCTGACTCTCCAGGGCAGAGTGGAGGGCTGTAGGCTCTCGGGCCTGCTGAGATCACCCTTCCCAGGTGGCTCCTGGGTGGGATGTGTGTGGAGATGTGCTTTGGTCTTAGCGGCTGTCTTAGAAACAGGGAGCTCTCCTGTCCATCAGGGTTCAGGGTGCACATGACAGAGGTGACAACATAGGCCCAAGAGGGATTTCCTGGCCGGAGAGAGCTGCTGGGATAAATGGGAGGAGGACTAGGGCTTGGTTGGCTCCAGACCCTAGGGGACCAAAGAATGGACCCCCCTCTAGGGAACCCCATCGTGGGGAGAATCCCTTGTCCTGGTGTCGCTGTGTCCCTGGGATGCAGAACAAGGGCTTGGGGAAGCATATGCACTATCCTGCGCTAAAAGGGAGAGTCCCTCAAGGTCCACACAGGGAATAGTTGGGTCTTAGGGCACAGTCAGGGTGCTGGCAGCAGAGGCGGGGCAGAGGCTGCCTTGAGGCGGGGACACCTGCCCAAGCACTGCTGCTGTTTGGGTGTGCTGTCCCAACATCTTGGGAGGCTTCAGCGGCCTAGATCGGGGTCGTGGGGTGGGCTGGGTGGAGAGGTTTTTTGCACATCAGACCAGCTTTGGGCCCTGGATTGGGTTTACCAAGTCACAGCAAATGGGACATTGGGATGGGAGGGGTCTTGGGGGAAACCTGGTCCAGTCTCACCTTGTACCACAGGGAAATGGGAGTCCAGAGAGGCCAAGAGTTTCTCCAGGGCCCCACCACCCAGCAGGGACAGGTTGGAGAGAGGGGGTCGAGGTGGAGCACCACAATACCCTGTCCCCAAGGGAATATGGGCACCCTGGGGATGGGGCAGAGGTTTGTAATGAGGACACACACACACACTTTTAAAAACACTGACTGCTCATGAATGCTTATGGGACAAAATTAAAAACAACCCTCAGCCACCCTCCTGCCTTTCCCAGAGGCCACCGCCATTCTAGTTTCTGATGACTGGTAATAGGCAATTGCATGTTCGACCACATGTGTGACAGACACAGACATCTTCCTCCTGTCACTGCACCGCGCTGTGGTCTGTGTTGGTAACAATTTCAAACCCGTTCATTCAGCACCACTTCAGAACTTTCTCTTTCCCTCCCTTCCTCTCTGCCTCCTTCCTTCCTTTCTCTCTCTCTCTTCCCTCTTTCTTTTTGGTACTGGATGTGAACCCAGGGCCACACCTGCTTGAGAAGCACTTGACCACATAGCCACACCCTCAGCCCCTTCTGTTATTTTGGGAGGGGATTGAACTCAGTGGCACTCCACCACTGAGCCACCTCCCCAGCCCTATTTTGTATTTTATTTAGAGACAGAGACTCACTGACTGCTTAGCACCTCCCCGAGGCTGAGGCTGGTTTTGAACTTGGAATCCTCCCATCTCAGCCTCCCACACGTGTGTGGCCCCTACTGTTTTTGAGACAGGGCCTCACTGAGTTGTCCAGGCAGCCTGGAACTTGCGATCCCCCAGTTTCAGCCTTCCAAGTCACTGGGATTGCGGGTGTGTGACACCACATCTGGGACTTTAGTACTTTGTAAGTCAACTTGTTTTTGTTGACACTCGAAACACAGACAAGTCCACTGGCCACCAGCATGTTCCAATGAAGAACAACAGGTCAAGCTTCCCAGGGGCCGACTGTGCTTCACCCTCTGCCCGAGGACAGTGGCTGCCCTCACTTGGAGGTTTTAATTGCTATGTGTTTGTTTTAGTTGATTTGTGTTTGAAAAACCAAACCAAACCCCAAACCAAAACAAAACAAAACAAAAAAACCCAGCCGGCACACCCCACTGGAGATTTCCCAGGGAGGATTGCTTGGGATGGCAAGTGGGGTGCTAGGCTTGGGGCTCTGATTCTGTAACACAGGATGGCTTAGGCTTCTCAAACCCAGTAATGACAGTGGGAAAACTGGAGGCCACAGGGACCTTATTTTCTCCTGCTCACCCTCATTCCAGTCCCACCCCCTTGACTGTCCACACACAGTCCACCATGCCTGCAAGACATGGCTCATCTGTCATGCTGCAAGACACAGACTCCCCAGGACAAGTGGGGAAACTTAGGAAAGTGGCTTAGCCTCTGCCAGTGTATGTGTCCCAGCCTCTACCAATGACATAGCTCGGCTCTCTATCCCCACTGCACCGTCAGAGCCTTGAGCGGGATAGGTGGGGGTCATGGGTGGAGCACCCACAGCGTCTGCCACAGCAAGTTACCCAGCCCCAGCCTCCACAGCTTCATCTGTTAAATTGGGACATCAGAACAATCTTGCTTGTTTGTTTTTTTAAATCATGTTGTTGTATTTTTTTAATGTTTATTTTACTTATTTTTAGGTGGTGCTGAGGATCGAACCCAGTGCCTCATGAAAGCTAAGCAAGCAGCTCTACCACTGAGCCCCAGACCCAGCTCTGGACAGCCTTGTTTAAAAAATAAGAAGGCAGTCATGATGGCATGACCTAGTAGTCCCCGCTGTCCCCGCTGTACAGGATGCTGTGACAATGAGAATCACTGGAGCCCAGGAGTTGGAAGCCAACCTGGACAACATAAGCAAGACCTCACCTCAAACATAAGATAAAGCCAGGCACGGTGATGCCCACCTGAAATCCCAGCTGCTTGGGAGGCTGAGGCAGGAGTATTGTGAGTTCAAAATTGGCCTCTGCAAAAGTGAGGCACTAAGGGTTGGGGTTGTGGATCAAGCAACAGAGCACTCACCTAGCACATGTGAGGAACAGGATTCCATGCTCATCACAATAGAAAAATAAAGATATTATGTCCACCTAAAACTAAAGAATATATATTTTTTTTAAAAAAGTGCTAAGCAACTCAATGAGACCTTGTCTTTAAATAAAATACAAAATAGGGCTGCAGATGTGGCTCAGTGGTCAAGAAATTAGGCTTTTTCCCAATTGTCTTACTAATGAGCACATGCCATTTAGAAAGTGGTTTTTCCACTCTACCCTTCTGTCATAAATGTGCTTTTCCTCACTCCTTCCCTAAACAGGCTGTGAATTCTCCATATTTCTCTTTTAAATTATACATTTCAGCTTCAGATTATCCCATTGGTTCCAAGTTCTATAGAATACAATTGAAAGTAATCAGGAAGAAGCCTGAATGCTGTTTTGACTACATATTTTTTTCATTAGATATTATAGTCCATCACTTCTAGATTTGGCCCTCCATAAGCTTTAGAGCATGGACACAGTTCAGCCACATTCACAGCAGATGTGTGACAATTGTTGATTCCAGTTTCCAGTAGAATAGTCTTCATTTGCATCTGAGTTCTCATCAGCATGGTCCTTACTGTCTGTATTTCTATCAGCATTCTGGTCATGGACATTTATTCCATCTTTCAGATATTTCAGATCTTTACAAGTTTAAGGCTCTGAGAGGAGTCCCTCTTGGATGCATCACAACATGGCAGGCGCCATGTTGTTTATCTCTCAAATCTATATCTTATCTCTTTCTCCTTATAAAACCACCAGAACTCCATCGAACGGGGTCCATCCTAATGAAGGAATCAAACCTAATCATTTTTCAAGGGCCCTACCACTAAACACCATAGTCCAATTAGTTTCTACCTTCTTTAATATCATTGACATAAGATTTTTGTAATTAAATTCCTTCATGAGTTCAGAGAGACAGCCCATTTTCATACATAGCCTCCAACGTATATTCAATTCATCATGAAAGAATTACTTAGACAACCTCTATCATACAGTCTTCCAACAATACTTTTATTAAAAAGTGAAGAAGTTTTTAAATATCCTTCAATTAGCATTTTGAAAAACAAAAACCATTAATATGATAATAAATTCACCTGTATTTTAAGTTTAACATGGCTTGTATTTTAGTGTTTTATCATACATCTCTATGTAAGGTGTGTTTATGAAGACTTCTGTTTAAATACAAAAATAGTGTAAATTTAAGCTTATATGCTTATATGTCTATATATGACCAAACACCCAATGAACATATTTTATACTTTTTTAACTTGAACACTTGTAATCTAATGTCTCTGCAGATCAATAATCTTCAAAAATATTTTGAAACTATTTTGCCATATACTATCATAGTAATAAGGTGTAAGGTATTAACCAATAGATTATTATTTGTAATTCATACAAATTAAATTATAGAACACATTTTTATATAAATATTTAACCTGAATATCAAGAATGATTGAAATTGGAATTACTAGATCAAAATTATACAGTTTAATAATAGTACACACATACTCCAAAATTTTGGCAAATTTTTCTTCAGAAAGTTTAGGAAGTGAAAATTCTTATATCAGTTTAACTTTATTTTTATTTTCTTTAATGATGGTTAAATATATATGCATATACACATATATTTATCTGCATATATAAAGAACAGAAAGTTGATAGCTTAAAATGGCATCAAAATCTTGTTTTACTCAGTGGCTCAGGAGGGTGAAGCAGAATAATCACAAGTTCAAAGCCAGGCTTAGAGACTTAGTAAGGCCCTAAGCAAATTAGTAAGATATATATATATATATATATATATATATATATATATACACATACATATATAAATTTAAATTAGTAAGATATATATGTATACATACACATACATATATAAATTTATGTAAAATATTTATATATTTATAGGTTGTATATAGGGAAAAGTTATAGATAATGTCATATATATAGATGACATTATCTATATATATATATGAATAGATAATATATATATATATATATATATATATATATATATATATATATGTATATATGACATTATCTATATTTTTTATTTCTTTTATTCCAAATGAGTATGTTCAGTGATTCTAATGTTTTATTATTTATACTGCAAAATATAATGAACTTGTGAATTTCTCCTCTATTCCTAGTCTTACAACCTTCTTCTCAATTGCAAAATTAGTTATTCCAATGTTAGTTATCCACACCTTTTTCTTTGATTTCACTTCTTTGATTCTAATTTTGTCATCTAAGTGTTGAGTCTTCCAGATGCACTGACACACACCTGTAATCACAGCTGGTTGGGTGACCCACAAAAAATGTTGAATCCATCTGGGATTAATTATGGTATGTTATCAAGATCTAATTTGATTTTCAAATGGAGCAAATTTGTTCACTGAAAAAATCCTCTTCTTTGTATTGAAATGCAATTCTCTTTATTTATTTATGTATTTATTCATGTATTTATTTTAAATATTTTTTAGTTGTAGTTGGACAAAATGCCTTTGTTTTATGTATTTTTATGTGGTGCTGAGGTCTGAACCCAGTGCCTCATATGTGCTAGGCAAGCATACTACCACTGGCCACAACCCCAGCCCCTGAAATTCTTTTTTTTACTGTGTACATGAACATGTGTACACACTTGGACATGCACATTTGTATCCACATCTAAAGTAATATCTTCTCTAAGATTATTTGTTTGTTACCCATTTTTTATGTTTTTAAAATGAGTTGTTTATTTAAATGATCTAATTCAGAAGCTCTCAAGATTTATTATCTATTATCTCTATTTCAAATAAAATGTAAAAGCATTATTTTCAGTGAAAAGACTCAGTGAAAAACAATAAACTCTAAACCTGTTGATCTCCTAAAAGTTGAGAGTAGAACAGTGGTTAGGCAAGATTTAGAAGGGGTAGGGAAGTTGTCAATGGGAATAGTTTTATAGTTAAAAGGAATAATTTCTGGAGTTTTATTGTAAAGTAGAGTGACTTAGCAATAATGTATAAAGAATTGAAGGGAGAATTCTAAAGGTTCTAATTTTAAGAAATGATAAATATTTAAGAAGGATTTGTTGTTTACCATGAATCTATGATTATACAATGTATACAAGTGTTTAAACATCCTATTATATCAATCAGAAATAAAATAAAACCTAAAAAATCTCAATTGTTATATTCTCCAATCTTGCACAACTCTTATAAATTAATTCTAAAAAAATTGACATTTATGCAATAATTAGTTTTCCCATGTAGGAGTAAGACTCCGAGGAACTATATAATCACCTAAGGAACTTAATAATTGCAAGAGTATTGCATCTATGGGACACAGAGAAAATAAATATTACTTTTGTCTTGAATTAAAATGAAAATGATGGTATGATTTATACTGCATCTCTGATATTCACCTTAAATTATTAGACAGTTTTTCTTCTCTGTGGACTAGGGCTATCTCAGTGGCAAAGTGAGCTTGCAAACCTTCAGGACAGATCTGAGTATTGATAAAACCATTTTTTTTAAAAAAATCAAATATAATATAGAGAGAACACATTCATTCTATTTGTCTTCATTCTGTTATGCACACTATTCTCTCCCTCCCATTTTCTAATATTGATCACTTTAGTTAAAGAAGAAAACATTTGATATCATGGAAGTTATTGAATCATTTTGCTGAGGTAAATTTTAGTTTATTCAAGTTTTGAATGTTTGCTTTAGAACTGAAGGAAAAGGCATTGAATAGAAGGTTTCAAGAACCTAGCTAGGAACAATGGATGGTCAGTGATGTCAAGCCTAGCTCATTTTTCCTAACTGGGTGCTTCTGGGGAGTCCACCAGGAGGTCAGTGCCTTCTTTGGTTTTCATGCTAACTGTCTGAGTTCAAGACTGCTACAATTTCAGTTCTCAGGGTTCATGTGGCTTTCTAAATCTTATATTGGCAGGAATTTTAGATTTAGTGAAGAAAAAAAAAGTCAATGAGTGTAGGAACCAGGGAATAGGATGCATTTTTCTTCTGAAAGGGAACTTCATGTGAGAAGTGAAAGTTTATCTGTGAAACACTATATTGATATAGGCAGGAAGGTTGATAAGGGCATGCTAACTCAGGTTGTTGAACAAAATAAAGTTGAAAAGTAGTGTTATAATGTAACCATCAGTTATTTTTAAAAAATATTTTTAGATATACATGTGCACAAAACCTTTCCTATATTTATTTCTTTTAATGTGGTGCTGAGGATTAAAACCCTATCACTGAATACCACAGCCCCACCAGTTATTTCTTGCAAAGGTTATTTTTGAGCTCATTAAATGAATGAGGTACATTCTAAGTGCCAGGTATTTATCAGTTAACAGGCAAGTGTTTTCATACGTGCGAGGGGGTAAGTGGTTCTTACAGTTGCCTGATTTATAGAAGATGTTAAAATAAATGTCATTATAAAGAAAACAAAAATAAATGTAAGATCATAGAAATTTTATCACAGAATATATGTGTGTGTATTGACATTTATATTTGACTTTTTGCAAATAATAATAACAGTTAATGTAAAGTGCTTGCCAATTTTTTCTGATCCTCATGCAATAAGTAACCACTATGTTTATACTAGCAACATGTCATAAAATCTCTATAGGTTAGAATAATTGTTTTTCCCATTTTCCTCACAACCTATTATATGTAATTTTGTATAACAATGAGGGTCTCCTTGCATTTGCATGCAATTTCCCTTTTCTCTCCCTTTCCCTCCCACCTCAAGTCTCTGTTTAATGTTAATCTTTTCCTCCTGCTCTTCCTCCCTGCTCTGTTCTTAGTTGTTCTCATTATATCAAAGAAGACATTTGGCATTTGTTCTTTAGGGATTGGCTAGCTTCACTTAGCATAATCTGCTCTAATGCCATCCATTTCCCTGCAAATTCCATGATTTTGTCATTTTTTAGTGCTGCATAATACTCCATTGTGTATAAATGCCACATTTTTTTTATCCATTCATCTATTGAAGGGCATCTGGGTTGGTTCCACAGTCTAGCTATTGTGAATTGTGCTGCTATGAACATCGATGTGACAGTATCCCTGTAGTATGCTCTTTTAAGGTCTTCAGGGAATAGTATGAGAAGGGCAATAGCTGGGTCAAATGGTGACTCCATTCCCAGCTTTCTCAGGAATCTCCATACTGCTTTCCAAATTGGCCGCACCAATTTGCAGTCCCACCAGCAATGTACAAGTGTACCCTATTCCCCACATCCTCGCCAGCACCTGTTGTTGTTTGACTTCCTAATGGCTGCCAATCTTAGGGTGATTTTGTTTTGCATTTCTATGACTGCTAGAGATGGTGAGCAACATGTCAGAAAATATCTATAGGTTAGAATAAGCTTATGCTTGTTAGTATTTTTCCTAGTGTAATGATTCTGGTAGCACCAGATTCAAACTATAAAGAGCACTGCTTTTATATAATAGACAATTATGAACAAATTTCCATTAGATTTTAAGTTGGTTAATAATCATCTGCTATTTAAAAACATCTAGCTCAGATTTGTGTTTCTGAGGTTAACTACAAAGGTCTGCACACAAATCATTAAAAATTCCTGGGCCATTTTATATTTTTTGTTAACATAGTATTTTTTTTTAATTACTGTATCATAATCTTACCTGGAATTTAAATTTTAAATTTCAGCTTTGCTCATACTCTTAAATTAAGCATCTAAAATATTTTACAGAACATTTTCAAGAATATATTCTGATATAAATCATATGTGTTGTTAATTATTCATTAGTAAGCAAAATTACCACAATAATATTATGTAATATTATTTAGAGTGTGAGAGTATATACAAATATTTTGAAATATATATATATATATATATATATATATATATATATATATATATACACACACACACACACACACACACACACACACACACACACATATACACATCACACATACATCACACATACACACAAAGCTTGAAAAAACAATTTGGTTATCTATTGGATAGACAAATGCAAATTCAAATAAATTTAGCCTCAAACTTGCCATGTAAATTAGAAATAGTTATACATAGTACTGATTTACTTGTCATTTTCTATGTAACTGTATTGTTACTACATGTCATATTCAATTATAACACTTTGAAATTTGTAATCAGTATGAGCATATCATTAACAAAAATCAATAATACATTATTGCATTTCTGTGAGTTTACAAATCTCCAGTCCTTCTTAGAAATACTTACTACAGGCTTTGAATGATTTATAAATTTAACATATTACTGCAATGTGTTGTTGGGGTCCAGTACTAAGAAATAGATATTTTCTAGATGGCATTGAGATACATCTCTAAAACTTTGATGAAAGTATGGAATGCAAGCTGGGCAAAAGAATAAAAACTACCTCAGGCATCAAGAACCACAGGAACTCAAGCACCACAGCAGCAAATTGTTGAATGAGCACTGCACAGTGCATCTTAGCCATACTCATGATAACCTGGGAGTTCACAGCTATCAGATTGAGGGAAGATTGAATAATAGAGAGTTTACAATTCATGTTAAGAGTGAATTGGACGCAATTAATGGTCTGCCCTCAGAAAATTAATGTTTTTAAGGTACACGTACAATAATATCCACATATACCCAAAATGTAAATTGTAATTTGTTAAAACACAAAGACTATATAAGTCCTGTTACATTTTCATTTTTACATTTAATCATTTCATTTAGTTTACATGGCAATCTCTAGTCACATACTAGCTTACATATTTTTATGTGTTGTCAAATTCTTTTCATCAATTTCAATACTTAAAGATGAAACTAAACAATTACATCATTATATTCTAAGAAATTACCACCATGAAGAATATAGACAGGAAATTCATCTTGTCCTTAGTTTACTTTGCTTTCTTTGTGTATTCTCATGCAGTGCTTTTTATTTATGATCTTGAGAAAGCCATGGGAAGGTGAATTCACCTTGTTGCAAAAAAACAGAGAAATGTATTATAGAATCTTTAGTTGTTTCCTGGTGGTATCTTTTTCAAAAGGTATATGGAAATGACATTATAGACAATATCAAGTTACAGTTAAATATTTTTCTGTCAAGGAGAGAGGAGATTTCAGAAATATGAATCTGCTCCTCTTTGGGCCTATCCTGAATTCTGGCTCTTACACCCAGCCAACTGTCAGGCACAGATATGTAAACATGAGTTCCTCATGGGTGGGCCTGAGATCTTTCAATTCCAGTCTTTAAAGCTAAAGTTTCTTGACAGATGATATTTTAGGAAGACATCTCCTGAGACTTTCTCACAGTTCAATCAGGCATGTCTCGATTTGTATAGGAAAATCTCTGCATTTGCTCTATTGTTTCTTATAAGAGAGAGAGTGTGCTCCCAATGAATAGACACATTAAGATTTGCCTTTATAGAAGGTTTATCCATGATTGTTTAAACATGATATTTATGCATTATTATTTTTGTGGGATAATAAATTCAACATAAAGTATTCATTCCCATTTTAAAATTACAACCTTGGTTTCAGACTTGATAAGGCTATGTAAAATTTTCTAAAGAAAATATTTTATATAGAAGAAATCATGTAATACCTTGAATTTCAAAGAAGTTTCACATTTGACTGAATCATCATATGGAATAGAAAATATCTGAAAAGTCCAAAGTACAAAAACTACATGATAAAGGGTCCAGAATATGTATAGATCTAACACTATTTTTTTGTATGAAATACACTTAATGGTCTCTCCAATTTTACAAATTCATTGCTAGCTTATAAAACAAGAACTATTGAGTTACATTTACCTTTGCAGATGCAGAAAACACACAACAAAAGTCAGACAGATATTAAAATATTCCAGCCTTCCCATGAGATGATATTATTTCCATAAACTTTATAAAGCAAAATTAAATTCTTCTCTAATTATAGCTAAATATATTCACAAATCTTTAAAGATAAATAATGATTTTAGAAATTTTTAAGAACTTAAGAATACACTTAAGAAAAGGTCCTGAGTTATTGTAAAAAAATATTTTAATGCTGTTTTGTTTTAGGCTTTACATAATAAATTTGCAAGAGAAAAATAAATGCTTTTTCATAATGATATAATATGTACTTAAGAGTATGCAGCTTAATATGTGTTTCTTTGTAGTGACATATTTCTAATAGTAAAAAAAAATTAAGTTTTTAAATATTATCTCTGAAGATCAAGTTCATATCCATGAAGAAATTACAACTAAAAATATGAACTACTTTGTAAAATGTCCAAGTTACATATTCAAGTTTCATTTAAAAATTTTTCCTTTCTCTTTTTCTGGGAGAGCAAGTGATCCAGTATTTGCCTCTTAGGAAAATTGAATTACTAACCAGTAATTACAGTTCTCTGAATGTAATATTCTCAGTGGATTTGTATCAATTGTCTTGGGGCATTTTGGCATATGAGTTCCAGTAATGTAACATTGTGAAATAAAGAAAATTAAGTTCTAATAGATTATATCTTAAATTTGTCTAGTATATTTCTATAAAGCCACTTTGAAATTTTTTTTTTCCAACAGTCTTGTGAAATAGATTCAGTTAACCCAAGATGTAGTTCTTTAGCACACAGAAAGGTGAAATCCAAATCCAAGATCATAATGTCATTTATGAAGCTAGAAAAATCTGTGCATGATGAGGTAGCACAGATTCACTATGCTATATTGAGTCTGCAATTCCATTTCTTAAATTATGTAGCAAAGCAATATAAATGGGAGATACTAATATTTAGAACATTTAAAATACCCTCGCTATCATTGTCTTGTTATTTTTAAGCATTTAATTCATTATAACATGCTACATATTAAAGTATGAATTACTAATTAATATGTGTATTTAAAAACTGAGATAAATGTAGAAATTCAATTACTAGGAGAGTGTTTGAAAATACGAGATATTATAATCTAGAATCTAAAGTGAAAATGTTTAAGCATAATTATTATATTTCCAGTTATATGAACAGTAAGAAATATCTTACCATTTTAGAACCCTTAAAGATAAAAATACATATTTCATTGAATCAGGATTTTGTTTTAGGGTATAATGTAACTAAGGATGAACTAGTATTTTTTTGGAGAACAGAAAGATAAAAATTTTACCTTATGTAATATTGATTTTGGGAAATTTTGAAGAAATACTTTAAAAAGCTTAATTTCCTTTAAATTTTAAATGCTTCCTTCCTATTGCCAAATTAAAAGATCCTACTTTTCCTTGACTTATATTCAATCAGTAAGGTTAAGTATTATTTTAAAACACATGAGCTTACTTATTAACTAAGAGGTATGAAAATGAAGAAAGCTATTATTTTAGATATTTGGATGGTAAAAATTGCTATTATGCAAAGGGATTTTATCTTAATTATTCTGGAAGATGATTCAATTTATTTACATTGCATATCGTAAAATTAGCATACATGATTTATTTATTCATATGATTATCTGGAAATAAATATTGAACTAAGAAAAGATTAAGTTTTAAAATTAAAAATTTGGCTCTTGCCCTCTGAGTCAGTCTGAGTCAGGAGATAGGGGACTTTTCCAAAGAGCTTTGCAACTCTAGGCCACATAACCTCCCTACCAGTGAGATTAATGAGACCAGTGGAGGACAGAAAGCCAATCAGTGCATTTGCTGTGAAGAGGAGGGTCATAAGAAAATGGAGACATCCCTGATGCTTCCGAGGGAAGCTACATGGTCAAGCAAGGCCTGGACCCATCCTAGCACAAATGGCACTAGCAGATCTGAGAAGCTGCTGCAAGTTCCTGAGGACTCCCAAGGAAACTCAGCTGACTGTTAACAATAGATAGAAACAAAAGTCAGTTTGACTTGCTTCATCTTAAACACTTAGCAAAGACAGTCAAAGCCAAAACACAGCTACTCCTGGGCATTTTAAATAAAATAATAGTTAAATGTAACTTCCATAAATAAGTAAACAGGAGGCTTCAAAAGAGATTCTCAGACAGGAATGCCTGATTACTATCAAAAGAAACTGCCAGAGTAGTTTTTAGTTCAAGGCCTTTATTTCTAACCTACGCAGGTAGGCTTAATGTTTGCTAGTATGGTTATCCAGCCCTAAGTAACAGAATTAAATATTTCTCTATTAGACACAGAGGTCATACTAGTAAAAGGATTTTGCAAGCTCAGATGACATTAAGTTATTAAACTGTATCTTATTGAAAAGGACATCTGTAACCCTAAAAGTTAAATGTTGTGTTTACACCCCTGACAATTCTGGCAATGTGAGGAATATCCTTAAAGATTTACATGCTCAGATGGAAGCCATGTCCTCAGCACCTTTGTCATGGAAACAATATCTTAGCTCCTGGTTCTTGGTACTTCCTGGTGGAAAACATTGTTAGTCTTTGTCTTTGCCATCATACTCATTGGCACATTCCTGTGCTATGGGATTTATTGCTGCATCAATCTGGTTCCAGTACTAATGAATTCTTGTTTCTCTTATAGACCACCCATCACTCAAATGGCCTTCCAGTCTATTACTTCTCAATCACAATTCTATCATGGACCCACTGGATAGACCCGATTTTTAAAGGGAGATTCCAAACTGCTTGCCCCACACCATCCCTTTTCATCCTGAAGAAGCCAGAAAGATTTTCTTCGGCCCCCTTGCTTACAGCAGTAAGGAGTTCCCAAATTAGAGGGGAGAATGAAGCCAGATTTAAAGTTAGGTAGTCAGTGTAGTTAGGTAAATCGGGTCTAAAATCCAGTGAAATCTAAAATGGAGGCAATGCTGGGAATGACTCAGGGAAAACACAAGACAATTCATGGAATGTTAATGAAGTCCTGAAAAGGCCCTAGGCCAAAGTCCACCTCAAAGAAATGTTAATGGAGCTCAGGAAACAGCCCCCAACAGATTTGGAGATAGCCCATCCTAGAGAAATGATAAGCCCATCCCAAAAGGTGATAATTGGGCCCACCTGTGTCCTAACCCCTTCAACCTATATTCCATCACCAAAACTATAAAAAGGGGAAAGAACAGCCCTTCCACGGATTCCCACCTTTTGGGTCCCCTTCTTCCTCCGGGAGAAGTCTTTTCTGCTGTCCTTTAATAAATTTCTAATTTCTACTCTGAAAAAAAATTCATCTTGTAATAAGCATATTTTGTTACTAATGACATACATAAGAGATTTTTTAAAGAGATTGTATGCAATACATATATTTGGGACTGGGAGTATACCTCAGTGGTAGAGCACTTGCCTAGCAATTGTAAGGCCTTGGGTTTAATCCTCACCTTCACAGAAAAGGAAAAACAACCACAACCAATTATTCCCTAACACTTTTGTCCATATGTTTGTGAGTATAATATAACTTGTATTTCAAATGAAGGGTTGTGTTTCTTATTTAAAGGAATGAGTAGTTTCAAGTTTCCATTATCAAAGATGACTTCCAGGTAGACATGTTTGTCGTTGCCATGAGAACTTGTTGCCTTTTTCACTACCCTAGAATAATATGTTAAGTGGAAAATACAATATAAATTGAGTGAGTATTTGCCCAGGTCCAAGTATGAGTTAAAGGTTTAGAAATATTTTATTGTCAAAAAGAGTACAAAGTGTGAAATGTCTAATAGTTTGTAGGTTGTTCATTTTATTAAAATTAGATTTTAAGGTAATTATAAAAGCAACTATCCTTTGAAACTAACTATGAGTGCCAAGTACCTTGCAAGCACTATTGTATTTGAGGTTTACAACACCATTCTCTAGAGAGCTGTGTTCCTTGTTAAGTAGGAGAGGCAGAGATAGAATTCAGACTCAGAAAAGCATAACTCTAAAATGCAAACTTTCAACCCATGTACTATATTCCCTTCTGAGCCCCGAAGTTTTTTTATTGATTACTAAAAACTAAATCCATTCCAAGTCTTAATTTACTTTTAATTGTATTAAATTTTTTTTGAAAGGGAATATTCTTATTACAAAGGTAGAACATCCTGTGAAGTCTATAAAAAAGGTAAATAAAAGAAAAAATTAATTACCCATAGTCATAATACTCCCAAATTAATTCATTCAATAACTGTAAATTCTGTAGATTTTTTAACATCAGGTATCTGTAGGCCCACATAGCCAAAGACAAGTGATGGTCTTCTTCTATCTAAAACTTAGACCCTACAATGTGAAGGCATTAAGATTAAATGATGCCTCCCTGTTATTATATAGCAAGTGATAATGTTAAGTGTAATGTTTAAGGTTGGAGGCAGGGCACGAAGCCTTGACCAATCAGTCTCTTAGGTGAGAACTGTCCAACCCTCATGCAGCTGGTGATTTCGAGAGGACGTCCACAATCTTCTGTTCCCTTGGTGTCTGGAGCCCACCGTTTTTTCAATCTTTTTGTAGGCTTCTGTCCTGGATCCAAGCCCAGGTGTCTGTGCTATGCAGAAACTGAAAACAAATCACAGGGAGAACACTGAGAACCCTGAGATCCAGGAAATGGTAAGTGTGCCTTGTTATCTTGAGACTGGGTAGGAAGGTGGCTTAAAGCTGACAGAAGTGGCAATGGTGGAAACTGGTAGTCATGGCTAGGGAGTCCTCATGGTCCTCTCCAGAGTCTTGTGGCCAGAGGGTCTCTCTGTGGTAACTTAGCGTTCACCTCCCTCTGACTAGTCTAGTGAGGCTTAGATCAACAGTTGAAAACCTGGGCATTTTGTTCCATAATTGTAAGGTGTTTCCAGCTTTTTTCTAAAGCCCTTTGTGGGCTTCCATGTCCCATGATTCCAGCATGTCTCCAGAATGCATAATGAAGACTGAGATAATTACCAGCAGAGAACCACAACTCCATTTGTTGTATTCAAACATGAGATAGGCTGCTGATTTTAGGGTTGTTACTCATGAGGGTTTGTTTGTTTGTTTGTTTATTATTTTTTTTGTGTGTGTGCATGTTTGTTTGTTGTTTTCTTTTTGGTACCAGAAATTCAACCCAGAGGTGTTCATCCACTGATTCACATTCCCATCCTTTTTTAATTTTTTTATTTAGAAACATTGTCACTTTGAAGTTCTTAGGGCCTCACACATTTGATGATGCTGGCTTTTAACTCATTCTCTTCATGAGTCCTGAGATTTTTAAATGTAGCAGAAGCAGTATCTCAAATCCAGAACAAAAACCTGAAATCCAGAACTTCAGCTTATCTCTCCATAGGTCTCAGAATAAACCCGTAGTTTTCTAACTCTCTGTTCACATATCCAAAACTAGGGTTCTCTGTTCACAGAGAATAAGTTTAATAATGACCATGTAATGCAGATAATGGGCCTCACTCAAAGACACCTGGTGGCTAACTGAAAGATGTTAATGAGCACAATTAAGGTCTATTTCAAAAGTAAAAGACCTTGAATCCCACTTGTGGGAACACCTTCTACAAAGTCCTTTGTCCCAGGAGTGATTCCTTATTGAATTTGAAGGAAAAAGGATGGGTCACAGAAAGAATAAAGTGAACCCATATGGTAGTCAGGATGCCTTTTCCAAAGCCTATTCTAAATGCATTATGCTCCATGTTCTGCCCAAAACCATCAGTAAACTTCTAAGATGGCACACAAAAACGATTTTTTTCTGATATCAATCCTCATACAACATGGTGGGCATTCTATTTCTTCTTGCTTAAATAATTTTTTTCTTCAAAATTTATGAAACAAGCACCCAGATTCATGGAAAACTGAGAAATTTTGGTTCATCTAAAAACACTACTTTCAGCATTATTAATCATTATTTCCCCATGTTTTATTTCAAATGTATGCATCATTTATAATGTTTTTCTTCAAGAACTGGAGGGCATTTTTTAAAGATTTTAATTTATCATTCTGAGATTTTCACATGAGAAAAAAGCAGAATAATATTAGGTGACATTAAAAAGAATGAATCTCTCCTAAATGAGGTCTATGTGTCCCATTTAAAAAATTTTTAAAAACTGTAATGGGTCATCAATTGAGGGTGTATTTATTTATTAATTAATTTGTTTATTTACTTATTTATGGTCAGACCATTTCATTAAAATAACCCACAGAAGGGGCTGGGGTTGTGGCTCAGTGATAGAGCACTCACCTATCACATGCAAGGTCTTGGGTTCGATCCTCAACACCAATACAAAAAAGTAAATAATAAATAAATTAATAAATAAATAAATAACCCACAGAAACATTCCAAACATTTCAGGAAACTCTTTTATTCTGGTGTGGCAGGAAAAAATAAAAGTGAAACTAACTTGAATTTAAATTACATGCAAGTTCAATCTCTCTCTCCCTCTCCCCCCCTCTCTCTCTTTCTCTATCTCTCTCTCTCTCAATCTCTGTACTGAGGTTTGACCCCAGGGCCTCATACTTAGAAGGCAAGCACTCTACATGCTGAGCTATTTACTCAGTCCCATTTTTTTTTGGCGGGGAGAGACCAGGGATTGAAGTCAGGGGCACTCTAACACTGAGCCACATTCCTACCCCTATTTTGTATGAGTCAAATGAATATTTTTGTGATCTTTGAATGGTATATGTTCCATTAAGAATTTGGATTTGCATATCTATTGCTACTTTTACATGTATTTAATATATATATATCTATCTCACTCTCTCATATATATTATTCTTTGAATGGAGTTTTCTCACCCCTTAATAGTTCCTGAAAGAATCAATACCCACAGTGCCACCTACTTCATCCTTGAATGATGTCTAGACCAATACAGTGAAATATTTGAAATTCTCATGACCAGGAATTTCTGAACTGGAGATCCATCCGATCTCCTGTTGCTCATCATTACTGATCCAGATAGTTCCTTTATTGACTGGAATTCATAAAAATGGTGTAGAACAGAGATGCCATTCAGTTGGAGCCTACTGGGAACTGGCCTTGGAGCAGTGGAGTGCAGGTGTCTGATAAAACATATGTGGTGGAGCCATGTGGATCTGTCATTGGCTTCCAAATAACATGTGACTGACGTGGGACAGTCAGCAGACCCTTATATGTAAAGGCCTCTTGTTGTGGGGAGAGGTTTGGGGGTGATAATCAGAGTCAGATTGCTACTCTAAGTATGAAAGATGTATGGGATAGCAGCCCAGTTGGTGTTTTCTCTTGCAAAACCTGACTCATCACATGTGACAGTACTACCTCCAGTGCTGTGTCCCAGTTTGTTGTAGGGACAAATGAAGCAAGACACTGAAGATAGAAATAAACAGTTTAATTTGGCTACATCCAGGTTCAGAGAGCACAGCTTTTGCTGCTTACAATCAATTACTCCACGTTCAGGGAGTTTCAGTGTTTTATACCCAGCATGTAAGTAGAGGGGCTCAGAAGTTTACAGTCTGCAGAAGTTCACGTAAAAGCAGCTTTTTCTTTCACTGTCTGGGCAAGTTAACCCTTCAAGGACAACACTTGAGAAGAGGAGAACTTCTTCTACCCTTTCTTCCTCCCTCTGCCAGCTGTTACCATGGAGCCAATTTGTAACTTATCTTAAAAATGTAGACATCTCTGTGAAGCCTAGCTCAAGGCCAGAGGCCTTGTTTGCAATTTCTTCAAAGTACTATACGGGATATATTTGTGAAAATAATAATGGGGTGTCCAGCACCTTGGCCAGTGGCCAAGTAAACAGGGCAACACAAAAATAGAAAGTTTATCTACATTGAACTATTTTGCAGAGACTCTTTGGCTGACAGTTCCCAAATCAGCCATGGTGAAGTGGACTTTTCTGTGGAGAAATGGGGTACCACTACATTGGGTCCCCCTCTTCCTCCAGGGAGAAATCTTTTCTGCTGTCCTTTAAAAAAGCTTCAACTTTCCACTCTAAACTTGTCTTGATGTGCTTCTATGGTGTTATACTTCAGCATTGGGAAAGCAAGGCCTCATTACCAGTAAATAGCCATAACAATAACAGTCAAAGGACAGAGATAATGCCAAAAGTAAATTCAACATTTAGAATTGAAGATAATAATAATCTTTAGTGATAAGAATTCCTTAATTTAATACTTTAAAAATAATAACAACATGTTTCCAGGGAGCAAATTTGTGACATTGCAGTCAAGAGGAGAAATAAAGAATATCCATGCATTTCTGCCCCTTTCAATTCTTTATTCACTCAACTTCTTAATACAACTTTACTCTATAGGTTCCTAATGAAGAAAACAAGAATCCTTAATGATAGGCTCTGCATTGGAGATAATCAAATAACACCAAGAAATTCTAGATTAATTAATTCCCAGAAAACAATTTTAGATTAATTCTGAACATTGCAAAACAGATTTAATCATGTCAGGCTAGTGACAGACATTTCCTCTGAATGCTAAGTTCAAAACTCTCAAGCCTTAGGCTTTATGTCCTGCAGATGCACACTCACTCAGACAGCAGTGATCAGGTCCCAAACCAAAACAGGCTTTTTCTGGTGGGGAGTGGATGACCAGTTGAGTAGAGGGTCACAGGGAGAAGTTGCAGCTCTCACAAAGGTCCAGACAAGGCGGTAGAGTTTGAGAGCAGTGAGGATCACACAGAGAATAGGAAAATGATGGCAAGTGATGGGATGTCAGTGTAGGTCCACATCAGGCTCTCCTTCTGGAGTACATACTTTTTTAGGCTGGCTAAATCCCTGTTCATTAGCTCTATTTTTTTACTAATTTTGTTTTTATTTTTTAGCACACCTTGTAATTATCAGGTGCCACCAGATTTCTCATTTACCCTGAGGTCAGAAATACCTGGTCTGGTGGTCTCCATCCTGATATTCTCACCTTTCACTCTTATCAGGAGAGGAAAGCCTGCCAGCGGCTTTATTCAGTTTATCAGGGTGAGGGCAAGTAATTTGTCTGAGGCCATATTAGAGGGCTCTGTGGGTGTGCCTGGTGAAAATTGACCTCTAATAATGACCTCAGGTTTCAAAATGGAGTTATTTAAATGGAGTGAGAAACTGATGTGACTCCCTTTTTGAGAAACCAGCCACCTCAGAGCAAAGCCTGTCCAAAGGGGGGAGTTACCCTTGTCCATGGAAAAACTCAGAGTGCTCCTAGGCATATACTAACCCTGCTGAGTTGTTTGTCTGTAAATAACTGGAGAGATCTTCCATGCCAAGTGATCCTGACTCAGTTACACTAGGTTAGGACCCATAGCAACCCCCTAGCAACCACAAAAAGCATGAGACACAGAAAATACCTGAAACACCAGGTGACCTTCCCAGTAGTTTTGTTGTATGGTAACATGATTAGTCAAGTTTATCATGTACACTCTTGCAACCTCTCATGGCCTAAACCAATCGGTTCAAATGTATCCACAACTTGAACTAACCAATCACCCTTACACAACTTGTTTCTGCCAATGAATGCACTAATCAATGTTAAAAGTTGTTGTTTGACTTTTCTGTGATGTGAAATGATTGGCTGTGTGATGTTGTGATGCATACAATATCCCCCCAAATATTAATCCTCAATGAATTAAGGGTCAAGACTCACTCTTTGGGACCACTAAATCTGAAATGGTTGTGAGTCCAGGCTTGAGCTTACAATAAACACTCTTGTGTGACTGCATCAGATTCAGCTCCTGGAAGTCTATTGGGGTCCCATGAATCTGGCATTAGAGGAGTTGCTTAGGCTCAGGCCTAAGGCCATTCTCACACAACCCCTTTCACCTTGACAGCTCTTCTGCAGATAAACAGAAGCCATAACACATAACTCCTGTCTTCATAAACTCTATCTCTTGAGTCCAGTGTCATTTCAAGTTCTGGGTTTAAAAAGACATATTCATTTTCCTTGATGTCTTCAATAAATCACACAGAATTCTTAGAAATGGCTTGGAAGGATAACAATGTTATATTGCAAAACTTCATGAACTTTCAAATTGCTTGCTGTGTGTGACTGACCAGTATGTGAAAGGCCTTGGGAATATGTGAATATATTATGAATATAATAGAACTCTTGTGACTTTTTTTCTTACTGTACACACATCCTGAGGCCAAATGAGGCTGTTTACTAGAGGTCATTTCTCAAAGAAGAGATAGTGATCATAAAGGAATAAATTAACCTATATATTATAGATAAATCTAATATATAGTTGATTAAAATTCATGACATATATGGCCATGCCAAATAGTTTGCTGAATCATTTCAATTACAGTTATTTAGTTATTTTAATGTTTTGCTTACTGTCTGCATTAGAGACATCGTTGACCTGCAATTCAGGAAAACTGTTAATTCTAGCATTGAATTTATCAGGTTTTGACACTTTGATATATTACTTATTGCCATAAGATCTCTTGTTTCTCAATGTGTATATTTATAAATTTACATATTCTAGAAGGTTTTAGAAAGATAAAAGAAAATATGTATTAAAAGAGTAGTTTAAAAAGCTCTTTTATATACCATTGCTATGGTTATTAAATAGCATTTTCTTTTTAAGAATGTATTAACCTGGGACTGGGGATGTGGCAGGAGCAGTAGCGCACTTGCCTGGCATGCATGCAGCCCAGGTTCGATCCTCAGCACCACATACAAACAAAGATGTTGTGTCCGCCGAAAACTAAAAAATAAATATTAAAATCTCTCTCTCTCTCTTTAAAAAAACAGAATGTATTAACCAGCAATATGTATATAACAATAACATAATAAATAAATCTGGTACAAACAAATAAACATAAATTAATAAATGTTATATGATTTATTTTATAATAATATTGGTAAAATATACCCAGAGGTGAAAATAAACATTTAAATAATGATACATATACATGTCCATTTTTATTAAGGTATAGTGAAATACATCTATTTTTGTAATATACTTTTGTTCATGAAAGCATCATAACTATTATTATCAAATATGATTGTAGCTGCACAAAATTAAAAATCCAAATTGTACATATATCAGTAAATAAATGGCGTTTAGTGACTGAAATTTCTGAGTCTGTTATTGTGAAACACAAATATTCAGTAAAATATGCTCTGAAGCAAACCACAATTTGAAAATGTAAAAACATAGAAAGGAGTATTTAGAGTTGTTTTTCCATGAGATTAATTTAAAATACCTTTGATACCCAAACAAATACTCTGAAGTTTTTGCTCTTAAGAAATACATATGAAAGAATACAGCAATTCTGTCTCTGAGTAATGCAAGCATAAGAGAAAGATGATAAGAATATTAAGTAAGCCTCAAAAATCTGAGGATCATGAAATAAATAAATTCTTGGCAAGAAAATATCAATCAATTTTGATGTAAAGTCAAAACTAATAAGCATTCTAATTTACCAAATCTTAATGATTTTATATATTAGAGAAAAGAAGTCAGAATTTTAAGCAAATACATGAGAAATGGGTGTGCACAACAAGGTTTAACCTCAGAAAATTTTATACATCCCCTGTGTCTGTCCATGTGTCTCTCTCATGTCTTTCCAGTGTGACATCAAAAAAAAATGAAGAACAAGTTTTTGAGTAATTATATATAGGTCTTAAAAAAGTTAAAGAAAATAATTAGCTCTCTTTATCTATTTTTAGAAGTAATTTGCCTTCATATTTCTTCAATAATTAATAATTACCCTGTACTTGTTGCTGATAATACAGAATGTGTAGAACCACCCAGAATGAGAGCACTATTTAAATAATGTCAGAACAAAAAGTGCTACAGAAGAGTAGGAACTGAAAAACAAGGCCAAAGCCAGTGCAGGACCACACAGCATTTAGGGGTATATCAAAGAGGAATGGAGTTGGTCTTAAGAGGTCTGACTTCCCTTAGCCAAGACAAATAACTAGTACAAACTGTCTTAAAATATTTTTCTTCAAATCTTATAATTTAATGGATACATGGTAAGAATCCAGAAGTTAAATGTAAACTAGCAAATTTACATTCATTTCTGGGACACTTTTACTTCTAGTTCTATAGATTAATTAATTTTAATGCCTTTCTAGATATGGTAGATAACTTTTTCTTATTCAACATTTATCAGGTAATTTACAAAGGACTCCATTACAGAATACAGTCATTTTTAAAAATTCATAAAGCAACAGATGAAATTGTTTAAAACACAGACACAGTAATATCACAGAATATAAAGTCTGTGTAGATACCATGGTCTTTATGTTTAGCTCCTAGTTTAAAGAAAGCTTAACTGGCTTGTGTGTTTAGTTTTAAACCAAATTTTATTTTTTCATGTTCTATCTCCCCTTTTCCATGTCTCATTTCTCTCATTTTAGAATCATGTTAGGAAAATTTAATGTCCTTGTCTAATCTTCTGTTTTCATTCTGAAGGATCTTTTCAACATTATCTTTCAGGTTTTATAATAGCCATCTATTTTTTTAAAAAAAAATTTAAACTTGTTCTTAATATACAAATTGTCTGCCTTCATTTTGGAGTTTTTCACCTGGTGAGGTGTGATTCATTCAGTTCAGGTTTGAAAAAATAATCTTTAAGTTATAAAGTTTCAATTATATATTTTAAGATAAAGAAACAGTTTTAAAGTTACCGTATTTGCTATAATATTTTAAGTACACTAATTTTAAATTACAAATATTTAAACTACATTAAATTTCTTTCTCATTTGGCAATCCTAATAAAGGCATAATGGCTCATTCTATTTTTACTTATAATTTTATTCTATTAAATATGCCTTTTCATTTATTATTCATGTAAAATTATTAATTGAAATTCATCACTTGTTAAGAGACATGAGTCATCCAAGAGGCAAGTTAAATAAAAATTCAAGTTTATCTCCATACACAAAATAACTCTCTAAGCATACTTTTTGCTAGAAAAAATACTCAAGATGGCAAGTAGCACAAAGAACTGTGCTGAAGGCTGAAACTGATTCTGAAAGCTAATGCCTCTCCCACAGCACACCATCACAAAGTGAAGATTTCTAAAGTCTGGGAGACTAAGGTGGATATTTTTGATGGAAACACGTACTCTTGTGATACTAACAAATTTTAGAGAAAAAATGATTGATAAAACCCATGAAATGCAGGAACCCCAGAGTTCTGAAAACTATCTCAGATATAAGCCACACAGTATACCTGCCTGACCATTAGATTTTGTTCACTTTAGACCTTTTAGAGTGGGAAATAAACATTGATTAAATAAATCACTGAGATGTGGGGTTCTAAACAACATTTAGTTTTTCAACTATACAGTCTAAAACATTAGTCCTAATAGATTAAAGCACAAGTATCTGGGACATATTTTTCAAGGCTTTTTAATTATATTAGAATATACATTTAATGTGCCACATTCTTTTCCAAATTTCTTATAGAACAATATCAAAGATTTGACATTTTGCTTGATGATACTTACGGAGTCACTTAAAGAACTGTAGACTCATTCCACTCACGCCAAGATGATATCATATTTACATAAAGAGTGAGTTTTTCGGTTATTTGTGGTATAAGGCACAGATTCTATTCAAAACATTAGCAAAAGAAAATACAATCATTGTCAGATGAAGTCCTGATATATAAAAATAAAATAACATAAAAAATTCCAAGCTGGGCATGGTGGTGAATGCCTGTAATCTTGGTTGGCTCTAGAGACTAAGGCATGAGAATTGCAAGCTCAAAGCCAGTCTCAAAAAATCTGCAAGATTAAGTCTCAAAAAAAAAAAGAAAGAAAGAAAAAAGAAAAGAAAGAGCTGAGGTTTGGCTCAGTAGTTAATTACCTGTGGGTTCAATTCCTGATTTAAATAATAATACTAATAATAGTTCTAAATGACATCATGATAAACACAATAAAAATTTGTAACTGAACTTTTTTTTTGTGGTACTGGGGATTAAACCCAGGGCCTTGTGAATGTGAGGCCAGCACTCTACCAACTGAGTTATATCCCCAACCCTATAACTGAACATCTCACTAGACTCTAGCTTCCTTCTGTGACTTTTGTGTTTTTGCTATTCCTTCTAATATTTTATAATTTCTGCCAAAATTTTCTTCAGAAATGAAAAACTCACTCCTTCCACAAATTACCTTCATGAAGGAAAATTTCTGGACATCTTCACCCCTTTGGTAAGGATTGTCAAGTCTTCTGTTATGAGTTAAAAGCTCTATCCTGTTCTTTAATTTGATACTTCTGCCTGTTTTCTGTCCTTTTGTTTAAAATTGTGATTTATAAGTGTATAGTTACAATTATGGTCTACATTGCTTCCTTGTCTTAGAACAAATATGCCTTTTGCACACTTATCTCTAAACCCCAAAACTCATGCTTTGATTTTTCTTTGTGTTCAGTTACATCACCAAGGTGGCTACAGGTCTTAATGCAAGCAGTTTCTGTTTGATCTGGTCCTGGCTTCCTCCCTCCGATGTATGGTGTCCAAATTTTTTTGAGCTTGGTGAGACTTTTAGTGAGGTTACATCTCATATACCAGTTTTGATGTAATGAGATGTTTTTTGCAAATGTGGTGCACGTGATAAGTGGATGTGATATTGGGACTTCATGGGGATAAGTGACTGCAGTGTGTGCCTGTCCTGCTATGAGGTCTTCTTCATGGTACAAAAACATTGTCTTTTCCCTTGTTTACAAAACTTGAATTGATGGGGTATACGAAACCAAGGATCATGTAGTTCTGATCTCAAAAGTTATGACCACTGCATGTCTACATTTTATAGAGCGCTTGCTTTTTTTCAGGGCTACTTTTGAGAACTCTGAAAATTTCTTTTATAACATATAAGTAAAGAAAACAGGGCTGGTGATGTGGCTCAAGAGGTAGTGAGCTTGCCTGGAGTGTGTGTGGCCTGGGTTTGATCCTCAGCACCACATACAAACAAAGATGTTGTGTCCGCCAAAAACTTAAAAAAAAAAAAAAATTAAAATTAAAATTCTCTCTCTTTCTCTCTCTCTTTAAAAAATAAATAAATAAATAAATATTTTTAAAAAAGAAAAAGAAAACAATGTTGGGCATGTTCAAATTTTCCAGAAAAATCTGAGACCAATTATTAATGATTGACAGATAAGCAAACTGAGAATCCCCGAGTTAAGTGATATATCATAGTTTATAAAGTTACTAAATGAGAAAAGCTAAGATTCTAATGAAATCTGGTTAAGGTTTTACACCTAAAAAATACTATAATATTCACAAAGTCTTACACCTAATACATTATGAGGCAAGGCTATTACTTTATTGGCTTCTCCATTTAATATTTTCATTTTAGAAACATTTTATTAGTAGAAATAATAGTATTTCTGATGATACATATATAAGAAAATATTCAACACCTTCAACATCCACAATGTTCAATAGAAACCATGTAGAGTTATTATACCTTTATATCAGATTTTTAGAAAAAGCATTTATAATCTGATAGTTAAAATCATTTTTTAAATTGTGGTAGTATAAACATTGTTGTAGCTGCATTCATGTAGTGTGCTGTGATGCCCTTCAGTATATGAATTGATAAAGAAAATGTTCTTTTTATACAAAATGGGATAATGCTCATCATTTAAGAGAATGAAATCATGGCATATGCAAGAAAATGGATGGAGCTGAAGAATATTATGCTAAGTGAAGTAAGCCAATCCCCCAAACCAAATGCTGAATGTTTTCTCTGACATAAAATTTCTGATACATAATGGAAATGAGGGAGAAGCATGAGAGGAACAGAAAAAACTATAGATAAGGCAGCGTGGAGGAAGGGAAAGAAAGGGAGCATGGGGATAGGAAAGTGATGAAATGAGATGGATGTCATTATCCTAAGTACATGTATGAAGACATGAATGGTGTGACCCTGTTGTGTACAAGAGATATGAAAAATTGTACTCTATTTGGGTAATACGAATTACAATGCATTCTACTGTCTTTTATAATAAATTAGAATAAAATCTAAAAATTATGTCATAAAAGATTGTGAGCAAATTCAGAGGAAATAAAATATTTAAATACAAAAATTAAAAAGCATGTTTATATATGTTGAAATGTTGTATATATTCCATTGTGGAGTTTGTAATACTCAAGAATAACTATAACATAGTATGAAAAAAAAGCAAATACTTTTGAAGCAACTAAAATATATTCATTTATTAAAAAATAATATATTGTCTCATTTAAATCTATTCTTTGAGTGAGATGCAGACAGACAGAATACAAAGAGTGATTAAGAAAGTAAAACAAAATAGGTAGAAGTGAAAAACTAAGTATACAAATGAAGAAAGAAGTCTTAATGTACTAGAGAATCCATGCTAAAAATAAGAAAAGAAGTGAATGCATGATAAGACAGTGAGGAATGACAGATTATGTATCCTCTGATAAATCTATGAAAACTTATTTTTTTGGGATAAAGATAACATATGAAACTATTTCTCACAAGTTTAGACATGATTTTGTAATTACTTATTCATGAAAGTGTATTAAATAATATCAATACTAGATACTTCCTGAAATTTTTCTCCAAGTCGATGAAATCTTATATATATTTTAGAATATGTATGTGCATGTGCACTCTAGAACACTATGTATAAATGTATATATGTTTTATCTAAGGTTAACTTTTATATGTATGTGAAATAATTTGATTCTTTTATATTTTTCTAAATATAATGGTAAATAAAATATTTTTGTAGAAAATATAATGTGAGTGATCTGTTTATTTTAAAGTGTCTGAATTTTTTTTTTACATAACTGGCTTTGTAAAGCCAGTCATTTCTATATTTTAAATAAAAGGTGTGTTTGAGGGGGCTGGGGATATGTCTCAAGCAGTAGTGTGCTCACCTGGCATGCTCACACCTCTGAGTTCGATCCTCAGCACCATGTACAAATAAAGATGTTGTGTACGCCAAAAGCTAAAAAAATAAATATTAAAAATCTCTCTCTCTCTTTGTCTCTCTCTCTCTCTCTCTCAAAAAAAAAATATGTGTTTGAATAAAAATATTTTAAGAAAGCCTCCACTCAATGATGAATAAAATTCCCTATTAAAGAGTATTGGCCATTTTCATTTTTTTTAAGTAGAAAATGTTTCCCATAAAAAGAAGAAATGGATGTTAGCCCACAACAGTACGGTAAATCACCTTTCATAAAAACCTAGGGCAGGGATGCTAAGAAGATTACATTTCAAAGCACAATGGATCTCAAACGTCAAATAAAACTTTTGGCTTAATGAAACCAAAAGAAAAGATTTGATCAGCATTTTCTATTTACCACAGAGCCTTCTCTCAAAGAAGTAGGCAGTCCTAAGCTAAGTATTTGATAGCATACCCTTGGTGTCAACATTTCCTATTCTTCTATAACAAACACTGGAGGTCCAGATTTCCCCTCACAGTCAGAATTCTATTTTCTTCTATAGGGTATGCTCACAAAGCAAAACAAATAGTATTTCATGGAAAAGGAGTTTTTAACTCATATTTTTCTTACTCTTTTTTCTGGAAACAAACAGAATGCATCTGTCTTCAAAATTACTTTCACCATAGTTTACTACAATTTTCTAATCCCAATATTGGACTGCAGAAATCTTTTTTGTGGGAGCCAGTGTTGAGGGTCTTCTGCTGCCAAACAGAGGCCTCACAAGCCATGTGGAATTTGGATAATCCATGTCATGTCTTGTGAATTGCATGGCTTACACATTTGCTTTCCAAAAGAGTCAACCTGATGTGATCTAAAAGGTCCTGTATTATATAAAATATGATTTTCTTTGAAATTGGCCATCTTTATTCAGCTCAGCTAGTGTGCTGCTCCTAATGGTCTCTGAATTAATATTAGTGAAACACAAAAGAGCAGTGGGCCTCAACCATTATTTTTCACCTGTTTCAATCCAAATATTCTTCAGGACTACTTCAGGATTTTTTGTATAAAAAGCCCAACCATCTTAAATAGTTGAATATACCAGGATTAAAAGGCCCTATTCTTATAGCTTTATGACTCTAATTAGCTTGAATGCTTAAAATTGATTTAAGTTGTAAACCATGCTGTTTTGTTGCAGTAAATGGTATTCTGTATGTGCATCAAATCACTGTATCAGTGAGAAGTAAATGTATGGATACTTAGATCAAGACAGCATGGGCATGGGTGAGAAATTCTACACATCAAGAAAGAGCTGAAAGACCTGTGTCTGTGCCTGGATCTGGGATTGTGACTCAATGGTAGAACACTTGCTTAGCATGTTTGAGGCACAGGGTTTCATCTAAGCTCTGCATATAAACAAAATAAACAAAATAAAGACCCATCAACATCCAAAAATATATATAAATAAATAAAGTGCTTAAGTACTTTCTCAGAATTAGTCTATGCCATTTTAAGAAAATAAAAACAAAATGAAATGTTTCACCCCTTGTAGAAAAGCTATTACCTTCAATAAAGTGCAGGTTATAAATTTATTTCTTCTTTGTTATCCTGTGAGGAAATTGCAACATGTTAAAAATTCAGTTGTATGTTATCACCCAAAAGAATGATTGAATATCAGAGTTTTTCTTCCTATGCAATAATCACCACCCTTACTGTTATTGTAGGAGAAATTAATAAACACAGAAAGCTTGGCTATTCTCACAAAGTTTATGTAAACATGTTACTCTAAATTAAATTTATATAATCAATTATGATTTGCTACCAATGCAGATATCTTGTTACCATTTGGAACACATGAAGAGGTGATGAATTGATTGCTATTTCAGTTTCAAGAGAAACATTTCCTATTAGCGCATTTGTATTTTGTCAAGAAGATAAAACAAGAACAGTAAGGACTTATTGATTCCTGATCCATGCAAAAATAACTGAGAAAGAATGGTGATATCACTTAGAACATGTACACAAGTCTATAAACCAGTTTTTAAAAATCATATTAAAAAAACATACAAAGAACTACAGATCCAGTTAAGAAAAAATCAGCTACTCCAGGAAAAAAAACTACAGGAGATATCACAATATCAATACTTGACAGAATAGAAGATGGCGGCGAAGGGAGTGAATTACCCCCGTGTACAGCGTATTTGTGCCGGGAGAATGAAGTGAGAAAGGCTAAAAGCTATCTTGTTAGGAATTTCCAGCAAAATTGGGGTGCTCCAAAATCTAGAGGAAGGATTTCCATCGCAGAAGACGGGGCTTGTGAGGACCGGTCAGGACTCACCCGTTGCTTGGTCAGCCGGCAAAGGAGACGAAATCCTGCCATTCGCGTGGGATACCAACACGGCAGAGATCTGATGTCATCAGAAAGCGGTGGAGGAGAGAACTTCATCGATACCAGCGGCGACACAAACAGTTGGTCTCCTGGTAAAGAAAGTGAGTCACAAACACCCGAGTCTCTCTCACTTTGTCATCAATCCAGAGGGGCAGAGCAGAGCTGCTGCCCGCTCCTGGAACAGGCCCAGAGGCCCGCCGGCATGACCCCAATTGGAGTAGGGACAGAGCAGAGCCACTACCCACGCCCGCAAAGTAGGCAGGCCTGCGACAGCCCAGCGGATCAGGCCCAGAGGCCTGCCAGCATGGTACACACGTCACCCCAACTGGAGTAGGGGTAGAGCAGAGCCTTCGTGCCCAGATCAGGCCCAGCGGCCCACCGGTGTGGTAGTCACGTAACCCCAATTGGAGTAGGGTCAGAGCAGAGCCGCGGTCCGCACTCGGAACAGGCCCAGTGACCTGCCGGCGTGGTATTCAGGACATCCCAATTGGAGTAGGGGTAGAGCAGAGCCGCCTCCAGGGCCCAAAAGTAGGCAGACCAGCGACCGACCAGAGGAACAGGCCCAGTAGCCTGCCGGCATGACAGGCAGACACGTCACCCCACTTGGAGTAGGGGCAGAGCAGAGCCACCGCCCGTTCCCGCAAGGTAGGCAGACCTGCGACTGACCGGTGGAACAGGCCCAGCAGCCGGCCGGGGTGGTAGGCACATCACCCCAATTGGAGTAGGAGCAGAGCAGAGCCTTTGCCTGCACCTGGAACAGGCCCAGGGGTCTGCGGGTGTGGTAGACAAGTCACACCAATTGGAGGAGGGGCAGAGCAGAGTTGCCACCAGCGCCCGCAAGGTAGGCAGACATGCGATCGTCTGGCAAAACAGGACCAGTGGTCCGCAGGCGTGGTACGAGTGGCAGGGCAGAGCCGCCGCCCGCACCTGCAAGGTAGGCAGGTCTGTGACAGACCAGCAGATCAGGCCCCGCGGCCTGCCAGCGTGGTACACACGTCACCCCAACTGAAGTAGGGGTAGAGCAGAGCCTTCGCCCACGCCCGGATCAGGCCCAGTGGCACGGTGCTGTGGTAGTCACGTAATCCCAATTGGAGTAGGGGCAGAGCAGAGCCGCCACCTGCACACGCAAGGTAGGCAGACCTGCGACCGACCGGCAGAAAAGGCCCAGCGGTCCTCGGGTGTGGTACGAGGGGCAGGGCAGAGCTGCCGCCTATGCTTGCAAGGTAGGCAGACCTGTGACAGACCGGTGGATCAGGCCCAACGGCCTGCCGGAGTGGTACACACGTCACCCCATTTGTAGTAGGGCCAGAGCAGAGCCGCCACCCATGCCTGAAAGGTAAGCAGACCTGCAACCGACCAGTGGAACAGTCCCAGTGGCCTCCTGGCACGATAGACACGTCACCCGATTTGGAATAGGGGCAGAGCAGAGCCGCCGCCCGTTCCCGCAAGATAGGCAGACCTGCGACCGACCGGTGGAACAGGCCCAGAGGCCGGCCGGGGTGGTAGGCACGTTACCCCAATTGAAGTAGGAGCAGAGAAGAGCCTTCGCCCGTGCCCGGAACAGGCCCAGCGGTCCACGGGTGTGGTAGACAAGTCACACCAATTGGAGGAGGGGCAGAGCAGAACAGCCGCCCGCATCTGCAAGGTAGGCAGACCTGCAACCGAGCAGCATATCAGGCCCGGTGGCCTGCCAGCGTTATACACACGTCACCCCAATTGGAATAGGGGCAGAGCAGAGCTTTCGCCCGCGCCCGAGACAGGCCCAGCGACCCGCCGGAGCGATAGTCACATCACACTAATTGGAGTAGGGGAAGAGCAGAGCCACCGCCCGCGCCTGCAAGGTAGGCAGACCGCCGCCCAACCCTGCAAGGGAGACTTTTCAACTATACAAGAGCAATATAAATACATAGGGGGAAAAATTTTTCAAAAACTCAACAGTTTCACCAAGCAGAAAGAAACGCAAGCAATATGAAAAGACAAGGAAAGAAAGGACCACAAGCAATGCAGGTCAACGCAACTTTAGAAGAGGTAACAGCTGCAGCAGATGGAATGTCAGATAAAGAATTCAGGATATACATGCTTCAGATGATCTGGAGTCTCAAGGAAGACATTAGACAGCAAAATCAGACAATGAAAGATCACTTGACAATGAATCACACAAAAAAATCCAGGCAGCAAAAGATCAACTATACAGGGAGATAGAGGTTATAAAAAACAAACAAACAGAAATCCTAGAAATGCAGGAAGCAATAAACCAACTTAAAAACTCAATTGAGAATACTACCAGCAGAGTAGAACACTTAGAAGATAGAACATCAGACAATGAAGACAAAGTATTTCACCTCGAAAAGAACATAGACAGCTCAGCAAGACTGTTAAGAAACCATGAGCAGAACATCCAAGAAATATGGGATAACATTAAGAGACCAAACTTAAGAGTCATTGGGATACAGGAAGGTATAGAGCTCCAAACCAAAGGAATGAGCAATCTATTCAATGAAATAATACGAGAAAAATTCCCAGACTTGAAGAATGAGACAGAATCCCAAATCTTAGAAGCCTACAGGACGCCGAATGTGCATTTTGATCCTAAAGGAGAAGTTTACTTAAAATTTAAAAATTATGTGTCACTGAAAAGGTAGAAGATATATTAGACCTTATTGTTTAAAAGATAGAAATATGCCAATGGAATTCTTTCCAGTATTTGGTCATTTTTGATGTACTGATCTGTTTATGATAAATAAAATTTAATTGTATTTGTAGATTTAAGGAAATATGCTTCAAAATAAATGTGCCTTGAGAAAGAATATTAATGTATTTAGCTTCTATATCTATGTCTAGAAAATTTAGATAATATCACAAAAATTACATGATTTGTGAAGAAATGATATTCACTGTATCTTTATAGTATTTTGAGGAGATTCATGGATTTTGAATTTTTGCTTCAAATATATTTTGTCAAAAATAAACAGAATTGGTCATAAAGGTTTTTCTTTTATATTATATCATCAATTTATGGTGACATTATTATTCTCTTTCAAGCACAACTATATATAAAAAATAGTGATTCTTTTTCTTGGTGCTATGTTATCTTCCAAAATTCTTATCCTTTGGAAAAACAATGATAACTTTGTAGTGCAGAATTACATCCTTATAAAGTATTTTATTTCCTCCAATTTTAATCATGGATCTAAATTCATAATAAAATGTATTAAATATTTTTGACTATAAGCCTATAAACTCAGCTAACTATTTTACCTAGAGATCTGGATCTTCAAATATACAAGTCTATTTTACCCACAATGAATTAAAGTAACAGTCAAAGAGAAACATAAAATGAGATAAACACCACATCAACAGAGGAGGTGATCTCCAGTGACAAAAGACTTCAAAGAACTTTCGGAAAACAGAAAGTCTGGAAGCAGATGAAGGATGCATTTGAGTTCTAATTAGGTCTCCCCAGGAGGGAGATTAAGACCATGACTAGGCATCTTGGAAGTCCATAAGTGAGTGTGCTTCAGATCAGCACAATGGAAATAAAGAGAAGGAAGCATCACAGAATCTGGGTTTGCAGTCTTATCTCAAAGGAGGCTTCTGCTTACTCAAAGTGAAATTTTGGGGCTGTCTTGCACTCTCATTTTTATTTCTACATGAGACACGAACTGTGATTTACATGAGTCTCAAACAGTCTTTAGTCTACTAAGCCTTGAATGGTCATCGCCAGAAAAACTCTCTTCTACTGATGAAAGTATTTTGAAAAGACCACTTTCAACAATTGTCTGGGAAATGAATCCTTCAGTCCTAATGCTGCCATAAAATAAAAACAGTTCCCTATAGTGACACCACAAAAATTCACTTTTCAGTCTAAGTTCTGTACTTAGTTTATGGTACTAGTGAGACTGTATTCCTTATAAAAAGGGAAGGCAGTGCAATTAATTACAGTTTTGACACCTGTGTAAACTGAATATCAAATTAATGGTCATCTTTTGTCTTTTCTGCTGTTCATTTTTAAATCCCTTAAAAATACTTCTTTTGATCTTTATAACTTAGCTGAGTGAGTGAAACTCATACTCTTCCCCAAATCATTTGAGCCTGCTCACCATAATTTTCTCAAGAAACAACTACAACACTGTTTTTTTTAACCATTCCTGTAGGGCAAGTGAGTACTAAAAAGTAGAAAATAGGATCATCTGTTTTCAGATTGAATCATCTGATTTTTGTCTTTATTGCAACATGGAATAAATGTCCTTCTGGTAAGGAGAGTGAAGTGACCTAGCTAGGATTGTAATTTCTTCTGTTCCTTTGTGTTTTCTTAGTACATAGAATTTAAAGTTCTCAGGTGCAGTTTAAATTTTATTTGGAATCTTGTTCAACATCCTGTTGGAAAAGTGTCCTCTTAAATAATTATAATTTCTAAAACTGCAGGATGCAGAGGAATGGTGTAAGAAAATATAATTGCCAATTTATCGAAGTGATCATGAGTGAAGACTCTTCAACTTTGACACACTGATTCCTGGATCAATGTAGTCTATCTCTTGGTAGCACAATCTGATATAATGATGTGAAGTTTAACAAGTGTTAGCAACACCATCACATTTTCCAATATCCTACCATGCCAGTAGCTTTTTGTTTCTTTTGTAGATGACAATACAGTGGATACCATGGTCATAGACAATAGTAATATCTTTATTTTTGTTAAATGTGGTCTGATTCAATTTTAGGCATGATCTATTGATACTTTATTAGTGATGCTTGCTTAGCATTTATTATCTGTAAAAGCAAAATGTAAAAAAAAAAATGTTTGGGGTTTTCTGGTTAAAATTATTTCTGAGGTCCACTTGTTAATTTATTATGAGAGAATGATGAAAAGAATTATGCTCTAACAAGAACCTAGAGATAGACCTTTCCTCCTAGCTGGTGGATATTTGGAAGAGAAATTTGATAGATAAAATGTGGTGATGAAAACCATTATGGTACTCAGTCCTCATCCATCCTGTGCAGCATCTGAGCCTGGATAAATACAACTAGCCAAGTCCAGTTGTCAACTTGGTTGTCTTGTACATTGTCCACGATGTATGTGCTTTGATGTGAGAGCATGAAATTCCATGATATTTACACTGCATTGACTCTCTCAGAGATGCATCCTTATTACTGTACCCCCCAAATTTTTAGTCATCAAAAGTTCCTTCTAGACCCTTGACCAAGTCTTGATTTCTTTCTATTAGTTTATGTACCTTCTTACCTGAGGTAACTTCTTTTTCTACATGAAAGTGTGGATGAAGTGTGCTGCCAAGTATTCTGCTCTTTAGAAAGAGGGTTTTTTTTTCCATTTTTTAAAGGCTAACCCTGAAAGATGCTGTACAATGGTGTTATTTTATTTCAGTTTACTTCTAAATGAAGATAACTCATATTTATTTCTAGTAATATTTTGATAGAGGTTGGCCAATTTACTTTTCTATCTGATTTGCAAAAGGGACCTTTTCCCAAAGAAGGAAATGAAAAGGTGTTGTATCACACCTTTGCTCTGAAATTGATTGGGGTTTTCTGAGAAAGAGTGTAGGTTCAGTGACTAACTTCTTGGTTAGTTTTTTGCTTAGTGATTGACCAATCACTCTACAAGTGTGACCTCAGGGGAAATACCAAGGAAGAGAGAGAGTAAAATAAGTAGAAGCTATCAATTGATTATGCTTTTGTACCTTAAGTAGGGTTTTGCACTACTATATGACTTACATATCTCTCTGCCATCCATTTAAAGTGAAAATATAAAATTCAACTTTATTTTTTATGTATCATGAATAAATTTCAAAAAATAAAATTTACACCTATTTTCTTCTAATCCTGTTCATGATTTCTCTATTTTCTTGATTATGTAAATTTTTTATAACTGATACTAACTTGATAATCTGTATCAATTCCTGGTTTACACACACTTATTGATATTTGCCTCTTTTTAGTTATAGTTGGCCTCCAGTAACAAAGGGAAAGATCCCTTTCTGTCTGCTCCTCTCAGCCCTGATCCAGTCTGTCAGCTTCCCAGACCCTTATGCAGTTGCTTGTAAATTCTGCCAAAATTTTTCACTATTTTTCAAGATTAAAAAAAATCAAAAACTTTAAAAAATACTTTAAAAAGAAAAATGTGTAGGGAGAAAGCAGCAATATATTTTTTCATAATTAGGCGTTTTAAATTTTTTAATATTTGTCTGTATTTAATGTAGGTCAGCCACTGATACTTCATCAAAAAAACAGTTTCTTTGCTGAGTTCAGGTGACCAAGGAATAGCCACACCCTCAGAAAAAAACAGAACACACACACACACACACACACACACACACACACACACACACAAAATAAAACACAGAATCATCTTTAACCTAACATTTTATATGATGTTTCACATCCCCGTAACTTTGCACACAAGATTCTGGGTTCAGTTGAATTTTAACTTCTTTTTGTATTTGAATAGAGTTTGACTATTGAATTGAAACATTTTATTCTATGCGTCTTTGTGGTTTTTTGTGAGGTTAAGTGGGTGAGAGGGAGAAGGGAAAGTGGGGGATTCTTTTGTATCATAACATGAAGTTTCCCACACAGTCTGCTCCCAGGTGGCAGACTTCAAGTTTTTCTTTCACTGGCATACTTTGATTATTCTTACTTCCCCTTTACCCATAAGTTAAAACTTATGGTAACAGCACTTTATCAAACTGCACTTATTAAGAACAATTTTAAAAATATAGTTATAGTTCACTTCACCAGTCTGCACTTATTGCTTATGGTTTCACTCATCTGCTATGGCTGTTTTTGGTGTCTAAAAAACAAATATTGTATTTTCAATATTTTACCCAGTTTCTTACATGTATATACTGGAAAGAAAATCTGGTCTGGAAATATTCCATTTTGATTGAATGCTATAATCAAGAAAATAAAATTTAAATATGCTAAATATATCTCCAGAATTTCTCAAGTAGCTATGCTTAAAACAAAGAGAATATCCTGAAAAGAAAAACCATGGTCAGCTTCAAGAAAGCATGAATAGACCCCAAATAATTATCACTAATGATGGATTATAGATGATAAATACAGAATAACCTCAAGATTTAAAGGAAAACTAGTATTCAACCTGGTATTCTTAACTGAAGCAGACTGTCCATTCATGATAAATAATAATAGATTTTCATTAATGATAAAATTCTAAAAAGTGGTATTCTGTGCCTCATTTCAAAGAGAGTTACTCAATATAGAAGAAAAATCAAACAAAGGAAGCAGACTTTGTGGATGAAACAGTGGCTCTAACTACAGAGCTGAAGAAAGTTATGCTGATTCTGCAGTAGACCTTGAAAATAGTTTTGTTAGCATACCTCAGTCTTACCTTTAAAATGATGCTTTAATAGAAATATTAGCTAGTGAGTAGTCAAGTGATTGAATGTAGCAAAAGTTAGAAGATTCTAGTGGTCTATTTTCTTCACCACACACACACACAAAAATTGAATATTACAAAATATAGAAAAAAACAAAGTGATGAAAAACAAAGTAAAAACCCACTAAACACAAATAATGGAAAGTCAAGTTTTTCATATGAAACACAGTAAAATGTGCACTTTTTGTAGCATTTGATGTGATAGAAGAAAGTAGTATTGATTGTTCTTGATGGTAAGAACATCTCTCCATGAGCAGCATTCATGTCCTGATATTGGATGTCAGAAAGGCTAATAAATTAGAGAATGAAATCATTCTTACTTCTGGTGTGTGTTTTGCGATGAAAACTAGTTTAGAATCAAATTTGTGAAAATGATTACTGGTTTTTAACCTTCATAAATTTTCTGTAGACAAAGAATGCAACGCATAATTATTTTTAAAATAGAATAACTAACTGATGATGAATGAACACAAGGACTTGTAACTATTAAATAATAGACTGGGGTGTAGTGGTCTGTACAGATGCTCATACTCAGAAATAATAAAGTGCCCAATGCAGATTAAGCAGAAAATCACATAATAATGATTACATAAATGATAATCAATTAAACACTGAAGCCTTTTAATATTTGACTCATTGGCCTTAAGAGAAAGAAGTGGCCCCATAAGCCAAATTGGTTTTCTTCCCTCTCTCATTGCCATTTGAAAAAATAATGGGAACCCCTAATACTTTGTGAAGGGTCTTCCATGTATTTATTTCAAAATTATGGTCAATATCAGACAACTAATAGTAGGTATGGCTAAATTTATTTTCCTTTTAGAACTTTACATAGTTGCAGATAGAGTGGAGGCTGCTGATTTGGGTGTAAATTTTGGAAACTACAGTTTTATATAGTCCTGGGGTTTGAACCCAGGGGTGCTTTATTACTCATATATATTCACAATTCTTCAATATTTTATTTTGAGACCTGGTCTCTGTTACCAAGCCTGGCCTTGAAATTGTGATCATTCAGCCTCATACTCTATGATTTTTGAGATTACAGGTATGTACCACCACATCAACCTGGACATTTCCTTTTATTTTTTTACACGAGTCTAATAATCAAAAGTATTTTAAAATTTTCTGCTTTTTCTCTGATATAAAATATTCAATACTAACTTTCCAAATTGGTTTTCACCATCACATTCTTTTTTTTCAAAAGGCCAATATTCATGTTGTGTAGTTGTACATTTTTTTTTACCCCAAAAGGTATACTCAATAGATTGTATTCTGAGTTAGAAAGTCAATTTTATATTTTTCAGAAAAACAAATTGCCATAAATTGTTCTGGTTATGCTCTTAATAGAAGTACCTTACTCTTATTCATTATCAAAAAAAAAAAAGAAGGGAATTTAGTAAAGTCAAAAGGTAAGATCCAACAGTTGGCTAGTTGTTTCAACCAGATGTTTATGATTTGATTGTTTCCCTTTTAAATTTCTTATTCTGATTGCTCTGATGGCTTTTCCTATGATATATAGTAGTCAGCTCAATTTAAAAGAACTAGTTTATGTGGAATCTGGATACTAAGGGAAATAAATATCTGGAACAAACTAATAGTACTCAACATGTTTCTGATGATTATATACAGCTTCCTCCTACCATTCTGAGATTGCAATTCATAGAGCTTTAAATGACTTTCATTCCTCACTATATTTCACTAATTAGCACATGCAGAAATAATTTTTCAACAAATTTATATTAAAGAAGTAGCAATTTAAAAAAAAAACAGATATAATTCACACCTGTGAAATTAAAACATGACATTTTGCCAAAGAATATTTGGCATATTCAAAGAATAAAATGAAAAATTGTTGCTTTCCTTTATGTGGTAGGACAAAGTTTATTGTCATGTTGTTTCAAAAAAAAAAACATTGACAGTTTCCTTATGAAAAAACAGTTGTTATTGTTTAACATGGATTTTACTTGAAATTTTTTTTTTTTTTATTTTTACCCATTTGAACAATGAGAAGCTATTTGCTGCGGTCAAACACAGTGAGATACTGTTGTAAGATGTATCTCTGAAACATCTGCAGTTTTTTTCATTTTATATAACAGCATCATGCACACCCAGCATGAGAAGAGGTTGCTCATTAATTTTGGTATCAATACTGGCTTAGGTACATTGAAAAGTTGTTGAGAAAATTACATCTATAATGGTGGAATCTCCCATTTCTTTGTTTTCATTTTTCCTGTGGTGCTTCTGCTCTTGATATTAGTTGTGTTAACTTTAATTTGAATTGTCCATACAGTTTCTTAAAACATAAGACACTTAGAATTGAGGCAATCACTTATAGCATATTTATTTCATAAACTGATATAAGATTCAATGAAAGACTTCAGCATTATTAATGCACATTTTATCAAAATTCCATTAAGTCACAATTTGAGATACAGTATTAAAATCTTACATAGCTAAAGGTTTTTGAACAATGAATTATAGGCACCCTAACAAGTATGTAGTTCCAATTATTCATTTACTTTACTTCATTCATTCATAATATCATAGTTGATAAATACCACACATCAGAGTGTCTGTTTTTGAAAAAAAAAATGCTTGGTAAATTACTAACAATGCAGCATGCAATTTTTATTTATTATTGGTTCATCATACCCATATCTTACCCACATAGTAAGATTGCTATAATATTCAATAAGTTGTAGCTAAAAACATGAAATACCACATAACCTATTGTACAGATTATATAAATGCTCTTATTATTTCTTCATCCTTTTCACAAATATTTATCAGGAATTAACTATATGATAATTAGAACTAAGATCATCCTAATTATTTCAGATATTTGAAAAATAATGCAAGACCTCATTTAAAAAGGGCAATATAGATTTCAGAAGTAACTACTGTTTCTCTAGTGAATAATGTGTATAGAAATCTGTTAAGGTCTTGGGGTATGCTAATATATTTGTGATGCATCAGAGAGTGCATATGAAAAAACCATAGTATTTATCATGTTACATAAATGAAGTTAAATATCATACCAAAATGTTAAAAAAATTAACTTTTGGGAAAAAAAGCAAAAGTGTGCACTAGTATTTGAAATAAGGTATTAATAATTTTTACCATAATTAGTTGTTTCTGGGTCTCATTTCACTCTTTACTTTAATTATTGATCTATTTTGTTAAGTACCCCTATAGGTGTTATTGGAAAATATTGGCATTTAGTGAATAATGCCACCAATTTTCTGTTCTGCAATATTAAAGAACTATTTCAGATTTATTGCAATGAATAGTTTTGCTTAAATGTAACAGTATTTTTTCAATGTAGAAATTACTAAGTTAACTCTGGGTGTTCTCAAAGTCTATAACAACCATATTTGATGAAATTTGTGGCATAGTGTATAAGAAAAGATGCTTCTCTACCACAAACCAGACATCATTGAAATAACCTTGTGTAGTATCAGCATATACAAGTTTGGATGAGGACTTTTGCATCTTTTCTCCTTTTACTTCCCACCTACAACATGGCTTATTTTTCATAAGCAAATTTCTATACTTGTTAAACCTCTCATACATCTCAGAATTTACTAGGAGGGATCCATGACAACCTAGAAACAAACATGTGAGACAGTGTGTAGATTAATATATGAAGATGTTCAAGAAAATATTGGTCTGGTCAAGAGATGGTGCAGCAACTATATGGAAAGCTTAAAATTGAAATTGAAAGAAAGATAATACTCCCAAGATTTGCTAAGAATCATGTAGACTTTGGAAGCTGATATTTTAATAGGAAGCTCTTGAGACTGATGTCCACTGCATATTTCTTATGAATATTTGCTATGGTTTTGAGGGCCACCACATCTAGCCAGTACACATTTGGCTTGATATAGCATATTCAGAAAGCCCACCATTTTCTTTATAATCCTAGGCATGGTTTACTATACATCCACTGAGTTTTTGCACAGACTTTTCCCTTCTTTTACTATACCTAGCCCATTAGTCTTGTCATATTTAAATTTATTCATTCTTCAAGAAGTAGTTTAATTGAATTCCCTATTGTCTTTAAAATAAATTCTCCACCTAAAATAATTTCTATATTTTAAAGCATTTTATTGTAGTATCTAGAATCTTATAAGTACAAAGAAATGACATTCTATGTCTCATTTTTACCATTGTCTTTCTCATATAACTTTCATTATGAATTGAGTATGTCCCTCAAGTACTCATGTGTTGGGAACTTGGTTTCCAAGGGGAGAGAGTTGGAAAATAGTAGAATGTGTAAAAAGTGAGATCTAGTAGATTGTGGTTAGATCATTGGGGGAGATGCCCTTGAAAGAGTTAATGAAATTTTCATGGGACACAAGATAGTTCCTATTAAAGCAGATTGTTACAAAAAGAGCAAGTCTTCTTACTGGATTTCTCTGACTTCCTGTGTCCTTAGGTTCTCTCTACCTCTCAAATGAGCCCTAACCATAATTCCATCTCATGTGTAATGCTGGTGAAGGGGCTGTAACAGGAGCTGCGAAGATTCTGGTACAGAGCACTTAAATCTTCAGAAGTATGTACTCAAAAAATATTTATTTATTTATCTATTTATCTATTTAATTGTTTTAGTTGGACAGAATACCTTTATTTTATTTATTTATTTATTTTTATGTGGTGCTGAGGATTGAACCCAGATTCTTGCATGTGCTAGGTAAACACTCTACCACTGAGCCAAAACACCAGCCCCTCAGAAAATATTTTTCTGCATTTATATCACTTTTTATACATTGACCTGGTTCTGGTATTTTTCTATAGCATTATAAAATAGACTATAACAACAAAAAAAATGACTTTGAGTCTAAGCCTTCTTACTATAAGAGTCAGTAGAACATCTAAGATTACATTTTATAAGCCCTGGTATAGTTTAATTAATAATCTAATTATTATTTAATTATAATCTAATTATAGAATTGTCTAGAAATTCTTGTTCTTCACAGTTTCTAAATTAGAGAGCAATTACCATGAAAGCTAGAAAATGCACAGTGGCTTAAAGAACTCTTCACCCAAGAGTTTAGCCTTAAATTTTTTACATAGTTGATGGTCAATAAATTTATATGGTTCATAAAGTTAACATCTGTTTAACCTTAAAGTAAAGAAATAAAAAGCCAGAGAGTGCTTCTTCACAGATGCCAAGCTTTCATTACTGGGAAACCCATGGATTCCTAAAGGGCAGTCTATCTCTCTGATTGATGTAGTTATGTAAAATTCAAGTCCTGCTTTTCTTCCCCGCAACTTTGGCTTTTCTGTGTCATCTTGTTCTTTGTGTTTCAGTGACCAGAGAAGGAGACAGGTTCACAATTACTTGTTCATGTAAAGAATCAAGCAAACAAGTAAAAAAACAACTAAAAAATAACCTGAGTTTGTGAAAACATCAGAAATTGAAATACAGTGAAAGGGTAGGATGAGATTCCACTGACCTAAATGTTCCTTTAAGAAAAGTTAGAGTCAGACAGTTCCATTGTAATAGAAATTGGAAAAGACATATGTGTGTATATAGGCACATATATATATATACACATAAAACTAATACATAAAGAACTAATCAACACCAATATTCCTCTTCAAAACTTGGAAATTATATTCCTGTGTATTTTTAATCCAGGATTAGGAAATTACTAGTATGTTCATTTGATTTTCAAAAATTTTCAGTGTGCTTCCAAACACTTTTATTATGATCCTCTCATTTGATATTTCCTAACTGAGAGAGTACAGGGTCAGGATATTTTTAATTCTTTGAGTTAAATTGGATCCAAAGACTTTATAAGAAATATATGTAGTTTATGGCATTGTGATATTGCCCTCTTTGAAATGAAGTTTTGAACATAGAATCTCATTTTCTTCTAAAATTTTAAAAACTTATAATTACTCAAATTATAGAAATCACATCAATAGTAGTTCTATTTTATTTATTAATATTACAGAAGCAAGTTTATAAATAAAAATGCTAAATTACAGATGATGATATGGCTCAGTGGTGTGAGCCTAGCATGTGTGAGGTCCTGGGTTCGATCCTCAGATCCACATGTAAATAAAATAAATGTTTATAAAATATCAAGTTAAAACTCATGTCTTCTTTTATAATATGTATACAAATAAGTAATGTTTAAAATCTCTAGATGACATCCTATATGTAAGTTGTATCAGTAGAACTCATTAAACTTAAAACAAATGAGAAACTAAAATTAATCATCACTCCCTATTTAAAAAATGACTCATTTTAGGAGGATATGAATTAAAGAAGCAAACATTGTTAGAAGAAAATATCCTCAGTGTATCATACGGAACAAAGTTTTCTGGGCTGCGTTGAACTGTTGGAGCTGAAGTCTCTCTTCTTCATCTACAAGAAACCTCAGCAATATGCTAAAATTCCCTTCTTCCACAGCCTTTCCATGACCCAACTGCACACTACTTCTGAATCTAAGAATGCAGAGGCAATTACCCAGATGGATGAGGCCAGGAAGAATGTGGTGCAGGTAATAGCCTAAAGAGTTGCATGTTTTAAGGAAAGACATCTTTAAGTTCTTTCTCTGCAGGCCTATAATTTTAATGTCTGTAGAAAGATGACAAACATCCCCCTGGAAAACACAGAACTGTGGCTTTCCCAGTGTAACATATCTGCTGTCTCTTAATTTTACTTTCTTTTTTGGTTGATAACACCAATCCTGGGATAGCTGGTCTCCAAACATTTTTTTGGACATATTTGGAAAGGCATCTCAATTGGAATCATGTACCAATCACAGTTACTATTGTTCTGATTGTATGATAACATTAGTTCAGACCCATTAAACAACTTACAATGCCTCAACTTTGAGGTGAGGGATTTCTGTATCCTCCAATGTTTTCACTATGGCTCTGAGAATCCTCTCTCTATCATGTGTTATAGGCTCCTCTTCCCTTGCTTGTTCCCACATGAAGCACCTGATTTCTGGGTAGTGTTGTTTATGAATGCCACCATTTTCAAACTGGCATTTTTGTCATTCAGGGTCTTTGTAAAATATTGAAATTAATCTAAAATTTTAAAAGAAAAAGATGAGCTGAAGGCCACAGGCTGAGGAGATCACAGGAAGATTGAACATTGAGCTGAGTCAGAACCCATGGTGGAAGGCAAAACTAAGGAAGCTGTGATGAGCCCTCATATTCACTAATGGAGGTACCTGCCCTTTCTCTGAGAGAAACCATGTAATATTAGCTTGGGCTTTTCTGTACTATATATAAAGTTATATATACTGTAAAAAAATAAAAAGGAGGCTTATGATGGAGAATCAAAAGAAAGTGCAATCAGTTTAAGCAGGTCACTGATATTCCAAGTGTTGAAATCAGAGAATACTGCTTTATCACAACCATTGTCAATATGTAAAGGGATAATAAAATTATAAAAAACTAAAAAAAGTGTATTCCAGAGAGATTTGGAAACTTGAGCTAAATGGTAATAATATAAAACTGTAACCTGTACAGGTAATATTCCTCATGGTTGATTTTGTGGTAGTTTGAAAGATGATTTAAAAAATATAAGAAATGCCAAAGCACAAGACCTCCAAAGCCATGTGCAAGAGAAATATAAAATAGGAGAAGGGCATAAATAGTTGAACAAGCACATGTGTGATAAGGCAAGGCTCATTTGGGGAGGTGGAAGCCCTGGACTTCATGTGCCCTGGAAAAGTTTATCCTCTAGACTAGTACCCACCCTGGCCCAGACACACCTCTGCCTTTTCTAAAGTTGGTTGTGCCCTATTTCTTTGCATGTCGCCCATTGATCACCAAGGTACCATCTGAAATTGTCTCCTATATGCACACTTATTGTCTAGGAGAATTGGAGTATTGTGGGGTGAGTTGTGGCAGAGGGTTTGGCTTGTGTTCCGCCTCCAGCTTTGTGGAGTCTTCTTTTCTTTGGAGCCACAGAGAGCTCTTTGGAGAGCTACAGAAGTATATACACATACCCTGGTTTTCCTGTCGACTTGACACACAATATTGAGCAGGTGAATCCAATCTCTTTGTCTGTGCTTCCCTGATTTTTAATAGAAAAGTGATTCCATTCTTAATTGTGAGCATTAGAGTCAATTATCCTGATACCTGGACTTTAGCTCCAATCAGTGAAACAAAAATCTCTGGGGAGTACTCTCAAGCATTGGATTTATTAAGCTTTCAGGGAGGTTCCTAGATGTTATGATTAGTATAAAATAAATGTTAATGGACCAAGGTCTTGAGTACAGATCATATATTTGTATTCTGGCTTTTATATATTTTTAAGGCTTGAATAGATTTCTTTTCCTTTGGTACTTGGGATTGAACTCAGGGGCTCATAACCACTGAGTCACATCCCCAGTCCTATTTTGTATTTTATTTACAGACAGTGTCTCACTGAGTTGCATAGCACCTCAGTTTTGCTGGGGTTGGCTTTGAACTCACAATCTTTCTGCCTCAGCCTCCTAATCTGCTGGTATTGCAGACATGTGCCACCTCACTCAGCCTGAATAGATCTTTAATTTCTCCCCACTTTTATTTATTTATGTTAAAGATGGGGATGATGACACTTGCTTCTCAAGACTATGATGAGAATTAAATGAAGTCATAAATAGTTGGCACTTGTTGCCTAGTGAGTGCTCCATAAGCCAGGGGGATGATAGACCTTTGTATTTTTACAAAGACAAAAAGTGGTCACCCAGCTTTTTGTCTGTTGGCAGAGCCTTGAACAAATTAGCAGAAACCTATTTCAAAAAAAATACATAAAAAGAGTGGTGAAGAAATATTGCTCAATTGTGAAGCATGCTGAATTTCAGTCACAGGTGCCAAAAATGTCATTTATATTAGGACATTATATTAATTTATTAGTATATTCATTTGTAACATATACATGTATGGGCATAACGTCATTGATCAGTCTCATTTCTCAGTGCCTGAATCATCTCTCTTATCCTCTCTTCCATCAATCTAAACTCAACTATTCTCTCTCCAATTTTTTCGAGATCCACTTCTTTTTTCACTCCATTTTTCTTTTTACCTTTCACATATCAGAGAATGCACTTGAAAATTGACTTTCTGCATCTGATTTATTTAATTTAATTTGATGTGCTCCAGGTTCCTCCATCTCCCACAAATGATATAATTCCTCTCTTGTTTATGGCTGAGTGGAATGAGTAAACTTGTGAAAAGATGTGTAGATGCTATTTTTTGGGTATATCACCTGCCAGCACACAGAACCTTGAGTTTGCAAGCTCAGCCTGCCATTGTGTGAGCCAGGGAATGAAGATGCAGGAAAAATGAGGTCTCATGTGAACCATTTGTGGTCTTCAGATCTGTGGCTCTTACTGCTTGTACATGCACCAAACAGCCTGGTAACTTCCAGAGTGTCCTTTATTGTCTGCATTGATGACTAACCTGTTTCAGGGGTCTGTTTTCAGAACAGTTTTGTTCTCAAGAGAAGGGAATCAATGTGAAGGTAAAATCTCCTGATTCTCCAGGTGTCAGATATAGGTTATGGTTCCTTCCCACAATTCTTTCCCTTTAGTCCATTCATGAAACTGCTTTTACCAGGTTTACATTAGTCCTCTATTAATGTGGCACCTTTGTAATCATTTTGGCCCTGAGCTCTGGTTGGGACAGAGAATCTAGAGTCAGAGCAGACCTGGTCCCACTGGCCAGGTGAACTTAATTATAATTATTATTTTTTTACTTTTCAGGGATTCATGTTCCCAAGTTGTGAAATGAGATTGACAGCTAGTAGTGGTAACATTTAATGACATCAGGAGCCTTGATAACCATGTACTGGACTATTGTTTTTGAGACTTTTATCCCTGCCCTCTTCACTGGCAATAAGAACTCCATGAGCAGAAGCCATGTTTACACTCATGTTGCAGGACAAAGATGCTCAGCTGTGTCGAGTTAACTTGATTTAGGTCACACAGCTAGCAAATGGCAGCTTCATTGTAGCTGTGGGAACAGAGGGGAAGAAATGCACAAATGAGCATGGTAAAGCATTGGCACATAATGATCAGGTTATAGAGCAGTAAAAGGAGGTACAGGTGCAATGGAAGGCCTGGCTCTAACCAGGGTATAGTCAAGGACTGAGGAGGAGAGAGCAGAGTCCAGAGTACAGGGTAGAAGCAGGCTTCACTCCAACCATAAAGAGGTAGCTCAGAGAGTAACACCACAGGAGGCCTGGGCCTGCCTTGCAGGGATGGGGCCAAGTGGGTGGTTTTCAAATTTGACATGTAGAAATGCAGAATATGAGGATTGGGCTTGGCAGAAAGCCCCAAACTCCTTTCTGTTGTATGTGCATGTACATAGGCACATACAGAGAGAGAGATGCCCAGAGAGTTGATAACCTGTGTAAAAATCAGAGAACTGTTCATAATGGAGGAACAATTGAAAAGACAATATCGTCATTTGAAATATACTTTAGTCTGATTGGACTGCTCTAAGGGAGTTCTAGAAACTACATACTTTACAAGCAAAAAACAAATTTTATTTGTGGACTTCTGAAAGCTCAGATTTCTAAGATCAACTTTCCAACAGATTTATTGACTATTGAGATCCTGCTTTTTCAAAGAAAGCTGTAATATGAAGGTTTGTGTCCCTTTGAGTATCTTGGTTGAACTTCTCTCCAATAAGGTGATGGTATTAGAAGGTGAGTCTTTGGAGAGGTGTTGAGTTTCTGAGGCGAAGACTTCATCAGTGGAAGTAATGCTCTAATGAACAGGTGCTAAAGGCTAGCTGGCTTCTTCCGCCACATTATGACACAGCCAGGAGCTTCTACCCATTATAAATTTTCTCAACAAGCATTGAATAGCCTTGTGCCTTGATCTTATACAATGTGAAAAATGAGTGTCTGTGGCTTATAAACCACCCAGTCTACCATAAATTATTATAGCAGCTTGATGAGAGTAAGGAAGTGCACCATGTGTGTCCTCACAGGATAAATTGAGAAGTTTCTTTGCAGCTCTCTTTTAATAAAGACAATAATCCCATTCCATAGCTCTACCCACATGACTGAATAACCTTCAAGACCCAACCTTTTTCTGCCCAGGCTTATGATAAACTACCACAATATTACAATACATATTCACACAGGGTCTAGGACTGGTCATTTTGCCCCAAGTGTGTATAGCCAAGTTTCTGAAATCTGGACCTGGAAGTAACTGTCAAGTCCTCTATGTGTTCCTGGCAATAAACTTTCAAAGAATTCTTCAGTGCATATTAACAGTCGTATCTGTGTATTCACCAGGCTGCTCACTCAAAATAAGAAGTGGCCCCTTCCATTGTAAACTCCAGTCTAATGGAGAAAGCATAAAACCCATGTTGTCCCTTGCTGCACTGACACTAAACATTGCATATGAATCCTGGGCTCCTTTATGGCTAATTACTGATCAGTAAATATTACATTGCAACAAGCTTGTGGTAAAAAATTTAGGTAAACTATTGTTCACATTGGAGAAAAAGATCCTGGAAATCAGGCAAGCTTAGAAAACTAATTAGGGGCTGGGGATCTGGCTCAAGTGGTATCATGCTCATCTGGGAAGCACGGGACACTGGGTTCTATCCTCAGAACCACATAAAAATAAAATAAATATGTTGTGTCCCCTGAAAACAATATATATATTTTTTTTCAAAGTTCTCTCTCTCTCTCTCTCTCTCTCTCTCTCTCTCTCTCTCTCTCTCTCTCTCTCTTAAAAAAAAGAAAAACAAAAAGATATTAGTCACCGAATAGTGTGGTTCATGATTGGGTTGTCAGACTCTTACCTTTTGGGCTTGATTTTTTTTATTGATTTAATTCTATGTTTTCAACATGGTTGTTGTTTATGTGGTTCAAATATAAACCCATGTTAAAGACTCAACTCTATTCCATCCCCACTAACCTTTTCTCATTGCCCTTCATGAACATCTGTTTTAATTGTTTTTAGTATATATTCTTACTGTTTCTTGTTCTGGTAGGAGTCAATAACAATAATAAGTTATTAGGTAAATTTCTTTTTTACCCAAAAGGGAGTGCTCCTGTATATCCTGTCTGCCCCTTATTTATTACTCAATGAAACAACCTGGAAAACACCCCACATATGCAAAAATCTTACCTTTCCATGGTGTAGATAGACCAAAGTTGGAACTAAACAAATGATGGACATTTGGGCTATTCCTGAGCTTTATGTATTAACAATATTTCTGTATTGAATATTGTATTCTTGCAAATGTACATTGAATGTTCAGTCCTGCAAGAAATATTGCTTTATCAACAGCTACTTTTTATAATTTCAAGTAATAAAGCCCAATTCTTTGGAAGGTTAGAACATTTTTTTTTCTGCCAGAAAGTATACAATTTCATGCTTTCTGTAGATGCCCCAGTAGACAGAGGCCACATTTTGGATATTCTTTGCACTATTACAGAATGCTGGTAATGCCTTCTTTTTCTGTGGGAACCATTTTCTCTTTCTGTATTTTTTTTTTCTTTTTACATATTATTGATACCATGTCATGGTTACAGAAGAAATCATCAGTGTCCTACCCTTAATAAATACATGGCTTGGTGAGAGTCCAATGCTGAAACCAATAGTTTCTTTCCAGTACAATGATCACCAAGGACACAATGCATTTTGGTAGTTTGTGTCTCCCAAAAAATTGATCTTTGTAATCTAAGTCCTTATACTATGGGCTGAGAGATTTAAATATTGTTTATTTATATTAATGTTCACATTTTAATAGTGATAACATCATTTATTTTTTAGTTAGGGGTTTTTCTATTTATTGAATTTTAGAAAGACCTGAGGACATGAACCCTATAAAAAGAATTCCTGGAACATCCCAAATATTTAAAATAAATGCCTTAGAAAGTAATGCATCTGTATGATTATTCAGTGTACAGTAATATATATAAGATCACATCAGGTCACATACATGCAGAATAACCACAAGAAACAAGGAACCACAGGCTCTGATGTGACAATATATGGTTGAACGTTGCCAAACAAGAGCTTCTGGGGCTGAGGTGTATGTCATAGAGAACACTCAGCAGGCAGATGGTAAAAAAGGAGAAGCCCCCTCTCCAAACTTGTGAAAGTAGATTTTTTATTTATATTTGATGTCATCTCCAAAATTCTGAGACAAAAACATCTGTAACTATAAACCCCATAATTATCAGCATCCCTAGATATGTTATGGCCAAGATACCAATGGTAAAGTTTTTGGGTTAGAACTTGTGCTAGAAAAGGCACGTGAAGTTGCAGAAGAAAATTATGGTGTTAGCTGAGATCCAAGATGAACTTCAGAGGAAATGTTTCTTATACTAATAAAATAATATATTTTGTTGATCTTTATTTTCAAATTCCATATTAATAGTATATATCTTAAGAGAAAATGAAGCAGAAGCCCTTATTTCAAATAGTGTCATCTTTATCAATCTCGCCTATCCTATTAGTAGGGATATATGTGGATTCACCCAACACACATTTTTCCCTCTTCAATTATCAACTCTCTTTAATATTCTCCAGGTGCCATTCGAATATTATTACCAAATCATGTCTGGATTGTGTAATAGTAGCTGTGCTCCCACTGTACATAGCCTTTCTTATAGATTCAGAATTACCATATATTCTCAAAATATTTCTTGATATTATCTTCTTTTGAGATTTTCTGAGGTAGAGTGTTAAGTTGATTTCATCTTTCTCTTCTTGATTAAGCAGTAGGAATATATTGAAAACTCTACAATTTTCAATGAATTTTAATGGAATGATTGTACAAAAGTAAAGAATTGCTACCTTCTCAAAAAATGAATCTCAATGTAGTAGGTGTGCACATAGATGTATTTTTTTAGATCTATCTTTTGACCATTTATTATCAGACTTAATGCCTTTAATATATCATCTAAGATGACACTGAGAAGCATATCCTCTAAGATGATTTTTTAATTTGTATTTGTAGTGTTTTATTGAGTTCAATGTTATGTTGGTGCTAAATCTGATCATCTTGTATTACATATATGGAGTCTTATTACATATATTCTAGAGCTATTGTGTATGAAAGAAGAACAAGGATCAAATATGGATGTGTTTCTGAAATAAAAAGTACTCAGTAGAAATGCTGGCCATTATCTTTTAATTATGTACTTCATCATCTATGTGATTTAATAGATTTAAAACTTTTCTTTTCATAATGGCTACATATGTTGTGGATTCAAATTATTTTCATGATATTAAAATTTTCTAGCAATATGTGTAGAAAGCTCTTTGACAGTATTTAAGGCCTGTCTTTGAATCCCCAATGTAGCTATCCACCTTGCATATATGCTATTATCATGATCAGAAAAACTATCTTAAGTGACCAAAGTCCAGTTATTGAATATCAGTAGAAATATATTATTGTTGTTTTGTCCTTAGTCATCTGGAATAAAGGTGTAATTAAAGTCACAGTTCAGATAGACTCAAAGTCATTCCATTGTAAGGTTTTTAAATTAAAGGACAAGAATTTGACCCAAGCCTACAAGACAAACTTCCATAAGAGTCCCAGTATTCATCTGCTTGAAGTAAGTGATGCATTTCTCCAGTAAAGAAACCATGCATAAAATTGATACAAAAAAATTGATGTTAATCTGATGGAATATATTTTTTTATACAAGGCATGTTGTATTTTAAGTCAACTACCTGAAATAGTAGGTATGTATTTTAGCTTTTTTCGAGCCACATATTAAAAAATACCAGTCATCAGGGATAAGATTGTGGTTCAGTGGTAGAATGCTTGCCTAGCACATGTGAGGAACTGTGTTCAATCCTCAACACCACATAAAAATAAAATAATAAAATAAAGTGTAAACAAGTTTTGAAAATAAATAACAGTCATGAGAAATCCATGTCAATAAGTCTAAATCATTCCATGACTCTTTAGACCTTGCAGATCTAAAAGACATGACAGTAAGGGAAACCAAAACAGTGAAATATTCATGAACATAGGATACCATTTAAAAATCTGAGGTAATGTAGATATTTGGCTAAAACATCAAAGAATTTACTTCTATTTATTTTTATTTTTACCTGGAATGTACTCTTTGTACTTGGATATGAGACCCATTATTATAACTCGGCATGTGTACATAGTGTGTAATTATCATATTAGGGTAATTTTCATCTCATTAAAATTATTATTCTGTGTTTGAAACTTTCTAAGTTCTGGCTATTTTGATTTATTTAAGTAGTTATTATACAATGTAATCACCTTATTGTGCTCTAAAACCTAAGAGTTACTTTCTGGACTTAATCGTTTTTGCACTCCCTACACACAATCAGTCAGTTTCTCATTCTTATCATAAATCCGGGAAGTGTTTCTGTTCTCAGTTTTTGTGTAATTAACTTTTCAGCTTCAACACATAAATTCCACATGCTGTAATTGTGGGAAAATAAGTGCCACAACTAGGAAAAATAAAATATTATTCTCAATTAGTAATTAGGGAAATTGGCATAAACCTCTTCGTTCACTCATTTAGTGTTTAGAACTTGTCTATAATAATAAATATGGAAAAAAGAATAAAATATATAAATCAACTGTCCATATGTGTTTAACATTTTATGGGTCATATTTGGTCACTGGGAACAAGTGTTGTGACATCTATTTTTATAAAAATGACATATTCTAATTCTTATAACTTTATTTATAATAAGTGAATATATTGTAAGTATGTTTTTATATTGTAAGTTTCAATGGATCAATATTACCATGGAATAATAACTTTAAAAATTGTATAAGAGTTGGCTCAGTGGTGCAGGCCTGACATCACAGGGGAAAAAATATTTTAAGAAAAAAATATATTAAAAAAATGGGGATGTATCTCAGTGTGTAACCACCAAAATGCACTCACGCTCTACCCCTTCTCCACCTGAGATGCCCATCACAACGCATGAAAGAACAGTATCTCAGTCTGCCACCTATCCAGCAGTTCTCCTTTCACAGCCCATCCGAACCCATTCCTCACTTGATGCCCATCTTTTCATGCCACCCTGTGAGTATGCATTGGGCCTGCACTAAGGCACACCAGCACAACTGGTTGCTAAGGTCCAGGTGGCAGGTATCCCTCATTCATTCCACTGGGACCTTATATTTTTTTAAAATGGGTTGCTAATAATTCAAAATGACAAGTTTATGGCTGAAATTACAGCTCAGTAGTAAACAAATTTCACATGTGCCTGGCTCTGTGTTCCAACTCCAGCACCTAAAAAAACACAGGCAGGCCTAATGGCACATGCCTATAATCCCAGTGACTATAGAGGCTGAGGCAGGAGGCTCACAAGTCTAAGGACAGAATCAGCAATCTAGTAAAGCCCTAAAAATCTGTCTCTAAAATTTAAAAAGGTTTGGGGATGGTTATTCAGTGATTAAGCAATCATAGTTTCAGTCCACACAACCAAATACAAAAACAAACAAAAAGTAAAAGTGAAAAACAACTGTATTCCCCAATATCCTTTGCAGGTAGGGGTCTCTGTGATTTTGTGCTGGCCAATGAGATAACATTGGAAGCAACTGGGACTCTAGCTCTTTGTTTGTTTTTTTTTTTTTCTTTTTCTTTTTTCCCTGATTGCTGTATTAAATGGATGGCACAATGAAAAACAGGAAGGGCCCTGGGGCATGATGGAATAGCTGGATAGCTATAGCAGCCCAGACTACCAATCACTGGGCTTTTTGATTTTCAAGTAAAAGGAAATATTTTTCAGTATTTGATGGGTTTACCTTTCTAGTATTGGAAAGACAGATGCCTTGATTTTCCTCCTTGTTCTGCTTTCTGTTCATTGTCTTCAGGTTCAAGAACAATGTAGGTCAAGAAAACCAGCCATGTTTGTCACCAATTGTTTTTCAGGTCTCTGAGGATGGAAGGAAAGTACAACACAGAACCTCTATAGTACCTAATCTGAGCCATTGGGACAGAGTTAGGCCTGAGTCATCTCCAGGGTCCCTCATCTGCTGCAGAATGTTCACAGAGAGTGAGTATCTTTTCTCTTGATGCCGACACTCAAGTCCAAAATCTCAGGGCTCCCATGGTTCTCCTGAGAACTATTCCACAACAGGCTGACACTGGTCCCAATCTCCATTTCTGCACTGATGGGCCATTGGGAAAGTGAGTTTAAGCAAGCTTTACTGTCCCCAATTTTCTAGTGTGTCTTCTCCAAAAAAAAACAAAAAACAAAAAAAACTTGAAACTAAATGAGCACTGAAGGAAGAAGTCAGGTTCCAAGGACTGAAGAAGAACCCTGCTACCAGAGAAACCTAGAATTTGAAAAAAAATTCCAATTTAAGTGAGGTGGCAGGTAAATTATAGACCTTGACATAAAGCAATAGCCTTACAGCAAAAGGTCACGTGTGGGCATGGAAGTATGTATGAAAGACTGACTTTTCACAGCCTCCACAACAGGTAAACATGAATGCTAAATTTGTAACACATAACATAAGAAAAAGGAACCACATTTTTTTCTTACTTGCCTATTTTTCTTTCTTTATTCTTTTTTTCTTTTTCTTTTTTTTTTTTTCCTTTTTCTTTCTTTCTTTCTTTCTTTTTTTTGTACAAGGGTTTCAAACTAGGGGAACATAACGACTTAGCCTCATCCTCATATTTTTTTAATGTTATTTTTTAACTTTTGAGAAACATTGTTAATCACAATATTGAGGTATTCTTATATCAAACAAGCCATACTACAAAGGTTCCAGAGCTAGAGAGAAAATCCTGCAATCCCAGAGTGTTAAATATGTCTGTGGAAGATGAGCCACATGGACACAACGTAGAAGGTCAAATGGGTGGAGTGGGCATGGCTCTGCAGAACAGTGCAGGTAAGAGGCCAGATGCTGGGTGGAGCCTATGAAAAAAAGTGGAGAGGACATAGTGGGGCTTAGTTGTTTGGCAGAGTTGGTGAGGCAGAGTCAGACTGAGTGAGTGGATCCCAACCCATAAGAACAGTGGATGGGGAGAAGACAGGGGAAGCACGTTAGAAGCAGCATCCCACCCGGGACCATTTAGGTGAGCACAGCCTAGGAACCAGGAGATGCAGTGATGAAGGAGCAGAGGGCATGGTGGGTGCATCCACAGGAAGCAAAGGGAGTCAGGGGAGGCATCCAGTAATTCTGTCAGAAGTCACTGTTGACCCAGTGGGGAAGAAGGGTCTTAGGGCTCTGAGATAGATATGTGATCTCAGGGTCTGCTCCACAAGGGGCCTCAGTTTACCCTCTTACACACTGAAGCAATAGAGGGAGGCTGAAGATGCCACAGCACAGCCTTTTTTGTTCCTCCCTCTCATGGGATGCAGTGCACTTTCCAATAATTTTTTCTGTTCTTCCAGGTCCAAGAAAGTACCTAAATCTGTTCTCTAGACAGCGATATTTGTAATAAACTCTTCAAAACCTTTTGGCAAGAATATCCAGGGAGACCACTGTTTGGCTCACAGGAGCAAATAGGTAACGGCAGAATATGAGCCACCAGGACCAGACACTGATTTATAGAGAAAGATACTTTCCAAGAAACTCTCATGTTATCCTGACTCGTAGGCAAAAAATTATTCCCAGGTCCTACCATGAAATCCTGAACTGAGGTCCCAAACTGGTAACCAGAGAAGCGCACCTAGCTCCAGGTTTTTGTAGGTTGGTTGTTCAGGTTTAAAATTTGCTTGGGGTCTGGGGCTGTGGCTCCGGATCGCCTAGCACGTACAAGGTCCTGGGATTGATCTTCAGAACCACATTAAAAATAAATAAATAAATAAATAAATAAATAAATAAATAAATAAATAAATAAGATAAAGGTATTGTGTCCAACTACCACTAAAAAATAAATATTTAAAAAATTTGCTTGGAATTAGAACGCAATTCTTTTTTTATATTTATTTTTTAGTTTTAGGTGGACACAATGTCTTTATTTTATATTTATGGGGTGCTGAGGATCGAACCCAGTGCCTCACACATACTAGGTGAGCCCTCTACCACTCAGCCACGACGCCAGCCCTAGAACGTAATTCTTAAGATTCAGGAAAGTTTGCACAAAAACTCACGTTTCTAACTGTCCTTCAAAGTCACCAGGAGATCTGGCAGCCCCAGACTGAGTTCTTACACAGCAAGGATCGCTGGCACTGTCCTGCCAGTTTCCACGACTCCGGAGTGCAGCCGAGTCCTCTTTGCCCCTTTTGTGTTAGGCCCTGGAGGCCTTGAGTTTTGCTAACACACTAAGGGTTAAATGAGCTGGGGCAGCAGGCAGGAGTCAGCATGGAACTTCTGGTCCAGCCCTGCTTCCTGCTTGCTGTGTGACTTTGCTCCAGTCACACCACCTCTCTGTGCTTCAGTTTCCCTATCTGTCTGGAGGCCAATAGACTAGATCAGTGGTTTCCCACTTTAAGCCAAGGCAAGGCTGAGAGGTGGGCTGCCTTGTCTCCCTTCTCTCCTTTCTGAATTAGGCCTGGGCATCAGATTTTGCTTAGGTGACTCCCTGTTTATCCAGGGTTGGAAAACTCCCAGGTAACTACTTGTGTTAACCCCATAGCCAGGGCCTTGAGGTGTCTTACAACAGAAAAGGGACAATACCTTTTTTATTTTTATTTCTTTGGTGGTAGTGGGGATTGAACCCAGGGTGCTTTACTGCTGAATTCTATCCACAGCCTCCACCTCCTTTATTTTTGAGACAAGGTCTTCTAAGTTGCTGAGGCTGTCCTCAAACTGGTGATCTTCCTGCCTCAGTTTCGTGAGCTGCTGGGATTACAGGCATGCGCCAAGGCTTCTGGAACCATAATGTGTTTATAGATAGGAATGATGGAATTTGATGAGCAGCATTATTCTCCTACAAAGAGAGGCTCTCCTCCCCTGTTTTACAGATGAAGAAAGTGAAGTTTTGTTAGGCTGAGTAACTAGCCAGAGGTCACACAGCTACAAGTGGCCAAGAGCCCATGTTTGTGTCATTGCAGACAGTGAGGCCCTAACTACTTTTTCTGTCCCTTAGGTGGCTTGGGAGGAGGTGGGTGTAGAGAGGTGTCCTGCAGCAAAGGGGAGGCCAGTGCCCTGGGAGACCCTGCCACCTCTTGCACTAGCCCTCCTTGAAGGCCATCGGCACACACAGGGGAGTCCCCCTCAGGCTCTGTGCTCAGGACCAGACTTCCCTCCCCCAGGGCTGACCCGGGCTGGGCTCCCGGGCTCCAGGTGATCAGGAGATCTGGCAGCCCTGGACTGAGTTCTTGCACAGCAAGGGTCAGTGGTGCTGTGCGCTGCCCTTGGATAAGATAGGGAGATGCACGTGAGGCCCATCGAGTCAAAAGACCCTTGTGGTTCTTTGCAGGTGTAACAATTGCTCACCGAGCTCCACAAGCCACATTTTAGAGCCGAGACAACTGCTATGGTTTTTACGAGAATCCTGAAGAATGGGGGTTCTTGTAGTTCTCAGGACCCAGCGTGTTCTGTCTGAGTCTTGGTTCTCCCATGTGAGAAAGGAGAACCCCTGTCCATTCCCACTCCCAGCCTGTGTCCCTTTGATGGAAAGGGCAAGTGTAACCTCCTCTGCCAGGCTCCCCCTGCAGCTCATCCCTTCTGCTGCTCCTCTCAGGAAAGGGGCTGAATCCTCCCATTTACAGGTGATATCTGTAAAGGTTAATGTTATAGGCTCTGGCCAATGTCCTCAACTGCTGAGGACAGCTTGTGACTTTTTCCAAGGCTTCGTCCATCCCAGGCCTGGGTTCCCAATGGCTGGGGGAGCCTGGAACCAGCCAGGAACTCCTGGCAGCCTCTAGCCAGTCCTTGGGCGCAGGCTGCCCTTCCTGTGCTCGCTGCTTCCTGAGTGCTCTGGGCTCCAGGGAAAAAAAGTGGGTTCTCAGTGAGCCCCACAGCCCTCCAGGAAGGAAGAGATTGCTTTCTACCTCCAGGTGGGGCCTGGGCCTGACTCTCCAGGGCAGAGTGGAGGGCTGTAGGCTCTCGGGCCTGCTGAGATCACCCTTCCCAGGTGGCTCCTGGGTGGGATGTGTGTGGAGATGTGCTTGGTCTTAGCGGCTGTCTTAGTAACAGGGCGCTCTCCTGTCCATCAGGGTTCAGGGTGCACATGGCAGAGGTGACAACATAGGCCCAAGAGGGATTTCCTGGCCGGGGAGAGCTGCTGGGATGAATGGGAGGAGGACTAGGGCTTGGGTGGCTCCAGACCCTAGGGGACCAAGGAATGGATCACCCTCCAGGGAACCCCATCGTGGGGAGAATCCCTTGTTCTGGTGTCGCTGTGTCCCTGGGCTGCAGAACAAGGGCTTGGGGAAGCATATGCAGTATCCTGGGTTAAAAGGGAGAGTCCCTCAAGGTCTGCACAGGGAATAATTGGGTCTTAGGGCACAGTCAGGTTGCTGGTAGCAGAGGCGGGGCAGAGGCTGCCTGGAGGCGGGGACACCTGCCCAAGCACTGGTGCTGTTTGGGTGTGCCGTCCCAACATCTTGGGAGGCTTCAGCGGCCTAGATCGGGGTCGTGGGGTGGGCTGGGTGGAGAGGTTTTTTGCACATCAGACCAGCTTTGGGCCCTGGATTGGGTTTACCGACTCACAGCACATGGGACATTGGGATGGGTGGGGTCTTGGCGGACACCTGGTCCAGTCTCACCTTGTACCACAGGGAAATGGGAGTCCAGAGAGGCCAAGAATTTCTCCAGGGCCCCACCACCCAGCAGGGACAGGTTGGAGAGAGGGGGTCGAGGTGGAGCACTACAATACCGTGTCCTCAAGGGAATATGGGCACCCTGGGGATGGGGCAGAGGGTTGTAATGAGGACACACACACACTTTTAAAAACACTGACTGCTCATGAATGCTTTTGGCATAAAATTAAAAACAACCCTCAGCCACCCTCCTGCCTTTCCCAGAGGCCACCGCCATTCTAGTTTCTGATGACTGGTAATAGGCAATTGCGTGTTCGACCACATGCGTGACAGACACAGACATCTTCCTCCTGTCACTGCACCGAGCTGTGGTCTGTGTTTGTAACAATTCCAAACCTGTTCATTCAGCACCACTTCAGGACTTTCTCTTTCCCTCCCTTCCTCTCTGCCTCCTTCCTTCCTTTCTCTCTCTCTCTTCCCTCTTTCTTTTTTGGTACTGGATGTGTGTGAACCCAGGGCCACACCTGCTTGAGAAGCACTTGACCACATAGCCACACCCTCAGCCCCTTCTGTTACTTTGGGAGGGGATTGAACTCAGGGGCACTCCACCACTGAGCCACCTCCCCAGCCCTATTTTGTATTTTATTTAGAGACAGAGACTCACTGACTGCTTAGCACCTTCCCGAGGCTGAGGCTGGTTTTGAACTTGGAATCCTCCCATCTCAGCCTCCCACACATGTGTGGCCCCTACTGTTTTTGAGACAGGGCTTCACTGAGTTATCCAGGCAAGCCTGGAACTTGCGATCCCACAGTTTCAGTCTTCCAAGTCACTGGGATTGCTGGTGTGTGACACCACATCTGGGACTTTAGTACTTTGTAAGTCAACTTGTTTTTGTTGACACTCAAAACACAGACAAGTCCACTGGCCACCAGCGTGTTCCAATGAGGAACAACAGGTCAAGCTTCCCAGGGGCCGACTCTGCTCCACCCTCTGCTTATGGACAGTGGCTGTCCTCACTTGGAGGTTTTAATTGCTATGTGTTTGGTTTAGTTGCTTTGTGTTTGAAAAACCAAACCAAACCCCAAACCAAAACAAAACAAAACAAAAAAACCCAGCCGGCACACCCCACTGGAGATTTCCCAGGGAGGATTGCTTGGGATGGCAAGTGGGGTGCTAGGCCTGGGGCTCTGATTCTGTGACACAGGATGGCTTAGGCTTCTCAAACCCAGTAATGACAGTGGGAAACCTGGGGGTCACAGGGACCTTATTTTCTCTTGCTCACCCTCATTCCAGTCCCAACCCCTTGACTGTCCACACATGCCACAGTCTCTGTCTGGGCACAAATCACGAGTCTCCACACAGCTTGTAGATTCAAACAGCAATTCTTTATTCCCGAACTCACACCGGCCATATACAAACACATTCTGGGGGAATCACGTTCTCTGCCCAAATCCACTCCGCATGGGCTTCTGTCTCCCAAAATATACTGTCTGACCCTAAGCACTCAAGAGGAACTCGGCAGCAGGATACGCCCTATTCTAAAGGGGGAACACCCTAATCTCCTATTATGCTAAACTGCCCTATTCTAAAGGGGGAACACCCTAATCTCCTATTATGCTAAACCGCCCTATTCTAATGGGGGAACACCCTAAACACGGATCCTGCCCTGGTCCTTGAGCAAGGTCACCTTTCAGAAGTCCTTCCACTAGACAGCATGGGAGTAAGCTGGCAAGGAATTTGTCATACCTACTTGGCTGATGGCTCCCAGAATCTCCCCCCTTCTGATTAGTTAAACAACAAGTAATGTGGCTTAAGGACCGTGCCTGGTAGGTTGTCCAGTTCAACATATGGCTCTTACCCGTCATTGGAAAACTGACCTTTAGGCGTCAGCCTCCTGTCTTAGGTTGATACCACTGCAACTGGATCATACCCGTCACTGACTACGGGTCCAGCATGCAGCCATACTTGTGGACAGGTCTATGCACCAGTGGGGGGGTGAGGTTCTTTGCCTCACCTCTGTTGGCCCCCAAATTTGGCCTTGGTGCTAGTGGGGGAGTGAGGTTAATGTGGCTTAAGGACCGTGCCTGGTAGGTTGTCCAATTCAACATATGGTGCTTACCCGTCATCGGAAAACTGACCTTTAGGCAACTGACCTTTAGGCGTCAGCCTCCTGTCTTAGGTTGATACCACTGCAATTGGATCATACCCGTCACTGACTACCGGTCCAGCATATAGCCATTGGCCCCCAAATTTTAGACCATCACTAGCAGAAGAGAGGAGGATACAGAAATGCCACGACACCAAGCCAATTGACAGTTCCTTTGGAAAAATTGCATCATTGGTGACACCATCAGGAAAGATCACTGGTGACACCATCAGCAAAGATATGCCAGCATTACCACAATTCGCTGTACCAAACGGTAGTTACATAGTCTAGGCAAGTTATGTAAGCAGTTAAAAGTGGAGGAATCTATCAATCTGTCCGTCGCCTCCCAAAGTCCGTTTCCTCCCAAAGTAAGTTGACTCCTTGATTGAGCATACTTGTTGAGTTATATTCATTGGGATGAAGATAGGAATTCTGGCAATGATGCTAAAAAGACATTATCCTGAAAAGAATTATTAAATATAATGAAAGGAAAGGTGAAAGTAAACAAACAGATCTGTTAACCTCCTTAAAAAACAATCCTTAACAGCTGTTTACCTGATTTAAATTAGTAAACAAGCGGATCTGTTAACCACCTTTATAAACAATCCTTAACAGCTGTTTACCTAATTTAAATTAAGCCATTTAAATCACGTGAATAAAAAAAAATAATTTGGATCCATATTCTCATGAGTGCTCCTCATATATGAAATATGGACATATGCACACACAGACATACAACACAAAACACAAATGTGCAAACAAACGTACAACACATAAGATAATAATAAAGGCCTTGTAGCTTTACCTAGGTGAAATCTCCATTGCAATGTTTAAAAACTCCACAGTCAAAAAAACAAAACTGATAAAAAAAAAACCATTAACCTAGGTTTGTATGAGCTCAAAAAATAAAAATAGAACCTTATGATGTGGAAAAACGCAATAATAAAATAGATGTTGAAAAAAGCATCCTGGTTAATCACTGTTGCAGATGTAAGAATGGCCAAGCTGGAGTTCTGGATATCAGCTGTTATGGATTTAAGTCAAATCATCTTCTTTTCGATCTGTAGAAATCGTTTTGGTTAGTCTTTCTGGAATCCAAATCGGCTGCTGTTCTCCCTGTGGAAACACGCAAACAGAGCCCCGACTCCAGACAATCACTGGGTCTGGACCTTTCCATTTTCCTGTTAGAATATCTTTCCAAAGAACTTTAGGCTTATGCACATTTTTTGGATACATATGCCTTTCCGCAGCACTAAGTCCTGATGAATCCAAATTTAAAAAGTTTAGAGTAAAAAGCGTTATTTTAAGTTTATCTTTGGGGGATATATACCCCTTTCCCATTTTTAAGATTAACTAGGCTCGAATGACGTAATCTTTCCTCCGTCATGAAGGCACCTTAACCACCTTCAAATTAACCTTTTAAAGCCTTCCAATTATCATCTATACTGTACTTTTAAATGTACTTTTTCACCACCTACAGCTTCACTCTTTTAAACGAGGCTTAGATTCTGTTTAAATCGCTTAAATGTTAGTTTACATGGCTGCCCTTCAACCAAAGGCCTTTTTCACTCCATTAAGAAGCTTTGTTTCAATCTGCCATGTACACATAACTTTTTCTTCTTTCTTTCTTTCTCAAGCTTTTAAAGTAAGTCTAGTTTCCTCAAAATCTTTTTAAATGGCATTTTACAACTTTTTACTGTACCACACAGAGATTATCTCATCTAGAAATATTTTTTAACCTTTATATTAAAATATATTTCCACATCTTGAATCTTTTTATATCTTTTTTTTAATCATTAACCCTTTTTATAAATTCACATTCTGAAATAACCCTAATAAAATTTCTGATTTAGACAAATTACTCCACTTTAAGAAGATGAAAGACTTTCATGTTTTTTATGATATTGTAATTGAAACCCAACTGAAACTCCTTATACTCTTTGTATATAAATTACACCTGATAGAATCTTAACACTTAGTAACCTTGTTTTAGCAAAGACACAGACCAAAGCAATATTAAACTTTTTTTTCCATTAACCAATTTATGAAGACACACATAATGATTAAATATATTAACTTATGGAACTTAAGTAAAGAGTATTGATTTTATATTTAGTGGTTGATATTTTAACACTTTAGCTTTGTAAATTAATCAGATGTCTGTAAAAACCAAGATCTTAGACAAATGTAGTAAACAGAATTAGCCATCTCTTTCTTGTTGAAGAAAAATCCTTCTACAGGATACCATGATGGTCCCATTGATATGCTTAATAACTTCTCATTAAAAAGCCATGGGCTGCATTTTTGTATTGTATCAACATATGCCCTAGCTGTTCTTGGTCTTAATGGGGTGTGTCCTTTCTCTAAAAATTTCTCTTCCTTGGAGGCGAACAACTTTAAACTTTGAGACAACCATTTTCCCCAGTTTGCCTGAGAAAGTTCTAGGAACACGCAACTTGAAATAAAAACAAAATAAATCAAAACAAAAACACATTGCTTTTTGAAATGCTCACCCATTCATTCGCTCTTCTTCAGGGACGAACAATTTCACTTACCTTTTCTTCAGATGTTCCGCGTACGAGCCACCAGATGCCGAAGTCTCTGTCTGGGCACAAATCACGAGTCTCCACACAGCTTGTAGATTCAAACAGCAATTCTTTATTCCCAAACTCACACCGGCCGTCTACAAACACGTTCTGGGGGAATCCACGTTCTCTGCCCAAATCCACTCCGCATGGGCTTCTGTCTCCCAAAATATACTGTCTGACCCTAAGCACTCAAGAGGAACTCAGCACCAGGATATGCCCTATTCTAAAGGGGGAACACCCTAATCTCCTATTATGCTAAACTGCCCTATTCTAAAGGGGGAACACCCCAATCTCCTATTATGCTAAACCGCCCTATTCTAAAAGGGGAACACCCTAAACACGGATCCTGCCCTGGTCCTTGAGCCAGGTCACCTTTCAGAAGTCCTTCCACTAGACAGCATGGGAGTAAGCTGGCAAGGAATTTATCATACCTACTTGGCTGATGGCTCCCAGCACACACACAGTCCACCATGCCTGCAAGACATGGCTCATCTGTCATGCTGCAAGACACAGACTCCCCAGGACAAGTGGGGAAACTTAGGAAAGTGGCTTAGCCTCTGCCAGTGTATGTGTCCCAGCCTCTACCAATAACATGGCTCGGCTCTCTATCCCCCCTGCACCGTCAGAGCCTTGAGCGGGATAGGTGGGGGTCATGGGTGGAGCAACCACAGCGTCCGCTACAGCAAGTTACCCAGTCCCAGCCTCCACAGCTTCATCTGTTAAATTGGGACATCAGAACAATCTTGCTTGTTTGTCTTTTTTAAATCATGTTGTTGTATTTTTTTAATGTTTATTTTACTTATTTTTATGTGGTGCTGAAGATCGAACCCAGTGCCTCATGCAAGCTAAGCAAGCAGCTCTACCACTGAGCCCCAGACCCAGCTCTAGACAGCCTTGTTTAAAAAATAAGAAGCCAGTCATGGTGGCTTGACCTTGTAGTCCCCGCTGTCCCCACTGTACAGGATGCTGTGACAATGAGAATCACTGGAGCCCAGGAGTTGGAAGCCAACCTGGTAAACATAAGGAAGACCTCACCTCAAACATAAGATAAAGCCAGGCATGGTGATGCACACCTGAAATCCCAGCTGCTTGGGAGGCTGAGGCAGGAGTATTGTGAGTTCAAAATTGGCCTCTGCAAAAGCGAGGAGCTAAGGGTTGGGGTTGTGGCTCAAGTAACAGAGCACTCAGCTAGCACACGTGAGGAACAGGATTACATCCTCATCACCATAAAAAAATAAAGATATTATGTCCACCTAAAACTAAAGAATATATTTTTTTAAAAAATGGTGCTAAGCAACTCAGTGAGACCTTGTCTTTAAATAAAATACAAAATAGGGCTGCAGATGTGGCTCAGTGGTCAAGAAATTTGGCTTTTTCCCAATTGTCTTACTAATGAGCACATGCCATTTAGAAAGTGGTTTTTCCACTCTACCCTTCTTTCATAAATGTGCTTTTTCTCACTCTTTCCCTAAAGAGGCTGTGAATTCTCCATATTTTTCTTTTAAATTATACATTTCAGCTTTAGATTATCCCATTGGTTCCAAGTTCTATAGAATACAATTGAAAATTACCAGGAAGGAGCCTGAATGCTGTTTTTTTTTTTTTAATTAATTTTTATTGTAGGTTGTTCAAAACATTACATAGTTCTTGATATATCATATTTCACACTTTGATTCAAGTGGGATATGAACTCCCATTTTTACCCCATATACAGATTGCAGAATCACTTCAGTTGCACAACCATTGATTTACATATTGCCATTCTGGAGTCTGTTGTATTCTGCTGCCTTTCCCATCCTCCACTATCCCCCCTCCCCCCTCCCCTCCCCTCTTCTCTCTCTACCCCCTCTACTGTATTTCATTTCTCCCCCTTATATTTTCCCTCCTTTCCCCTCACTTTCTCTTGTATGTAATTTTGTATACCCCTGAGGGTCTCCTTCCATTTACATGCAATTTCCCTTCTCTCTCCCTTTCCCTCCCACCTCTCATCCCTGTTTAATGTTAATCTTCTTCTCATGCTCTTCTTCCCTACTTTGTTCTTAGTTACTCTCCTTATATCAAAGAAGATATTTGGCATTTGTTTTTAAGGGATTGGCTAGCTTCACTTAGCATAATCTGCTCTAATGCCATCCATTTCCCTCCAAATTCTATGATTTTGTCATTTCTTAATGCAGAGTAATACTCCATTGTGTATAAATGCCACATTTTTTTTATCCATTCGTCTATTGAAGGGCATCTAGGTTGGTTCCACAGTCTTGCTATTGTGAATTGTGCTGCTATGAACATGGATGTAGCAGTGTCCCTATAGTGTGCTCTTTTTAGGTCTTTAGGGAATAGACCGAGTAGTGGAATAGCTGGATCAAATGGTGGTTCCATTCCGAGCTTTCCAAGAAATCTCCATACTGCTTTCCAAATTGGCCGCACCAATTTGCAGTCCCACCAGCAATGTACAAGAGTACCCTTTTCCCCACATCCTCGCCAGCACTTGTTGCTGTTTGACTTCCTAATGGCTGCCAATCTTACTGGAGTGAGATGGTATCTTAGGGTGGTTTTGATTTGCATTTCTCTGACTGCTAGAGATGGTGAGCATTTTTTCATATACTTGTTGATTGATTGTATGTCCTCCTCTGAGAAATTTCTGTTCAGGTCCTTGGCCCATTTGTTGATTGGGTTATTCGTTATCTCATTGTCTAATTTTTTAAGTTCTTTGTATATTCTGGATATTAGGGCTCTGTCTGAAGTGTGAGGAGTAAAGATTTAACGCGCCCGATCTCGTCTGATCTCGGAAGCTGAATGCTGTTTTGACTACATATTTTCTTCATTAAATATTATAGTCCATCACTTCTAGATTTGGCCCTCCATAAGCTTTAGAGCATGGACACAGTTCAGCCACATTCACAGCAGAGGTGTGACAATTGTTGATTCCAGTTTCCAGTAGAATAGTCTTCATTTGCATCTGAGTTCTCATCAGCATGGTCCTTACTGTCTGTATTTCTATCAGCATTCTGGTCATGGCCATTTATCCCATCTTTCCGATATTTCAGATCTTTACAGGTTTAAGGCTCTGAGAGGAGTCCCTCTTGGATGCATCACAACATGGCAGGCGCCATGTTGTGTATCTCTCAAATCTATATCTTATCTCTTTCTCCTTATAAAACCACCAGAGCTCCATCAAAGGGGCTCCATCCTAATGAAGGAATCAAACCTAATCATTTTTCATTTTTGTAATTAAATTTCTTCATGAGTTCAGAGAGACAACCCATTTTCATGCATAGCCTCCAACGTATATTCAATTCATCTTGAAATAATTACTTAGACAACCTCTATCATACAGTCTTCCAACAATACTTTTATTAAAAAGTGCAGAAGTTTTTAAATATCCTTCAATTTGCATTTTGAAAAACAAAAACCATAAATATGATAATAAATTCACCTGTATTTTAAGTTTAACATGGCTTGTATTTTAGTGTTTTATCATACATCTGTATGTAAGGTGTGTTTATGAAGACTTCTTTTTAAATACAAAAATAGTGTAAATTTAAACTTATATGCTTATATGTCTATATATGACAAAACACCCAATGAACATATTTTATACTTTTTTAACTTGAGCATTTGTAATCTAATGTCTCTCTAGATCAATAATCTTCAAAAATATTTTGAAACTATTTTGCTGTATACTATCATAGTAATAAGGTGTAAGATATTAACAAAAAGATTATTATTTATAATTCATACAAATTAAATTATATAACACATTTTAATATAAATATTTAACCTGAATATCAAGAATGAATGAAATTGGAATTACTAGATCAAAAGTATACAGTTTAATAAAAGTACACACATACTCCAAAATTTTGGCAAATTTTTCTTCAGAAAGTTTAGGAAGTGAAAATTCTTATATCAGTTTAACTTTATTTTCATTTTCTTTAATGATGGTTAAATATATATGCATATACACATATATTTATCTGCATATATAAAGAACAGAAAGTTTATAGCTTAAAATGGCATCAAAATCTTGTTTTACTCAGTGGCTCAGGAGGGTGAAGCAGAATAATCACAAGTTCAAAGCCAGGCTAGGAGACTTAGTAAGGCCCTAAGCAAATTAGTAAGATATATATATACACACATACACATACATATGTAAATTTAAATTAGTAAGATATATATATATATATATATATATATATATATATATATATATACACATACATACATACACATACATATATAAATTTATATAAAATATTTATTTATTTATAGGTTGTATATATGGAAAAGTTATAGATCATGTCATATATATATATATATATATATATATATATATATATATATATATATGATTTTATCTATAGTTTTTATTTCTTTTATTCCAAATGAGTATGTTCAGTGATTCTAATGTTTTATTATTTATACTGTAAAATATGATAAACTTGTGAATTTCTCCTCTACTCCTAGTCTTACAACCTTCTTCTCAATTGCAAAATTAGTTATTCCAATGTTAGTTATCCACATCTTTTTCTTTGATTTCACTTCTTTGATTCTAATTTTGTCATCTAAGTGTTGTGTCTTCCGGATGCAGTGACACACACCTGTAATCACAGCTGGTGGGGTGACCCCCCAAAAATGTTGAATCCATCTGGGATTAATTATGGTATATTATAAAGATCCAGTTTGATTTTCAAATGAAGCAAATTTGTTCATTGAAAAAATCCTCTTCTTTTTATTGAATTGCAATTCTCTTTATTTATTTATGTATTTATTCATGTATTTATTTTAAATATTTTTTAGTTGTAGTTGGACAAAATGCCTTTGTTTTATGTATTTCCATGTGGTGCTGTGGTCTGAACCCAGTGCCTCATATGTGCTAGGCAAGCATACTACCACTGGCCACAACCCTAGCCCCTGCAATTCTTTTTTTTTTACTGTGTACATGAACATGTGTACACACTTGGACATGCACATTTGTATCCACATCTAAAGTAATATCTTCTCTAAGATTATTTGTTTGTTACCCATTTTTTAGGTTTTTAAAATGAGTTGTTTATTTAAATTATCTAATTCCGAAGCTCTCAAGATTTATGATCCATTATCTCTATTTCAAATAAAATGTAAAAGCATTACTTTCAGTAAAAAGACTCAGTGAAAAACAATAAACTCTAAACCTGTTGATCTCCTAAAAGTTGAGAGTAGAACAGTGGTTAGGCAAGATTTAGAAGGGGTAGGGAAGTTGTCAATGGGAATAGTTTTATAGTTAGAAGGAATAATTTCTGGAGTTTTATTGTAAAGTAGAGTGACTTAGCAATAATGTATAAAGAATTGAAGGGAGAATTCTGAAGGTTCTAACTTTAAGAAATGATAAATATTTAAGAAGGATTTGTTGTTTACCGTGAATCAATGATTATACAACGTATACAAGTGTTTAAACATCCTATTATATCAATCAGAAATAAAATAAAACCTAAAAAAATCTCAATTGTTATTTTCTCCAATCTTGCACAACTCTTATAAATTAATTCTCAAATAATTGACACTTATGCAATAATTAGTTTTCCCATGTAGGAATAAGACTCTGAGGAATTATATAATCATCTAAGGAACTTAATAATTGCAAGAGTATTGCATCTATGGGACACAGAGAAAATAAATATTACTTTTGTCCTGAATTAAAATGAAAATGATGGTATAATTTATACTGCATCTCTGACATGAACCTTAAATTATTAGACAGTTTTCCTTCTCTGTGGACTAGGGCTATCTCAGTGGCAAAGTGAGCTTGCAAACCTTCACGACAGATCTGAGTATTGATAAAACCATTTTATTTTTAAAAATCAAATATAATATAGAGAGAACACATTCGTTCTATTTGTCTTCATTCTGTTATGCACACTATACTCTCCCCGCATTTTGTAATATTGATCACTTTAGTTAAAGAAGAAAACATTTTATATCATGGAAGTTTTTGAATCATTTTGCTGAGGTAAATTTTAGTTTATTCAAGTTTTGAATGTTTGCTTTAGAACTGAAGGAAAAGGCATTGAATAGAAGGTTTCAAGAACTTAGCTAGGAACACTGGATGGGCAGTGATGTCAAGCAGAGCTCATTTTTCCTAACTGGGTGCTTCTGGGGAGTCCACCAGGAGGTCAGGGCCTTCTTTGGTTTTCATGCTAACTGTGTGAGTTCAAGACTGCTACAATTTCAGTTCTCAGAGTTCATGTGGCTTTCTAAAACTTATATTGGCAGTAATTTTAGATTTAGTGAAAAAAAAAAATCAATGAGTGTAGAAACCAGGGAATACGATGCATTTTTGTTCTGAAAGGGATCTTCATGTGAGAAGTGAAAGTATATCTGTGGAACAATATATTGATATAGGCAGGAAGGTTGATAAGGGCATGCTAACTCAGGTTGTTGAACAGAATAAAATTGAAAAGTAGTGTTATAATGTAATCATCAGTTATTTTTTAAAAATATTTTTAGTTATAGATGTGCACAATACCTTTCTTTTATTTATTTCTTTTAATGTGGTGCTGAGGATTAAAAAACTATCACTGAATACCCCAGCCCCACCAGTTATTTCTTATTATTTTTGGGCTCATTAAATGAATGAGGTACATTCTAAGTGCCAGGTATTTAGCAGTTAACAGGCACGTGTTTTCATACGTGTGAGGGGGTAAGTGGTTCTAACAGTTGCCTGATTTATAGAAGATGTTAAAATAAATGTCATTATAAAGAAAATAAAAATGAATGTAAGATAAAAGAAATTTTATCACAGAATATATGTGTGTGTATTGACATTTGTATTTAACTTTTTGCAAATAATAATAATAGTTAATGTAAAGTGCTTGCCAATTTTTTCTGATCCTCATGTAATAAGTAACCACCATGTTTATACTAGCAACATGTCATAAAATATCTATAGGTTAAAATAAGCTTTTTTTCCCATTTCCCTCACAACCTCTTATATGTAATTTTGTATAACAATGAGGGTCTCCTTCCATTTGCATGCAATTTCCCTTTTCTATCCCTTTCCCTCCCACCTCATGTCTCTGTTTAATGTTAATCTTTTCCTCCTGCTCTTCCTCCCTGCTCTGTTCTTAGTTGATCTCATTATATCAAAGAAGACATTTGGCATTTGTTTTTTAGGGATTGGCTAGCTTCACTTAGCATAATCTGCTCTAATGCCATCCATTTCCCTGCAAATTCCATGATTTTGTCATTTTTTAGTGCTGCATAATAGTCCATTGTGTATAAATGCCACATTTTTTTTTAACAATTCGTCTATTGAAGAGCATCTGGGTTGGTTCCACATTCTAGCTATTGTGAATTGTGCTGCTATGAACATCGATGTGGCAGTATCCCTGTAGTATGCTCTTTTAAGGTCTTCAGGGAATAGTCCGAGAAGGGCAATACCTGGGTCAAATGGTGATTCCATTCCCAACTTTCCCAGGAATCTCCATACTGCTTTCCAAATTGGCGGCACCAATTTGCAGTCCCACCAGCAATGTACAAGAGTACCCTTTTCCCCACATCCTCGCCAGCACCTCTTGTTGTTTGACTTCCTAATGGCTGCCAATCTTACTGGAGTGAGATGGTATCTTAGGGTGGTTTTGCTTTGCATTTCTCTGACTGCTAGAGATGGTGAGCAACATGTCAGAAAATATCTATAGGTTAGAATAAGCTTATGCTTGTTAGTATTTTTCCTAGTGTAATGATTCTGGTAGCACCAGATTCAAACTATAAAGAGCACTGCTTTTAAATAATAGACAATTATGAACAAATTTCCATTAGACTTTTAAGTTGGTTAATAATCATCTGCTATTTAAAAAACATCTAGCTCAGATTTGTGTTTCTGAGGTTAACTACAAAGGTCTGCACACAAATCATTAAAAATTCCTGGGCCATTTTATATTTTTTGTTAACATAGTATTTTTTTTAATTACTGTATCATAATCTTACCTGGAATTTAAATTTTAAATTTCAGCTTTGCTTATACACTTAAATTATCCAGCTAAAATATTTTACAGAACATTTTCAAGAATATATTCTGATATAAATCCTATGTGTTGTTAATTATTCATTAGTAAGCAAATATTACCACAATAATATTATGTAATATTATTTAGAGTGTGAAAGTATGTAGAAATATTTTGAATAATATATATATATATATATATATATATATATATATATATATATACACACACACACACACACACACACACACACTCACACACACATACACACATCACACATACACACAAAGCTTGAAAAAATAATTTGGTTCTCTATTGGATAGACAAATGAAAATTTAAATAAATTTAGCCTCAATCTTGCCAGAAATAGTTGTACGTAGTACTGATTTACGTGTCATTTTCTATGTAACTGTATTGTTACTACATGTCATATTCAATTATAACACTATGAAATTTGTAATCAGTATGAGCATATCATTAACAAAAATCAATAATACATTATTGCATTTCTGTGAGTTTACAAATCTCCAGTCCTTCTTAGAAAGACTTACTAAAGGCTTTGAAGGATTTATAAATTTAACGTATTACTGCAATGTGTTGTTGGGGTCCATTACTAAGAAAATAGATATTTTCTAGATGGCATTGAGATACATCTCTAAAACTTTGATGAAAGTATGGAATGCAAGCTGGGCAAAAGAATAAAAACTACCTCAGGCATCAAGAACCACAGGAACTCAAGCACCACAGCAGCAAATTGTTGAATGAGCACTGCACAGTGCATCTTAGCCATACTCATGATAACCTGGGAGTTCACAGCTATCAGACTGAGGGAAGATTGAATAATAGAGAGTTTACAATTCATGTTAAGAGTGAATTGGACGCAATTAATGGTCTGCCCTCAGAAAATTAATGTTTTTAAGGTACACATACAATAATATCCACATGTACCCAAAATGAAAATGGTAATTTGTTAAAACACAAAGACTATAAAAGTCCTGTTACATTTTCATTTTTAAATTTAATCATTTCATTTAGTTTACATGGCAATCTCTAGTCACATACTAGCTTACATATTTTTATGTGTTGTCAAATTCTTTTCATCAATTTCAATACTTAAAGATGAAACTAAATAATTCCATTATTATATTTTAAGAAATTACCACCAAAAAGAAAATAGACAGGAAAATCATCTTGTCCTTAGTTTACTTTGCTTTCTTTGTGTATTCTCATGCTGTGCTTTTTATTTATGATCTTGAGAAAGCCATGGGAAGGTGAATTCACCTTGTTGCAAAAAAACAGAGAAATGTATTATAGAATGTTTAGTTGTTTCCTGGTGGTATCTTTTTCAAAAGGTATATGGAAATGACATTATAGACAATATCAAGTTACAGTTAAATATTTTTCTGTCAAGGAGAGAGGAGATTTCAGAAATATGAATCTGCTCCTCTTTGGGCCTATCTTGAATTCTGGCTCTTTCACCCAGCCAACTGTCAGGCACAGACCTATGCAAACATGAGTTCCTCACGGGTGGGCCTGAGATCCTTCAATTCCAGTCTTTAAAGCTAACGTTTCTTGACAGATGATATTTTAGGAAAACTTCTCCTGAGACTTTCTCACAGTTCAATCAGGCATGTCTGGATTTCTATAGGCAAATCTCTGCATTTGCTCTATTGTTTCTTATAAGAGAGTGTGCTCCCAATGAGTAGACACTTTAAGATTTGCCTTTATAAAAGGTTTATCCATGATTGTTTAAACATGATATTTATGCATTATTATTTTTGTGGGATAATAAATTCAACATAAAGTATTCATTCCCATTTTAAAATTACAACCTTGGTTTCAGACTTGATAAGGCTATGTAAAATTTTCTAAAGAAAATATTTTATATAGAAGAAATCATGTAATACCTTGAATTTCAAAGAAGTTTCACATTGACTGAACAATCATATGGAATAGAAAATATCTGAAAAGTCCAAAGTACAAAAACTACATGATAAAGGGTCCATAATATGTAGGGATCTAAAACTATTTTTTTTTGTATGAAATACACTTAATGGTCTCTCCAATTTTACAAATTTATTGCTAGCTTATAAAACAAGAACTACTGAGTTACATTTACCTTTGCAGATGCAGAAAACACACAACAAAAGTCAGACAGATATTAAAATATTCCAGCCTTCCCATGAGATGATATTATTTTCATAAACTTTATAAAGCAAAATTAAATTCTTCTCTAATTATAGCTAAGTGTATTCACAAATTTTTAAAGATAAATAATGATTTAAGAAATTTATAAAAACTTAAGAATACACTTAAGAAAAGGTTCTGAGTTATTGTAAAAAAATATTTTAATGCTGTTTTGTTTTAGGCTTTACATAATAAACTTGCAAAAGAAAAATAAATGCTTTTTCATATTGATATAATATGTACTTAAGGGTATGCAGCTTAATATGTGTTTCTTTGTAGTGACATATTTCTAATAGTAAAATAAATTAAGAATTCAAATATTTAAGTGATTCTGTTTTTGTATGTTTTAGGAAAGAAATAAATGTGATGAGCTTATAAGGGATATTATCTCTGAAGATCAAGTTCATATCCATGAAGAAATTACAACTAAAAAATATGAACTACTTTGTAAAATGTCCAAGTTACATATTCAAGTTACCTTTAAAACTTTTTTTTCCTTTCTCTTTTTCTGGGAGAGCAAGTGATCCAATATTTGCCTCTTAGGAAAATTGAATTACTAACCAGTAATTAAAGTTGTCTGAATGTAATATTCTCAGTGGATTTGTATCAATTGTCTTGGGGCATTTTGGCATATGAGTACCAGTAATGTAACATTGTGAAATAAAGAAAATTAAGTTCTAATAGATTATATCTTAAACTTGTCTAGTATATTTCTATAAAGCCACTTTGAATTTTTTTCTTTCCAACAGTCTTGTGAAATAGATTCAGTTAACCCAAGATGTAGTTCTTTAGCGCACAGAAAGGTGAAATCCAAATCCAAGATCATATGTCATTTTTAAAGCTAGAAAAATCTGTGCATGATGAGGTAGCATAGATTCACTCTGCTATATTGAGTTTGCAATTCCATTTCTTAAATTATGTAGCAAAGCAATATAAATGGGAGATACTAATCTTTAGAACATTTAAAATACCCTCGCTATCATCTTCTTGTAAATTTTAAGCATTTAATTCATCATAACATGCTACATAACATGCTACATACATACTATGAATTACTAATTAATATGTGTAATAAAACTGAGATAAATGTAGAAATTCAATTACTAGGAGAGTTTTAGAAAATACAAGATATTACAAACTAGAATCTAAAGTGAAAATGTTTAAGCATAATTATTATATTTCCAGTTATATGAACAGTAAGAAATATCTTACCATTTTAGAACCCTTAAAGATAAAAATACATATTTCATTGAATCAGGATTTTGTTTTAGGTTATAATGTAACTAAGGATGAACTAGTATTTTTTTGAAAACAGAAAGATAAAAATTTTACCTTATGTAATATTGATTTTGAAAAATTTTGGAGAAATATTTTAAAAAGCTTAATTTCCTTTAAATTTCAAATGTTTTCTTACTATTGCCAAATTAAAAGATCCTACTTTTCCTTGACATATATTCAATCAGTAAGGTTAAGTATTATTTTAAAACACATGAGCTTACTTAAAAACTAAGAGGTATGAAAATGAAGAAACCCATTATTTTAGATATTTGGATGGTAAAAATTGCTATTATGCAAAGGGATTTTATCTTAATTATTCTGGAAGATGATTCAATTTATTTACATTGCATATCATAAAATTAGCATACATGATTTATTTATTCATATGATTATCTGGAAATAAATATTGAACTAAGAAAAAATTCATCTTGTAATAAGCATATTTTGTTACTAATGATGTACATAACAGATTTTTAAAAGAGATTGTATGGAATACATATATTTGGGACTGAGAGTATAGCTCAGTGGTAGAGCAATTGCCTAGCAATTGTAAGGCCTTGGGTTTAATCCTCACCTCCACAGAAAAGAAAAAACAACCACAACCAATTATTCCCTAACACTTTTGTCCATATGTTTGTGAGTATAATATAACTTGTATTCAAATGAAGGGTTGTATTTCTTATTTAAAGAAATGAGTAGTTTCAAGTTTCCAGTATCAAAGATGACTTCCAGGTAGACATGTTTGTCATTGCCATGAGAACTGGTTGCCTTTTTCACTACTCTAGAATAACATGTTAAGTGGAAAATACAATATAAATTGAGTGAGTATTTGCCCAGGTCCAAGTATGAGTTAAAGGTTTAGAAATATTTTATTGTCAAAAAGAGTACAAAGTGTGAAATGTCTAATAGTTTGTAGGTTGTTCATTTTATTAAAATTAGATTTTAAGGTAATTATAAAAGCAACTATCCTTTGAAACTAACTATGAGTGCCAAGTACCTTGCAAGCACTATTGTATTTGAGGTTTACAACACCATTCTCTAGAGAGCTGTGTTCCTTGTTAAGTAGGAGAGGCAGAGATAGAATTCAGACTCAGAAAAGCATAACTCTAAAATGCAAACATTCAACCCATGTACTATATTCCCTTCTGAGCCCCATAGTTTTATTTTTGATTACTAAAAACTAAATCCATTCCAAGTCTTAATTTACTTTTAATTGTATTAAAATTTTTTTTGAAAGAGAATTTTCTTATTACAAAAGTAGAACATCCTGTGAAGTCTATAAAAAAAGGTAAATCAAAGAAAAAAATTAATTACCCAAAGTCATAATACTCCCAAATTAATTCATTCAATAACTGTAAATTCTGTGGATTTTTTAACATTAGGTATCTGTAGGCCCGCATAGCCAAAGACTAGTGATGGTCTTCTTCCACCTAAAATTTAGACCCTGAAATGTGAACGCATTAAGATTAAATGATGCCTCCCTGTTATTATATAGCAAGTGATAATGTTAAGTGTAATGTTTAAAAAATATTTTTTTTCTGATAACATTATAGTCTATTAAATGTCCATGTTGTCAATGTTTACAACATTATTGATAATAGTTTATGGTATTCTAGTAAATATGTAAATATTTTAACACTTAGTTTCTTGAATTATTTTTTTATCAACTATTGGATTTTAGTAAAATTTTACCATGTTTATTTTTCTTTAAACTTGAAACCATGTACTTATGCATTATGCATGCCTACATGATTGCAGGATTGCATTCCTTATTATTTTTTTTTTTTTGGTACCAAGGAATGGACCCAGTGATGCTTAACCACTGATCCACATACTCAGCCCTTTTTTGTATTTTATTTAGAAACAGGATCTCACTGAGTTGAGTTGCTGAGGGACTCGCTAAATTGCTGAGGCTGGCTTTGAACTCACAATCATCCTGCCTCAGCCTCCCAAGACTCTGGCGTGTACCGCTGCAACCAGCTACATGATTTCATGTACAAGAGACCACATTGCAGTTAAATTCTCCAGGTATATTAAACATATTATCCTTAAAGTAATTTTTATGTAGGCAATGTGTGGGTAAACACACACACACACACACACACACACACACACACACACATACATATATATATATATATATATATATATATATATATATATATATATATATTTATAAATTACTTTAAAGAATTTTTATATATAATTGTATACAAACATATATAGGTATATAAAACTTGAAAAACAAGATACTTCTTTTTTACTCTTTATTAAGATTATAAGATGATGGAAGAGGATTTCCCTGTAGGAAGTAAAAGGTCTCAGTATTCATATTTTTCAGGAATACCACCAAAGGAATTTTGAAGTAAGACTGCTAACAATGTGTAATGGTTTTCAGTCTATTGAGAAAACAGTGGATTGAGCAAGACTATATAATAGCAGTATTTTAGAGTAGAAATTTTTTTAAAACAATTATTCACTCACAGAAACTTGAGAAAATAATACATTTTTTGCCTTACAGAATTCAAAAGATGTGTTTTCTACTGTGCTGATAGTATGATACTATTATCACAAATTAAGAGCCCTCAATAGAGAAATGGCCCGACTCTATAACTACTGTCAATGGTAATAGCTCAAGATCAACTACTTTAAAATTAAAATGACAATTTATTTTTTCAGCTCTTCTCTCCTGTTTAATTGGCATCTATTCAAAAATTCCATACTTGGGTCAAATTATTTATTTACCTAGAAATACATTCTGCAATGAATTTACACTGGAGCCTTTTAAAGTGAGTTGTGGTGCAGAAAATTAGATGTCTCCTGGGTAAAACATTGTGATTTTCAATAAATGCAATGGTAGATTGGTAACATCAGTTTTTAACACTTTTGAAGGAAAATTATTCATGCTGTTTCTCTGCAGTGCTGAACTTTGAGGATTCCTATAATCATTTGACCTTATGTTACATGAAGCTGACCCAGATTTGCATGCAGAGAAAAAACATTTTGGCTCAGACAGCAATCACTAAACTCATGTAACTGAATAAATTGGTTTTTCAGTAAAAGTCTTGGTTAAATTCCTGTATATTGAGAGATTGGGGTTTTGATGCTATGTTCAGCTTGTTAGAAAAGAAAGATATATAAACTTGGTATTACTACATAAACAAAAGCACTATTTTACTCAGGTATTAATTGCCTGAAACTTTTGTTCAATTGATTGGTTTCTATAGATAGTAACAATTAGATACCTAGCCAAGCCAGTAACTATAGATAATACCTGAATTTACAAGTGTTATCTTTCTGACAAAATTATGGCTTGCTTCTTATACTGTATTCAAAGAGTATCTTGCTTTAGGCTGAACAGTCATAGTAGATGATTTATACTTTAGAATTTTTGATTGAAAAAATCTGGGTCAAATCATCATTTCACCCAGCTATTGCCCTTCTTGGACTATTTCCTGAAGACCTTAAAAGAGCGTACTACAGGGATACTGCCACATCAATGTTCATAGCATCACAATTCACAATACCTAGACTGTGGAACCAACCCAGATGCCCTTCAATAGATGAATGGATTAAAAAAATGTGTCATTTATACACAGTGGAGTATTACGCAGCACTAAAAAATGACAAAATCATGGAATTTGCAGGGAAATGGATGGCATTAGAGCAGATTATGCTAAGTGAAGCTAGCCAATCCCTAAAAATCAAATGCAAATGTCTTCTTTGATATAATGAGAACAACTAAGAACAGAGCAGGGAGGAAGAACAGGAGGAAAAGATTAATATTAAATAGAGACATGAGGTGGGAGGGAAAGGGAGAGAAAAGGGAAATTGCATGCAAATGGAAGGAGACCCTCATTGTTTTACAAAATTACATATAAGAGGTTGTGAGGGGAATGGGAAAAAAAACAAGGAGAGAAATGAATTACAGTAGCTGGGATAGAGAGAGAAGAGGGGAGGGGGGTAGTAGAGGATAGGAAAGGTAGCAGAATACAATAGTTACTAATGGCATTATGTAAAAATATGGATGTGTAACCGATGTAATTCTGCAATCTGTATTTGGGCTAAAAATGGGAATTCATAACCCACTTGAGTCTAATGCATGAAATATGATATGTCAAGACCTTTTTATTGTTTTGAACAACCAATAAAAAAAAGAGAAAAGAAAGAAAGAAAAAAAAGAAACACCATAATGTGGTAAAAATAAACCAACAAATATTGTTGAAATAGTAATACTGAATGGAGAAAGAATTTTAATTATGACTAGCTTTATAATAACTACAAGTTCAAACTATGGTGATGTTTTTTTTATTAAAAGAAAAGAATGACTGTTCTTTATAGGTATAGCATCTCTGTGGTTCTTATTAACTACTATATAATATAATTACAAATTATTTTTAGTTATGCAATCTTTTTATACATGTCCAAAATCATTATACATGTCCAAAATAGATTTTTCACATTTAAAGTACTTTACACAAAATAATGATTTTTAATCACTTCCCACTGAAGAAAATGATCACTATCCCCTTATTTTAGTTATTAGACACAGAGAATTCTACCTTCTTTCTTATTGACAGATGAATATAGAGATGGAGGTCAGAGTATTCATCTAGATTTTGTTCTCATTCATTCTTGGCAAATGTCATTAGTAGTTTGTTTGTTGGCTTTTTTATAATATTTACTTTTAGTTTTTGGCGGACACAACATGGGTGCTGAGGATCAAAACTGCGCTGCCCGCATGCCAAGGAGTGCTGTACCACTTGAACCATATCCCCTCTTGGGTGGCTTTTTAATGTAGTGCTGGGTGTTCAACCCAGTACCTCACGCATGCTAGGGAAATGCTTTACCTCTGATCCATAACCCTAGTCCCCAAAGTCCTTTACTTATTTTTTGGGGGGGGTGGGAGAGTGTGTTTGTGTAGTGCAAGGGATTGAATCCATGGCCTTTTATCAGCAAAACAAGCACTCTACTGACTAAGCTATATCCTCAGCCCTGATCTATAGTCTTTTAACAGTGACAATGGAGCAGCCTGTCATTCAGCTTTTGATTCTGTGCCCACTTGGCTCAGGTTGGAGGCAGGGCATGAAGCCTCGACCAATCAGTCTCTTAGGTGAGAACTGTCCAACCCTCATGCAGCCAGTGATGAGGGGGAGGGCTTCCACAATCTTCTGTTCCCTTGGTGTGTGGAGCACACCATTTTTTCAATCTTTTTGTAGGCTTCTGTCCTGGATCCAAGCCCAGGTGTCTGTGCTATGCAGAAACTGAAAACGAATCACAGGGAGAACACTGAGAACCCTGAGAGCCAGGAAATGGTAAGTGTGCCTTGTTATCTTGAGACTGGGTAGGAAGGTGGCTTAAAGCTGAAAGGAGTGGCAATGGTGGAAACTGGTAGTCATGGCTAGGGACTCCTCATGGTCCTCTCCAGAGTCTTGTGGCCAGAGGGTCTCTCTGTGGAAACTTAGCATTCACCTTCCTCTGACTAGTCTAGTGAGGCTTAGATCAGCAGTTGAAAACCTGGGCATTTTGTTCCATAATTGTAAGGTGTTTCCAGCTTTTTTCTAAAGACCTTTGTGGGCTTCCATGTCCCATGATTCCAGCATGTCTACAGATTGCATAATGAAGACTGAGATAATTACCATGAGAGAATCACAACTCCATTTGTTGTATTCAAGCATGAGAGTGGCTGCTGATTTTAGGGCTTGTTACTCATGAGGGTTTGTTTGTTTGTTTGTTTGTTTGTTTATTATTTTTTTTTGTGTGTGTGCATGTTTGTTTGTTGTTTTCTTTTTGGTACCAGAAATTCAACCCAGAGGTGTTCATCCACTGATTCACATTCCCACCCATTTTTAATATTTTTATTTAGAAACAGGGTCACTTTGAAGTTCTTAGGGCCTCACACATTTGATGATGCTTGCTTTTAACTTATTCTCTTCATGAGTCCTGAGATTTTTAAATGTAGCAGAAGCAGTATCTCAAATCCAGAACAAAAAACTGAAATCCAGAACTTCAGCTTATCTCTCCATAGGTCTCAGAATAAACCCCTAGTTTTCTAGCTCTCTGTTCACATATCCAAAACTAGGGTTCTCTGTTCACAGAGAATAAGTTTAATAATGACCATGTAATGCAGATAATGGGCCTCACTCAAAGACACCTGGTGGCTAACTGAAAGATGTTAATGAGCACCATTAAGGCCTATTTCAAAAGTAAAAGACCTTGAATCCCACTTGTGGGAACACCTTCTACAAAGTCCTTTGTCCCAGGAGTGATTCCTTATTGAATTTGAAGGAAAAAGGATGAGTCACAGAAAGAATAAAAGTGAACCCATATGGTAGTCAGGATGCCTTTTCCAAAGCCTATTCTAAATGCATTATGCTCCATGTTCTGCCCAAAACCATCAGTAAACTACTAAGATGGCACACAAAAATGATTTTTTTTCTGATATCAATCCTCATACAACATGGTGAGCGTTCTATTTCTTCTTGCTTCAATAATTTTTTTTCTTCAAAATTTATGAAACAAGCACCCAGATTCATGAAAAAATGAGAAATTTTGGTTTATCTAAAAACTCCGCTTTCAGCATTATTAATCATTATTTCCCCATGTTTTATTTCAAATGTATGCATCATTTATAATGTTTTTCTTCAAGAACTGGAGGGCATTTTTAAAAGATTTTAATTTATCATTCTGAGATTTTCACATGAGAAAAAAGCAGAATATTATCAGGTGACATTAAAAAGAATGAATCTCTCCTAAATGCGGTTTATGTGTCCCATATAAAATTTTCTTAAAAACTGTAATGGGTCATCAATTGAGGGTGTATTTATTTATAAATTAATATGTTTATTTACTTTTTTATGGTCAGACCATTTCATTAAAATAACCCACAGAAAAGGCTGGGGTTGTGGCTCAGTGATAGAGCACTCACCTATTACATGCAAGGTCCTGGGTTTGATCCTCAGCACCAAATAAAAATAAGTAAATAATAAATAAATTAATAAATAAATAAATAACCCACAGAAACATTCCAAACATTTAAAGAAATGCTTTTATTCTGGTGTGGCAGGAAAAAATAGAAGTGGGACTAACTTGAATTTAAATTACATGCAAGTTCAATCTCTCTCTCCCTCCCCCCCCCTCTCTCTCTCACTCACTCACTCTCTGTACTGAGGATTGACCCCAGGGCCTCATACTTAGAAAGCAAGCACTCTACAAGCTGAACTATTTACTCAGTCCCATTTTTTGGTGGGGAGAGACCAGGGATTGAAGTCAGGAGCACTCTACCACTGAGCCACATTCCTACCCCTATTTTGTATTTTACTTAGAGACAGGGTTGCACTGACTTGCTTAGTGCCTCACCATTGATGAGACTGGTTTTGAATTCATTAATTTTATTTCTCAGTCTTGTAAACAGCTGATATTACAGGCATGCACCATTATGCCTTGCCAACTTCAATCTTAAGGGCTAAAGTACAGGCAAATTAGATCAAAGTCCATGTCAATATCTTGGTACTATATATATAAAGGTGTTGATAGACCTTATGTTTTATTTACTTATATGTGGAGCTGAGAATTGATTCTAGTGTCTCACATGTGTCAGACAAGAGCTCCACTGAGCTCCAGCCCTAGCCCCCTGGAACATTTTTTATTGGGCATATTGGAGATTAAACTCATGAACACTTCACTACTAAGACAAATCCCCAGGATTTTTGTTTTGTTTTGTTTTTTACTTTATTTTGTGAGAGGATCTCACTGAGTTTTTTAGCACCTCGATTCTGCTAAGGCTGGTTTTGAACTTTTGATAACTCTTCCTCAGCCTCTTCAGCAACTGGGATTACAGGCTTGCACCCACACACCCAGCCCCTGCTACATTTTTAATACCTGTTATAGGTAGATTTTAACCATTAGCCTTAACTTTTTTCTAATATATATTTGATTTGAATACATAATAGTGAAACAGATTTTATTTTTTATCTCCAACACTGCTTTTGGTTATGACAGTGTCTGAGTTAAGACTCCCCATTAAAGAATTTACTGTGTGTTGTGTTCTCATTCTGACTTCCCATATGACCTAGTTCTGAGTTTTAGAATATCTGAAACAAGGTTCTCAGAGATTCCAAATTTTTTGGAGTATTTAGAAAACACCACTATCTGAGTCTTGCCTTCTAGGGACCAGTTTGAATTTTAAGTATGTAGCTTCTGAAGGGATGGACTAATTGGATGCTTTGCAGCTGGAAGGCATTTTCTGATATACTTTCTATCTAAAAGGTACTTCATTTGTTTCCTTTTATTAGATACTGTGAATAAAGTTACAATAAAAATAGATGTGTGGCAATATACTTAGCAAAAGGATTCCAAATTTTTTACATATATACCCACAGTTATTATTAGCGGATTGTATAGCATTTCTTTTCCCAGAATTATTATTTATATTTTTTATTTATTTAAATAATGGAGATTAACCCCAGGGAATTTTACCAGTGTGCTACATACCCAATCTCCAACACTTTTATTTATTGATTGATTTTTGAGAGAGGGTTTCACTGGGTTTCTTAGGACGTTGCCAAGTTCTTGAGGCTGGTCTTTAACTTGAGAATAAACCCCTAGTTTTCTACCTCTTATTCTCCTAAGCCACTGGGAGTACAGGCATGTAGGACCATGCACTTCTACCCCAAATTATTACTAGTGGATTATGTGCATTTTTGTTTAGGGCTTTTAAAGAATCTTAACCCTTTTATTAAAGATATTTATTAAATTTATTTAAAATATATTTATTAAATGTATTTAAAAATGTCACCAACATTTTTACATATTTGTGTACCGTGGAATCCCTATTAATTATGTGATATTTGCTTAGTTTTGTATGGTTTGGTGCTGAATATTGAACCCAGAGTTGCATATCACTGAGATACATCCACATTCTTTTTTATATTATATTTGGGACAGGCTCTCATTAAGTTGATTGTAGCCTTGTTATGTTAATGAGGCTGTCTTTGAACTAACAATTCACCTGTGTCATTTTCCATAGCTTCTAGAATTTCAGGCATATTCCACCATGCATGACAATTTTAGATTTTGATAATAGCCATTCCAATAGAACTGCATAAGCTGCAGAAAATTTTTTGATTACTGCATTAAATCCCTGAGGCAGTTTATGTGAAGTAGCCAGTGTAAGAGTGTTGAGTAAAGATTAGCAAGGATTGTGGAATGTGATAGACATTATTATCTAAAGTACATGTATGGGGCTGGGGATGTGGCTCAAGTGGTAGTGCACTCACCTGGCATGCGTGCGGCCGGGGTTTGATCCTCAGCACCACATACAAACAAAGGTGTTGTGTCCGCCGAGCACTAAAAAATAAAAATATTAAAATTCTCTCTCTCTCTCTCTCTCTCTCTCTCTCTCTCTCTCTCTTTAAAAAAATAAAGTACAAATATGAAGACAGGAATTGATGTGAACAAACTTTATATACAAACAGAGGTATGAAAAATTGTTCTATATGTGTAATAAGAATTACGATGCATTCTGCTGTCATGTATTTAAAAAAATATAACAAATAATATTTATATGTATTGCTGAGAATCAAACTCAGTGCTTTTGCACATGCTAGCAAAGTATTCTACCACTGAGACACAACTCCAGCCCATGTAACCAGCTTTTTATACTCTCTTTGTAGTAATCAGATAAAACTTTAAAAATTGAAATTGCATTTATATCACTTTTCCTAGTACAGTAATGCATTACTAACTAAACTTATTCTTAGTATTTTTTAAAAATAATCTAATGGATGACTGTTATTTTTTTCCAGAGACTATTTTATCACTTCTTTAGGCCTTGGTGAAGGGTCTTTTTTTTTCAGAATATAGATGTCTTCTATTATCAAATGGGTCCATGCTAAGTGTGTTGAAAATAGTGATTCTAAAACTTCACACAATCTACACATTTCCAAGACTATAGGGGAAAGGGAAAGACAATATTCATAACCAAGAAACCATTTCTATTGGAAGCATAGTATCAGTGTCCAACCTGGAGTATAATCCAGGTCGTTCAGTACTAAGGTTGTTTAAGAACCACAACCATAGGTTTTTGGGATTCTCTAAAGTACACTGAATGGCTTTCAATCATTACTCTTATTCAAAATAAAATTTCTGCTACCTACTTAAAAATAAAGCACTATGAATGAGAAAGGTGAATGAGACATAAGTTCTGTCGAGGTACTGAGGTTGACCTTTAATTATAGTTTATAAATAGTCAAATAAGAAGGGCCTTAGGGTGGTCTCATCTTTTTCAACACATGATATGGAATACTTAGATGAACTGACATGAAATAATGAAAATGCATTTCAGGAAAGTGATGTCATAGAAATTTTCAGGGTAGAATCTTGGAAATGTGGGAAAAATATATTCATATTCATATGCATTTCTATAGAAAAAAAAAGTGATAAGTACATGAGTAGGGTAAATTTAGTCTGCCTCATGCATTGTAGGTTGAAGGTAATTATAAAGTAATAACTGAGGAGATCCAGAACTCTATAATTGTGGGAGACATTAATAGCAATTTAGAAAAAGAAAATATAGTTAAATCCCTTTAGATTTGCCTCGGTCCTCTGTTCCTCTAATGAATTTGATTCTGTCAAATGAGATTATGTGGGTATGGTTCTCTCTGAATTTATGTTTTCTCTTGTTTTTAGGATTTTGTCAGCTATGTCATGTGAAGCCCTGTCTAAACTCCCTTTGGGGGCTCTTTTACCTCCTGTTCTGGACTGCAGAGCAGAGATCCACCTCACTCATTCTGTGCAATGAATTGACTTTTGTAAGTCTTTGCCAACAATGGTTGGAAGAACAAGCATATTGGAGGGTCTTTCATATCATATAATATGGTTGTCAAACCCTGTGGGTTAAAAGGTAGTTACTTGCTATGTTAGAAACATCTTCCCTATGAGAAGGGCTTACCTATATTGTTTGGTTTGTAAGCCCCGTGAACACAGAAGAGAAGCATTTATGCTCACAAACAAAGGAATGCCAAAAGCCATTAGATATGAGAAAATACATAAAATAAAATCTTCTCTTAGAGCTTTCAGAGGTAAGAAGTTTATTTCTGTTTTCTGTAAGAAAAAAAAATTTCTCTTTGGCCTGACAATATTTTGATGTTTTAAACTTGCTTGCAATTTCTACCTGTGTTTTGAATTCACCTATGCCTGGCTATCCCTTTTCAGATAGCAACCCTCTCTAAAACCTTACTGGTGCCTCATAAATTCTGGCTCCCACTGATCCAATAACAATTCTCTCTAAATCTCAGTGGCAGCTCATAAATTCTAAGTCTGGAGCTGAATTTATTCCCTCCCTTGAAATGTTAGCCATGTAGATCCTTAACCTGCTATCTGCCTTTATATTATGATTTTCAAAATCTTGTTAGCTGTAAGTACCTTAGCACCCACCTCCTTTGTAACTTTTTGTGCTGTAAAAATATTTTCCTGAAGATCAGGGCGATGATCTCTAGCATGGGGTCTTGTAAGAGACAGTCCTGGCCAGCTTTTGTCTACACAATACAATCTTGATTTAATTTGATTTAAAATTGGAGTTGGTGGTCTTTTCTTTGTGTTTTGGTTTAAGATTAACATTTTTTTAACTTTACTGTAAATAAAACCAAAGAACACAACAAAACTCCTGTAAATGAGCCAGGTGCATAAGAATAGTCATTCCTTACTGAAAGCACAGTATTCATTATAGAAATGATATAAAAGATCTCTCAAAATCAAGAGAGTTTAGGAGGTAGAAATTTTATTTCTTTCAGAATATAGGTAGTAAAATAGTACAAATAAGAAAATGTGAAGCATAAATATATTAAGTAATATGCAAAAAAATCACCAAAATATTTATTACAAAAAATCATATCTACAGAAATGGTTCAAAGAAGCTGTCTTTTTGTCAGGAATAAACATTTGGTTAAAAATGGAAGTTTTGGTTCTCTTTTTAAGTAGTTTTACTCATAGTGAATTATCTTTACACTGTTTCTGCATTTTACTGGTTGGAACTAATTATAATTCATATATCTTCCAAAAAGGTACTGAATGCAGAAAAATATTATTGCTCATGTTTGAATCACCTACATTATTTGATCTTTCCCTTTTTAAACCAAAAATCTGCATAAAACCATCTCTTAATAAATATCTCTATCTCTGTATATTAGCAGCAACTGAGTTATAAAATTTGCTATGATAACTTGTCCCTTCATGTACTTAAAGACTATGAATTTGCTGCTTAGCACTTAGGTATAATTCTCTATGGTGTTCTCTAGTAATTTTTGTCTCTATGTTTTATACCAAGCTCTTAGTATCTGCCTTAATTACTCTGTGTAGCAATCTAGGATTTATGTCTTATTTGTGACACTTTGTTCCCAGAACTGTGTCTAAAGGGAAATATTTACAAAATGATTATTGAGGAAAAAATTTGTTTAATATTATATTTTATTTTATATTTATTTATATGTTTATGTATACATATTTTATTATTTAGAAACACACTTTGATCTGAAACTATAGTGCTACTAGTGTATGTTAGCTTGAATTGGTTGTGAGAAACAAACTAAAAAGACTTTTCTCTGTGTTGGTTGGTGATTTCTGGAACCTCAGGAACCTAGTGAATAATGGCAGAAATAAGTAACTCTCTAGTTTGAGGCAGAACCACCAAACTAGATGTTTTGCTCCTGCTTTCTATCTTGATCATTGGAATCATAACTTTAAATATACATGGAAGACTTTTGGAATTCTGTACTGTTAATTCTTTAAAAAAATCAATGAAAGTGAAAAATAATGCAGGATAGATAGATAATTAATTTCAAACTATTCATTTGTTAAAATAAATAATCTTTTTAAATCACCAGAAATTCTGAAAAGTTAGAAAAGTTGAAAGCTTTAGAAATAGCCTAAGGCAATTTCTCTTTACTCAGAATAGTAGACTATGTTTCTCTCTTCTCAGGACAGTATACTATGTCTCCAACTCATTCTTCTATAGAATTGGACTGTGTGCAAATATGAAAAATAAGTGCTAAGATGCCCCACATGGCTTAGAAGTTTAAAATCCTGACAGAAGCTCAAATCTGCCATTTTTCTACTTTACAGAATACAAAATCTTAAATTTATAAACTTCACAAACATTTGAAGAAGTGTAATTCAAAATGACCTAAAAAATGAAAAAATTATTGAAGGATGACCCACTGATCATGAGGACTTATAATATTGAAGCCCTTATATTAAATGTCTTCTTATCATTGTCAAAATTTTCCATGTTCATATAATCAATATATTAATCAAAATTTTATGGATTTAATAACAAATATCTAATTTCCTATTTTATTCTGTCTTTTAAAATTAGTAGTAATCAATATTAATAATTTAATGCTCATACTTTTAAAGTATGAAACATGTACTTTAAAAGCTATGGCTATAGCAAGTGAAAAATCCAGCCTAATTTTCATTTAAGACTGGAAGCCATCTCATCACAAAGGCATGAAAAGTTAATTTCTGCTTCATTATAAATTACCTTGATTTGTAACCTTGCTTGAAATGCCTTCCAGTGCCTTGAACTCATCCATGTCTGGTTTTCCCTGATGAGGTAACAACCCTCACTGAAAATTTAGTGATGACTCATAAATTCTGGCTATTCCTGACCAAATAACAACTCACTCTGAAACTTTAGTGGTGCATCATAAATTCTGATGTTGTTATCTAAATTTACTCCCTAAGTGCTGAACGATTTATACCATTAACCTACTACCTGCATTTGCATTATGCTTATGAAAATCCTGTTATTCGTGTAAGTTCTCAAGACACCCCCCTTTTGTACCTTTTGTGCTATAAAACTACAGTCCTAGAGAACTGGAATGGTGTCTTCTTTTCCCATGGGTTTCAGGAGAGACTGTTATGCTCAAATATGGGACCCCCAAAAGACCACCAGAGACCAAGATCGATGTAAGCACCAAAGAGATGTTTATTGGAATCTAGCTCAGTCCTCCACACACACAGCAACTGGTGGCTTAGAGGCCCTGAGCCCAGGGTTAGCAGTTTTATAACTCTTTGGGGAAGGCAGGAACCCCACATACATCATAGCATCTCTTAGCAAATCATCACACACCTTGGGAAAATCATAAACAACAGTAAAATATGATTAGCACATTCACTGGTGGGAACAAGTTGGGTAAGTGTGATTAATTAGTACAAGATGGGTATTCATTTGAACAGACTGGCTTAGGCCATGAGGGGAGAGTATGCTGAATTGTATGGTTTCTCAAAATGTTATTAACCACCATAAACTAGTGTAAGGGTCATTTGGAATCCCAGGAATTTTCCCTGCTTCATGCTGATTGGTGGCTGCTAAGGGGTTGCTATGAATCCCCACCTAGCCTGACTGAGTCACAGACACCAGGCCCAGCAGATGTCTCCTGTTATTTGTAGATAAACAACTCAGCAGGTTGGGTATGAGCCTAGGAGTGCTCTGTGTGTCTTTCCAAGGACAAGAGTCAAGCCCCCTTCCTTCAACAGTCTTTGCTCTGAGGTAAAGGCTGGTTTCTCACTTTATACCTTATGGATTTTTTATGTATTTTTTTAGCTATAGCTGGACACAATACCTATATTTCACTTATTTATTTTTATGTGGTACTGAGTATTGAACCCAGGGTCTTGCACATGGGAGGTGAGCACTCTACTGCTGAGCCACAATCCCAGCCCCTTATGTCTTGTTTTTATTGGGCATTTTTACTTTAGGAGGTTTCTTCCCAGGTCAAACTTCAATCTGTCACCTAAAAAGAACAGAGATCAATCAATCAATCAATCAATAAAATTTTATAATTATTGTCATTATTTTATATTAATTCCTGAATAATATACAAACATATATAATTCATAAACTGAAATGACTTTATATGTAAGTTTAAATTTAAATTAGTTCCCACTTATGGGAAAACAATCTTGTCTTAAAACAACAGCAGCCTGAGACACTGGGGTACATTTCTCAAATTAAAAAAAAAAAAAAAAAAAAAAAAAAAACCAGCACTCAATGACCTGAGATTCTAGCCCTTATTCTTGCCTGGATTGGATAATATTCCCTGTCACTCAAAAAAGGGCTCAATTCTCTCAGATCCAATGTTCATGATCTGAAGTCCCTTCCAATCAAGAGCATTTTGTGGGAACTGTCCAATCCTGTGTGTCATCAGGGAGTAGGAGGGTGGGCTTTCACTTCTTATCTCCTGAGTCCTCCATTTTTGCCATCTGTAGTCTCATACTTCAGAGTCACAGGTTGTTCTGCTGTGCAGGAACTGAGGATCCCAAGTAGCCCTACTCCTGAGAACCAGGAAATTGTGAGTGTGCATTGGCCTAGCAAGGGAGGCTGGGGGAGGAAGACTATTGGAACCACAAGACTGGCTGTGTTGAAAACAGGAGCTAGCAGATTGGGACCCTGGGCAGTCTCTGGAGTCTGCAGGCTTAAGTCCTCCACTGGGCCACTATGTCCTAAGTCCTACTGGCCAACCAGGTGGGGAACATGTCACTGGCAGAGACTCTTTGCTGCCTTCCTTAAGCTCAGAGGGCATCCTCAGAATCTGCATAAAATACTAGGTGGCAGGTGTGTTCCTGCAGCCCAGTGTCTTACCAGATGCTGGAGATTGACAGGTGGAATAATTATCAATATCAAATCTCCAAGGGCAATTTTCCTGCAGGAGAGGGGCTGTCATTTTGTCATTATGGTACCTAATTTCCTTTTGGGCTAGCTAATTTTTATTTTGACATTCTTTTATTTTTACTTTCTTCATTATTATTATTTTGTAAAAGTTAGGTGAACTCAGGGATACTTTACTACTTAGCCATATCCTTGGAAGTGGAGCCAGATTTACAGATAGGTAGTTAGTGTATTTAGGTAAATTGGGTCTAATAGCCAGTAAGATCAAGAATGAACACCATATTGAGGATGGAGTCCAGAATAAGGGGAATTGAAATTGTCCCCAAGGCCCTGAGCCCATCTCAAGGAAATTTTAATGAAGCAGCTCACAGCAAACTTGAGGTTGCTAATCCAAAAGCCCTTCCTGACCAGATTACTCCTTCAGCCCACCTGTCCTCCACACTTTGGGTCTTCCCACCTACATTCCAAGACTGCAAGATAACAGAACAAAGGAAAGGAATGTGATAGGAATGAGGGATAGGTGAAGGAAGTTCTTAGCTATAAAAAAGCTAAAAAGACCTTAGTTTAAAAAAAAATACCTTTCATGGATTCTATCTCTTTGGCCCCCTTTTTCTTCTTGGGAAAAGTCTTTTCTACTGTCCTTTAATAAAGCTTCTACTTTCCGCTCTAAACCTGCCTTGGCACACTTCTCTGGTGTTATACTTCAGCATTGGGGAAGCAAGGACTCTTCACCCGTAAACAGCCCTAACAGGTTTAAATTTATTTTGAGAAAGGCCCTAGCTAAGTTGCTGAGATTATTTTTGTTATGGTTTGATTTATCAAAAATTTTCTATTGCAATAAAGCATACTGTTTTTACATATATATGTGTGTGTGTGTGTGTGTGTGTGTGTGTGTGTGTGTGTGTGTTCATATGGGGATCTTATTTATATTGTGATTCTTTGATGATTATTGTAATATTATAATTTCACAATATCTATGAATAGTAGGTCATGATAAGTTCGTTTTTTGCTCTTATAATTGAAAAGGTTTTTGACTAAAGTTACATATAACTTTGTAGATGAATTTTTAAAATTCATGCTTACTGCATTATTGCTGTATTTAATAGTCAGGCTTATTTTGACATAACCATAAAACATGGAATATAATTTGACCCCTTAGGTATCCAGTAGTTCCCTTTTTCCTATTCTCCTACTTTCTTCTATCTTATATTTATTTATCATTTTTTTTAAAAAATTATTGCTTTATAGAATACACATAAAAGTAGACTTCATGTGATATGTTCATATTTGTACATAGCAATTTTGGTGAGATATATTGTTTAATTTGACAGAAAATTATCACCTTTATAATGATGAGTTTTATCCTCTGTACATGGGATGTATAATTCAGTCTTTTATGTGCTTTTTGTGACTTTCATTTTCTCATAATTTCTACATATTTAGTTTCTAAAAATATACACATATGAAATACCACTTGCATAAGGCACCTATGTAAAATTTATGCATAGTGTTTTATGCTCTTTTGTAAACTGGATATATTATAGAATGTAACTGGCTCTAGTTACCAATTTTCCTACAGATTATTATTTATCTCTTCCATGATCTATATTGTATTGAGCCGTGTCCTTGGGCTTCAAGTGTTTGGGTGAGTACCATTGAGTACTTATATGTTATCATGATCACATATGCTCTAATTTCAGTAAGTCTCTGTGATGGGGAATATCATGTATATTCAAGAGCAAAATAGTTTCCACAAATAGATACTAATTTAAACTCCTTTTGAGTTAATGATTATCGATTTGTTTTAAATGTTTATCAATATTACTTAATTTTTCCCATGATGGGTTTTTATTTTGTATTTCTTAAGTTTCTAAAGTTTTTGAATTTTATACTTAATAAACATATCTCATGTATAAATTTGTAGTTCAAACTTCTGTCATTTATATCTTTTTGGCTTAAAAGATGAGAAAAGAATCTAAAAATGCAGCTAGCGATTGATTTCAAGAAAAAGAAAAAATTTTAAATTATTTTTTTAAATTGACATTTTTCTTTACTCATCTTTTATTATAGATTTTTTGTATGATTGTAAAGGTAGGTTATTTAAAGTGGATTCTAGGGCTTATATTTGTTAATTACTACAGGAAAAATAAATAAGAAATTTCTCTACACTATGGCTGCATGAAAGTGATTAAATTTCTTTAAAATCATATGGTAATAAAATTGTTAAATGACATATTTACAAAACATCCACTCATTAAAATTTTTTTCTGTAATATTTTCGGCAGTGAATCATGAACTGTATTATCTGGATTTTGGAGTTTAATATAAAATCATATGGAATAAAATTTGGCCACTCCTAGAAATATTTATACATAATTTGTTGTTTACTTAATGACATGTTGTGGAGATAGCAACTAATGAACATATTTATTTTAAGAAATACTTACTTTTTTCCTTTTCAGTTTCTAATAAGCCTTTTAGATTTATTTCCTTACTGAGTCACTCAGGGCCACTGATGTGTTTTTTTTTTTTTTTTTTTTTTTTTTCATTTTGTAATCTCCAGGCATTTACCCTTCTAAGAAATCTGTCTTCTGAGCTCTGTTTCTGAAGATTTTCTTAAAATGACAGAAAAAAAGTATTTGTGTTTCCCCTGAAATGTATTCTCAAAGCACTCTCTTCAAAATGGAGAGAAAATAATATTTCCCTAGACTGACATCCCTGTGTCAGGAGCTAAATATACATTGATGATCTTTGAAGAAATTTCTACAATTCTGTCTCTGGGTAGTTTTCTCTTGTCTGCTGAATTGCCATTTAGTATCCACATACACATGTTTTTTCATATGCTATGTGAATAATTTTAGAGGGTACAGATGAATAATGTTCTTCATGGACGCTATGAATACCTGTGTGTTCTGTAGTGCACAGCTGACAAAGCCCTGGGAGACACTGTGCAGATTCTAATTGGTTAACCATTATCTGCCACTCACATGAATTTTCTTTCAAAAGCTTGTAATAATCTTTTCACTTTAGGCATCCATGTCATCCACATTCCCAAGTATAAAAGTTTGAATCTTTCTTTTCTGAACTCCAGGTTCCATTTCTCTTATGGTTCAATGTGGTGCAAATAATTATGTTTTTTGTCTTTCTTTTAAACTATGTTTCTAATAAAAATGTTCTCTGCTTCATGCCAATATTTTCCATGTTCAGCTATGTTTAGAAAATGACATGGAAAATTGTATTTAATAATTTATAAAGGAGAGTTGAGAATACTTCTTTCTTGTATTCCTCTTCCTTAGAAACTGAACCAGAACTACGCTTGGTCTTTTGAAGGGGGCACCATTACCAATCAGATATATAGAAAAAATGTTGATTTATTGTATATTCTCTTCTAAGAATTCTCTGTTCAGATTCTTGGCCCATTTCATGATTGGGTTGTTGTTGTTATTATTATTATTATTATTATTATTATTATTATTATTATTATCATTATTTGCTAAGCTTTTTGAGTTCTTTGTGTACCCTAGAGATTAGTGCTCTATCTGATGTGTGATGGGTAAAAAATTCATTCTAGGATGTAGGCTCTCTCTTCACCTCACAGATTGTTGCTGTTGCTGAGAATAAACTTTTTAGTTTGATTCCATCCCATTATTAATTATTTGTTTTAATTCTTATGCTATAGGTGTCTTATTAAACAATTTGGGGCCTAATCCCACATGATGAAGATTAGAGCCTGCATTTTATTCTGTTATATGTAGAGTCTCTGGTTTAATTCTGAGGTTCTTGATACACTTTGAGTTGAGTTTTCTGCATGGTGAGAGATAATGGTTTGTTGAAGTCGCTATCTTTTCTCCAGTGCATGTTTTTGGCATCTTTGTCTAATATATTATAATTGTAATTTTGTGGGTTAGTCTCTGTGTCCTCTATTCTGTACCATTCGTCTACCAGTCTTTTTTTTTTTTTTTGCCAATGCCCTGCTGTTTTGTTACCATTGCTCTGTAGTCTAGTTTAAGGTCTGGTATAGTGACGCCACCTGCTTCACTCTTCCTGCTAAGGATTACTTTAGCTATTCTTGGTCTCTTATTTTTCAGATAAATTTCATGGTTGCTTTTTTATTTCTATGAGGAATGCCATTGGGATTTTGATCAAAATTGCAGTAAATATGTATAGTGCTTTGGTAGCATGGTCATTTCGATTATATTAATTCTGCCTATTCGTGAGCAAGGTAGATCTTTCCATCTTCTATGGTATTTTTTTTTATTTTTTTCTTTAGGGTTCTGTAGTTTTTCTTGTTTAAATCTTTCACCTCTTTCATTAAGTTGCTTCCCAAGTATCTTATTTTTTCAAAGTTATTGTAAATGGGGTAGTTATCTTCATTTCTTTCTCAGAAGATTTTTCACTAATATACAGAAATGCCTTTGATTTATGGGTATTGATTTCATATCCTGCTACTTTGCTAAATTTATTTACTAGTTCTAGATGTTTTCTGGTGGAGCTTTTTGAGTTTTTTAGGTGTATAATCATATCTGGCATTTGCAGGTAAATGGATAGCACTGGAGAAGATAATGCTAAGTGATGCTAGCCAATTCCAAAAAAAAATGCCAAATGTTTTGTCTGATTTAAAGAGACTGACTCATAATGTGGTAGGGAGGGGGAGCAAGAGAGAAATAGATGGATTCTAGATAGAGCAGAAAGGTGGGAAGAAAAAAAAAAGGGGGCAGTGGATTAGCAAGGATGGTGGAATGTAATTGAGTTCATCATTAAAAGTACATGTATGAAGACACAAATTGGTATTACCATACTTTATATACATCCAGGGATATGAAAAAATGTGCTCTATATATGGAATAAGAATTGTAATGCTTCTGTTATCATTTATTTAAAAATTGAAATAAATGAAAAAAATGTTAATAAATTATATATATTAAATATTTGCATGTTATACATAGAATATATATAAGTTTATGTATAGATCTAGGGGAAGGCAAGTCTCTTTCCTGAGTTTTTAAAAATCAATTAATTTATTAATTTGTTATTATTTGCTATTAGAGCAGAATGCAATTCACTTCATAGTACACAAGTGGAGCACAAAATTTTATTTCTCTTTTACAGAAAGTATAATTACAAAACCCATGTAACTCTGTGTACAAAATATTTCCATCTCATTCCACCATCTTACTTACCTCTATACCATTTACCAACACCTCCCTCCCCTTTGTCTTATTCAAAGTTTCTTCATTTCTTCCATGCTACCTCCCACTTCACTCATTGTGGATCAGCATCCACTTAGCAGAGTAAACATTAGGTCTTTGATTTAGTGGATTGGTTTACTTTCTTTAACATGATATTCTCCAACTCTATCCATTTACTTCCAAATTCCAAAATTTTATTCTCTTTATCTACAAATTCAAAAGGCCTCATATGTAAGTTTAAATGCAAATGCTTTTCTGGGTTGGCTGGATTTTACTTCTCCAAGAATACCTAGCCTTAAATTAGCTGCAGCCTCAAAAGAAAGAAAAAAAAGTAAATGTATAGACAAGACCCTACAATTTTGACATCATTTATTTTTAGATTTGATGTTATCTCCTGTCACTCAAAAAACTCACTAGGCTCAGATTGAGCATATGATGACATAAGTTGTGTCCAATCAGGAGCCCTTATATAAGCATTGTCCAATCCACACATATTCAGTAAAGAGAAGCAAGTTTTGATCATCTGGTGTGAAGCCTGCCAGTGTGGGTATCCATTTCTAGGCTCCCTCACTTATGTACAGTGAATCTGATTTTTCTCCTGTATAGGTACTGTGTTATTTATAGAGAGGACACTTGGTTTCTAAAAATACAGTAAATGATGAGTGTGCAGTGAAATCCTGAGACTGGATGGTGAGTCTGGTTGAAACTGGCTGCACTGACTATGGTGGGAACTGGCAATGATTGGCTAGAATCCCTGGTGTAATCATTGGTTTCTTCAGTCCTGTGTCTTCTTTTGAGAAAGGTCAGCCATGAATCTCCACTGGCCAGTCAACTGGACCATATATTAACAGTAGACCCTGCAAGTCCTATAGTATTCTATAGAATATCTTCATCCCCTACCTTAAATTCTATTTGAGAACATTTGTGGCAATATTTCCAAATCTTCTCAGATTGTGTTTTGGATTCTGGAGTCAGGAGATCATCATAATCACAACTCCATGTATTTTTTCCTCCAGGAGAGGGATGAGATACTCTATAGGTATCTCATTTTTTCTTTACTACTGAATTCATTCTCCTTCTTTTTGGAGATTGTGGTATTGTGGATTGAGCCAGAGGTACTGTACCATTTAGCTACATACCTGGTACTTTTTTTTTTATCTCCAGACAGTTGCTGAGTGTGATTTTAAATTTGTGTGCCAGTATTGTGAGTTGTATTTATATATAAAATTTTAGCTTACTGTTCAATGACAACTTCCCCCTTTCCCAGTATTATCAGTTACATTTTTGCAGTATTATCAGTTACTTTACCCATATTATATTTCAAATGAACATGGTATTTTCAATTGTTATACCAAAAACTGGATGAGACTTTTAAAATAATCTTTTTTTCCCTCTGGGTGCAATGATACATGCATATTAATTCCAGAGAGTCAAGTGGCTAAGTAAGAAAGATTGCAATTTCATGGTAAGCATCAGGAACTTAGGTAGACCAATTAGACAATTAGAAAAACCTGTCTCAAAATTTTAAAACATGGCTGGGTATGTGGCCCAGAATTAACATGCTCCTGTTTCAAATCCCCAGCACCATAGAAAAAAATCAAAAGCAAATATTTTGTTGTTGTTGTTTATGAGCATTTTACATGATTGAAAAGTAAAGAAGAATACTTTGATCTTGGAAAAATCATGTGTTTCTATTCTTTCTTTGTGTCTCCAAGGGCAGTCAACCTGTCAGAGTGTATTTATGCTCAGATTTTCTTTTGTGAAATGTATATGAGAGCATTCTCATTCCCTACTCTGGTATTTTTCTGGAACTGTGTTTCAGAACGTATGTAATATGAGGATCCCACACCTATCAAATCTAATGCCTTTCATAAGTCCAGACCAGTATTAGGGGCTTATTTCATTCAAAAGCAGTATAAATGTAGATAGTATAGTTTCTCAAGGAAGTAACTGAGAGAACTCTCAACTTCCATTTTTTTTTAATGTCCACTAATTTTATTGTCTAGCACAGTGTTTCTTTCTACCATATCAGTACACTTGGAGTACTACGTACTATTCCACTTTTTGAGAGTTGCCATTCAAACAGCTGTGCTAATGCAGAAGATCTTATAGTTGGCCTATAAATTCTAATGTAAGAATTTACATTAGAATTTATAGGCCAACTATAAATTCTAATGTAACTAAAATTCTGATGTAAGCTTTTTAGATTCCAGGGTGACTTATGCTCACTGGAAAAAAAAAAGATATACATCTATTTTAAAAATAAAGAGGTATCTGTGAGTGTAACCATATTTCTTCCATAATGTTTGAGATTTTAGTCCATTAGAATGTTTGCACACCAATGTGAAACCACTCCTTTTTGATCTAGGGAGATTTGCACCTGCACAGTTACCAGTGCTTTCAATGCTCTGAGGATTCAGATATAGTCTATTGAATGGAAAAAGTTAATATCAGGAAAAATTACTTACAGAAAAAATTGGTTAGTTCTGGTGTTATTAGTAAAGTGAGCTGGGTGAGAGAGCTGAGGAAGTGCTAAACTGACACTTCAGTTTTGAGTGGTGGTCTGTATTTCCCTGTTAATTTTTTGGTACTGTCTAGATAAAAGTTGAACTGTCAGCAACAGCTCTTTGCATTTTTAGAGAATGTTGGCAAATCCCTCTAAGGGATTAAGGGGTTTCCTTAAGATTTAACACATTTTCCATTCTAGTCTAATCGAATAAAGCCCATGGATCTTGCATGACCATAGAAAACCACTTGTTTATCCCTTTGGAGTTGATACTCATGTATATCTTATTTCTTCCTCTCTGTGTACAGATAAATTAGCATTTAAACTACAGGCAATTTAGAGTTAAATAATATATTTCAAAACCAAATCAATCTTCCTTTATTTATATTAACACTGGATTTGGGCATTTTGTTCAAGTAATGTTGCATATTGCTCAAATCAGGAAAATCTTCAAGTGCATTCTACTTATATCTTGGTCGATATATTTTTTTTTTTCAGTTTTCCAATCTGTGTGCCTCTAATTCCTTTACAGTTTTAAGAAGGAGTCAAAACAGGAGTAAATATTTATTTGGTGTATTCATAAACAGAGGGAGGCTTATATTCTGCTTTTATTTTTATTTTATTTTTAAAATTATCTCTCTTTATATCTACTGTTTGGTGGATGCTTGTGTATAATTCCAGTGTCACACACATTCTGCACACAAGTCCCTACTGTGATCTGTGCCTATGGTTCTAACATCTACATTGATGTTGGATTGAGGTTGAAATGAATACCATTTTTTCACTCATATTAAATATTTTATTGATATGTTTTGATTTATATACTTATTATACTTAACAATAAATAGACATTTGCCTACATATGAATTGCCCTATGTAGTTTTCCGTATTGTGATTTCTTTATCTTAAAATTACTACACTGTTGCAATATTATAACATGTATTAGTGTCAGGTAATAATCACTAGTACATTTGCTCTTATATATGAGAAAGTTCTTGGCTAATTTTGTATACGTTTAAATTTCCAGGAAAATCTTAGAAGTTTTTGCTTTGATTTCTTCTTTTACAAAAACTAAAGCATGGTAAAATTTTGACCAGTTATTATTATAGGTTAACTTGGGAAAATGGTCATTTTTATAATAGATTTATCCTTTGTAAATATGTTGATTATTTGAGTCTTTTTTATGCTTTTCTATATTTTTATTTTCTCAAATATTGCATATTTATTTTGTAAATATACTTGCATATGAAATGCAATATTCATGTGACATTGGCATAAAACATACATGGTATTTTGAAGTTTTGTCAAACTGAATATAATACATCAACAATTATTCTAGTTCTTTGAATTTACTATTTATAAAATTCAATAATTATTTCTTTCTCTGTAACCATGCCCCTTGGTTTCAACACTGGAGGAATATGGCGGTATTCTCATATGTACAGTTGTTGTAATTTTAGTCTCTGTTTCTTGTGTGGGTACATGATATACATTTGATTACAAAACAGTTTGTACAAATGGGTAATAAAAGCTTAAATTATTATTTCCCACTTTTGTGAATGCATTCATTCCACATATTTATCAATACTATTTAATTCATCTATATGATGTGATTTTATTCAATGTTACCTAATTTCTAAAGATTTTGAGTTTTTATGGTTATTGAACACTTAGATATATCCTTTTAAAAGTGTCTCTTCAAGTATTTATTTTGCTTTTCTTTTGCAATCTGTTTTATATTTTGTATCTTGATTATATGAAGAAATTAGATTTTTTTACCTTGTCACTTTTGTACCTTTAATGTAATCATTTGATGAATAGATTATTTTATTAATATTTTGTAATTCATAAATTTACACATATTATATTGTATAATTTTGAAAACAAAAACTATTGTTGTCCTTTTGTGATATTAGGGATTCAACCAAAGTGTCTTATTGCTGAGCATATTCTCAATTCTGTTTGAAATTTTATTTTCAGATGAGGTTTGCTCAATTTCTTCAGTTGGCCTCAAATTTTCAACTTTATTTCTTAGACTCCAGAATAGAAGATTTCAGGTGTGCACCACCATATGCACCCAATCTTTTGTATGAAAACTTCTGAGCTTTGTACTTTCTTATATATTTCAGTACTATTTATTAATAACTTATATTCAGAATTTAAAGTGTCAAAATATGTTGTAATATTTTATGAGTGAAGGCGTAAAATAGCATTTTATTATCACACTGTTTTTCCCAATATCCTTGCATCGTTCTTTGAAATGAATACCATTTTTTTCTCTTCCCTGCACTGTAATCTTTATTACATATCACTGCCTGAATAACAAGAGACTTATAAAGAGTTTTGTTGTTTTTGTTTTCTGTAGTTCCACCATTTATTTTATTATGAGTTTTACTCTGATTGATTTAATTTCATAACATCAATCATGCGGCATCATGGTAGTTTGGTCAGGAGGAGACTTTATCTACAACAGTGGATATAGCAAATATCTTAGCCATGTACTAGTCTATACCATCTAGATTCTTGTCATTACACTCAGAGAATTGGAAAATTGCAGAAGATTCTTAGGAGAAAGAGTGTATTCCAGAGTGTATTTCCATCAAGTGAGAAATTAGTATATAGGCATATATTTGCAATTATAAACTGTATAATTGATATAATTTTTATTTGTTGAATTTTCAAATTTGCTAGTGCTTTTTAAATTGTATCTGCTTTTTATTTATTAGTACTGAAGATTGAACTCAGAAGTGCTTAACCATGAAGCCACATCCTCAGTCCTTTTTTTATATTTTATTTAGAGACAGAGTCTTGCTGAGTTGCTAAGTGCTCACTAAGTTGCTCAATACAATATATATATTGTCTTAGAACTTATGACCTTTTTTTTATCCTCCTCAGTCACTGGAACTAAAATTATCTACCACTAGACCTGGATCATTTGCTTTTTAAAAGCACCAACATGGATATTGGTGACTCTCTCTCTGCTATGTTCAACTTTAATAGTTTCTAATTTTGCTCATTTTTTTTAGATTTTCTTACTTTTAGTTTATAAAATTTACTTTTCATTGTAATGGATGATTTGATAATGAATTCTAGTCATTTTATGGCTTAATGTTTTTTTGTATGTTTTATTTCAACCTCAGGTTTAGATGAATTTCATTTTTTTTAGCTGTATGGAGGTCTAAGTGAAATATAATAACCTGTATGGATATTGTTAAATAAATGGAACCACAATTTTGCCCAGTTTTTTACTGTACAGTATATACCCAAAGAACATAAAATCAGCATACTACATTGACACTGTCACATTAATATTTATAGCAGCACAATTCACAATAGCTAAGCTATAAAGTCAACCATTCCATGATAAATGGGTCCATTCAGTGATGACAGGATAAAAAATTGTTGCTTTATTCTATGTACACAATAAACTATGAATCAGCCATAAAGAAGAATGACTTTATGACATTTGTCAGTAAATGGATGAATCTGGAAATTTTATTGCTAAGTAAAACAAACCATTTCTTTAAAACCAAAGGTTGAAAGTTTTTGCTGATATGTGAAATCAAAAGCTCATGAAGCGGAAAAGGGTAAGAAAAAAATCAGTAGATTTCACAATGGTAAACAATAAATAAACAAATAAAAGGGGAGGGGATGAAAATATTAAAGATATATATATAAATCCTACCATGATAGCCACCAATGAGAACAGGATTTTAATTAGAATAAGATATATCTTATGCCTGCATAATGTCATAAAAATTGATTTTACAATCAGGTAGAATTAGAAAGAACCAAAAAAAAAATAAAAAACAAATTATATTTGTTTGAAAAGCTATATGTATGTTTTATTATAAACATCATACAATATATACATCAACCAAAGTTTTTATGCATATATATATATTATTTTGTATGTTATAAATTGTTAAAATTATAAAAAGGAAAATCCAAACAGGATTGCTTTTGCTATTTTTTATATTAATAACATACATAAGTATCATAAAATGTTTGAACTTAAATTCACTGTTAAATATTTCCATTAAGTGGTCTGTCTACCTTGTTAAATTTCAAAATTTCTCTTATACCATTGTTAGAGATCTCACTACATATTCAGAAGAGCCAGCTCCATCAGAGAAATTACAAATAAGATTCTGCACTTTAGTAAATCTCTGATTAGTGGTTGTACAATTAAAATTTGAGGATTTCCTTTTTTCATTACCATAATTTTCTCATCTGAACAATATGTATATTAAGATCATAATATTAAAAAATTACAAAATATATATTTTTGTAGTAATGTCTGAGTTTCATATTGTGTTTCATAAATGCAGATTATATATATATATATATATATATATATATATATATATATATATATATATAGAACATAAATCAATTTATCTGCAGAAGTAGATAATAGTATCATTGTGTTCCAAAACCACCTACATGATAGTCTACTAACTCTCATTTCAACTTCGATTACCTTACAGACTGTGCAAAAGTTCATGTGGTCAATGTGTTATGTATTTACATATTCTTATTTCAGGTACCATTAACATTCAGGGATATAGCCATTGATTTTAATGAAGAGGAGTGGGAATGCCTTTAGCCTGCTCAGAAAAACTTATATAAAGATGTGATGTTAGAGAACTATAGAAACTTTGCCTTCAATGGTAAGTTTAATTTTCCTTTAAAAATTTTACTTGATAATTATTATTTAATTTACTTATCTTGTATTTTCTGGGAACTTCTCAATAATAATGAGTTTCAGATTTGTGTTTCAATGAAAAAGGGCATTTTTTGTATAGATATTTTACTCTTTAATATATATTATTTTACACTTTAATCTTTCTCTTTCTCAGTGTGTTATACATCCTTCACTTTAGACAAATAGTACCTAGCATGATTTAGTGATGTAAACTATTGTAGCCTACACATAGCAGGCGACAGAGTTGAGAAGTTCAAATGGAGAAAACCAAACTAAAAAATGTTGAAAGAGTAGTTATTCAGCAGAAAAAAAATTTCAGAAGCTTAGCTTTATTTCTTTTGATTTTAATCATTGAACACATACTGCCCTACATTTATTACATTTTCAAATTCTTTGTACTCTTCGGTTTTCTTCTTTACTGATGTCCCAGTTCATTCAGATTAACCATCAAAACTTACCTTTTGTTGTGAGGGCCAGCATGATCAGTTACAAATATTGTGAGGAAACCTGTAAAGAAGCTAACAGAAGAGAGAGACACATTCACAGTGAAAAGAAAAAAGGAAAAAAAAATACTGGCCACTCCTCTTCATGGCTGCACATAGTATACTCCAGAATTACATAGCTTCTGTTACCATGATTACATTCTAACCTAGTGTTATTTTAACCCCATGTAGTAGCTAACCAAGATAAGGTACAGTTACTGCAAACATAGAGCCCTTTTTCCATAATGACATTACCAGAGAAACTAGATAGTGCACCTGTAGAGTTGTCTCAATAGCTTCAGGGAGAAACTGCTAGGCATTACTAATTGTGGATATCATGGTGCCAGTTATCATCACCCCCGCACTTTCCTGTCTATTTCCAAGGTCAGAATACCTACAGTCTTCCCTCCTTTTTAAAGGCCTTTTGAATAAATAATATTACTTATCTTCTTAATGCTGGTGGGTGCAAAAAATAAGGCAGCTATAGATAACAGCAAGTGCCAACATCAGTAAATATCCACCTATGAATATTTTTTGACACAGATGAAATTGAATAAACATGAAATTATCCAATTCATCAAGTCTAAACATCAATCATCTTGTTGGACCTTATTAATGATATCTTTAAGGTAATTGAACCCTTTTCAAATAAAATTACTATTATCACTTAAATTGAAGGAACACATGTTATTAATCTTTGGATATCCATTATGGTGTAACAATACCAGACAATCAATTGCAGCATGAATGTCAAGTATGGCTTGACAAGGTTGTTTTTGTTCTTTATTAAGCATATTAATGGCCATGGAGGCATGGCTAATACTTTTTATGATAGCATAAGTGAGCTAGTCCAGGGAAACCCTATAAAGAGAATGCAAAACATCAAATTTTGCCTCATAGAGAAGGTTCACTGAATTATCACAGTTTTTATCAAGAGGAATAGCTCTTTTATAAACCAATTTCACAGGATGGTGACCTATTAAATACTATGATAAGGAAACAGTTATTCTGCTAAGATAACAAAGAATACCATGAGACATTTTTTCAGGTATATAACAATTGCATTCAAGTGAGACAAGATATTGTACTGGGTTATAGAAGTCCAGGATCTGTCAGTACTGAATTTCCCATAGCTGGTGTAAAAAAACAGAGCAACATTGTTATTAAGACCAAAACATTTACAGAGTTTTGTGTGAGTTTAGCAACCAAAGCAGTAACTAAGTTATCCAGAGTACATTCTAACCTATTTGAGCCAACATCTTTTGAGCTGAGGCTGGTAATGCTTTTATATCTCCCCAAGTACCTGGAATTAAATATAGTATCATGGGTTCCTCTTTTAATGTTTCTCCTCATTTGAGGAGAATGATTATTCTCTTCTTTGAAGGGACTCTTCTCTTCCAGGGTGAAATGAAACTTATGAATCAGCTTAGAAGTCCTTGATTTACATTTATAATTGCTATATTTCATACATCAAGCTAGAGTCCAAACAGGACATGTTGACATAAGTGTAGCAGTCCATGCGTTTCCCCAGGTGATTAAAGGCATAGGATCTTGTCATGCTGGTCAGGTGGAATCTTATATATTGCATTCTTTATTTTGGTAATGACTTTTTGAGAACACAATGTCTATTCAATGCAGATGACCAACTTTGAGTATTAACTTTATGTTGTATATTGAGCAGAGTAACAGTAAACAAAACAATATTTAATGCATATTAAAATGAGAGAGGCTATATCTTTGTTTGTTTGTCTCTGTTTTAAAAGGCAAGTATTAGGATACAATTTGCTCACTCAAAAAAGCTTGTCCAAAAAGATTATGAGAAATTTTATTATTTAAAACTATATCTCATTTATTAAAAATTGTGCAAAAGGATGAGATGCAAAGGCAGGGTCATTACCGATCTTTAAACAAATAGGGCTTCAAGGAGCAGATCATGCTTGGTTTCTCTCCATGCTCTCAGTTGGAATTGACTTGGCAGGTTTTTCTTTTAGATTGAATTCTATTAGTCAATTTTTTTCTTTTGTTTTGTGGCTTGCAATAGTGCATTAATAATCATAAATATTTTGAAGTGAATACCTCATTATACTTTTACTTTGTAAGTTTTTTTCTATATTTCTTATTTTTTTATTTTGATTAATGATTTAATTTCTGGATCATGCTTCGATTCTTTTCACACTTCTCATTACATAGATAGATAGATATAGATATAGATATAGATATCTTCCCTTTATATATCCTACAGGTTTTTAATTTTTAAAGTATTTCACAAGTTGCTTAGACTTTTCTTAACCTTGGTCCTGTTTGATAAGCCTCTCCCATATTGTTAGAATTTCAGCTTTGCACACTAGGAATACCCCTGTCATTTATTCTTAAGGAATTATTCACATACACAATTTGTGCCTAATTATATTAATATGTTTTGTCTCAATTTTACTCTCTAAACTTTCTTTAAATAGTTATTTAGAGTTCATTCAGTAATTAATAACTGTCAGTATCCTAATATTCAGTTCTTAAAGTTTTTTTTTCTTCTTTTGTTAATTGGATTAAGCCATGCTTCTTTCTTTATACTGCTGTACTATTTTTATTTGTCATTTAAGGAGTCAGCAGAAGATGATATAGTCCATTTTAGGGAAAAAAGTATAAAAATATTTAAATAAATAAAAATACACAAGAACAGTGCTGTATCCTTGTAATATGTGAGAATTGAGAGGCCATCCAAAATAACTTCATTTTTGAGGGAAGTCGCAGAAATTTAGAAACAGCATGACTCAAACAAATTTTAAAAAATTGTGTTGTAGTTCAGGGATATAGAATTTTGGGGGTTAATCTCAAGCACCACACATGAAAAATAACAGTTGGATGACCTAAAGATTCAGAAATGCCAGTACTAAATATGTATCTATGAACAATTAAGTTAGCAAATTGAAGTGATACCTCTGCTTTTGTGATTAGTGCAAACATTGTTCTAAGTATTAAAGCTAGGGACTCAATTTGTGTGCCCATCAATGATCAAATGAGTAAAAATATTGGACTTATATACTATTATTATTTAGTTATGAAAATATTTTTTCTCATAAAGTTTTTTAATAAATACATGCAGGACTTTGCAGTAAGTGAAATGTGACAGGCAGGGATTAAGTTGCAGGAACATTTGATTCACATGTGGAAGTCAAAATTTAAGTGAGAAAAATTGTGCTCACCAGGTACTGTGTTTTTTGTATGGTTGATATTATAGTCAAAGTCTCCATATTTTTATTTTATTGAGCATAAGAGGGTCAAGAAGTTGTTTTTTTTTGTTTGTTTGTTTTTTTTACCATATGTGGAGTGCATTATGTTCTTCATTAATACTACTAGTAGAAGGAATACAATACCTTATAAGAACAAAACTGATATTTATATTAAATAATGATTTTGTTAATCCATTCTGTTTAGTCATTTTACCTTTTATATATAGTATGAAATACCATGATATATTTAGTAAATAAAGTAGTATTTGTCAGTGAAAGAAATCATCATATCACATGAATTTAAAAATATGAAAATCAATTTATTATACTTGATTGTCAACAGTTGACTTCAGCCAAGTATTATGGCATAGGCTATGCAAGGTTTTTATAGTCTTTTAAAATGTTTTTATGGAAAATTTTAGAGACATATATGTGTATATTTCTTAGTAAATTTTTTGTTCATATTTCTTGTTAAGAGTCCATAGCCTCTTTACCCTTGTTGACTATTTGTGGCATTATCACACAAAATCTACCAGTTATTTTCACATCTCTATGTCATGGTAGACAAAAACCAGTTTTTGGACACTCTTTGAAAAAGCCACAAATGTTTGTATATGTTTTACATTTCTCTTATTCTACTGAGAGTAAAGGTAGCTGGTAGATATTTCCTAAATATGTAATGCTATATTATGAAGAACAAAAGGCTGTGGATGATAAGAGTAACATACTTTCCTTGTCTTTATTATAATACTCTTCTTAATGATGTACTCCTCTCGGATACTGTGGTCTCTAAAAGAATTTTGGTAATATTCTCAAATTAATTATGTCTGTACATTTTTAATGAACTGATATATTTTTGAGTTTATGATGACTTTGAATGTACTAATCTGTTACACTCCTGATGTGCTTATTTTACCTTAATTTCAAGTTATGTATGCAAAGTATATTTATCCTACTCTAATAGGTATTGTTATGTTTATTTTTTGTTTATTTCAGCCATGACTCCTCAAGATACTCAAGAATATTCAACAGAAAAGGGCATAAAACATGTTTCACAGTGTGATAAGTGGAAAATATAGAAGTTGTAATCTTGACTGTTTACAACAAGAGAATATATGGAAAACTACTAGTGAGAGTGAACACCAGAAATCATATAAAAATTCAGACCTTGTTCACTACCAGAGAATTTATACTGCAGAGAAGCCCTACAAATATAAACAATGTGGCAAAACTTTTAGTAAAATATAGGTCTTATTTACCACAGAAAAACCCACATTAGAGAGATGCCCTACAAAGGTAAAGAGTGTGGAAAAGCTTTCAGTCAAAAAGTAGGCCTTACTTGCCACAGAAGAACTCAAAATAGAGAGAAGCCCTACAAATGTAAAGAATGTGGCACAGCTTACAGTAAAAATCACACCTTATTCGCCACAGCAGATCACATACTGGAGAGAAGCCCTACAAATGTGAAGATTGTGGCAAAGCTTTCAGTCAAAAAACAAACCTTATTGGCCATATCAGAGTCACACTGGAGAGAAGCCCTACAAATGTAAAGAATGTGGCAAAGCTTTCAGTTGAAAATCACACCTTATTGGCCTCAGCAGAACTCACACTGGAGAGAAGCCTGACAAATGTAAAGAATGTGAAAATCTTATAGTGAAAAATCACACCTTATTTGCCACAGCAGGACTCACACTGGAGAGAAGCCCTACAAATGTAAAGAATGTGGCAAAGCTTTTAGTCAAAAAGGAGACCTTTTTAGGCACAGGAGAACTCACACTGGAGAGAAGCCTTACAAATGTAAAGAATGTGGCAAAGCTTTCAGTCAAAAATCACACCTTATTTGCCACAGGAGAACACACACTGGAGAGAAGCCCTACAAATGTAAAGAATGTGGCAAAGCTTTTAGTCAAAAACCAGACCTTTTTAGGCACAGCAGAACTCACACTGGAGAGAAGCCCTACAAATGTGATGAATGTGGAAAAACTTACAGTCAAAAATCACACCTTATTTGCCAAAGCTGAACTCACACTGGAGTGAAGCCTAACAAATGCAAAGTATGTAACAAAGTTTTTACTCAAATATCAACCCTTATTTGCCAGAACAGAATTCACACTGGAGAATAGCCCTATGAATGTGAATGAGTGGCAAAACTTTTAATAAAAAATAAAAATTTATTCACCACAGCAGAAGACACCCTGGTGAATGTGAAATGTAAATAAAGTGATAATACTTTTAAAGAAAAACTAAACTTCATTAACAACAGAATTTATACAGAAAAGAACCCCTACAAATGAAAACAAATTAGCAAACTTTTTAATAAGAAATCAATTCATTTTCACCACTAAACTCTGGAAAGAAGACATAAATGTAGATAATATAAAAATATTTTAAATTATATATCATACATTATTAGACATCAGAGAAAACACACTAGAGAGAAGCTTTACAAATGAGACCATCGTACCATTTCTCTAAGAAAGAGTCAACATTTAATCCTCACCACAATAACCATAGAAGAGACAAAGTTGTGATATGTGAAAATTGACAATTGACAATGCTTCCAAAATTTATTCACCAATACTCAGCACCTGTGGATACAAGTGAGAATACAAATGGAAAAAAACATTTCATAACCACGTTTCTTTAACACTACTTATTTTTGGAGGATTCATTGTGCCCAGAAACCCTAAAAAGTTAAATAATACTTTGAAAACTTATTCAAATTTTAAATTCATTGAACATCTGAAAACTCATACCAGTAGTGAACATTGAACAGATTTTGTCCAAAATGTATACCTTATATAAAAATGAATCATTTATAATAAACACTTTGACAAATATGAGAGTATAGTAAAGTCATTATCTCTACATTACACCTTGATGTATATGAGGATCAGTAAAAGACATTACCTATTTAAATATAGAAAATAAGTAGGTGTCTTTAACTTTTGCTTAAATTTTTTACGCATTATCAAGTTATTTGGTAGAAATATCAGTCATAAATATCATACATGCCTAATACAGAAACCTCATCTTTGAAAGCATATAATTTTTGTTTTCTAAATAAAAAATTACTATTTTCATTTTTGAATACTGGAGAAAAGAATTATATGAAATCTTTTTTATTAGTTTTAACACTAAATTGTAGCATTTTAAACTGTATTTCTTTTTTGTATTTCAGTTTATATTTAGGGATTTTTAAACACTGAGCCACATTCCTAAGACCTCTCCCCACTTTTTCAAATTTTAAGACTGTCTTGCTAAGTTGCTTGAAACCACACTAAGTGGCTGAGGCTGAATTTAAACTTCTGAAAGTACACAGTTTCCCAATTTTCTTGGATTACAAGCATGGACCATCCTGCCCAACTTATAGTGCATTTTTTACCTATATGACTTGGGTGAATACATGAGGCTTAAAATGCAGCTACATGAGTTTGAGTCGTTTCACTGGTAAAAAAAATACCATAATTTGTACTGTAATAGGAGACTCAAAATGGTACTAGACAAACCTATTTTTTTAATCTGCCTCTTTATTCATGGTATTCTAATGATTTTAATCTAGTCAGTTCAGACCATTTCTGATTAATGAGTATCATCAAGATGGAGCCATGTATTCAAATTCCCTCTCTGATCAATAGCAATTCTTCCCATTAAAACTCAAAACATTTTCATAGAGTCTTTGTTATATTTTAAGGAGCCACTCTTGCTTTTGTTTAGCAAAACAGAATCAATTCCACACTGTTGAGTCCCAAAGTAAATGGCAATACATTAACCTAAGCACCGTGAGGAATATAAGAAATACAAGATATCACCTTTGAAATATAAAAAAAAAAATAAGAATCTTAAATGCTCAGCCATTACCATCTAAACTATACCAGGGCTTATAAAATGTAATCTTGGATGTTCTACTCACTCTTATAGTAAGAAGCCTTAGACTCAAAGTCATTTTTTGTTGTTATAGTCTATTTTATAATGCTATAGAAAAATACCAGAAACAGGCCAATGTATAAAAAGAGATATAAATGCATAAAAATATTTTCTGAGGGGCTGGTGTTTCGGCTCAGTGGTAGAGTGCTTACGTAGCACATGCAAGAATCTGGGTTCAATCCTCAGCACCACATAAAAATAAATAAATAAATAAAATAAAGGTATTCTGTCCAACTAAAACAATTAAATAGATAAATATATAAATATTATTTGAGTACATACTTCTGAAGATTTAAGTGCTCTGTACCAGAATCTTCGCAGCTCGTGTTACAGCTACTTCACCAGCATTACACATGAGATGGAATTATGGTTAGGGCTCATTTGAGAGGTAGAGAGAACCTAAGGACACAGGAAGTCAGAGAAATCCAGTAAGAAGACTTGCTCTTTTTGTAACAATCTGCTTTAATAGGAACTATCTTGTGTCCCATGAAAATTTCATTAACTCTTTCAAGGGCATCTCCCCCAATGATCTAACCACAATCTACTAGATCTCACTTTTTACACATTCTACTATTTTCCAACTCTCTCCCCTTGGAAACCAAGTTCCCAACACATGAGTACTTGAGGGACATACTCAATTCATAATGAAAGTTATATGAGAAAGACAATGGTAAAAATGAGACATAGAATGTCATTTCTTTGTACTTATAAGATTCTAGATACTACAATAAAATGCTTTAAAATATAGAAATTATTTTAGGTGGAGAATTTATTTTAAAGACAATAGGGAATTCAATTAAACTACTTCTTGAAGAATGAATAAATTTAAATATGACAAGACTAATGGGCTAGGTATAGTAAAAGAAGGGAAAAGTCTGTGCAAAAACTCAGTGGATGTATAGTAAACCATGCCTAGGATTATAAAGAAAATGGTGGGCTTTCTGAATATGCTATATCAAGCCAAATGTGTACTGGCTAGATGTGGTGGCCCTCAAAACCATAGCAAATATTCATAAGAAATATGCAGTGGACATCAGTCTCAAGAGCTTCCTATTAAAATATCAGCTTCCAAAGTCTACATGATTCTTAGCAAATCTTGGGAGTATTATCTTTCTTTCAATTTCAATTTTAAGCTTTCCATATAGTTGCTGCACCATCTCTTGACCAGACCAATATTTTCTTGAACATCTTCATATATTAATCTACACACTGTCTCACATGTTTGTTTCTAGGTTGTCATGGATCCCTCCTAGTAAATTCTGAGATATATGAGACGTTTAACAAGTATAGAAATTTGCTTATGAAAAATAAGCCATGTTGTAGGTGGGAAGTAAAAGGAGAAAAGATGCAAAAGTCCTCATCCAAACTTGTATATGCTGATACTACACAAGGTTATTTCAATGATGTCTGGTTTGTGGTAGAGAAGCATCTTTTCTTATACACTATGCCACAAATTTCATCAAATATGGTTGTTATAGACTTTGAGAACACCCAGAGTTAACTTAGTAATTTCTACATTGAAAAAATACTGTTACATTTAAGCAAAACTATTCATTGCAATAAATCTGAAATAGTTCTTTAATATTGCAGAACAGAAAATTGGTGGCATTATTCACTAAATGCCAATATTTTCCAATAACACCTATAGGGGTACTTAACAAAATGGATCAATAATTAAAGTAAAGAGTGAAATGAGACCCAGAAACAACTAATTATGGTAAAAATTATTATTACCTTATTTCAAATACTAGTGCACACTTTTGCTTTTTTCCCCAAAGTTAATTTTTTTAACATTTTGGTATGATATTTCACTTCATTTATGTAACATGATAAATACTATGGTTTTTTCATATGCACTCTCTGATGCATCTCAAATATATTTGCATACCCCAAGACCTTAACAGATTTCTATACACATTATTCACTAGAGAAACAGTAGTTACTTCTGAAATCTATATTGCCCTTTTTAAATGAGGTCTTGCATTTTTTTCAAATATCTGAAATAATTAGGATGATCTTAATTCTAATTATCATATAGTAAATTCCTGATAAATATTTGTGAAAAGGATGAAGAAATAATAAGAGCATTTATATAATCTGTACAATAGGTTATGTGGTATTTCATGTTTTTAACTACAACTTATTGAATACTATTGCAATCTTACTATGTGGGTAAGATATGGGTATGATGAACCAATAATAAATAAAAATTGCATGCTGCATTGTTAGTAATTTACCAAGCAATTTTTTTCAAAAACAGACACTCTGATGTGTGGTATTTATCAACTATGATATTATGAATGAATGAAGTAAAGTAAATGAATAATTGGAACTACATTCTTGCTTTGGGTGCCTATAATTCATTGTTAAAAAACCTTTAGCTATGTAAGATTTTAATACTGTATCTCAAATTGTGACTTAATGGAATTTTGATAAAATGTGCATTAATAATGCTGAAGTCTTTCATTGAATCTTACATCAGTTTATGAAATAAATATGCTATAAGTGATTTCCTCAATTCTAAGTGTCTTATGTTTTAAGAAACTGTATGGACAATTCAAATTAAAGTTAACATAACTAATATCAAGAGCAGAAGCACCACAGGAAAAATGAAAACAAAGAAATGGGAGATTCCACCATTATAGATGTAATTTTCTCAACATCTTTTCAATGTACCTAAGCCAGTATTGATACCAAAATTAATGAGCAACCTATTCTCATGCTGGGTGTGCATGATGCTGTTATATAAAATGAAAAAAACTGCAGATGTTTCAGAGAACATCTTACAACAGTATCTCACTGTGTTTGACCACAGCAAATAGCTTCTCAGTGTTCAAATGGGTAAAAATAAAAAAAAAAATTCAAGTAAAATCCATGTTAAACAATAACAACAGTTTTTTCATAAGGAAATTGTCAATGTTTTTTTTTTTTTGAAACAACATGACAATAAACTGTGTCCTTCCACATAAAGGAAGGAAACAATTCTTCATTTTATTCTTTGAATATGCCAAATATTCTTTGGCAAAATGTCATGTTTTAATTTCACAGGCGTGAATTATATCTGTTTTTCTTTAAATTGCTACTTCTTTAATATAAATTTGTTGAAAAATTATTTCTGCATGTGCTAATTAGTGAAATATAGTGAGGAATGAAAGTCATTTAAAGCTCTATGAATTGCAATCTCAGAATGGTAGGAGGAAGCTGTATGTAATCATCAGAAACATATTGAGTACTATTAATTTTTTCCAGATATTTATTTCTTTTAGTATCCAGATTTCACATAAACTAGTTCTTTTAAATTGAGCTGACTACTATATATCATAAAAAATCCATCAGAGCAATCAGAATAAGAAATTTAAAAGGGAAACAATCAAATCATAAACATCTGGTTGAAACAACTAGCCAACTGTTGGATCTTACCTTTTGACTTTACTAAATTCCCTTCTTCTTCTTTTTTTTTTTTTTTTTTGATAATGACTAAGAGTAAGGTACTTCTATTAAGAGCATAACCAGAAAAATTTATGGAATTTGTTTTTCTGAAACATATAAAATTGACTTGCTAACTCAGAATACTATCTATTGAGTATACTTTTTGGGGTAAAAAAAATTTACAACTACACAACATGAATATTGGCCTTTTGAAAAAAAAGAATGTGATGGTGAAAACCAATTTGGAAAGGTAGTATTGAATATTTTATATCAAAGAAAAAGCAGAAATATTTAAAATACTTTTGATTATTAGATTCATGTAAAAAAATAAAAGGAAGTGTCCAGGTTGATGTTGTGGTACATACCTGTAATCTCAAAAATCATAGAGTATGAGGCTGAATGATCACAACTTCAAGGCCAGGCTTGGTAACAGAGACCAGGTCTCAAAATAAAATATTGAAGAATTGTGAATATATATGAGTAATAAAGCATGCCTGGGTTCAAACCCCAGGACTATATACAACTGTAGTTTCCAAAATTTACACCCAAATCAGCAGCCTCCACTCTATCTGCAACTATGTAAAGTTCTAAAAGGAAACTAAATTTAGCCATACCTACTATTAGTTGTCTGATATTGACCATAATTTTGAAATAAATACATGGAAGACCCTTCACAAAGTATTAGGGCTTCCCATTATTTTTTCGAATGGCAATGAGAGAGGGAAGAAAACCAATTTGGCTTTGGGGCCACTTCTTTCTCTTAAGGCCAATGAGTCAAATATTAAAAGGCTTTAGTGTTTAATTGATTATCATTTATGTAATCATTATTATGTGATTTTCTGCTTAATCTGCATTGGGCACTTTATTATTTCTGAGTATGAGCATCTGTACAGACCACTGCACCTCAGTCTATTATTTAATAGTTACAAGTCCTTGTGTTCATTCATCATCAGTTAGTTATTCTATTTTAAAAATAATTATGTGTTGCATTCTTTGTCTACAGAAAATTTATGAAGGTTAAAAACCAGTAATTATTTTCACAAATTTGATTCTAAACTAGTTTTCATTGCAAAACACACACCAGAAGTAAGAATGATTTCTTTCTCTAATTTATTAGCCTTTCTGACATCCAATATCAGGACATGAATGCTGCTCATGGAGGGATGTTCTTACCATCAAGAACAATCAATACTACTTTCTTCTATCACATCAAATGCTACAAAAAGTGCACATTTTACTGTGTTTCATATGAAAAACTTGACTTTCCATTATCTGTGTTTAGTGGGTTTTAACTTTCTTTTTCATCACTTTGTTTTTCTCTATGTTTTGTAATATTCAATATTTTGTGTGTGTGTGTGGTGAAGAAAATAGACCACTAGAATCTTCTAACTTTTGCTACATTCAATCACTTGACTACTCACTAGCTAATATTTCTATTAAAGCATCATTTTAAAGGTAAGACTGAGGTATGCTAACAAAACTATTTTCAAGGTCTACTGCAGAATCAGCATAACTTTCTTCAGCTCTGTAGTTAGAGCCACTGTTTCATCCACAAACTCTGCTTCCTTTGTTTGATTTTTCTTCTATGTTGAGTAACTCTCTTTGAAATGAGGCACAGAATACAGCTTTTTACAATTTTATCATTAATGAAAATCTATTATTATTTATCATTAATGGACAGTCTGCTTCAGTTAAGAATACCAGGTTGAATACTAGTTTTCCTTTAAATCTTGAGGTTATTCTGTATTTATCATCTATAATCCATCATTAGTGATAAGTACTTGGGGTCTATTCATGCTTTCTTGAAGCTGACCATGGTTTTTCTTTTCAGGATATTCTCTTTGTTTTAAGCATAGCTACTTGAGAAATTCGGGAGATATATTTAGCATATTTAAATTTTATTTTCTTGATTATAGCATTTAATCAAAATGGAATATTTCCAGACCAGATTTTCTTTCCAGTATATACATGTAGGAAACTGGGTAAAATATTGAAAATACAATGTTTGTTTTTTAGACACCAAAAACAGCCATAGCAGATGAGTGAAACCATAAGCAATAAGTGCAGACTGGTGAAGTGAACTATAACTATATTTTTAAAATTGTTCTTAATAAGTGCAGTTTGATAAAGTGCTGTTACCATAAGTTTTAACTTATGGGTAAAGGGGAAGTAAGAATAATCAAAGTATACCAGTGAAAGAAAAACTTGAAGTCTGGCACCTGGGAGCAGACTGTGTGGGAAACTTCAAGTTATGATACAAAAGAATCCCCCACTCTCCCTTCTCCCTCTCACCCATTTAACCTCACAAGAAACCACAAAGACGCTTAGAATAAAATGTTTCAATTCAATAGTCACACTCTATACAAATACAAAAAGAAGTTAAAATTCAACTGAACACAGAATCTTGTGTGCAAAGTTATAGGGATCTGAAACATCATATAAAATGTTAGGTAAAGATGATTCTGTGTTTTATTTGTGTGTGTGTGTGTGTGTGTGTGTGTGTGTGTGTGTGTGTTCTGTTTTTTTCTGAGGGTGTGGCTATTCCTTGCTCACCTGAACTCAGCAAAGAAACTGTTTTTTTGATGAAGTATCAGTGGCTGACCTACATTAAATACAGACAAATATTAAAAAAATTTAAAACGCCTAATTATGAAAAAATATATTGCTGCTTTCTCCCTGCACATTTTTCGTTTTAAAGTATTTTTTAAAGTTTTTGATTTTTTTTAAATCTTGAAAAATAGTGAAAAATTCTGGAAGAATTTACAACCAACTGCATAAGGGTCTGGGAAGCTGACAGGCTGGATCAGGGCTGGGAGGAGCAGACAGAAAGGGATCTTTCCCTTTGTTACTGGAGGCCAACTATAACCAAAAAGAGACAAATATCAATAAGTGTGTGTAAACCAGGAATTGATACAGATTATCAAGTTAGTATCAGTTATAAAAAAATTCATATAATCAAGAAAATAGAGAAATGATAAACAGGATTAGAAAAAAATAGGTTTAAATTTTATTTTTAGAAATTTATGATGATACATAAAAAATAAAGATGAATTTTATATTTTCACTTTAAATGGATGGCAAAGAGATATGTAAGTCATATAGTAGTTCAAAAACCCTACTTAAGTTACAAAAGCATAATCAATTGATAGCTTCTACTTATTTTACTCTCTATCTTCCTTGGCATTTCCCCTGAGGTCACACTTGTAGAGTGTGACCAATCACTAAGCAAAAAACTAACCAAGAAGTTAGTCACTGAACCTACACTCTTTCTCAGAAAACCCCAATCAATTTCAGAGCAAAGGTGTGATACAACACCTTTTCATTTCCTTCCTTCTGAAAAGGTCCCTTTGGCAAATCAGATAGAAAAGTAAATTGGCCAACCTCTATCAAAATATTACTAGAAATAAATATGAGTTATCTTCATTTAGAAGTAAACTGAAATAAAATAACACCATTGTACAGCATCTTTCAGGGTTAGCCTTTAAAAAAAATGGGAAAAAAAACCTCTTTCTAAAGAGCAGAATACTTGGCAGCACACTTCATCCACACTTTCATGTAGAAAAAGAAGTTACCTCAGGTAAGAAGGTACATAAACTAATAGAAAGAAATCAAGACTTGGTCAAGGGTCTAGAAGGAACTTTTGATGACTATAAAATTTGGGGGTACAGTAATAAGGATGCATCTCTGAGAGAGTCAATGCAGTGTAAATATCATGGAATTTCATGCTATCACATACCAAAGCACATACATCATGGACAATGTACAAGACAACCAAGTTGACAACTGGACTTGGCTAGATGTTTTTATCCAGCCTCGGATGCTGCACAGGATGAATGAGGACTGAGTACCATAATGGTTTCCATCGCCACATTTTATCTATCAAATTCCTCTTCCAAATATCCACCAGCTAGGAGGAAAGGTCTATCTCTAGGTTCTTGTTAGAGCATAATTCTTTTCATCATTCTCTCATAATAAATTAACAAGTGGACCTCAGAAATAATTTTAACCAGAAAACCCCAAACATTTTTTTTTTACATTTTGCTTTTACAGATAATAAATGCTAAGCAAGCATCACTAATAAAGTATCAATAGATCATGCCTAAAATTGAATCAGACCACATTTAACAAAAATAAAATATTACTATTGTCTATGACCATGGTATCCACTGTATTGTCATCTACAAAAGAAACAAAAAGCTACTGGCATGGTAGGATATTGGAAAATGTGATGGTGTTGCTAACACTTGTTAAATTTCACATCATTATATCAGATTGTGCTACCAAGAATTAGACTACATAGATCCAGGAATCAGTGTGTCAAAGTTGAAGAGTCTTCACTCATGATCACTTCAATAAATTGGCAATTATATTTTCTTACACCATTCCTCTGCATCCTGCAGTTTTAGAAATTCTAATTATTTAAGAGGACACTTTTCCAACAGGATGTTGAACAAGATTCCAAATAAAATTTAAACTGCACCTGAGAACTTTAAATTCTATGTACTAAGAAAACACAAAGGAACAGAAGAAATTACAATCCTAGCTAGGTCACTTCACTCTCCTTACCAGAAGGACATTTATTCCATGTTGCAATAAAGACAAAAATCAGATGATTCAATCTGAAAACAGATGATCCTATTTTCTACTTTTTAGTACTCACTTGCCCTACAGGAATGGTTAAAAAAAACAGTGTTGTAGTAGTTTCTTGAGAAAATTATGGTGAGCAGGCTCAAATGATTTGGGGAAGAGTATGAGTTTCACTCACTCAGCTAAGTTATAAAGATCAAAAGAAGTATTTTTAAGGGATTTAAAATGAACAGCAGAAAAGACATAAGATGACCATTAATTTGATATTCAGTTTACACAGGTGTCAAAACTGTAATTAATTGCACTGTCTTCCCTTTTTATAAGAAATACAGTCTCACTAGTACCATAAACTGCATACAGAACTTAGACTGAAAAGTGAATTTTTGTGGTGTCACTATAGGGAACTGTTTTTTTATGGCACCATTAGGACTGAAGGATTCATTTCCCAGACAATTGTTGAAAGTGGTCTTTTCAAAATACTTTCATCAGTAGAAGAAAGTTTTTCTGGTGATGACCATTCAAGGCTTTCTACACTAAAGACTGTTTGAGACTCATGTAAATCACAGTCCATGTCTTATCTAGAAATAAAAATGAGAGTGCAAGACAGCCCCAAAATTTCACTTTGAGTTAGCAGAAGCCTCCTTTGAGATAAGACTGCAAACCCAGATTCTGTGATGCTTGCTTCTCTTTATTTCCATTGTGCTGATCTGAAGCACACTCACTTATGGACTTCCAAGATGCCTAGTCATGGTCTTAATCTCCCTCCTGGGGAGACCTAATTAGAACTCAAATGCATCCTTCATCTGCTTCCAGACTTTCAGTTTTCCAAAAGTTCTTTGAAGTCTTTTGTCACTGGAGATCACCTCCTCTGTTGATGTGGTGTTTATCTCATTTTATGTTTCTCTTTGACTGTTACTTTAATTCATTGTGGGTAAAATAGACTTGTATATTTGAAAATCCAGATCTCTAGGTAAAATAGTTAGCTGAGTTTATAGGCTTATAGTCAAAAATATTTAATACATTTTATTATGCATTTAGATCCATGATTAAAATTGGAGGAAATAAAATACTTTATAAGGATGTAATTCTGGACTACAAAGTTATCATTGTTTTTCACAAAGGATAAGATTTTTGGAAGATAACATAGCACCAAGAAAAAGAATCACTATTTTTTATATATAGTTGTGCTTGAAAGAGAATAATAATGTCACCATAAATTGATGATATAATATAAAAGAAAAACCTTTATGACCAATTCTGTTTATTTTTGACAAAATATATTTGAAGCAAAAATTCAAAATCCATGAATCTCCTCAAAATACTATAAAGATACAGTGAATAGCATTTCTTCACAAATCATGTAATTTTTGTGATATTATCTAAATTTTCTAGACATAGATATAGAAGCTAAATACATTAATATTCTTTCTCAAGGCACATTTATTTTGAAGCATATTTCCTTAAATCTACAAATACAATTAAATTTTATTTATCATACACAGATCAGTACATCAAAAATGACCAAATACCTGGAAAGAATTCCATTGGCATATTTCTATCTTTTCAACAATAAGGTCTAATATATCTTCTACCTTTTCAGTGACACATAATTTTTAAATTTCAAGTAAACTTCTCCTTTAGGATCAAAATGCACATTCAGCGTCCTGTAGGCTTCTAGGATTTGGGATTCTGTCTCATTCTTCAAGTCTGGGAAGTTTTCTCGTATTATTTCATTGAATAGATTGCTCATTCCTTTGGTTTGGAGCTCTATACCTTCCTGTATCCCAATGACTCTTAAGTTTGGTCTCTTAATGTTATCCCATATTTCTTGGTTGTTCTGCTCATGGTTTCTTAACAGTCTTGCTGAGCTGTCTATGTTCTTTTCGAGGTGAAATACTTTGTCTTCATTGTCTGATGTTCTATCTTCTAAGTGTTCTACTCTGCTGGTAGTATTCTCAATTGAGTTTTTAAGTTGGTTTATTGCTTCCTGCATTTCTAGGATTTCAGTTTGTTTGTTTTTTATAACCTCTATCTCCCTGTATAGTTGATCTTTTGCTGCCTGGATTTGTTTTTGTAATTCATTGTTGAAGTAATCTTTCATTGTCTGATTTTGCTGTCTAATGTCTTCCTTGAGACTCCAGATCATCTGAAGCATGTACCTCCTGAATTCTTTATCTGACATTCCATCTGCTGCAGCTGTTACCTCTTCTAAAGTTGAGTTGACCTGCACTGCTTGTGGTCCTTTCTTTCCTTGTCTTTTCATATTGCTTGCGTTTCTTTTTGCTTGGTGAAACTGTTGAGTTTTTGAAAAATTTTTCCCCCTATATATTTATATTGCTCTTGTATAGTTGAAAAGTCTCCCTTGCAGGGTTGGGCGGCGGTCTGCCTACCTTGCAGGCATGGGCAGTGGCTCTGCTCTGCCCCTACTCCAATTGGGGTGATGTGACTACCGCTCTGGCGGGCCACTGGGCCTGTCTCGGCCACGGGCGAAAGCTCTGCTCTGCCCCTATTCCAATTGGGGTGACGTGTGTATCATGCTGGCAGGCCACCGGGCCTGATACACTGGTCGGTTGCAGGTCTGCCTACCTTGGAGATGCGGGCGGCTGCTCTGCTCTGCCCCTCCTCCAATTGGTGTGACTTGTCTACCACACCCATGGTCCGCTGGGCCTGTTCCGGGCGCGGGCGAAGGCTCTGCTCTGCTCCTACTTCAATTGGGGTAACATGCCTACCACCCCGGCCGGGCTCTGGGCCTGTTTCACCGGTCGGTCGCAGGTCTGCCTACCTTGCGGGAACAGGCGGCGGCTCTGCTCTGCCCCTACTCCAAATCGGTTGACGTGTCTATCGTGCCAGCAGGCCACTGGGCCTGTTCCACTGGTCGGTTGCAGGTCTGCTTACCTTTCGGGCGTGGGTGGTGGCTCTGCTCTGCTCCTACTCGAATTGGGGTGACGTTTGTACCACTCCGGCAGACCGTTGGGCCTGATCTGCCGGTCTGTCGCAGGTGCCTAACTTGCAAGCATTGGCGGCAGCTCTGCCCTGCCCCTCATACCACACCCGAGGACTGCCCTGATCTGGGCACGAAGGCTCTGCTCTACCCCTACTCCAGTTGGGGTGACGTGTGTACCATGCTGGCAGGCCTCTGGGCCTGATCCGCTGGTCTGTCGCAGGCCTGCCTACTTTGCGGGCGCGGGTGGTGGCTCTGCTCTGTCCCTACTCCAATTGGGGTCATGCCGGCAGGCCGCTGGGCCTGTTTCAGGAGCGGGCAGCAGCTCTGCTCTGCCCCTCTGGCTTGATGACAAAGTGAGAGAGACTCGGGTGTTTGTGACTCACTTTCTTTACCAGGAGACCAACTGTTTGTGTCGCCGCTGGTATCGATGAAGTTCTCTCCTCCGCCGCTTTCTGATGACATCAGATCTCTGCCGTGTTGGTATCCCACGTGAATGGCAGCATTTTGTCTCCTTTGCCGGCTGACCAAAGCAAAGGGTAAGTCCTGACCGGTCCTCACAAGCCCCGTCTTCTGAGATGGAAATCCTTCCTCTAGCTTTGGGAGCACCCAAATTTTGCTGGAAATTCCTAACAAGATAGCTTTTAGCCTTTCTAACTCGTCATTCTCCAGGCACAAAGATGCGGTACACGGAGGTAATGCACTCCCTTCGCTGCCATCTTCTATTCTGTCAAGTATTGATATTGTGATATCTCCTGTAGTTTTATTGCATGGAGTAGCTGATTTTTCTTAACTGGATCTGTAGTTCTTTGTATGTATTTTTAATATGATTTTTAAAAAGTGGTTTATAGACTTGTGTACATGTTCTAAGTGATATCACCCTTCTTTCTCAGTTATTTTTGCATGGATCAGGAATCAATAAGTCCTTACTGTTCTTGTTTTATCTTCTTGACAAAATACAAATGCGCTTATAGGAAATGTTTCTCTTGAAACTGAAATAGCAATCAATTCATCACCTCTTCATGTTTCAAATGGTAACAAGATATCTGCATTGGTAGCAAATCATAATTGATTATATAAATTTAATTAAGAGTAACATGTTTACATAAACTTTGTGAGAATAGCCAAGCTTTCTGTGTTTATTAATTTCTCCTACAATAACGGTAAGTGTGGTGATTATTGCATAGAAAGAAAAACTCTGATATTCAATCATTCTTTTGGGTGATAACATACAACTGAATTTTTAACATGTTGTAATTTCCTCACAGGATAACAAAGAAGAAATAAATTTATAACCTGCACTTTATTGAAGGTAATAGCTTTTCTACAAGGGGTGAAACATTTTATTTTGTTTTTATTTTCTTAAAATGACATCGACTAATTCTGAGAAAGTACTTAAGCACTTTATTTATTTATATATATATTTGGATGTTGATGGGTCTTTATTTTGTTTATTTTGTTTATATGCAGTGCTTAGATGAAACCCTGTGCCTCAAACATGCTAAGCAAGTGTTCTACCATTGAGTCACAATCCCAGATCCAGGCACAGACACAGGTCTTTCAGCTCTTTCTTGATGTGTAGAATTTCTCACCCATGCCTCTGCTGTCTTGATCTAAGTATCCATACATTTACTTCACACTGATACAGTGATTTGATGCACATACAGAATACCATTTACTGCAACAAAACAGCATGGTTTACAACTTAAATCAATTTTAAGCATTCAAGCTAATTAGAGTCATAAAGCTATAAGAATAGGGCCTTTTAATCCACTGGTATATTCAACTATTGAAGATGGTTGGGCTTTTTATACAAAAAATCCTGAAGTAGTCCTGAAGAATATTTGGATTGAAACAGGTGAAAAATAATGGTTGAGGCCCACTGCTCTTTTGTGTTTCACTAATATTAATTCAGAGACCATTAGGAGCAGCACACTAGCTGAGCTGAATAAAGATGGCCAATTTCAAAGAAAATCATATTTTATATAATACAGGACCTTTTAGATCACATCAGGTTGACTCTTTTGGAAAGCAAATGTGTAAGCCATGCAGTTCACAAGACATGACATGGATCATCCAAATTCCACATGGCTTGTGAGGCCTCTGTTTGGCAGCAGAAGACCCTCAACACTGGCTCCCAAAAAAGAGATTCCTGCAGTCCAATATTGGGATTAGAAAATTGCAGTAAACTATGGTGAAAGTAATTTTGAAGACAGATGCATTCTGTTTGTTTCCAGAAAAAAGAGTAAGAAAAATATGAGTTAAATCTCCTTTTCCATGAAATCCTATTTGTTTTGCTTTGTGAGCATACCCTATAGAAGAAAATAGAATTCTGACTGTGAGGGGAAATCTGGACCTCCAGTGATTGTTATAGAAGAATAGGAAATGTTGACACCAAGGGTATGCTATCAAATACTTAGCATAGGACTGCCTACTTCTTTGAGAGAAGGCTCTGTGGTAAATAGAAAATGCTGATCAAATCTTTTCTTTTGGTTTCATTAAGCCAAAAGTTTTATTTGATGTTTGAGATCCATTGTGCTTTGAAATGTAATCTTCTTAGCATCCCTGCCATAGGTTTTTATGAAAGGTGATTTAGCGTACTGTGGTGGGCTAACATCCATTTCTTCTTATTATGGGAAACATTTTCTACTTAAAAAAATGAAAATGGCCAATTCTCTTTAATAGGGAATTTTATTCATCATTGAGTGGAGGCTTTCTTAAAATATTTTTATTCAAACACATATTTTTTTTGAGAGAGAGAAAGAGAGAGAGAGACAGAGAGAGAGAGAGAGAGAAGGAGAGAGAGATTTTTAATATTTATTATTTTAGTTTTTGGCGGATACAACATCTTATTTGTACGTGGTGCTGAGGATTGAACTCAGAGGCATGTGCATGCCAGGTGAGCACACTACTGCTTGAGACATATCCCCAGCCTCCTCAAACACACCTTTTATTTAAAATATAGAAATGACTGGCTTTACAAAGCCAGTTATGTAAAAAAAATTCAGACACTTTAAAATAAACAGATCACTCACATTATATTTTCTACAAAAATATTTTATTTACCATTATATTTAGAAAAATATAAAAGAAAAATATAAAAATATAAAATTTGATTAATTATTTCACATACATATAAAAGTTAACCTTAGATAAAACATATATACATTTATACATAGTGTTCTAGAGTGCACATGCACATACATATTCTAAAATATATATAAGATTTCATCGACTTGGAGAAAAATTTCAGGAAGTATCTAGTATTGATATTATTTAATACACTTTCATGAATAAGTAATTACAAAATCGTGTCTAAACTTGTGAGAAATAGTTTCATATGTTATCTTTATCCCAAAAAAATAAGTTTTCATAGATTTATCAGAGGATACATAATCTGTCATTCCTCACTGTCTTATCATGCATTCACTTCTTTTCTTATTTTTAGCATGGATTCTCTAGTACATTAAGACTTCTTTCTTCATTTGTATACTTAGTTTTTCACTTCTACCTATTTTGTTTTACTTTCTTAATCACTCTTTGTATTCTGTCTGTCTGCATCTCACTCAAAGAATAGATTTAAATGAGACAATATATTATTTTTTAATAAATGAATATATTTTAGTTGCTTCAAAAGTATTTGCTTTTTTTTCATACTATGTTATAGTTATTCTTGAGTATTACAAACTCCACAATGGAATATATACAACATTTCAACATATATAAACATGCTTTTTAATTTTTGTATTTAAATATTTTATTTCCTCTGAATTTGCTCACAATCTTTTATGACATAATTTTTAGATTTTATTCTAATTTATTATAAAAGACAGTAGAATGCATTGTAATTCGTATTACCCAAATGGAGTACAATTTTTCATATCTCTTGTACACAACAGAGTCACACCATTCATGTCTTCATACATGTACTTAGGATAATGACATCCATCTCATTTCATCACTTTCCTATCCCCATGCTCCCTTTCTTTCCCTTCCTCCACGCTGCCTTATCTATAGTTTTTTCTGTTCCTCCCATGCTTCTCCCTCATTTCCATTATGTATCAGAAATTTTATGTCAGAGAAAACAATCAGCATTTGGTTTGGGGGATTGGCTTACTTCACTTAGCATAATATTCTTCAGCTCCATCCATTTTCTTGCATATGCCATGATTTCATTCTCTTAAATGATGAGCATTATCCCATTTTGTATAAAAAGAACATTTTCTTTATCAATTCATATACTGAAGGGCATCACAGCACACTACATGAATGCAGCTACAACAATGTTTATACTACCACAATTTAAAAAATGATTTTAACTATCAGATTATAAATGCTTTTTCTAAAAATCTGATATAAAGGTATAATAACTCTACATGGTTTCTACTAAACATTGTGGATGTTGAAGGTGTTGAATATTTTCTTATATATGTATCATCAGAAATACTATTATTTCTACTAATAAAATATTTCTAAAATGAAAATATTAAATGGAGAAGCCAATAAAGTAATAGCCTTGCCTCATAATGTATTAGGTGTAAGACTTTGTGAATATTATAGTATTTTTTAGGTGTAAAACCTTAACTAGATTTCATTAGAATCTTAGCTTTTCTCATTTAGTAACTTTATAAACTATGATATATCACTTAACTCGGGGATTCTCAGTTTGCTTATCTGTCAATCATTAATAATTGCTCTCAGATTTTTCTGGAAAATTTGAACATGCCCAACATTGTTTTCTTTTTCTTTTTTAAAAATATTTATTTATTTATTTATTTTTTAAAGAGAGAGAGAGAGAGAAAGAGAGAGAATTTTAATTTTAATTTTTTTTTTTTTTTTTTTTTTAGTTTTTGGCAGACACAACATCTTTGTTTGTATGTGGTGCTGAGGATCAAACCCAGGCCACACACACTCCAGGCAAGCTCACTACCTCTTGAGCCACATCACCAGCCCTGTTTTATATACTTATATGTTATGAAAGAAATTTTCAGAGTTCTCTAAAGTAAAGTAGCCCTGAAAAAAAGCAAGCGCTCTATACAATGTAGACATGCAGTGGTCATAACTTTTGAGATCAGAACTACATGAACCTTGGTTTTGTATACCCCATCAATTCAATTTTGTAAACAAGGGATAAGACAATGTTTTTGTACCATGAAGAAGACCTCATAGCAGGACAGGTAGACACGGCAGTCACTTACCCCATGAAGTCCCAATATCACATCCACTTATCACGTGCACCACATTTTCAAAAAACATCTCATTACATCAAAACTGGTATATGAGATGTAACCTCACTAAAAGTCTCACCAAGCTCAAAAAAATTTGGACACCATACATCGGAGGGAGGAAGCCAGGATCAGATCAAACAGAAACTGCTTGCATTAAGACCTGTCGCCACCTTGGTGATGTAGCTGAACACAAAGAAAAATCAAAGCATGAGTTTTGGGGTTTAGAGATAAGTGTGCAAAAGGCATATTTGTTCTAAGACAAGGAAGCAATGTAAACCATAATTGTAACTATATACTTATAAATCACAATTTTAAACTAAAGGACAGAAAACAGGAAGAAGTATCAAATTAAAGAACAGGATAGAGTTTTTAACTGATAACAGAAGACTTGACAATTTTTACCAAAGGGGTGAAGATGTCCAGAAATTTTCATTTATGAAGGTAATTTGTGGCAGGAGTGAGTTTTTCATTTCTGAAGAAAATTTTGGCAGAAAGTATAGAATAATAGAAGGAATAGCAAAAACCCAAAAGTCACAGAAGGAAGCTAGAGTCTAGTAAGATGTTCAGTTATAGGGTTGAGGATATAACTCAGATGGTAGAGTGCTGGCCTCACATTCACAAGGCCCTGGGTTTAATCCCCATTACCACCAAAAATAAAGTTCAGTTACAAATTTTTATTGTGTTTGTCATGATGTCATTTAGAACTATTATTAGTATTATTATTTAAATCAGGAATTGAACCCACAGGTGATTAACTACTGAGCCAAACCTCAGCTCTTTCTTTTCTTTTTTATTTCTTTCTTTTTTTTTTTTGAGACTTAATCTTGCAGAATTTCTGAGACTGGCTTTGAGCTTGCAATTCTCATGCCTTAGTCTCTAGAGCCAACCAAGATTACAGGCATTCGCCACCATGCCCAGCTTGGAATTTTTTAAAGTTATTTTATTTTTATATATCAGGACTTCATCTGACAATGACTGTATTTTCTTTTGCTAATGTTTTGAATAGAATCTGTGCCTTATACCACAAATAACCTAAAAAATCACTCTTTATGTAAATATGATATCATCTTGGCATGAGTGGAATGACTCTACAGTTCTTTAAGTGACTCCCTAAGTATCATCAAGCAAAATGTCAAATCTTTGATATTGTTCCATAAGAAATTTGGAAAAGAATGTGGCACATTAAATGAATATTCTAATAAAATTAAAAAGCCTTAAAAAATGTGTCCCAGATACTTGTGTTCAATCCATTAGGACTAATGTTTTAGACTGTATAGTTGAGAAAATAAATGTTGTTTAGAACCCCACATCTCAGTGATTTATTTAATCAATGTTTATTTCCCACTCTAAAAGGTCTAAAGTGAACAAAATCTAATGGTCAGGCAGGTATACTGTGTGGCTTACATCGGAGATAGTTTTCAGAACTCTGGGGTTCCTGCATTTCATGGGTTTTATCAATCATTTTTTCTCTACAAGTTGTTAGTATCACAAGAGTACGTGTTTCCATCAAAAATATCCACCTTAGTCTCCCAGACTTTAGAAATCTTCACTTTGTGATGGTGTGCTGTGGGAGAGGCATTAGCTTTCAGAATCAGTTTCAGCCTTCAGCACACTTCTTTGTGCTACTTGCCATCTTGAAGTATTTTTTCCAGCAAAAAGTATGCTTAGAGAGTTATTTTGTGTATGGAGATAAACTTGAATTTTTATTTAACTTGCCTCTTGGCTGACTCATGTCTCTTAACCAGTGATGAATTTCTATTAATCATTTTACATGAATAATAAATGAAAAGGCATATTTAATAGAATAAAATTATAAGTAAAAATAGAATGAGCCATTATGCCTTCATTAGGATTGCCAAATGAGAAAGAAATTTAATGTAGTTTAAATATTTATAATTTAAAATTATTGTACTTAAAATATTATAGCAAATACGATAACTTTAAAACTGTTTCTTTATCTTAAAATATATAATTGAAACTTTATAACTTAAAGATTATTTTTTCAAACCTGAACTCAATGAATCACACCTCACCTGGTGCAAAACTCAAAAATGAAGGCAGAGAATTTGTATATTAAGAACAAGTTTATTTTTTTTTTTAAATAGATGGCCATTATAAAGCCTGAAAGATAATGTTGAAAAGATCCTTCAGAATGAAAACAGAAGATTAGACAAGGACATTAAATTTTCCTAACATGATTCTAAAATGAGAGAAATGAGACATGGAAAAGGGGAGATAGAACATGAAAAAAAAAATTTGGTTTAAAACTAAACACACAAGCCAGTTAAGCTTTCTTTAAACTAGGAGCTAAACATAAAGACCATGGTGTCTACACAGACTTTATATCCTGTGATATTACTGTGTCTGTGTTTTAAACAATTTCATCTGTTGCTTTATGAATTTTTAAAAATGACTGTATTCTGTAATGGAGTCCTTTGTAAATTACCTGATAAATGTTGAATAAGAAAAAGTTATCTACCATATCTAGGAAGGCATTAAAATTAATTAATCTATAGAACTAGAAGTAAAAGTGTCCCAGAAATGAATGTAAATTTGCTAGTTTACATTTAACTTCTGGATTCTTACCATGTATCCATTAAATTATAAGATTTGAAGAAAAATATTTTAAGACAGTTTGTACTAGTTATTTGTCTTGGCTAAGGGAAGTCAGACCTCTTAAGACCAACTCCATTCCTCTTTGATATACCCCTAAATGCTGTGTGGTCCTGCACTGGCTTTGGCCTTGTTTTTCAGTTCCTACTCTTCTGTAGCACTTTTTGTTCTGACATTATTTAAATAGTGCTCTCATTCTGGGTGGTTCTACACATTCTGTATTATCAGCAACAAGCACAGGGTAATCATTAATTATTGAAGAAATACAAAGGCAAATTACTTCTAAAAATAGATAAAGAGAGCTAATTATTTTCTTTGACTTTTTTAAGACCTAAATATAATTACTCAAAAACTTGTTCTTCATTTTTTTTTGATGTCACAATGGAAAGACATGAGAGAGTCACATGGACAGACACAGGGGATGTATAAAATTTTCTGAGGTTAAACCTTGTTGTGCACACCCATTTCTCATGTATTTGCTTAAAATTCTGACTTCTTTTCTCTAATATATAAAATCATTAAGATTTGGTAAATTAGAATGCTTATTAGTTTTGACTTTACATCAAAATTGATTGATATTTTCTTGCCAAGAATTTATTTATTTCATGATTCTCAGATTTTTGAGGCTTACTTAATATTCTTATCATCTTTCTCTTATGCTTGCATTACTCAGAGACAGAATTGCTGTATTCTTTCATATGTATTTTTTAAGAGCAAAAACTTCAGAGTATTTGTTTGGGTATCAAAGGTATTTTAAATTAATCTCATGGAAAAACAACTCTAAATACTCCTTTCTATGTTTTTACATTTTCAAATTGAGGTTTTCTTCAGAGCATATTTTACTGAATATTTGTGTTTCACAATAACAGACTCAGAAATTTCAGTCACTAAACGCCATTTATTTATTGATATACGTACAATTTGGATTTTTAATTTTGTGCAGCTACAATAATATTTTATAATAATATTTATGATGCTTTCATGAACAAAAGTATATTACAAAAATAGATGTATTTCACTATACCTTAATAAAAATGGACATGTATGTGTATCATTATTTAAATGTTTATTTTCACCTCTGGGTATATTTTACCAATATTATTATAAAATAAATCATATAACATTTATTAATTTATGTTTATTTGTTTGTACCATATTTATTTATTATGTTATTTTTGTATACATATTGCTGGTTAATACATTCTGTTTTTTTAAAGAGAGAGAGAGAGAATTTTAATATTTATTTTTTAGTTTTCGGCGAACACAACATCTTTGTTTGTATGTGGTGCAGAGGATCGAACCTGGGCTGCATGCATGCCAGGCAAGTGCGCTACTGCTCCTGCCACATCCCCAGCCCCAGGTTAATACATTCTTAAAAAGAAAATGCTGTTTAATAACCATAGCAATGGTATATTAAAGAGCTTTTTAAACTACTCTTTTAATACATATTTTCTTTTATCTTTCAAAACCCTTCTAGAATGTGTAAATTTATAAATATACACATTGAGAAACAAGAGATCCTATGACAATAAGTAATATATCAAAGTGTCCAAACTTGATAAATTCAGTGCTAGAATTAACAGTTTTCCTGAATTGCAGGTCAACGATGTCTCTAATGCAGATAGTAAGCAAAACATTAAAATAATTAAATATCTGTAATTGAAATGATTCAGCAAACTATTTGGCATGGCCATATATGTCATCAATTTTAATCAAATATCTATTAGATTAATTTATAATATATAGGTTAATTTATTCCTTTATGATCACTATATCTTCTTTGAGAAATGACCTCTAGTAAACGGCCTCATTTGGCCTCAGGATTTGTGTACAGTAAGAAAAAAAGTCTCAAGAGTTCTATTATATTCATAATATATTCACATATTCCCAAGGCCTTTCACATACTGGTCAGTCACACACAGCAAGCAATTTGAAAGTTCATGAAGTTTTGCAATATAACATTGTTATCCTTCCAAGCCATTTCTAAGAATTCTGTGTGACTTATTGAAAACATCAAGGAAAATGAATATGTCTTCTTAAACCCAGAAGTTGAAATGACACTGGACTCAAGAGATAGAGTTTATGAAGACTGGAGTTATGTGTTATGGCTTCTGTTTATCTGCAGAAGAGCTGTCAAGGTTAAAGGGGTTGTGTGAGAAAGGCCTTAGGCCTGAGCCTAAGCAACTCCTCTAATGCCAGATTCATGGGACCCCAGTAGACCTCCAGGAGCTGAATCTGATGCAGTCACACAAGAGTGTTTATTGTAAGCTCAAGCCTGGACTCACAACCATTTCAGATTCAGTGGTCCCAAAGAGTGAGTCTTGACCCTTAATTCATTGAGGATTAATAGATTTTGTGGGATATTGTATGCATCACAACATCACATAGCCAATCATTTCACATCACAGAAAAGTCAAACAACAACTCTTAACATTGATTAGCACATTCATTGGCAGAAACAAGTTGTGTAAGGGTGATTGGTTAGTTCAAGTTGTGGATACTTTTGAACCGATTGGTTTAGGCCATGAGAGGTTGCAAGAGTGTATATGATAAACTTGCCTAATCATGTTAACAATCAAAAAAACTAGTGGGAAAGTCACTTGGTGTTTCAGGTATTTTCTGTGTCTCATGCTTTTTGTGGTAGCTAGGGGCTTGCTATGGGTCCTAACCTAGTGTAACTGAGTCAGGATCACTTGGCATGGAAGATCTCTCCAGTTATTTACAGACAAACAACTCAGCAGGGTTGGTATATGCCTAGGAGCATGGACTAGGGTAACTCCCCCCTTTGGACAGGCTTTGCTCTGAAGTGGCTGGTTTCTCAAAAATGGAGTCACATCAGTTTCTCACTCCATTTAAATAGCTCCATTTGAAACCTGAGGTCATTATTAGAGGTCAATTTTCACCAGGCACACCCACAGAGCCCTCTAATATGGCCTCAGACAAATTACTTGCCCTCACCCTGATAAACTGAATAAAGCCGCTTGCAGGCTTTCCTCTCCTGATAAGAGTGAAAGGTGAGAATATCAGGATGGAGACCACCAGACCAGATATTTCTGACCTCAGGATAAATGAGAAATCTGGTGGCACCTGATAATTACAAGGTGTGGTAAAAAATAAAAAATAAAAACAAAATTAGTATAAAAAATAGAGCTAATAAACAGTGATTTAGCCAGCCTAAAAAAGTATGTACTCCAGCAGGAGAGCCTGATGTGGACCTACACTGACATCTCTTCACTTGCCATCATTATCCTATTCTCTGTGTGATCCTCACTGCTCTCAAACTCTACCTGTCTGGACCATTGTGAGAGCTGCAACTTCTCCATGTGACCCTCTCCTCAACTGGTCATCCACTCCCCACCGGAAAAAGCCTGTTTGGGTTTGGGACCTGATTACTGCTGTCTGAGTGAGTGTGCATCTGCAGGACATAAAGCCTAAGGCTTGAGAGTTTTGAACTTAGCATTCAGAGGAAATGTCTGTCACTAGCCTGTCATGATTAAATCTGTTTTGCAATGTTCAGAATTAATCTAAAATTGTTTTCTGGGAATTAATTAATCTAGAATGCTTGGTATTATTTGATTATCTCCACTGCAGAGCCTATCATTAAGGATTGTTGTTTTCTTCATTAGGAACCTACAGAGTAAAGTTGTATTAAGAATTTGAGTGAATAAAGAATTGAAAGGGGCAGAAATGCATGGATATTCTTTATTTCTCCCCTTGACTGCAATGTCACAAATTTGCTCCCTGGAAACATGTTGTTATTATTTTTAAAGTATTAAATTAAGGAATTCTTATCACTAAAGATTATTATTATTTTCAATTCTAAATGTTGAATTTACTTTTGGCATTATCTCTGTCCTTTGACTGTTATTGTTATGGCTATTTACTGGTAATGAGGCCTTGCTTTTCCAATGCTGAAGTATAACACCAGAGAAGCACATCAAGACAAGTTTAGAGTGGAAAGTTGAAGCTTTATTAAAGGACAGCAGAAAAGACTTCTCCCTGGAGGAAGAGGGGGACCCAATATAGTGGTACCCCCTTTCTCCACAGAAAAGTCCACCTCATCATGGCTGATTTGGGAACTGTCAGCCAAAGAGTCTCTGCAAAATAGTTCAATGTAGATAAACTTTCTATTTTTGTGTTGCCCTGTTTACTTGGCCACTGGCCAAGGTGCTGGACACCCCCTTATTATTTTCACAAATATATCCAGTATAGTACTTTGAAGAAATTGCAAACAAGGCCTCTGGCCTTGAACTAGGCTTCACAGAGATGTCTACATTTTTAAGATAAGTTACAAATTGGCTTCATGGTAACAGCTGGCAGAGGGAGGAAGAAAGGGTAGAAGAACTTCTCCTCTTCTCAAGTGTTGTCCTTGAAGGGTTAACTTGCCCAGACAGTGAAAGAAAAAGCTGCTTTTATGTGAACTTCTGCAGACTGTAAACTTCTGAGCCCCTCTACATACATGCTGGGTATAAAACTCTGAAATTCCCTGAACTTGGAAGGATTGATTGATAACAGCAAAAGCTGTGCTCTCTGAACCTGGATGTAGCCAAATGAAACTGTTTCTTTCTATCTTCAGTGCCTTGCTTCATTTGTCCCTACAACAAACTGGGACACAGCACTGGAGGGAGTACTGTCACATGTGATGAGTCAGGTTTTGCAAGAGAAAACACCAACTTGGCTGGTATCCCATACATCTTTCCTACTTAGAGTAGCAATCTGACTCTGATTATCACCCCCAAACCTCTCGCCACAACAAGAGGCTTTTACATATAAGTGTCTGCTGACTGTCCCATGTCAGTCACATGTTATTTGGAAGCCAATGACAGATCCACATGGCTCCACCACAGATGTTTTATCAGACACCTGCACTCCACTGCTCCAAGGCCAGTTCCCAGCAGGCTCCAAATCAATTGCATCTCTGTTCTACACCATTTTCATGAATTCCAGTCAATAAAGGAACTATCTGGTTCAGTAATGATGAGCAACAGGAGATCGGATGGATCTCCAGTTCAGAAATTCCTGGTCATGAGAATTTCAAATATTTCACTGTATTGGTGTAGACATCATTCAAGGGTGAAGTAGGTGGCACTGTGGGTCTTGATTCTTTCAGGAACTATTAAGGGGTGAGAAAACTCCATTCAAAGAATAATATATATTAGAGAGAGAGAGAGAGAGAGAGAGAAATATATATATATATGTATATATATATATATATATATATATATATATATATATATATATATATATATTAAATACATGTAAAAGTAGCAATAGATATGCAAATCCAAATTCTAAATGGAACATATATCATTCAAAGATCACAAAAATATTCATTTGACTCATACAAAATAGGGGTAGGAATGTGGCTCAGTGTTAGAGTGCCCCTGACTTCAATCCCTGGTCTCTCCCCCCCCAAAAAAATGGGACTGAGTAAATAGCTCAGCATGTAGAGTGCTTGCCTTCTAAGTATGAGGCCCTGGGGTCAATCCTCAGTTCAGAGAGAGAGAGAGAGAGAGAGAGAGAGAGAGAGAGAGAGGGAGAGAGAGGGAGAGAGAGATTGAACTTGCATGTAATTTAAATTCAAGTTAGTCCCACTTCTATTTTTTCCTGCCACACCAGAATAAAAGAGTTTCCTGAAATGTTTGGAATGTTTCTGTGGTTATTATTTATTTATTAATTTTTTTATTATTTACTTTTTTTTATTTGGTGCTGAGGATTGAACCCAAGACCTTGCATGTGATATGTGAGTGCTCTATCACTGAGCGACAACCCCAACTCCTTCTGTGGGTTATTTTAATGAAATGGTCTGACCATAAAAAAGTAAATAAACAAATTAAGTAATAAATAAATACACCCTCAATTGATGACCCATTACAGTTTTTAAAAATTTTTTAAATGGGACACATAGACCTCATTTAGGAGAGATTCATTCTTTTTAATGTCACCTAATATTATTCTACTTTTTGCTCATGTGAAAAATCTCAGAATGATAAATTAAAATCTTTTAAAAATGCCCTCCAGTTCTTGAAGAAAAACATTATAAATGATGCATACATTTGAAATAAAACATGGGGAAACAATGATTAATAATGCTGAAAGTTGAGTTTTTAGATGAACAAAAATTTCTCAGTTTTCCATAAATCTGGGTGCTTGTTTCATAAATTTTGAAGAAAAAAAAATGTTTAAGCAAGAAGAAATAGAACGCCCACCATGTTGTATGAGGGTTGATATCAGAAAAAAAATCATTTTTGTGTGCCATCTTAGAAGTTTACTCATGGTTTTGGGCAGAAGATGGAGCATAATGCATTTAGAATAGGCTTTGGAAAAGGCATCCTGACTACCATATGGGTTCACTTTTATTCTTTCTGTGACCCATCCTTTTTCCTTCAAATTCAATAAGGAATCACTCCTGGGACAAAGGACTTTGTAGAAGGTGTTCCCACAAGTGGGATTCAAGGTCTTTTACTTTTGAAATAGGCCTTAATGGTGCTCATTAACATCTTTCAGTTAGCCACCAGGTGTCTTTGAGTGAGGCCCATTATCTGCATTACATGGTCATTATTAAACTTATTCTCTGTGAACAGAGAACCCTAGTTTTGGATATGTGAACAGAGAGTTAGAAAACTAGGAATTTATTCTGAGACCTATGGAGAGATAAGCTGAAGTTCTGGATTTCAGGTTTTTGTTCTGGATTTGAGATACTGCTTCTGCTACATTTAAAAATCTCAGGACTCATGAAGAGAATGAGTTAAAAGCCAGCATCATCAAATGTGTGAGGCCCTAAGAACTTCAAAGTGACCCTGTTTCTAAATAAAAATATTAAAAAAGGATGGGAATGTGAATCAGTGGATGAACACCTCTGGGTTGAATTTCTGGTACCAAAAAGAAAACAACAAACAAAGACGCACACACAAAAAAAAATAATAAACAAACAAACAAACAAACCCTCATGAGTAACAAGCCCTAAAATCAGCAGCCTCTCTCATGCTTGAATACAACAAATGGAGTTGTGGTTCTCTCCTGGTAATTATCTCAGTCTTCATTATGCATTCTGGAGACATGCTGGAATCATGGGACATGGAAGCCCACAAAGGTCTTTAGGAAAAAGCTGGAAACACCTTACAATTATGGAACAAAATGCCCAGGTTTTCAACTGCTGATCTAAGCCTCACTAGACTAGTCAGAGGGAGGTGAACGCTAAGTTACCACAGAGAGACCCTCTGGCCACAAGACTCTGGAGAGGACCATGAGGTCTCCCTAGCCATGACTACCAGTTTCCACCATTGCCACTTCTGTCAGCTTTAAGCCACCTTCCTACCCAGTCTCAAGATAACAAGGCACACTTACCATTTCCTGGCTCTTAGGGTTCTCAGTGTTCTCCCTGTGATTTGTTTTCAGTTTCTGCATAGCACAGACACCTGGGCTTGGATCCAGGACAGAAGCCTACAAAAAGATTGAGAAAATGGTGGACTCCAGACACCAAGGGAACAGAAGATTGTGGAAGCCCTCCCCCTCATCACCAGCTGCATGAGGGTTGGACAGTTATCACCTAAGAGACTGATTGGTGAAAGCTTCATGCCCTGCCTCCAACCTGAGCCAAGTGGGCACAGAATCAAAGGCTGAATGACAGGCTGTTCCATTGTCACTGTTAAAAGACTATAGATCAGGGCTGAGGATATAGCTTAGTCAGTAGAGTGCTTGTTTTGCTGATTAAGGCCATGGATTCAATCCCTTGCACTACACACACACACTCTCCTCCCCCCCCAAAAAATAAGTAAAGGACTTTGGGGACTAGGGTTATGGATAAGAAGTAAAGCACTTCTCTAGCATGTGTGAGGTACTGGGTTGAACACCCAGCACTGCATTAAAAAGCCACCCAAGAGAGGATGTGGCTCAAATGGTACAGCACTCCCTGGCATGTGGGGGGCCCAGATTTGATCCTCACCACCTCATGTTGTGTCCACCAAAAACTAAAAGTAAATATTAAAAAAAGCCAACAAACAAAGTACTAATGACATTTGCCAAAAATGAATGAGAACCAAATCTAGATGAATACTCTGACTTCCGTCTCCATATTCATGTGTCAATAAGCAAGAAGGTAAACTTCTCTGTGTCTAATCACTAAAATAAGGGGATAGTGATCATTTTCTTCAGTGGGAAGTGATTAAAAATCATTATTATGTATAAAGTACTTTAAATGTGAAAAATCTATTTTGGACATGTATAAAGATTTTGGACATGTATAAAAATATTGTATAACTAACTATAATTTGTTATTTTATTATATAGTAGTTAATAAGAACCACAGAGATGCTATACCTATAAAGAACAGTCATTCTTTTCCTTTAATAAAAAAAAAACATCACCATATTTTGAACTTATAGTTATTATGAAGCTAGTCATACTTAAAATTCTTTCTCCATTCAGTATTACTATTTCAACAATGTTTGCTAGTTTATTTTCACCACATTTTGGTGTTTCTTTTTTTTCTTTCTTTTTTTTCTCTTTTTTATTGGTTGTTCAAAACAATAAAAAGTTCTTGACATATCATATTTCATACATTAGATTCAAGTGGGTTATGAACTCCCATTTTTAGCCCAAATACAGATTGCAGAATTACATCGGTTACACATCCACATTTTTACATAATGCCATTAGTAACTGTTGTATTCTGCTACCCCTCATATCCTCTACTATCCCCCCTCCCCTCTTCTCTCTCTACCCCAGCTACTGTAATTCATTTCTCTCCTTGTGTTTTCCCCATTCCCCTCACAACCTTTTATATGTAATTTTGTAAAACAATGAGGGTCTCCTTCCATTTGCATGCAATTTCCCTTTTCTCTCCCTTTCCCTCCCACCTCATGTCTCTGTTTAATATTAATCTTTTCCTCCTGCTCTTCCTCCCTGCTCTGTTCTTAATAGCTCTCATTATATCAAAGAAGACATTTGCATTTGATTTTTAGGGATTGGCTAGCTTCACTTAGCATAATCTGCTCTAATGCCATCCATTTCCCTGCAAATTCCATGATTTTGTCACTTTTTAGTGATGAGTAATACTCCACTGTGTATAAATGCCACATTTTTTTTATCCATTCATCTATTGAAGGGCATCTGGGTTGGTTCCACAGTCCAGGTATTGTGAATTGTGCTGCTATGAACATTGATGTGGCAGAATCCCTGTAGTACGCTCTTTTAAGGTCTTCAGGGAATAGTCCAAGAAGGGCAATAGCTGGGTGAAATGGTGATTTGACCCAGATTTTTTTCAATCAAAAATTCTAAAATATAAATCATCTACTATGACTGTTTAGCCTAAAGCAAGATACTCATTGAATACAGTATCAGAAGAAAGCCATAATTTTGTCAGAAAGATAACACTTGTAAATTCAGGTATTATCTATAGTTACTGGCTTGGTTAGGTATCTAATTGTTACTATCTGTAGAAACCAATCAATTGAACAAAAGTTTCAGGCAATTAATACCTGAATAAAATAGTGCTTTTGTTTATGTAGTAATTCTAAGTTTATATATCTTTCTTTTCTAACAAGCTGAACATAGCATCAAAATCCCAATCTCTCAATATACAGGAATTCAACCAAGACTTTTTACTGAACAACCAATTTATTCAGTTTAATGAGTTTACTGATTGCTGTCTGAGCCAAAATGTTTTTTCTCTGCATGCAAATCTGGGTCAGCTTCATGTAACATAAGGTCAAATGATTATAGGAATCCTCAAAGTTCAGCACTGCAGAGAAACAGCATGAATAATTTTCCTTCAAAAATGTTAAAAACTGATGTTACCAATCTACCATTGCATTTATTGAAAATCACAATGTTTTACCCAGGAGACATCTAATTTTCTGCACCACAACTCACTTTAAAAGGCTCCAGTGTAAATTCATTGCAGAATGTATTTCTAGGTAAATAAATAATTTGACCCAAGTATGGAATTTTTGAATAGATGCCAATTAAATAGGAGAGAAGAGCTGAAAAAATAAATTGTCATTTTAATTTTAAAGTAGTTGATCTTGAGCTATTACCATTGACAGTAGTTATAGAGTCGGGCCATTTCTCTATTGAGGCCTCTTAATTTGTGAAAATAGTATCATACTATCACCACAGTAGAAAACACATCTTTTGAATTCTGTAAGGCAAAAAATGTATTATTTTCTCAAGTTTTTTTGAGTGAATAATTGTTTCAAAAAAAATTTCTTCTCTAAAATAGTGCTATTATATAGTCTTGCTCAATCCACTGTTTTCTCAATAAACTGAAAACCATTACACATTGTTAACAGTCTTACTTCAAAATTCCTTTGGTGGTACTTTTGAAAAATATGAATACTGAGACCTTTTACTTCCTACAGGGAAATCCTCTTCCATCATCTTATAATCCTAATAAAGAGTGGAAAGAAGTATCTTGTTTTTCAAGTTTTTATACCTATATATGTTTATATACAATTATATATAAAATTCTTTAAAGTAATTTATATATATATATATATATATATATATATATATATATATATATATATATACCCACACATTGCCTACATAAAAATTACTTTAAGGATAATATGTTTAATATACCTGGAGAATTTAACTGCAATGTGGTCTCTTGTACATGAAATCATGTAGCTGGTTGCAGTGGTACACGCCAGAGTCTTGGGATGCTGAGGCAGGATGATTGTGAGTTCAAAGCCAGCCTCAGCAATTTAGCGAGTCCCTCAGCAACTCAACTCAGTGAGATCCTGTTTCTAATAAAATACAAAAAAAAGGGCTGAGTATGTGGATCAGTGGTTAAGCACCACTGGGTCCAATTCTTGGTACCAAAAAAAAAAAAAATACACAAGGAATGCATTCCTGCAATCATGTAGGCATGCATAATGCATAAGTACATGGATTCAAGTTTAAACAAGAATAAACATGGTAAAATTTTACTAAACTCCAATAGTTGGTAAAAAAAAAATTAGAAACTAAGTGTTAAAATACATACATATTTACAGGAATACCATGAACTATTATCAATTATGTTGTACACATTGACAACATGAACATTTAATAAACTATAATGTTACCAGAAAAAAATATTTTTTAAACATTACACTTAACATTATCACTTGCTATATAATAACAGGGAGGAATCATTTAATCTTAATGCCTTCACATTTTAGCGTCTAAGTTTTAGATAGAAGAAGACCATCACTAGTCTTTGGCTATGTGGGCCTACAGATACCTAATGTTAAAAAATCTACAGAATTTACAGTTATTGAATGAATTAATTTGGGAGTATTATGACTATGGGTAATTATTTTTTTCTTTTATTTACCTTTTTTTATAGACTTCACAGGATGTTCTACTTTTGTAATAAGAATATTCCCTTTCAAAAAAAATTTAATACAATTAAAAGTAAATTAAGACTTGGAATGGATTTAGTTTTTAGTAATCAAAAAAAAAAAAAAAAACTTTGTGGCTCAGAAGAGAATAGTGTACATGGGTTGAAAGTTTGCATTTTAGAGTTATGCTTTTCTGAGTCTGAATTCTATCTCTGCCTCTCCTACTTAACAAGGAACACAGCTCTCTAGACAATGGTGTTGTAAACCTCAAATACAATAGTGCTTGCAAGGTACTTGGCACTCATAGTTAGTTTCAAAGGATAGTTGCTTTTATTATTACCTTAAAATCTAATTTTAATAAAATGAACAACCTTCAAACTATTAGACATTTCACACTTTGTACTCTTTTTGAAAATAAAATATTTCTAAACCTTTAACTCATACTTGGACCTGGGCAAATACTCACTCAATTTATATTGTATTTTCCACTTAACATATTATTCTAGGGTAGTGAAAAAGGCAACCAGTTTTCATGGCAATGACAAACATGTCTACCTGGAAGTCATCTTTGATACTGGAAACTTGAAACTACTCATTCCTTTAAATAAGAAACACAACCCTTCATTTGAAATACTAGTTATATTATACTCACAAACATATGGACAAAAGTGTTAGGGAATAATTGGTTGTGGTTGTTTTTCCTTTTCTGTGAAGGTGAGGATTAAACCCAAGGCCTTACAATTGCTAGGCAAGTGCTCTACCACTGAGGTATACTCCCAGTCCCAAATATATGTATTGCATACAATCTCTTTTAGAAATCTGTTATGTACGTCATTAGTAACAAAATATGCTTATTACAAGATGAATTTTTTTTTCAGAGTAGAAATTAGAAATTTATTAAAGGACAGCAGAAAAGACTTCTCCCGGAAAAAGAAGGGGACCCAAAAGGTGGGAATCCGTGGAAGGGCTGTTCTTTTCCCTTGGTATAGTTTTGGTGATGGAATATAGGTTGAAGGGGTTAGGACACAGGTGGGCCCAATCATCACCTTTTGGGATGGGCTTATCATTTCTCTAGGATGGGCTATCTCCAAATCTGTTGGGGGCTGTTTCCTGAGCTCCATTAACATTTCTTTGAGGTGGACTTTGACCTAGGGCCTTTTCAGGACTTCATTAACATTCCATGAATTGTCCTGCATTTTCCCTGAGTCATTCCCAGCATGGCCTCCATTTTAGATTTCACTCGATATTAGACCCGATTTACCTAACTACACTGACTACCTAACTTTAAATCTGGCTTCATTCTCCCCTCTAATTTGGGAACTCCTTACTGCTGTAAGCAAGGGAGCCGAAGAAAATCTTTCTGGCTTCTTCAGGATGAAAAGGGATGGTGTGGGGCAAGCAGTTTGGAATCTCCCTTTAAAAATCGGGTCTATTGAGTGGGTCCATGATAGAAGTCTGATTGAGAAGTAATAGACTGGAAGGCCATTTGAGTGATGGGTGGTCTATAAGAGAAACAAGAATTCATTAGTACTGGAACCAGATTGATGCAGCAATAAATCCCATAGCACAGGAATATGCCAATGAGTATGATGGCAAAGACAAAGACTAACAATGTTTTCCACCAGGAAGTACCAAGAACCAGGAGCTAAGATATTGTTTCCATGACAAAGTTGCTGAGGACATGGCTTCTATCTGAGCATGTAAATCTTTAAGGATATTCGTCACATTGCCAGAATTGTCAGGGGTGTAAACACAACATTTAACTTTTAGGGTTACAGATGTCCTTTTCCTTAAGATACAGTTTAATAACTTAATGTCATCTGAGCTTGCAAAATCCTTTTACTAGTATGACCTCTGTGTCTGATAGAGAAATATTTAATTCTGTTACTTAGGGCTGCATAACCATACTAGCAAACATTAAGCCTACCTGCGTAGGTTAGAAATAAAGGCCTTGAACTAAAAACTACTCTGGCAGTTTCTTTTGATAGTAATCAGGCATTCCTGTCTGAGAATCTCTTTTGAAGCCTCCTGTTTACTTATTTATGGAATTTACATTTAACTATTATTTTATTTAAAATGCCCAGGATTAGCTGTGTTTTGGCTTTGACTGTCTTTGCTAAGTGTTTAAGATGAAGCAAGTCAAACTGACTTTTGTTTCTATCTATTGTTAACAGTCAGCTGAGTTTCCTTGGGAGTCCTCAGGAACTTGCAGCAGCTTCTCAGATCTGCTAGTGCCATTTGTGCTAGGATGGGTCCAGGCCTTGCTTGACCATGTGGCTTCCCTTGGAAGCATCAGGGATGTCTCCATTTTCTGATGACCCTCCTCTTCACAGCAAATGCACTGATTGGCTTTCTGTCCTCCACTGGTCTCATTAATCTCACTGATAGGGAGGTTATGTGGCCTAGAGTTGCAAAGCTCTTTGGAAAAGTCCCCTATCCCCTGACTCAGACTGACTCAGAGGGCAAGAGCCAAATTTTTAATTTTAAAACTTAATCTTTTCTTAGTTCAATATTTATTTCCAGATAATCATATGAATAAATAAATCATGTATGCTAATTTTACAATATGCAATGTAAATAAATTGAATCATCTTCCCAAATAATTAAGATAAAATCCCTTTGCATAATAGCAATTTTTACCATCCAAATATCTAAAATAATAGCTTTCTTCATTTTCATACTTCTTAGTTAATAAGTAAGCTCATGTGTTTTAAAATAATACTTAACCTTACTGATTGAATATAAGTCAAGGAAAAGTAGGATCTTTTAATTTGGCAATAGGAAGGAAACATTTAAAATTTAAAGGAAATTAAGCTTTTTAAAGTATTTCTTCAAAATTTTCCAAAATCAATATTACATAAGGTAAAATTTTTATCTTTCTGTTCTCCAAAAAAATACTAGTTCATCCTTAGTTACATTATACCCTAATACAAAATCCTGATTCAATGAAATATGTATTTTTATCTTTAAGGGTTCTAAAATGGTATGATATTTCTTACTGTTCATATAACTGGAAATATAATAATTATGCTTAAACATTTTCACTTTAGATTTTAGATTATAATATCTTCTATTTTCAAACACTCTCCTAGTAATTGAATTTCTACATTTATCTCAGTTTTTAAATACACATATTAATTAGTAATTCATACTTTAATATGTAGCATGTTATAATGAATTAAATGCTTAAAAATTACAAGACAATGATAGCAAGGGTATTTTAAATGTTCTAAAGATTAGTATCTCCCATTTATATTGCTTTGCTACACAATTTAAAAAATGGAATTGCAGACTCAATATAGCAGAGTGAATCTGTGCTACCTCACCATGCACAGATTTTTCTAGCTTCATAAATGACATTATGATCTTGGATTTGGATTTCACCTTTCTGTGTGCTAAAGAACTACATCTTGGGTTAACTGAATCTATTTCACAAGACTGTTGGAAAAAAAATTTCAAAGTGGCTTTATAGAAATATACTAGACAAATTTAAGATATAATCTATTAGAACTTAATTTTCTTTATTTCACAATGTTATAATACTGGAACTCATATGCCAAAATGCCCCAAGACAATTGATACAAATCCACTGAGAATATTACATTCAGAGAACTGTAATTACTGGTTAGTAATTCAATTTCCTAAGAGGCAAATACTGGATCACTTGCTCTCCCAGAAAAAGAGAAAGGAAAAAAAAAAGTTTTAAATGAAACTTGAATATGTAACTTGGACATTTTACAAAGTATTTCATATTTTTTAGTTGTAATTTCTTCATGGATATGAACTTGATCTTCAGAGATAATATCTCTTATAATCTCATCACATTTATTTCTTTCCTAAAACATACAAAAACAGAATCACTGAAGTATTTAAATTCTTAATTTTTTTTCCTATTAGAAATATGTCGCTACAAAGAAACACATATTAAGCTGCATACTCTTAAGTACATATTATATCATTATGAAAAAGCATTTATTTTTCTCTTGCAAATTTATTATGTAACGCCTAAATCAAAACAGCATTAAAATATTTTATTACAATAACTCAGGATCTTTTCTTAAGTGTATTCTTAAGTTCTTAAAAATTTCTTAAATCATTATTTATCTTTAAAGATTTGTGAATATATTTAGCTATAATTAGAGAAGAATTTAATTTTGCTTTATAAAGTTTATGGAAATAATATCATCTCATGGGAAGGCTGGAATATTTTAATATAGTATGATTTTTGTTGTGTGTTTTCTGCATCTGCAAAGGTAAATGTAACTCAATAGTTTTTGTTTTATAAGCTAGCAATGAATTTGTAAAATTGGAGAGACCATTAAGTGTGTTTCATACAAAAAAATAGTTTTAGATCCCTACATATTCTGGACCCTTTATCATGTAGTTTTTGTACTTTGGGCTTTTCAGATATTTTCTATTCCATATGATGGTTCAGTCAAATGTGAAACTTCTTTGAAATTCAAGGTATTACATGATTTCTTCTATATAAAATATTTTCTTTAGAAAATTTTACATACCCTTATCAAGTCTGAAACCAAGGTTGTAATTTTAAAATGGGAATGAATACTTTATGTTGAATTTATTATCCCACAAAAATAATAATGCATAAATATCATGTTTAAACAATCATGGATAAACCTTCTATAAAGGCAAATCTTAATGTGTCTATTCATTGGGAGCACACTCTCTCTCTTATAAGAAACAATAGAGCAAATGCAGAGATTTTCCTATACAAATCGAGACATGCCTGATTGAACTGTGAGAAAGTCTCAGGAGATGTCTTCCTAAAATATCATCTGTCAAGAAACTTTAGCTTTAAAGACTGGAATTGAAAGATCTCAGGCCCACCCGTGAGGAACTCATATTTACATAGATCTGTGCCTGACAGTTGGCTGGGTGTAAGAGCCAGAATTCAAGATATGCCCAAAGAGGAGCAGATTCATATTTCTGAAATCTCCTCTCTCTCCTTGACAGAAAAATATTTAACTGTAACTTGATATTGTCTATAATGTCATTTCCATATACCTTTTGAAAAAGATACCACCAGGAAACAACTAAACATTCTATAATACATTTCTCTGTTTTTTTGCAACAAGGTGAATTCACCTTCCCATGGTTTCTCAAGATCATAAATAAAGAGCACTGCATGAGAATACACAAAGAAAGCAAAGTAAACTAAGGACATGATGAATTTCCTGTCTATATTCTTCATGGTGGTAATTTCTTAAAATATAATAATGGAATTGTTTATTTTCATCGTTAAGTATTAAAATTGATGAAAAGAATTTGACAACACATAAAAATATGTAAGCTAGTATGTGACTAGAGATTGCCATGTAAACTAAATGAAATGATTAAATGTAAAAATGAAAATGTAACAGGACTTATATAGTCTTTGTGTTTTAACAAATTACAATTTTCATTTTGGGTATATATGGATGTTATTGTACGTGTACCTTAAAAACATTAATTTTCTGATGGCAGACCATTAATTGGGTCCAATTCACTCTTAACACAAATTGTAAACTCTCTATTATTCAATCTTCCCTCAATCTGATAGCTGTGAACTCCCAGGTTATCATGAGTATGGCTAAGATGCACTGTGCAGTGCTCATTCAACAATTTGCTGCTGTGGTGCTTGAGTTCCTGTAGTTCTTGATGCATGAGGTAGTTTTTATTCTTTTGCCCAGCTTGCATTTGTAAACTCACAGAAATGCAATAATGTATTATTGATTTTTGTTAATGATATGCTCATACTGATTACAAATTTCATAGTGTTATAATTGAATGTGACATGTAGTAACAGTACAGTTACATATAAAATGACAAGTAAATCAGTACTATGTATAACTATTTCTAATTTACATGGCAAGTTTGAGGCTAAATTTATTTAAATTTCCATTTGTGTAGCCAATAAATAACCAAACTATTTTTTCAAGCTTTGTGTGTATGTGTGATGTGTGTATGTGTGTGTGAGTGTGTGTGTGTGTATATATATATTTCAAAATATTTATATATAATTCAAAATATTTATATATAATTCAAAATATTTATATATACTTTCACACCCTAAATAATATTACATAATATTATTGTGGTAATATTTGCTTACTAATGAATAATTAACAACACATATGATTTATATCAGAATACATTCTTGAAAATGTTCTGTAAAATATTTTAGCTGGATAATTTAAGTGTATAAGCAAAGCTGAAATTTAAAATTTAAATTCCAGGTAAGATTATGATACAGTAATTAAAAAAATACTATGTTAACAAAAAATATAAAATGGCCCAGGAATTTTTAATGATTTGTGTGCAGACCTTTGTAGTTAACCTCAGAAACACAAATCTGAGCTAGATGTTTTTAAATAGCAGATGATTATTAACCAACTTAAAAGTCTAATGGAAATTTGTTCATAATTGTCTATTATTTAAAAGCAGTGCTCTTTATAGTTTGAATCTGGTGCTACCAGAATCATTACACTAGGAAAAATACTAACAAGCATAAGCTTATTCTAACCTATAGATATTTTCTGACATGTTGCTCACCATCTCTAGCAGTCAGAGAATTGCAAAGAAAACCACCCTAAGATACCATCTCACTCCAGTAAGATTGGCAGCCATTAGGAAGTCAAACAACAACAGGTGCTGGCGAGGATGTGGAAAAAAGGGTACTCTTGTACATTGCTGGTGGGACTGCAAATTGGTGCCGCCAATTTGGAAAGCAGTATGGAGATTCCTGGGAAAGCTGGGAATGGAATCACCATTTGACCCAGCTATTGCTCCTTCTTAAAGGAGCTTACAACAGGGATACTGCCACATCGATGTTCATAGCAGCACAATTCACAATAGCTAGACTGTGGAACCAACCCAGATGCCCTTCAATAGATGAATGGATAAAAAAATGTGGCATTTATACACAATGGAGTATTATGCAGCACTAAAAATGACAAAATCATGGAATTTGCAGGGAAATGGATGGCATTAGAGCAGATTATGCTAAGTGAAGCTAGCCAATCCCTAAAAAACAAATGCAAAATGTCTTCTTTGATATAATGAGAGAAACTAAGAACAGAGCAGGGAGGAAGAGCAGGAGGAAAAGATTAAAATTAAACAGAGACATGAGGTTGGAGGGAAAGGAAAAGAAAAGGGAAATTGCATGCAAATGGAAGGAGACCCTCATTGTTATACAAAATTACATATAAGAGGTTGTGAGGGAAATGGGGAAAAAAAGCTTATTCTAACCTATAGATATTTTATGACATGTTGCTAGTATAAACATGGTGATTACTTATTGCATGAGGATCAGAAAAAATTGGCAAGCACTTTACATTAACTGTTATTTTTATTTGCAAAAAGTCAAATACAAATGTCAATACACACATATATTCTGTGATAAGATTACTTTGATCTTACATTTATTTTTATTTTTTTATAATGACATTTATTTTAACATCTTCTATAAATCAGCAAACTGTAAGAACCACTTACTCCCTCGCACGTATGAAAACACTTGCCTGTTAACTGCTAAATACTGCTAAATACCTGGCAGTTAGAATGTACCTCATTCATTTAATGAGCTCAAAAATAACGTTTGCAAGAAATAACTGGTGGGGCTGTGGTATTCAGTGATAGGGTTTTAATCCTCAGCACCACATTAAAAGAAATAAATAAAAGAAAGGTATTGTGCACATCTGTAACTAAAAATGTTTTCAAAAAATAACTGATGATTACATTATACACTACTTTTCAATTTTATTCTGTTCAACAACCTGAGTTAGCATGCCCTTATCAACCTTCATGCCTATATCAATATAGTGTTTCACAGATAAACTTTCACTTCTCACATGAAGTTCCCTTTCAGAAGAAAAATGCATCCTATTCCCTGGTTCCTACACTCCTTGACTCTTTTTTCTTCACTAAATCTAAAATTACTGCCAATATAAGTTTTAGAAAGCCACATGAACCCTGAGAACTGAAATTGTAGCAGTCTTGAACTCAGACAGTTAGCATGAAAACCAAAAAAGGCACTGACCTCCTGGTGGACTCCCCAGAAGCACCCAGTTAGGAAAAATGAGCTCTGCTTGACATCACTGCCCATCCAGTGTTCCTAGCTAAGTTCTTGAAACCTTCTATTCAATGCCTTTTTCTTCAGTTCTAAAGCAAACATTCAAAACTTGAATAAACTAAAATTTACCTCAGCAAAATGATTCAATAACTTCCATGATATAAAATGTTTTCTTCTTTAACTAAAGTGATCAATATTACAAAATGGGAGGGAGAGTATAGTGTGCATAACAGAATGAAGACAAATAGAACGAATGTGTTCTCTATATATTATATTTGATTATTTTTTTAAAAATGGTTTTATCAATACTCAGATCTGTCCTGAAGGTTTGCAAGCTCACTTTGCCACTGAGATAGCCATAGTCCACAGAGAAGAAAAACTGTCTAATAATTTAAGGTGAATATCAGAGATGCAGTATAAATCATACCATCATTTTCATTTTAATTCAGGACAAAAGTAATATTTATTTTCTCTGTGTCCCATAGATGCAATACTCTTGCAATTATTAAGTTCCTTAGATGATTATATAATTCCTCAGAGTCTTATTCCTACATGGGAAAACTAATTATTGCATAAATGTCAATTATTTGAGAATTAATTTATAAGAGTTGTGCAAGATTGGAGAATATAACAATTGAGATTTTTTAGGTTTTATTTTATTTCTGATTGATAAAATAGGATGTTTAAACACTTGTATAATTTGTATAATCATAGATTCATGGTAAACAACAAATCCTTCTTAAATATTTATCATTTATTAAAGTTAGAACCTTCAGAATTCTCCCTTCAATTCTTTATACATTATTGCTAAGTCACTCTACTTTACAATAAAACTCCAGAAATTATTCCTTCTAACTATAAAACTATTCCCATTGACAACTTCCCTACCCCTTCTAAATCTTGCCTAACCACTGTTCTACTCTCAACTTTTAGGAGATCAACAGGTTTAGAGTTTATTGTTTTTCACTGAGTCTTTTTACTGAAAGTAATGCTTTTACATTTTATTTCAAATAGAGATAATAGATAATAAATCTTGAGAGCTTCTGAATTAGATCATTTAAATAAACAACTCATTTTAAAAACCTAAAAAATGGGTAGCAAACAAATAATCTTAGAGAAGATATTACTTTAGATGTGGATACAAATGTACATGTCCAAGTGTGTACACATGTTCATGTACACAGTAAAAGAAAGAATTGCAGGGGCTGGGGTTGTGGCCAGTGGTAGTATGCTTGCCTAGCACATATGAGGCACTGGGTTCAGACCTCAGCACCACATAAAAATACATAAAACAAAGGCATTTTGTCCAACTACAACTAAAAAATCTTTAAAATAAATACATGAATAAATACATAAATAAAGAGAATTGCAATTCAATACAAAGAAGAGGATTTTTTCAATGAACAAATTTGTTTCATTTGAAAATCAAATTAGATCTTGATAACATACCATAATTAATCCCAGATGGATTCAATATTTTTTGGGCGTCACCCAACCAGCTGTGATTACAGGTGTGTGTCACTGCATCTGGAAGACTCAACACTTAGATGACAAAATTAGAATCAAAGAAGTGAAATCAAAGAAAAAGGTGTGAATAACTAACATTGGAATAACTAATTTTGCAATTGAGAAGAAGGTTGTAAGACTAGGAATAGAGGAGAAATTCACAAGTTTATTATATTTTGCAGTATAAATAATAAAACATTAGAATCACTGAACATACTCATTTGGAATAAAAGAAATAAAATATAGATAATGTCATATATATATATGACATTATCTATAACTTTTCCATATAAACAACGTAAAAATAAATAAATATTTTACATAAATTTATTTATGTATGTGTGTATATATATATATATATATATCTTACTAATTTAAATTTATATATATATATATATATATATATATATATATATATATATATATATATATATATATATATCTTACTAATTTGCTTAGGGCCTTACTAAGTCCCTAAGCCTGGCTTTGAACTTGTGATTATTCTGTTTCACCCTCCTGAGCCACTGAGTAAAACAAGATTTCGATGCCATTTTAAGCTATCAACTTTCTGTTCTTTATATATGCAGATAAATATATGAGTATATGCATATATATTTAACCATCATTAAAGAAAATGAAAATAAAGTAAAACTGATATAAGAATTTTCACTTCCTAAACTTTCTGAAGTAAAATTTGCCAAAATTTTGGAGTATGTGTGTACTTCATTAAACTGTATACTTTTGATCTAGTAATTCCAATTTCAATCATTCTTGATATGCAGGTTAAATATTTATATAAAAATGTGTTCTATAATTTAATTTGTATGAATTATAAATAATAATCTATTGGTTAGTATCTTACACCTTATTACTATGATAGTATACGGCAAAATAGTTTCAAAATATTTTTGAAGATTATTGATCTGCAGAGACATTAGATTACAAATGCTCAAGTTAAAAAAGTATAAAATATGTTCATTGGGTGTTTGGTCATATATAGACATATAAGCATATAAGTTTAAATTTACACTATTTTTGTATTTAAACAGAAGTCTTCATAAACACACCTTACATACAGATGTATGATAAAACACTAAAATACAAGCCATGTTAAACTTAAAATACAGGTGAATTTATTATCATATTAATGGTTTTTGTTTTTCAAAATGCTAATTGAAGGATATTTAAAAACTTCTTCACTTTTTAATAAAAGTATTGTTGGAAGACTGTATGATAGAGGTTGTCTAAGTAATTCTTCATGATGAATTGAATATACGTTGGAGGCTATGCATGAAAATGTGTTGTCTCTCTGAAATCATGAAGGAATTTAATTACAAAAATCTTATGTCAATGATATTAAAGAAGGTGGAAACTAATTGGACTATGGTGTTTAGTGGTAGGGCCCTTGAAAAATGATTAGGTTTGATTCCTTCATCAGGATGGAGCCCCTTTGATGGAGTTCTGGTGGTTTTATAAGGAGAAAGAGACAAGATATAGATTTGAGAGATACACAACATGGCGCCTGCCATGTTGTGATGCATCCAAGAGGGACTCCTCTCAGAGCCTGTTGTAGTACACCTCAAGGCGCCTGCCATGTTGTGATGCATCCAAGAGGGACTCCTCTCAGAGCCTTAAACCTGTAAAGATCTGAAATATCGGAAAGATGGGATAAATGGCCATGACCAGAATGCTGATAGAAATACAGACAGTAAGGACCATGCTGATGAGAACTCAGATGCAAATGAAGACTATTCTACTGGAAACTGGAATCAACAATTGTCACACCTCTGCTGTGAATGTGGCTGAACTGTGTCCATGCTCTAAAGCTTATGGAGGGCCAAATCTAGAAGTGATGGACTATAATATCTAATGAAGAAAATATGTAGTCAAAACAGCATTCAGGCTCCTTCCTGGTTACTTTCAATTGTATTCTATAGAACTTGGAACCAATGGGATAATCTAAAGCTGAAATGTATAATTTAAAAGAGAAATATGGAGAATTCACAGCCTGTTTAGGGAAGGAGTGAGGAAAAGCACATAGATGACAGAAGGGTAGAGAGGCAAAACCACTTTCTAAATGGCATGTGCTCATTAGTAAGATAATTGGGAAAAAGCCTAATTTTTTGACCACTGAGCCACATCTGCAGCCCTATTTTGTATTTTATTTAAAGACAAGATCTCACTGAGTTGCTCAGCACCTTTTTTAAAAAAAAAAAAAATATATATATATATATATATATATTCTTTAGTTTTAGTTGGACATAATATCTTTATTTTTTTATGGTGATGAGGATGGAATCCTGTTCTTCACATGTGCTAGGTGAGTGCTCTGTTACTTGAGCCACAACCCCAACCCTTAGCGCCTCACTTTTGCAGAGGCCAATTTTGAACTCACAATACTCCTGCCTCAGCCTCCCAAGCAGCTGGGATTTCAGGTGGGCATCACCGTGCCCGGCTTTATCTTATGTTTGAGGCGAGGTCTTGCTTATGTTGACCAGGTTGGCTTCCAACTCCTGGGCTCCAGTGATTCTCATTGTCACAGCATCCTGTACAGCGGGGACAGCGGGGACTACAAGGTCATGCCACCATGACTGGCTTCTTATTTTTTAAACAAGGCTGTCCAGAGCTGGGTCTGGGGCTCAGTGGTAGAGCTGCTTGCTTAGCTTGCATGAGGCACTGGGTTCGATCCTCAGCACCACCTAAAAATCAGTAAAATAAACATTAAAAAAATACAACAACATGATTTAAAAAAACAAACAAGCAAGATTGTTCTGATGTCCCAATTTAACAGATGAAGCTGTGGAGGCTGGGGCTGGGTAACTTGCTGTAGCAGACGCTGTGGGTGCTTCACCCATGACCCCCACCTATCCTGCTCAAGGCTCTGACGGTGCAGGGGTGATAGAGAGCCGAGCCATGTTATTGGTAGAGGCTGGGACACATACACTGGCAGAGGCTAAGCCACTTTCCTAAGTTTCCCCACTTGTCCTGGGGAGTCTGTGTCTTGCAGCATGACAGATGAGCCATGTCTTGCAGGCATGGTGGACTGTGTGTGGACATTCAAGGTGGTGGGACTGGAATGAGGGTGAGCAGGAGAAAATAAGGTCCCTGTGGCCTCCAGTTTTCCCACTGTCATTACTGGGTTTGAGAAGCCTAAGCCATCCTGTGTTAAAGAATCAGAGCCCCAAGCCTAGCACCCCACTTGCCATCCCAAGCAATCCTCCCTGGGAAATCTCCAGTGGGGTGTGCCGGCTGGGTTTTTTTGTTTTGTTTTGTTTTGGTTTGGGGTTTGGTTTGGTTTTTCAAACACAAATCAACTAAAACAAACACATAGCAATTAAAACCTCCAAGTGAGGGCAGCCACTGTCCTCGGGCAGAGGGTGGAGCACAGTCGGCCCCTGGGAAGCTTGACCTCTTGTTCCTCATTGGAACACCCTGGTGGCCAGTGGACTTGTCTGTGTTTTGAGTGTCAACAAAAAGAAGTTGACTTACAAAGTACTAAAGTCCCAGATGTGGTGTCACACACCCGCAATCCCTGTGGTAAGCCATTGTTGTAGATTGTGGCCGCCATTAGAAGATGGCGCCGGCTTCCACTGTGGCCTGTGATAAACAAATTCCTTTGTGGAGAGTTGGCACGCTATCCCTTGCCACCCTATAAGAAAGATCCACGCGGCGGCTTAAGATTGGTAGGTGGGAGGCTTTATTAGGCTGTGCTTGGGCGCTCGGGGGGAGAAAGGGAGTCACTAAAAGATACTTTAATCAAGGCCTGAATAAACTGCTGAAAGAAGATTCCTGAGTTGCGTCTTCCTTGCGGGCAAGGGGTCGCGACAAGTGGTGCTGAAAACCCGGGAACCAGAACTTTCAGCAGTCAGGGGTGGTGCACCAATTAGTCCCAGGTAAGTGAGACCCGCAGGTAAAGCGGAGATCAGTCCTAGATAAGTAGGACCCGTGGTCAAAGTGGAGATCATTCCTAGATAAGTGGGACCCGCTATCAAAGCGGAGATCAGTCGTAGATAATTGGGACCCGCGGTCAAAGTGGAGATTAGTCCTAGGTAATTGGGACCCGCTATCAAAGCGGCAGCTCCTCTGTAAAGCCAGAGATAGCATTATATCTTATTGCAGCTGCACTGTGTACTTTTGCTCTTACTTTCACTCTTGTTTTTTGTGTGTCTTTTGTTGTGTCATGGGTGCCGTATCTTCAAGTCCGCTTCTCCTGGCCCTAGATAACCTGTTACGTTCCAAGGGCCTAAAAGTGAAACGTAGTACTTTACAGAGATTTTTACAGAAGACAGATATTTTTGCACCGTGGTTCACATTTTCTGGCAGCCTCACTCTGCCTAGTTGGGATAAGTTAGGCACAGACCTTGACTTTGCTTCTGAGCAGGGCATATTAGAGGGTGGGGTGATACCCCTTTGGAAGATGATCCGTAGTTGCCTCGCAGATGGCAGATGTCAGGAAGCACTTACTAAAGGACAAGAAGTTTTAGAGCAATTACATGAAGAAAGATCAGAAATGGCAGGCAGTGAGGTATTTCAGGAGGGTGGGAGTGTGCGGAGCGAGAAACAGGGGAGGAAACAATTATTCCGGCAGGCAGTGACGTATTTCAGGAGGATGGCAGTGTGCGGAGCGAGAAACAGGGGAGGAGGCGATTGTCTCTGGCACGGAGTGAAATATTTCAGGAGGAGGGGAATGTGCAGAGCGAGAAACGGGGGAGGAAACGCTTGTATCCAGATCTCAGGACACTGCGCACACTCCCATGCAAAAGTGGGTCAGAAGAGGAGGAGGATGAACAGGAGGAGCTCGGGAGACTGTCTCGGCAGCTAGGGAGTTTAACTATGGGAGAAGGGAACAAAGATAAACAGGAGCTCAAGAAAAATGATCCTCCGGACCCGTCGCCGTACGGTGGGGGTGTTTCGAGGAGAGCTTTCCATGCCCAAACATGGAGGGCTGTTAACGCTGAGATGGGTCTTGCTTATCCAGTTTTCCAGGATGACAATAGGGGAAGATTCCATGAGCCCTTAGATTTCAAAATTGTGAAGACCCTGGCAGAGTCTGTGCATACTTATGGGGTGGATGCCGCCTTCACATTAACTCAGGTGGAGAGTCTGTCTAGATACTGTATGACTCCCTCTGATTGGGCTAGCCTTGTTCGGGCTTGTGTTTCTCCAGGCAAATATTTGGACTGGAGAGCCTTTGTGCTAGAGGGCTGCCTCTGCTCTCCTCTGTTCCTCAAGGCTGGCATATAATTGTTATTGACATTAAAGACTGTTTCTTTTCCATTCCTTTGCATCCTAAAGATTCACAACGTTTTGCTTTCACCCTTCCCTCGTGTAATCACGAGGAACCAGATCAAAGGTTTGAGTGGGTGGTGTTGCCACAGGGGATGGCTAACAGTCCCACGATGTGCCAGATGTATGTGGGGAAGGCACTCGCACCTCTCAGACATAAGTATTCCTCCACCAAGATCATTCACTATATGGATGATGTGTTATTGGCCGCAAAATTAGAACAGTTTATGAGGCTTATAAAGAACTCGTGATGCTGTTGGCTCAACATGGACTGCACATCACACCTGAAAAGGTTCAAACGGGGGATTCTATCAGGTTTTTGGGAGCGACAATTGGGTATGACAAATTAAAACCACAAAAAATTACCATCAGGACTCAAGATCTCCGAACTTTAAATGATTTTCAAAAATTGCTGGGAGATATTAATTGGATAAGAGGATATTTACATATTCCTAATATTGTGCTCCAGCCTTTGTATGCTACTCTTAAGGGTGATCCAGATCTTGCTTCCCCTCGTAGCCTCACTACTGAGGCTAGAGCGGCCCTTATAAAAGTAGAACAAGCTATACAGCATGCCACTCTATGCAGGCTCCAGAGTGATAAACCTTTCCAGTTATGTGTGCTTGCCACTATGCGGCAGCCTACTGGAGTACTGTGGCAAGATGGGCCTTTACTATGGATCCACCCACATGTATCCCCAGGAAAATCCTTAGAATATTATCCTGATGCTGTTGCAGCATTGGCACTTAAAGGGATTCAACAAAGCATTCAATTTTTCGGCCAATCACCTTCTTCTCTTATCATACCCTACACTAAAGCTCAACTTAATGTTTTATGTGCTACTCTAGACAACTGGGCTATTCTGTGTTGCTCGTTTCAAGGGAGTATTGATAATCACTACCCTTCTCATCCATTACTCCATTTTGTTAAAGAACATCCCATCATTTTCCCTAAGGTAACTTCATCCAGTCCAATTCCGGGGGCTGTTAACATTTTTACTGATGGTTCCAAGTCTGGAATGGGAGCCTACGTAATTAATGACTCTCCACCTATCCAGCATCAATTTGCTCCTGGAAATCCACAATGGGTAGAACTACAAATTGTTATTGAAGTGTTTAAACAGTGTTCTTTTCCTTTTAATCTTATTTCGGACTCCAGCTATGTGGTACAAGCATTAAAAGTCCTGGAGGCCGTGGGAACTATTAGTGATGCCCACAATGTGTCTGTTTACTTTACTCAGCTTCAACAGCTTATCTCTAACCGCACTGCTTCTTTTTATCCAATGCACATCAGGGCTCACACCTCTCTTCCTGGTCCGTTATCCCAAGGTAATGCCTGTGCGGACTTAGCCACTAGAGGTCAATTGATATGCTTGGCTTCCTCCTTAGAGGGGGCTAAGTTGTTTCACCAAAACTTCCATGTTAATGCATTAACGCTGCGCAGGCGTTTTTCCATTTCAAGAGCGGATGCTCGGCAGATAGTATTGCAATGTCCCCATTGTGTCACATTTCTTCATCCCCCTAATTATGGAGTAAACCCACGGGGACTAAAGCCATTGATTGTTTGGCAAATGGATGTGACACATATACCTGACTTTGGTAACCTTAAGTATGTGCATGTTTCCGTTGATACATGCTCTGGAATTATCCATGCTTCTGCTTTATCGGGAGAAAAGGCACGTAATGTCATTACTCACTGTTTAGAGGCATGGGCAGCATGGGGTGCACCTGCATCCCTTAAGACTGATAATGGACCTGCTTATACTGGCAGACAATTTACAGCTTTTTGTTCTACTATGGGAGTGCAACTTACTCATGGTTTGCCTTATAATCCTCAAGGACAAGGCATTGTTGAGCGTGCTCATCGCACCTTAAAGGAAACTTTGCAAAAACAAAAAGGGGGAATAGGAGCTGAACACACTCCTAAAGAACGCCTGTCCTTAGCTCTATTTACCATTAATTTTTTGAATTTGGATATTCATGGTCGCTCTGCAGCCGATAGACATGTGTCCCCTCAGCCCTCTGTGATTGGCTATGTTAAGTGGAAGGATGTTCTTACGGGCCAATGGAAAGGCCCTGACCCCGTGCTGACATGGGCACGAGGATCTGTATGTGTTTTTCCCCAGGATCGTACGGAACCATTGTGGGTCCCTGAACGCTTGACAGGAAGAGTCTCGACATCAACTGACCAGCAACAAGAGATACCACAACAATCCTGTGATGAGGATCTTCATTCTGCTAAGTGCTCTGGCTCTGGTGCTGGTGCCGATGGCACAGGCGATGATACCGCTGTTGACCAGTGACGAGTTCTTGCTTCCCCAATGTTGAAGAATAACACCAGAAAGCACACGCCGAGGCAAGGTCAGAGTAGAAATTAGAAATTTATTAAAGGACAGCAGAAAAGACTTCTCCCAGAGGAAGAAGGGGACCCAAAAGGTGGGAATCCGTGGAAGGGCTGTTCTTTCCCCTTTTTATAGTTCTTTCAGTGATGGAATGTAGGTTGGAGGCCTACAGGTGGGCTTAATTATCACCTTTTGGGATGGGCTATCTCCAAGTCTGTTGGGGCTGTTTTCCCGGGCTCCATTTACATTTCTTTGAGGTGGACTTTGGCCTAGGGCCTTTTCAGGACTTCATTAACATTCCATGAGTTGTCCTGCGTTTTCCCTGAGTCATTCCCAGCATGGCCTCCATTTTAGATTTCATTCGATATTAGACCCGATTTACCTGACTACACTGACTACCTAACTTTAAATCTGGCTTCATTCCCCCCTCTAATTTGGGAACTCCTTACTGCTGTAAGGAAGGGGGGCGAAGAAAATCTCTCTGGCTTCTTCAGGCTGAAAAGGGACGGTGTGGGGCAAGCAGTTTGGAGTCCCCCTTTAAAAATCGGGTCTATCGAGTGGGTCCATGATAGAAGTCTGATTGAGAAGTAATAGACTGGAGGGCCATTTGAGTGATGGGTGGTCTATAAGAGAAACAAGAATTCATTAGTACTGGAACCAGACTGATGCAGCAATAAATCCCATAGCACAGGAATATGCCAATGAGTATGATGGCAAAGACAAAGACTAACAATGTTTTCCACCAGGAAGTACCAAGTACCAGGAGCCAAGATATTGTTTCCATGACAAAGTTGCTGAGGACATGGCTTCTATCTGAGCATGTAAATCTTTAAGGAAATTTGTCACATTGCCAGAATTTTCAGGGATGTAAACACAACATTTAATTTTTAGGGTTACAGATGTCCTTTTCCTTAAGATACAGTTTAATAACTTAATGTCATCTGACTTGCAAAATCCTTTTACTAGTATGATCTCTGTGTCTAATAGAGAAATCTTTTCTGTTACTTAGGGCTGGATAACCATACTAGCAAACACCATGCCTACCTGGGTAGGTTAGAAATAAAAGCCTTAAACTAAAAACTACTCTGGCAGTTCCTTTTGATAGTTATCAGGCATTCCTGTCTGAGAATATCTTTTGAAGCCTCCAGTTTTACTTATTTATGGAAGTTACATTTAACTATTATTTTATTTAAAAATGCCCAGGAATAGCTGTGTTTTGGCTTTGACTGTCTTTGCTAAGTGTTTAAGATGAAGCAAGTCAAACTGACTTTTGTTTCCATCTATTGTTAACAGTCAGCTGAGTTTCCTTGGGAGTCCTCAGGAACTTACAGCAGCTTCTCAGATCTGCTAGTGCCATTTGCGCTAGGATGGGTCCAGGCCTTGCTTGACCATGTGGCTTCCCTCGGAAGCATCAGGCATGTCTCCCTTTTCTGATGACCCTCCTCTTCACAGCAAATGCACTGATTGGCTTTCTGTCCTCCACTGGTCTCATTAATCTCCCTGATCAGGAGGTTATGTGGCCTAGAGTTGCAGAGCCCTTTGGAAAAGTCCCCTATCCCCTGACTCAGACTGACTCAGAGGGCAAGAGCCAAAATTTTAATTTTAAAACTTAATCTTAAACATCCAGCAAATAAGTTAACAGCCTTATATTAAGAGCACTGGGCTTTAATGTCTATCTCTCTATCCTGTAGGTGATCTTAAATTAACCCAGGTTGTGAGTTCTTAAATCAGTACCTCTGCAAAACATTAACAGGCAATCTTTAAGCCATTTTGAAAACTACAAGATAAAATTATCAAGAGTAAAAACATATTTAGTTCATGTAATAGCTACCTTGAATTTTGGTGGACTTATACATAATATCCCCTGTTTGAGATCCTAGTAATCTTGACAAAAAACAACTTTTGGACACAACTTTAAAAGTACTGAAATACTGAAATCTAGCCTACTTCTTTCATAATCACTTTCACATGCAGTGAGATGAGACATAGAGCCTTATCTCAAGTAAGGTGGGGCTCTTCATAGATCTTAAATACTATAGTTCTGAAACTGATCTTTGTTTTTTAGACATCATTTTACAAAGCCTACATAAATTGTTGTGAACTTGAGCAAACACAACATAATATCACATCTAAAACATGAATTAAAGAAAGGCTGAAAGCTTCTAACCTTTTGTAGAAAAGTAGCAAATTACTTTTGTGTTTTACAATAAAACCTTTACACAGATTAAGCCCTTAAAAATACACTTGTTGTATCTCAGTGTAAAAAAGGTAACATAGAACTGTACATATCTTATTGATAACAAGCCCAGTAATAGAACACAAATGATTTAATTATATCTCCAACATGTCTTTCTTTTAAGCCTAAAATTACCATACAACTTTAGAACACAGCTTGACATAATGCTCTTTCTAAAGCTTCTACCTAACAGACTTGTTTACCTGGAAGATGTGAACACATTAATAGCACCAATTACATTGATGTTTTTATATTAACCAAGTTTAGCTTTTAAAGAAATAACCTAGCACAATTTTCTAAAACAACAGCACTTGTTTAACCAGCTGTTTAATTTCTTTAAGATTACTTGCTCAAAAACTTATACTTGTAAGCAACTTACACAGACCTTCTTTATATCATTTACTTAAACTCTTTTAATTACTTAATCATATAGACTCTTATCCAGAAACACATTTTCCCTCTATGAAATCCATACCTAGAACCTTCTAGTTTCTCTTCTTTATCTGTTTACCTAATTTAAATTGAGCCATTTGAATCACGTGAGTCAAAGATATTTGGATCCATTTTTAAAATTTTTCATGAGCGCTCCTCATCTGTCAATTGGCATATCACTGCATGATATAGGGACAAACACACAGACATACTGACATACAACACATAACACAAGTGTAACACAACACAATAGTAAAGGCCTTGTTGCTTTCTCAGGTGATATCTCATTGCAATGTTTAAAAAACTCCATAGTTGATCAAAAATAGAACTTATCAGAAAAACATTAACTTGTCTGTATGATCAAAATCATGAGCTCAAAAAAAAAATACAGAATCTTAAGAAAAAAGCAAAAGTCCTAGAAAAAATTGACCGGCCTGTAATTACTCTTTGGTTTAATCTAGTTTGAGTTCCCATAAAAAGACACTTTTACCCTTTTTTTTTTCCTTGGGCCTCAGATCTGTGTCCTACTGAGTGCTCCAGGCTTCTTCTATTTGCATATCAGCTTAAGTCCTGGCTGAGGTCTGGAAAAACTGGAATTCTGAGCACAAACCTCATGCCTAAGGCATTTTAGCCATAAGTCATAATTTCCAGGTTTGGATGTTGAAAATTATGATACAAGTTTAAGATACAATTCATAAGATTTCATTCCTTTTACATTTTCCTACACTAGAAAAACTTGCTCACACAAAACTGAAAATAGGATCTTACTTAATAATATAAAGCTACCATCAGAAGAGATCCCTTCAGGATCATTAAGCCACTTTCTTTGTTCTGAAGTTTCTAAAGTAGTACTAAGTTACATTAAATCACCTGAAAAAATTTTAAAAGAGAACTACACACTACCATGTATATCCAAAATTAAGCTTTAAAAATTTCCAAGACTGTTGCTACTCAATGTTATTTTAATAAGCCAGACCAACGTCCCAATCCAACATTTTCTTTTCCTGAATCTTACACACTAAGGGGAACAGATACCAAATCATAATTTACTATCCTTGCCCAAATTAATGCACTGGTACACCTAGTGAAATCTTTTCAGGCTACCCAGTTCAAAATTGATGAAAAAATAAGACTGAATGATTGGGAGTTACTTGCCAACTTGGAAGTAGAGTTCTTTTAATTTTCTATCCTAAGTATCTAAGTTCTCTGGCATGAATTATCTGAAATCACAAACTAAATAATTACCTAACCCTAACTTTTTACTGCAAGATTGTGCAATGCTTCAAACTCATTTAGATACCAGATGTTACAATGAAACATCATCTTTTAGACACACATTTAGCCTAGATTATCCCCAAGAAACAATCAGACAACTAGATAAGAAAATATCTCTCCAGGTTTTGAACTTCCATTTAATTATGACTCCTATCAGTGGCACCATAGATTTCCCCATGAGTGGACCAGATGTTTTCACATAGGGGCAACTATAGGTGTAAAATTAAGGGCCTCAGTGTGACTGACTTTACTGCATTCAGGTGGAGTAATCCTTACAGCGCAGGGAAGGAATGAGGAAATTCCCCAGAGCGAAGGTGGCTCTGGCAGCTGCTGGGAGTTTCTCAGTCTCCCCTTTACTTACAGGATTAGCACCTTTGGATAGACCCAATCCCAGGCAATCTGGCATATCTCCTAACTTTTCCAGTAGAGTCAGTTTTTATCTGCCTTAGGTCTTGAAGGGGGAAGAGGGTATGTACTTTGATCGGCTCAAATTTCTCTCTTGATTTTTTCTCAGTGAGTCCAAGATTTTCTCTCTTCATAGCAGATATCATAGCTAAATCTACTTTACACTGTTGGCATAATTTAGGATTTTCCCTTAGAGCAATGAAAATCTGAACATACAGCACCTCACACCATTTCCTTTTTGTAAATTTTATCAAACTGTCCCAATTTTTCAATACGCAGGCTAGTGGTGCACCTGGCGTATTGGAGAGAGAGAAGCTCCCATCTGAGTGAGAAGAAAAGAGGACTCAGGCGCCCATGCTGCACCAGAGAAAACTGTTCTCATTAGGGACGTTTCCCTAGGTTTGAGCTTCCTAAACGGTCCAGAAAACCCGTCTCTCACCTTGCTTTGCCAAGGGGTTTCTGGTCCCCTTTAGCAAAGTGCTAGGGTCTCAGTTTGCCCTGTGCCAGAGACCCTGGGAGGATTCAGACTTAAGGGCATTACTGTATTCTCCTGGCCACTAAAAACCCATTGGAAAAGAGAAACAAGCTCTCTTTTGTTGCCTTTGCTCTGTAGACTAGCAGATTACCTGAGGAGTTGATTCTAAAAATGCCTCTCTAGCAGCTTAAAGAGAACACAGCCCATTTTAAACATTGGGCGGTAAAACAGACTATTGAAAGTTACCTATGCACCTTAGGGAACCTGGGCAGATGTTACTAATTATCTCATGCCTTTCTCAGTCTCAACCTGAATTGCTAACATTTCTGACCTGCAAAGGAATGGGAGCATCCAGGAGGGATTGGATGCGAGGTTGGGAGTGTTGCATGGCCCGTACGGAGGCAAATGTGATTGGGGCTTTCCCTCAGCGCCATTCATCTACCGATCACCCTAGATACCCCTGGGGGCTGTCGGGAGGAGGCTCAAGAGAAAGGAACCTTAAGAATCGTCTGAGAGTAGCCCAGACCGGAATTCCGCAGTTGTTCCAAACTCCTTCCCCCACCTCCACGCATCCGAGGCAGATCGGGATTCAGGACACCGTGTACTCACGCCAATTGCTCTCCGGGCCCAGACAGAGAAGTTGGAAGCGGCTTTGGCAGAACCCAACATGCCTGCTCTGTATTGAACAGGTGATTAAGAGCTGCCTAGGCCGAGAAACCTCTCACCCGAGTCTTGAAGAGTGGCGGCTGCACTAGTTGCTTTTAAGTAGCCGTCAGGTGCCCACCTTACCTTCCAGAGAGAAAGAGAGAGAAAGATGCACCTCAAACAGACATGGGGTGCGTGCACTTACCTCGGTGTAGAATCTCGGTATGGGACCTCCAATATGAAACCGCTGTTGACCAGTGACGAGTTCTTGCTTCCCCAATGTTGAAGAATAACACCAGAAAGCACACGCCGAGGCAAGGTCAGAGTAGAAATTAGAAATTTATTAAAGGACAGCAGAAAAGACTTCTCCCAGAGGAAGAAGGGGACCCAAAAGGTGGGAATCCGTGGAAGGGCTGTTCTTTCCCCTTTTTATAGTTCTTTCAGTGATGGAATGTAGGTTGGAGGCCTACAGGTGGGCTTAATTATCACCTTTTGGGATGGGCTATCTCCAAGTCTGTTGGGGCTGTTTTCCCGGGCTCCATTAACATTTCTTTGAGGTGGACTTTGGCCTAGGGCCTTTTCAGGACTTCATTAACATTCCATGAGTTGTCCTGCGTTTTCCCTGAGTCATTCCCAGCATGGCCTCCATTTTAGATTTCATTCGATATTAGACCCGATTTACCTGACTACACTGACTACCTAACTTTAAATCTGGCTTCAGCGACACCAATGCGGTGGTGGACAGTGGCACGGGCCTGGCCAATGCCGATGCCGGTTCATGGTAATTCTAGTGTCCTCCCCACTCTTTTTTCAACCTCATGTGAGATGTCTGCTCCCTGTGCCTCTCCTAGAGGGGACATGGAGAGAATTTTTAATCAATCTCAAGTTAATCTCACAGGAGTTTTTTTTGTTTCAGCCTTAGAAACGCTAATTGCATTAGTCTTAAGACCAAAAATTTGACTAACTGGGAGGACCCATTGCGGTCCAATCAGGTCTCAGGAAGCATTATCAGTGCTGTATTGAGCAAGGTAGCTTCGGGGAAGCAATCAGGCTCAGGGACCCCCGCAAACAGCAGCTCTGCTCTTAACATAACTACCTTGGCTATTATCTCCGAGGTACTAATCCCAGTGCCTCCTTCTTCTAGTAGTATTTATAATGCCACTCATTTTAAGGCCTCTCCTTACTGTTCCCCTAATCTTGATTTCCCCCCAACATTTACGCCTTGTCAGGATCATTCTTGGGAGAAACATCAAGTTGCTAAAGGTTTCTCCCTTTCCCCCTCTCTTAATAGGTATGTTTATAACTTTAACAATAGTGCCAGCTCCTCTACAGGAGTAGGTTGGTCCTGGTTTCAATGGCTGATTTCCAATGAAAAGGGGGCTTCAGCCGATATTTCTGCACTGGCTCAGTTGGTAGGAGCCAAAAGTTGGCTGGCTAATATTTCTGGTACTGTTAGGGAAAGTGAACAAGGCAATAGACTTACATCTGTTTCATTCAACTCTCTGTTGTATAATGCCACATTGCCTCCTGCAATGGTCTGTGTCCAATCCCCCTTCTTATTCCTTTTGGCTGAGGCCACCTCATTGGGGATGCTGGATTGTTCTCATACTACCTGTCTCTTATCTGAGTGTTGGAATGGTTCCTGGACTGTAGCAGTGATTATGAAAATTCCAACTTTCCTCCCAATCCCGGTCACTGCGGATCCTGATAGATTCCCTATTATTGAGCTACTTAGAGTCCGCAGAGATTTTGGGATCACAGCGGCTATAGTGACAGCCGTGGCGATATCTGCTGCTGCAGCGGTTACGGCCGGAGTGGCTATGGCCAATCAAGTACAAACTGCTGCCACCATTAATCAAGTTGTCCAAGAAACTTCCACCATACTTGAATCCCAAAATACAATTAATCAACATATTTTGTCAGGGATTTTAGCTGCCAACCAAAGAATAGACTTACTCCAAGCTCAGGTAGAAGAATTGGCTGACTTAGTGCTTTTGGGTTGTGTTGACCAACGTACACATTTATGCATAACCTCTGTCAGATTTAATGATTCCAGGAATGCTTCCCGCATCATTGGCGAATATTTGGCTGGAAATTGGTCCATGGAAGCGGAAGACATGATCCAGTCTCAACTAACCCAGATAGCTGTCTTGAATAACACTCGTGTTGATCCCGTGACTTTGGGTCAATTCACCAATTGGATATCTTCTGCTTTTTCCTTTTTTAAAGAGTGGGTGGGGGTAGGCATTTTTGGTGCAATGTGTTGCTTCGGTATGTTTCTCTGTTTGTGGTTTCTCTGTCGCCTCAAGGCCCGCAATGCTCACGATAAGGCTATGATCACCCAAGCTCTTGCAGCTTTAGAAAATGGCAATTCACCTCAAGTCTGACTTGCGCAGCTTAAACAGTAAATCTTTGACATGGTCGTTGCACCCCAAGTTATTATAACATTGCACTGGGATCGGCATGTCTTTCCTCGTTATTCTCTTAGTGTTGGAAAGCCCTTGCACTCTGCCGGTCTTGCTGCCATTGCATGCAGGTGGGTTTCCACACTAATGCTTCTCTATCGCCTTAAAGTCCGTGCCTTTCTTTCAGGGTGCTGTCAACTCGTTTGTCGTTGTGTACAGCCACAGAACAGCCTCAGCTGTCCCCCTTCGTCTACCTTCATCACGATGCAGGATGCGAGGCAAAGCACTGCACTTGAGTGATCCCTCAACGGACCTCAAGGAAAGCATGTCCTATTGCATGCGGGTTTGACGTCCATGCCCGCCCTACGAAAAAAGGCGTCGGCTGATATGGGGTCAGGTCTGGGGAAGGCGCCTCCTTAGGACTGAACCATACATTGCAGCCGCTTCTGCACAATGGGATAGGACCTATACTTTCGCCTGCATTGTTTTATAAAATAGAAGGGGGAACTGTGGTAAGCCATTGTTGTAGATTGTGGCCGCCATTAGAAGATGGCGCCACCTTCCACTGTGGCCTGTGATAAACAAATTCTTTTGTGGAGAGTTGGCACGCTATCCCTTGCCACCCTATAAGAAAGATCCACGCGGTGGCTTAAGATTGGTACGTGGGAGGCTTTATTAGGCTGTGCTTGGGCGCTCGGGGGGAGAAAGGGAGTCACTAAAAGATACTTTAATCAAGGCCTGAATAAACTGCTGAAAGAAGATTCCTGAGTTGCGTCTTCCTTGCGGGCAAGGGGTCGCGACAAATCCCAGTGACTTGGAAGGCTGAAACTGGGGAATCGCAAGTTCCAGGCTTGCCTGGACAACTCAATGAGGCCCTGTCTCAAAAACAGTAGGGGCCACACACGTGTGGGAGGCTGAGATGGGAGGATTCCAAGTTCAAAACCAGCCTCAGCCTCGGGGAGGTGCTAAGCAGTCAGTGAGTCTCTGTCTCTAAATAAAATACAAAATAGGGCTGGGGAGGTGGCTCAGTGGTGGAGTGCCCCTGAGTTCAATCCCCTCCCAAAATAACAGAAGGGGCTGAGGGTGTGGCTATGTGGTCAAGTGCTTCTCAAGCAGGTGTGGCCCTGGGTTCACACACATCCAGTACCAAAAAAGAAAGAGGGAAGAGAGAGAGAGAAAGGAAGGAAGGAGGCAGAGAGGAAGGGAGGGAAAGAGAAAGTCCTGAAGTGGTGCTGAATGAACAGGTTTGGAATTGTTACAAACACAGACCACAGCTCGGTGCAGTGACAGGAGGAAGATGTCTGTGTCTGTCACGCATGTGGTCGAACACGCAATTGCCTATTACCAGTCATCAGAAACTAGAATGGCGGTGGCCTCTGGGAAAGGCAGGAGGGTGGCTGAGGGTTGTTTTTAATTTTATCCCATAAGCATTCATGAGCAGTCAGTGTTTTTAAAAGTGTGTGTGTGTCCTCATTACAACCCTCTGCCCCATCCCCAGGGTGCCCATATTCCCTTGAGGACAGGGTATTGTAGTGCTCCACCTCGACCCCCTCTCTCCAACCTGTCCCTGCTGGGTGGTGGGGCCCTGGAGAAATTCTTGGCCTCTCTGGACTCCCATTTCCCTGTGGTACAAGGTGAGACTGGACCAGGTTTCCGCCAAGACCCCACCCATCCCAATGTCCCATGTGCTGTGAGTCGGTAAACCCAATCCAGGGCCCAAAGCTGGTCTGATGTGCAAAAACCTCTCCACCCAGCCCACCCCACGACCCCGACCTAGGCCGCTGAAGCCTCCCAAGATGTTGGGACGGCACACCCAAACAGCACCAGTGCTTGGGCAGGTGTCCCCGCCTCCAGGCAGCCTCTGCCCCGCCTCTGCTACCAGCACCCTGACTGTGCCCTAAGACCCAATTATTCCCTGTGCAGACCTTGAGAGACTCTCCCTTTTAACCCAGGATACTGCATATGCTTCCCCAAGCCCTTGTTCTGCAGCCCAGGGACACAGCGACACCAGAACAAGGGATTCTCCCCACAATGGGGTTCCCTGGAGGGTGATCCATTCCTTGGTCCCCTAGGGTCTGGAGCCACCAAAGCCCTAGTCCTCCTCCCATTCATCCCAGCAGCTCTCCCCGGCCAGGAAATCCCTCTTGGGCCTATGTTGTCACCTCTGTCATGTGCACCCTGAACCCTGATGGACAGTAGAGCGCCCTGTTACTAAGACAGCCGCTAAGACCAAGCACATCTCCACACACATCCCACCCAGGAGCCACCTGGGAAGGGTGATCTCAGCAGGCCCGAGAGCCTACAGCCCTCCACTCTGCCCTGGAGAGTCAGGCCCAGGCCCCACCTGGAGGAAGAAAGCAATCTCTTCCTTCCTGGAGGGCTGTGGGGCTCACTGAGAACCCACTTATTTTCCCTGGAGCCCAGAGCACTCAGGAAGCAGCGAGCACAGGAAGGGCAGCCTGCGCCCAAGGACTGGCTAGAGGCTGCCAGGAGTTCCTGGCTGGTTCCAGGCTCCCCCAGCCATTGGGAACCCAGGCCTGGGATGGACGAGGCCTTGGAAAAAGTCACAAGCTGTCCTCAGCAGTTGAGGACATTGGCCAGAGCCTATAACATTAACCTTTACAGATATCACCTGTAAATGGGAGGATTCAGCCCCTTTCCTGAGAGGAGCAGCAGAAGGAATGAGCTGCATGGGGAGCCTGGCAGAGGAGATTACACTTGCCCTTTCCATCAAAGGGACACAGGCTGGGAGTGGGAATGGACAGGGGTTCTCCTTTCTCACATGGGAGAACCAAGACTCAGACAGAACACGCTGGGTCCTGAGAACTACAAGAACCCCCATTCTTCGGGATTCTCGTAAAAACCATAGCAGTTGTCTGGGCTCTAAAATGTGGCTTGTGGAGCTCGGTGAGCAATTGTTACACCTGCAAAGAACCACAAGGGTCTTTTGACTCGATGGGCCTCGCGTGCATCTCCCTATCCCATCCAAGGGCAGCGCACAGCACCACTGACCCTTGCTGTGCAAGAACTCAGTCCAGAGCTGCCAGATCTCCTGATCACCTGGAGCCCAGGAGCCCAGCCCAGGTCAGCCCTGGGGGAGGGAAGTCTGGTCCTGAGCACAGAGCCTGAGGGGGACTCCCCTGTGTGTGCCGATGGCCTTCAAGGAGGGCTAGTGCAAGAGGTGGCAGGGTCTCCCAGGGCACTGGCCTCCCCTTTGCTGCAGGACACCTCTCTACACCCACCTCCTCCCAAGCCACCTAAGGGACAGAAAAAGTAGTTAGGGCCTCACTGTCTGCAATGACACAAACATGGGCTCTTGGCCACTTGTAGCTGTGTGACCTCTGGCTAGATACTCAGCCTAACAAAACTTCACTTTCTTCATCTGTAAAACAGGGGAGGAGAGCCTCTCTTTGTAGGAGAATAATGCTGCTCATCAAATTCCATCATTCCTATCTATAAACACATTATGGTTCCAGAAGCCTTGGCGCATGCCTGTAATCCCAGCAGCTCACGAAACTGAGGCAGGAAGATCACCAGTTTGAGGACAGCCTCAGCAACTTAGAAGACCTTGTCTCAAAAATAAAGGAGGTGGAGGCTGTGGATAGAATTCAGCAGTAAAGCACCCTGGGTTCAATCCCCACTACCACAAAAAAAATAAAAATGAAAAAGGTATTGTCTCTTTTCTCTTGTAATACACCTCAAGGCCCTGGCTATGGAGTTAACACAAGTAGTTACCCAGGAATTTTTGAACCCTGGATAAACAGGGAGTCACCTAAGCAAAATCTGATGCCCAGGCCTAATTCAGAAAGGAGAGAAGGGAGACAAGGCAGCCCACCTCTCAGCCTTGCCTTGGCTTAAATTGGGAAACCACTGATCTAGTCTATTGGCCTCCAGACAGATAGGAAAACTGAAGCACAGAGAGGTGGTGTGACTGGAGCAAAGTCACACAGCAAGCAGGAAGCAGGGCTGGACCAGAAGTTCCATGCTGATTCCTGCCTGCTGCCCCAGCTCATCTAACGCTTAGTGTGTTAGCATCACTCAAGGACTCCAGGGCCAGACACAAAAGGGGCAAAGAGGACTCGGCTGCACTCCGGAGTCATGGAAACTGACAGGACAGTGCTAGCAATCCTTGCTGTGTAAGAACTCAGTCTGGGGCTGCCAGATCTCCTGGTGACTTTGAAGGACAGTTAGAAACCTGAGTTTTTGTGCAAACTTTCCTGAATCTTAAGAATTACGTTCTAGGGCTGGGGTCATGGCTGAGTGGTAGAGGGCTCACCTAGTATGTGTGAGGCACTGGGTTCGATCCTCAGCACCACATAAATATAAAATAAAGATATTGTGTCCACCTAAAACTAAAAAATAAATATAAAAAAAGAATTGCGTTAAAATTCCAAGCAAATTTTTTAAATATTTATTTTTTAGTGGTAGTTGGACACAATACCTTTATCTTATTTATTTATTTATTTATTTATTTATTTATTTATTTATTTATTTTTAATGTGGTGCTGAAGATCAATCCCAGGGCCTTGTACGTGCTAGGCGATCGCTCTACCGTGGAGCCACAGCCTCAGACCCCAAGCAAATTTTAAAATTGAACAACCAACCAACAAAAACCTGGAGCTAGGTGCGCTTCTCTGGTTACCAGTTTGGGACCTCAGTTCAGTATTTCAGGGTAGGACCTGGGGATAATTTTTTGGCACCGAGTCAGGATAACATGAGAGGCTCTTGGAAAGTATCTTTCTCTATAAATCAGTGTCTAGTCCTGGTGGCTCATATTCTGCCGTTACCTATTTGCTCCTGTGAGCCAAACAGTGCTCTCCCCGGATATTCTTGCCAAAAGGTTTTGAAGAGTTTATTACAAATATCGTTGTCTAGAGAACAGATTTAGGTACTGTCCTGGACCTGGAAGAACAGAAAAAATTAATGGAAAGTGCACTGCATCCCATGAGAGGGAGGAACAAAAAAGGCTGTGCTGTGGCATCTTCAGCCTCCCTCCATTGCTTCAGTGTGTAAGAGGGTAAACTGAGGCCCCTTGTGGAGCAGACCCTGAGGTCACATATCTATCTCAGAGCCCTAAGACCCTTCTTCCCCACTGGGTCAACAGTGACTTCTGACAGAATTACTGGATGCCTCTCCTGACTCCCTTTGCTTCCTGTGGATGCACCCACCATGCCCTCTGCTCCTTCATCACTGCATCTCCTGGTTCCTAGGCTGTGCTCACCTAAGGGGTCCCGGGTGGGATGCTGCTTCCAACGTGCTTCCTCTGTCTTCTCCCCATCCACTGTTGTTATGGTTGGGATCCACTCACTCAGCCTGACTCTGCCTCACCAACTCTGCCAAACAACTAAGCCCCACTATGTCCTCTCCACTTCTTTTCATAGGCTCCACCCAGCATCTGGCCTCTTACCTGCACTTTTCTGCAGAGCCATGCCCACTCCACCCATTTGATCTTCTACATTGTATCCATGTGGCTCATCTTCCACAGACATATTTAACACTCTGGGATTGCAGGATTTTCTCTCTAGCTCTGGAACCTTTGTAGTATGGCTTGTTTGATATAAGAATACCTCAATATTGTGATTAACAATGTTTCTCAAAAGTTAAAAAATAACATTAAAAAATCTGAGGATGAGGCTCAGTAGTTATGTTCCCCTAGTTTGAAACCCTTGTACAAAAAAAAAGAAAGAAAGAAAGAAAAAGAAAAAAACGAAAGAAAAAGAAAAAGAAAAAAAGAATAAAGAAAGAAAAATAGGCAAGTAAGAAAAAAATGTGGTTCCTTTTTCTTATGTTATGTGTTACAAATTCAGCATTCATGTTCACCTGTTGTGGAGGCTGTGAAAAGTCAGTCTTTCACACATACTTCCATGCCCACACCTTACATTTTGCTGTAAGTCTATTGTTTTATGTTAAGGTCTATAATTTACCTGCCACCTCACTTAAATTGGAATTTTTTTCAAATCCTAGGTTTCTCTGGTGGCAGGGTTCTTCTTCAGTCCTTGGAACCTGACTTCTTCCTTCAGTGCTCATTAAGTTTCAAGGTTTTTTTTGGAGAAGACACACTTGAAAATTGGGGACAGTAAAGCTTGCTTAAACTCACTTTCCCAATGGCCCATCAGTGCAGGATTGGAGATTGGGACCAGTGTCAGCCTGTTGTGGAATAGTTCTCAGGAGAAGCATGGGAGCCCTGAGATTTTGGACTTGAGTGTTGGCATCAAGAGAAAAGATACTCTCTGTGAACATTCTGCAGCAGATGAGGGACCCTGGAGATGACTCAGGCCTAAATCTGTCCCAATGGCTCAGATTAGGTACTATAGAGGTTCTGTGTTGTACTTTCCTTTCATCCCCAGAGACCTGAAAAACAATTGGTGACAAAGATGGCTGGTTTTCTTTACCTACATTGTTCCTGAACCTGAAGACAATGAACAGTAAGCAGAACAAGGAGAAAAATCAATGCATCAGTCTTTCCAATACTAGAAAAGTAAACCCATCAAATACTGGAAAATATTTCCTTTTACTTGAAAATCAAAAAGCCCAGTGATTGGTAGTCTGGGCTGCTATGGCTATCCAGCTATTCCATCATGCCCCAGGGCCCTTCCTGTTTTTCATTGTGCGATCCATTTAATACAGCAATTCGGGGGGAAAAAGAAAAAGGAAAAAAACAAAGAGCTAGAGTCCCAGTTGCTTCCAATGTTATCTCATTGGCCAGCACAAAATCACAGAGACCCCTACCTGCAAAGGATATTGGGGAATACAGTTGTTTTTCACTTTTACTTTGGGTTTGTTTTTGTATTTGGTTGTGGGGACTGAATCTATGATTCCTTAATCACTGAATAACCATCCCCAACCCTTTTTAAATTTTAGAGACAGATTTTTAGGGCTTTACTAGATTTCTGAAACTGTCCTTATACTTCTGAGCCTCCTGCATCAGCCTCTATAGTCACTGGAATTATAGGCATGTGCCATTAGGCCTGTCTGTGTTTTTTAGGTGCTGGAGTTGGAACACAGAGCCAGGCACATGTGAAATTTGTTTACTACTGAGCTGTAATTTCAGCCATAAACTTGTCATTTTGAACTATTAGCAACCCATTTTAAAAAAATATAAGGTCCCAGTGGGATGAATGAGGGATACCTGCCACCTGGACCTTAGCAACCAGTTGTGCTGGTGTGGCTTAGTTCAGGCCCAATGCATACTCACAGGGTGACATGAAAAGATGAGCATCAAGTGAGGAATGGGTTCGGATGGGCTGTGAAAGGAGAACTTCTGGATAGGTGGCAGGCTGAGATACTGTTTTTTCATGTGTTGTGATGGGCATCTCAGGTGGAGAAGGGGTAGAGGGTGAGTGCATTTGGGTGGTTAAACACTGAGATTTATCCCCATTTTTTAAAATATTTTTTTCTTAAAATATTTTTTCCACTGGGATGTCAGGCCTGCACCACTGAGCCAACTCTTATACAATTTTTAAAGTTATTTATTCCATTGTAATATGGATCTGTTGAAACTTACAATATTAAAACATACTTATAATATATTCCCTTATTATAAATAAAGTTATAAGAATTAGAATATGTCATTTTTATAAAAATAGATGTCACAACACTTGTTCCCAGTGACCAAATATGACCCATAAAATGTTAAACACATATGGACATTTGATTTATATATTTTATTCTTTTTTCCATATTTATTATTGTAGACAAGTTCTAAACACTGAATGAGTGAATGCAGAGGTTTATGCCAATTTCCACAATTATTAATTGAGAATAATATTTTAGTTTTTCCTAGTAGTGGCATTTATTTTCCCACAAATACTGCATGTGGCATTTATGTGTTGAAGCTGAAAAGTTAATCACACAGAAACTGAGAACAGAAACACTTCCCGGATTTATGATAAGAATGAGAAACTGACTGATTGTGTGTAGGGAGTGCAAAAAACAATTAAATCCAGAAAGTAACTCTTAGGTTTTAGAGCACAATAAGGTGATTACATTGTATAATAACTACTTAAATAAATCAAAATAGCCAGAACTAAGAAAGTTTCAAACACAGAATAATAATTTTAATGAGATGAAAATTACCCTGATCTGATAATTACACACTATGAACACATGCCGAGTTATAACAATGGGTCTCATTGCCAAGTACAAAGAGTAGATTCCAGGTAAAAATAAAAATAAATAGAAGTAAATTCTTTGATGTTTTAGCCAAATATCTACATTACCTCAGATTTTTAAATAGTATCCTATGTTCATGAATGTTTCACTGTTTTGGTTTCCCTTACTGTCATGTCTTTTAGATCTGCAAGGTCTAAAGAGTCATGGAATGATTTAGACTTATTTACATGGATTTCTGATGACTGTTATTAATTTTCAAAACTTGTTTACACTTTGTTTTATTATTTTATTTTTATGTGGTGTTGAGGATTGAACACAGTTCATCACATGTGCTAGGCAAGCATTCTACCACTGAACCACAATCTTAGCCCTGATGACTGGTATTTTTTTAATATGTGGCTGGAAAAAAAGCTAAAATACATACCTACTATTTCAGGTACTTGACTTAAAATCCAACATGCCTTGTATAAAAAAAATATTCCATCAGATTAACATCAAATTTTTTGTATCAATTTTATGCATGGTTTCTTTACTGGAGAAATGCATTGCTTACTTCAAGCAGATGAATATTGGGACTCCTATGGAAGTTTGTCTTTTAGTCTTGGGTCAAATTCTTGTCCTTTAATTTAGAAACCTTACAATGGAATGACTTTGAGTCTATCTGAACTGTGACTTTAATTACACCTTTATTCCAGATGACTAAGGAGAAAACAATAATAATATATTTCTACTGGTATTCAATAGCTGGATTTGGTCACTTAAGATAGTTTTTCTGCTCATGATAATAGCATATATGCAAGGTGGATAGCTACATTGGGGATTCAAAGACAGGCCTTAAATACTGTCAACGAGCTTTCTACACATATTGCTAGAAAATTTTAATATCATGAAAATAATTTGAATCCACAACATATGTAGCCATTATGAAAAGAAAAGTTTTAAATCTATTAAATCACATAGATGATGAAGTACATAATTAAAAGATAATGGCCAGCATTTCTACTGAGTACTTTTTATTTCAGAAACACATCCATATTTGATCCTTGTTCTTCTTTCATACACAATAGCTCTAGAATATATGTAATAAGACTCCATATATGTAATACAAGATGATCAGATTTAGCACCAACATAACACTTGAACAATAAAAGACTACAAATACAAATTAAAAACTCATCTTAGAGGATATGCTTCTCAGTGCCATCTTAGATGATATATTAAAGACATTAAGTCTGATAATAAATGGTCAAAAGATAGATCTAAAAAATACATCTATGTGCACACCTACTAGATTGAGATTCATTTTTTGAGAATGTAGCAATTCTTTACTTTTGTACAATCATTCCATTTCAATTCATTGAAAATTGTAGAGTTTTCAATATATTCCTACTGCTTAATCAAGAAGAGAAAGATGAAATCAACTTAACACTCTACCTCAGAAAATCTCAAAAGAAGATAATATCAAGAAATATTTTGAGAATATATGGTAATTCTGAATCTATAAGAAAGGCTATGTACAGTGGGAGCACAGCTACTATTACATAATCCAGGCATGATTTGGTAATAATATTCGAATGGCACCTGGAGAATAGTAGAGAGAGTTGATAATTGAAGTGGGAAAAATGTGTGTTGGGTGAATCCACATATATCCGTAGTAATAGGATAGGCTGAGATTGATAAAGATGACACTGTTTGAAATAAGGGCTTCTGCTTCATTTTCTCTTAAGATATATACTATTAATATAAAATTTGAAAATAAAGATCAACAAAATATATTATTTTATTAGTATAAGAAAGATTTCCTCTGAAGTTCATCTTGAGATCTCAGCTAACACCGTAATTTTCTTCTGCAACTTCACGTGCCTTTTCTAGCACAAGATCTAACCCAAGAACTTTACCATTGGTATCTTGGCCGTAACATATCTAGGGATGCTGATAATTATGGGGTTTATAGTTACAGATGTTTTTGTCTCGGAATTTTGGAGATGACATCAAATATAAATTAATAATCTACTTTCACAGGTTTGGAGAGGGGGCTTCTCCATTTTTACCATCTGCCTGCTGAGTGTTCTCTATGACATACACCTCAGTCCCAGAAGCTCTTGCTTGGCAACGTTCAACCATATATTGTCACATCAGAGCCTGTGGTTCCTTGTTTTCTGTGGGTATTCTGCATGTATGTGACCTGAGATGATCTTATATTTATTACTGTATGCTGAATAATTATACAGATGCATTACTAAATATTTGGGATGTTCCAGGAATTCTTTTTATAGGGTTCATGTTCTCAGGTCTTTCTAAAATTCAATAAATGGAAAAACCTCTAACTAAAAAATAAATGATGTTATCACTATTAAAATGTGAACATTAATATAAATAAATAATATTAAAATCTCTCAGCCCATAGGTATAAGGACTTAGATTACAAAGATCAATTTTTCGGGAGACACAAACTACCAAAATGCATTGTATCCTTGGTGATCATTGTACTGGGAAGAAATTATTGGTTTCAGCATTGGACTCTCACCAAGCCATGGATTTATTAAGGGTAGGACACTGATGTTTTCTTCTGTAACCATGACATGGTATCAATCATATGTAAAAAGAAAAATAAATTACAGAAAGAGAAAATGGTTCCCACAGAAAAAGAAGGCATTACCAGCATTCTGTAATAGTGCAAAGAATATCCAAAATGTGGCCTCTGTCTACTGGGACATCTACAGAAAGCATGAACTTGTATACTTTCTGGCAGAAAGAAAAAATGTTCTAACCTTTCAAAGAATTGGGCTTTATTACTTGAAATTATAAAAAGTAGCCATTGATAAAGCAATATTTCTTGCAGGACTGAACATTCAATGTACATTTGCAAGAATATAAAATAGATTCCCAGAGCTATTCAATACAGAAAAATTGTTAATACATAAAGCTCAGGAATAGCCCAAATGTCCATCATTTGTTTAGTTCCAAATTTGGTCTATCTACACCATGGAAAGGTAAGATTTTTGCATATGTGGGTTGTTTTCCAGGTTGTTTCATTGAGTAATAAATAAGGGGCAGACAGGATATACAGGAGCACTCCCTTTTGGGTAAGAAAGAAATTTACCTAATAACTTATTATTGTTATTGACTCCTATCAGAACAAGAAACAGTAAGAATATATACTAAAAACAATTAAAACAGATGTTCATGAAGGGCAATGGGAAAAGATTAGTGGGGATGGAATAGAGTTGAGTCTTTAACATGGGTTTATATTTGAACCACATAAACAACAACCATGTTGAAAACACAGAATTAAATCAATAACAAAAATCAAGCCCAACAGGTAAGAGTCTGACACCTCAATCATGAACCACATTATTCGGTGAGTAATATCTTTTTGTTTTTCTTTTTTTTAAGAGAGAGAGAGAGAGAGAGAGAGAACTTTGAAAAATATATATATATATTTTTTTCAGGGGACACAACATCTTTATTTTATTTTTATGTGGTTCTGAGGATAGAACCCAGTGTCCCACGCTTGCCAGATGAGCATGATACCACTTGAGCCAGATACCCAGCCCCTAATTAGTTTCCTAAGCTTGCATGATTTCCAGGATCTTTTTCTCCAATGTGAACAATATTTTACCTAAATTTTTTACCACATGCTTGTTGCAATGTAATATTTACTGATCAGTAATTAGCCATAAAGGATCCCAGGATTCATATGCAATGTTTAGTGTCAGTGCAGCAAGGGACAACATGGGTTTTATGCTTTCTCCATTAGACTGGAGTTTACAATGGAAGAGGCCACTTCTTATCTTGAGTGAGCAGCCTGGTGAATACACAGATATGACTATTAATATGCACTGAAGAATTCTTTGAAAGTTTATTGCCAGGAACACATAGAGGACTTGACAGTTACTTCCAGGTCCAGATTTCAGAAGCTTGGCTATACACACTTCGGGCAAAATGACCAGTCCTAGACCCTGTGTGAATATGTATTGTAATATTGTGGTAGTTTATCACAAGCCTAGGCAGAAAAAGGTTGGGTCTTGAAGGTGACTCAGTCATGTGGGTAGAGCTATGGAATGGGATTATTGTCCTTTATTAAAAGAGAGCTGCAAAGAAACTTCTCAATTTATCCTGTGAGGACACACATGGTGCACTTCCTTACTCTCATCAAGCTGCTATAATAATTTATGGTAGACTGGGTGGATTATAAGCCACAGACACTCATTTTTCACATTGTATAAGATCAAGGCACAAGGCTATTCAATGCTTGTTTAATAATAATAATAATAATAGTTATTATTATTATTATTATTATTATTATTATTATTTGGTACTAGGGATTTAACCCAGGACCACTTAACCCCTGAGCCCTGTCCCCAGGTACTTTTATATTTTATTTAGAGACAGGGCCTCACTAAGTTGCTGAGGCTGGCCTCCAGCTTGTGATCCTCCTGCCTCGCCCTCCTGAGTTGCTGGGATGACAGGCTTGAGCTTCTGCACTCAGCTATAATTTTAAACATTTGCACACTGAAAATTCAGAAGAAATGATTCTGAAACAGTTATTTTCCCCCAGAGGAATACTCTGCATACATGAAAACTTCCAGCAGATGTGCCCAACCGGAGGCAGGGCCCTTACCTTGGTCGGTGTTGATGGTGGTGGGGTTGAAGGCCTTCCCCAGGATGTTGCTTGAGATGGAGAGGGAAAAGCCAGAGCCCAGGCCATGCCCTTTATAATGAAGCTCATGCAAAAGGAAGACGATCAAGCCTGCCACAAAGAACTGCAGAATTAAAATAAATTAATTAATAAAAGTGAATTCTGTGTTACTGGCCCCAGTGCCCTGGTTCCTTCCATCTTCAATGACAGGGCTCTCTGCTATGAGGGCCAAATAAGAGACCCTTCCTCAATCTGCCTCATGAAAATTCAGAAGCCAAAGCCAGGGTCTTTCAATTCTCTATTTTTTTTTTAAATCTATTTTTTAGTTGGAGGTGGACACAATGTCTTTTTTTTTATTTTTATGGGGTGCTGAGGATCGAGCCCAAGGCCTTGTACATGCCAGGTGAACCTCTGCCACTGAGCCCCAGGCCCAATATTTTTTTTTTCTTAATTGTTTTGGGGTTTGCAGGTGGACAGCATGCCTTTATTGATTTCAGTATTTCTCGTTATAGATGGGCGCAGTGTCTTTATTTGATTGATTTCTTTTTGGGCGGTGACCAGCCTCCAACCCGGGGCCTTACCCTGCTCAGGCCAGTGTTTAGCCTTGAGCCCAGCCCTGAGCCTGGCCTGGCCCCAGCTCTGGCTGAGTACTGCTGAGGAGGAAGAGGGACAACAGGGTCACTCAGGAAGCGGGGTGAGAGTGGGGGTTCACCTGAGTGGTGATCAGAAGGCAGATCCCAGAACCCATCTTTGAGGGGGTCCCTGTCCATGCCTGTCATCACATTCTTAATGGACTGGCCCATGGTGACAATCATGCCAAACACTAGGGTCCTAAGAAAATCTTGAGCAGAGACTGGAAGTAATTCAGATGACAAATACTGACACTGCCCACGGAAACCTTGGTGAGGAGTATCCAACTGTCACACGTCAAAGCACATGAGAACTCAGAGGCTTTCCAGTGAAAGCACCTTTCATCTTTTTTGTGGCTTTTGGGATTGAACCTAGGGCCTTTCGGACGGTAGGCATGTGCTATACTAAACTTCAGACCAGTCATCTTAAATCTTTTTTCAAAAAAAAAATGATCTTGAATTCTTAATATGGAAAAACATTTTTAAAAAATTGTCAAGGGTAAGGAGAAAACTTCTGGGGCTGTAGCTCAGTGGTAGAGGCACTGAGTTCCATTTTCAGGTCTTCAAAAAAAAATATTAAAAACAAAGAGAGAAAGAGAAAAAAAAACACCCAATTTGGGCTTTAGAAAAATAATGCAAATTTTTTGTTTGTTTGTTTTGATTTTTGTACTGGGGATTGTACTCAGGGTCACTCAACCACAGAACCTCATCCCCAGCCCTATTTTGGTTTTATTTAGAGGCAGAGTCTCATTGAGCTGCTTAGGGCCTCGCTGTTGCTGAGGTTGGCTTTGACTCAAAATCCTCCAGGATCAACCTCCCGAACTGCTGGAATTAGAGGTGCGCACCACTGCACTAAGCCAAGTATATTATAAAATGTCAAAAATAAAAATTAAAAAAAGAAAACCACTTATTAGTGCTTTAGAAGGATAATGCATTAATTTAAGGCATTGAATAATAAATGCATTACTTAATATTTAATAATGCATTATATAATTCATTAATGATTAATGCATTAATACATAAATATATTCTACAATCTTGATTTGTGTCTGAAACTCACAATTTAAGTTAGATGGATTTCTCACTGAATTATTTACCCTGGATGAAGAGTTCTTTAAGCCACTGTGCATTTTCTAGCTTTCATGGTAATTGCTCTCTAATTTAGAAACTGTGAGGAACAAGAATTTCTAGACAATTCTATAATTAGAAAGAGGCATATAATTTCAAACTACTCATATGAGCATATATTACATTAATACATCTGAATAAATGAAGCATGTGAGATCACAAAACAAAAACATGGGCCTAAAACTCCCCACACAGTTATGAAAAGTGCTGTAATGACAAAGCAAAATAATTGTCTTTTGGGTCCAAAGCATGAGGTTTCAAAGTCCTGTAGCTAATAAATGTCTATACCTTCTTTATTTCAAATTTATTGCTGTGCATGCATTATCATAATTTGTTTGAAGGATCATGTGTTGATCTAGTGTTTCATTTCAAACAACTCTCTTAAAAGTACTAAAATTTTTTCTTCTAATATCCATCACTAATAGTATTAGTACCATAGTTATATGGTGATTTTTGAGCCTAAAGGAGAAGTTTACTTAAAATTTCAAAATTATGTGTCACTGAAAAGGTAGAAGATATACTATATTAAAGCTTGCTTTATTGTCTAGGAAATAGAAATATCAAAGGAATTATTTCCAGGTATTTGGTCATTTTTGATGTACTGATCTGTGTATAATAAATAAAATTTAATTATATTTGAAGATTTATGGAACTATGCTTCAAATTAAATGTTCCTTGAGAAAGAATATTAGTGTTTTTAGCTTCTATATCTATGTCTGAAAAATTTACACAATATCATTATAATTATATATTTTCTGTAGAAATGCTATTCACTGTATTGTATTTGGAGGAGATTAATGGATTTGGTATTTTTGCTTCAAATATGTTTTGTCAAAAAAAAAAGAACATGGTTATAAAGCTTTTTTTATATTATATTATCAATTTATAGTGACGTTTTTATTCTCTTTCAAGCACAACTATATATAAAAAATAGTGATTCTTTTTTTTTTTTTGGTGTCATGTTATCTTCCAAAATTCTTATCCTTTGTGAAACAAAATGATAATTTTGTAGTGCAGAATTACATCCTTATAAAGCCTATTTTATTTCCTCCAATTTTAATCATGGATCTAAATTCATATTAAAATGTATTGAACATTTTTGACTGTGTATTATAAACCCATAAACTAAGCTAACTATTTTACTTAGAGACCTGGATCTTCAAATATACAATTCTATTTTACCCACAATGAATTAAAGTAACAGTAAAATAGAAGCATAAAATGAGATAAACATTCACAATGAAAAAAGGAGGTGATCTCCAGTGACAAAAGACTTCAAAGAACTTCTGGAAAACAAAAAGTATGGAATCAGATGAAGGATGCATTTGAGTTCTAATTAGGGCTCCCAAAGAGGGAGATTAAGACCATGACTAGGCATCTTGGAAGTCTCTAAGGTAGGGTGCTTCAGATCAGAACAATGGAAATAAAGGGAAGGGAGCTTGTTGGGGTGCACAGAATCTGGGTTTGCAGTCTTATCTCAAAGGAGGCTTCTGCTTACTCCAAGTAAAATTTTGGAGTTGTCTTGCACTCTCATATTGGGTCCTACTTGAGACATAGAGTGTGATTTACATGAGTCTCAAACAGTCTTGAGTGTTGGAAGCCTTGAATGGTCATAGCCAGAAAAACTCTCTTCTACTGATGAAAATATTTTGAAAAGACCACTTTCAGCAATTGTCTGGGAAATGAATCTTTCTGTCCTTATGGTGCCATAAAGCACAGTTCCCTATAGTGACACCACAAAAATTCGCTTTTCAGTCAAAGTTCTGTACTTAGTTTATGGTACTGGTGAGAGTCTGTTCCTGAAAGAAAAAAAACTTATAAAAAGGAAAACAGGGCAATTAATTACAGTTTTGACAGCTGTGTAGACTGAATGTCAAATTAATGTCATCTTGTGTTTTTTCTGCTCTTCTTTTTAGATCCCCTAAATGGACTTTTTTTGGTCTCTACAACTTAGCTGATTGAGTGAAACTCATACATATGCCCAAATCAATTGAGCCTCCTCACCATGATTTTCTCAAGACACAACTACTTCACTGGTCTTTTTACAATTCCTGTATGGAAAGTGAGTACTAAAAAGAAGAGAATTGGATCATCTGTTTTCAAATTGAATCATCTGAGTTCTTATCTCCATTGCAACATGGAATCAATGTCCTTCTGATAAGGAGAGTGAATTGACCTAGCTAGGATTGTACTTTCCCCTCTTGCTTTCTGTTTTTTTTTTTTTTTTTTTTTTTTAGTACATGGAATTTTGAGTCCTCAGGTACAGTTTAAATTTTAGTTCGAATCTTGTTAGACATCCTGGTGGAATAGTGTCCTCTTAAATAATTAGGATTTCTAAAACTAGAGGATGCGGAAGCATGGTGTAAGAAAATGTAATTGCCAAGTGGGTTAATGGGAGTGATAGAGAATGAAGAATCTTCAACTGTGACAGTCTAGCTCCTGGATCTATGTAGTCTATCTCTTGGTAGCACAAACTGATATAATGTTATGTAATTTAAGAAGTATAAGCAACATCATCACCTGTTCCAGAATTCTACCAGGCCAGTACCTTTTTATTTATTTCTTTTTTGTAGGTGAAAATACAGTGAATAACATGGTCATATACCCATATAATATCTTTGTTTTTGTTAACTGTGGTCTCATTCACTTTTATGCATGATCCCTTGGCACTTTATTAATGTTGCGTGCTTAGGATTTATTGTCCCTAAAAGCAAAATGTAAAAAAAAAAAAAAAAAAAAAAAAAAAAATTGGGGTTTTTCTTGTTAAAATTATTTCTTCATTAAAAGAGGTCCACTTTTTAATTTATGATGAGAGAATGATGAAAAGAATGATGCTGTCACAAGAACCTAGGAATAGACCTCTCTTCCTAACTGGCTGGATATTTGTAAGAAGTATTTGATAGATAAAATGCAGTGACTGGAAACCACTATGGTACTCAGTCCTCATTCATCCTGTGCATCATCAGAGGCTGGATAAATACAACTAGCGAAGTCAAGTTGTCAACTTGGTTGTCTTGTACAATGTCCATGATATATTTGCTTTGGTATTTGATAGCATGAAATCTCATGATATTTACACTGCATTATCTCTTTCAGAGATCCATCCCGATTACTGTACCCCCAAAATTTTATAGTCTTCAAAAGTTCCTTCTAGACTCTTGAAAAGTCTTAATTTCTTCCTATAAGTTTATGTACCTTCTTAGCTGAGGTAACATTTTTTACAGTGTAATTAATGGTGAAGTGTGCTGCCAAGTATTCTTCTCTTTAGAAAGAGCTTTTTCCACTTTTCATTTTTCAAGGCTAACCCTGAAAGATACTGTAAAATGATGCTATTTTATTTCCATTTACTTCTAAATGAAGCTAACTCATATTTATTTCCAGTAACATTTTGTTAAAAGACGGCCAATTTCTCCTTCTATATGATTTATAAAGGGACCTTTTCCCAAAGAAGGGAATGAATAGGTGTTGTATCAATTCTTTGCTCTGAAATTTATTGGGGTTTTCTGAGAAAAGTGTAACTTCGTGATTATCTTCTTGATTAGTTATTTGCTTAGTTATTGGTCACACTCTACAAGTGTGACCCTAGGTGAAATGCAAAGGATGATAAAGAGTAAAATAAGTAGAAGCTATACATTTATTATGCTTTTGTAACTGAAGAAAGGTTTGTGAAGTACTTTATGACTTGCTTAACTCTCTACATTCCATTTAAAGTCATAAGATAAAATTCATCTTTATTTTTTGTGTTTCACAAATAAACTTCTAAAAATAAAATTCACACCTATTTTTTCTAATCCTGTTCATAATTTTTCCATTTTCTTGATTATATGAAATTTTCATAACTCATACTAACTTGATAATCTGTGTCATTTCCTGGCTTACAAACAATTATTGATTTTTGTCTCTTTTTATTTATAGTTGGCCTCCAGTGACTAAGAGGAAGACTCCTTTCTGTCTGCTCCTCCCAGCCCTGCTCCAGGCTCTCAGCTTCCCAGACCCTCATGCAATTGGTTGTAAATTCTCCCAGAAGCTTTTTTACTGTCTAATTTTCAGAACTAAAAATAGAAAATAAAATAAAAACTTAAAATAAAAACGTTAAAATGCATAATGTGGAGGGAGAAAGCAGTATATATATATATATTGTAATTAGGCTTTTTTAAAATTTTGAAAATATTTTTCTTTTTTTAATATGGGTCAGCCACTGATATTTCATCAAAATATAACAGTTTCTTTGTTGAGTTAAGGTAACCAAGGAATAGCCACACCCTCAGAACAAAATAAAACACACACATACAAAAAAAAAAAAGAAAAAAAAAACAGAATCATCTTTAACCTAACGTTTTATAAAATGTCTCAGATCCTCGTAACTTGCACACAAGCTTCTGTGTTCACTTGAATTGTAACTGCTTTTTCTATTTGGAGAGAGTGTGACCACTGAACTTGAAACCTTTTATTCTGAGTGTCTTGGTCGTTTTTGGTGAGATTAAGTAGGTGACAGGGTGAAGAGAATGTGGGATGTTCTTCCCTATTATAACATGAATTTTTCTCCACAGTCTACTCTCAGCTGCCAGACCTCAAGTTTTTCTTACACTGGTATAATTTAACTATTCTTACTTCCCCTTTACCAATAATTTTTAACAGCAGATTATCAAACTACACTTATTAAGAACAATTTTAAAAATAAAGTTATAGTTCACCTAACCAGTCTACACTTATTGCTTATGGTTTCACTCACCTGCTATGCCTGTTTTTAGTGTCTGAAAAACATGGATATTATTTTCCATATTTTATCCAGTTTCTTTCATGTATATTCTGGAAAGAAAATCTGGTCTGGAAATATTCCATTTTGATTGAATGCTATATTCAAGAAAATAATATTTAAACATGCTAAACATATCTACAGAATTTCTCAAGAAGTTATGCTTTAACCAAATAGACTATCCTTAAAAGAAAAAACCTATGGTCAGCTTCAATAAAGCAAGAATAGAACCCAAGTATTTATCATTAATGATAGATTATAGATGATACATATAGAATAACCACAAGATTTAAAGAAAAAATCGTAAGCAGACTGTCAATTAATGATAAATAATAATAGATTTTTCATTAATGATAAAAATCTAAAAAAGCAATTTTCTGTGCCTCATTTCAAAGAGAGTTACTCAATATAGAAAAAAAATAAAACAAAAAGAGCACAGTTTGTGGACAGAAATTGTGGTTCTAACTACAGAGCTCAAGAAAGTTATGCTGATTCTGCAGTAGACCTTGAAAATAGTTTTGTTAGCTTACCTCAGTCCTACCTTTAAAATGATGCTTTAATAGAAATATTAGCTAGTAAGTAATCAAATGATTGAATACAGCAAAAGTTAGAAAATTCTAGTGATCTATTTTTCATACCTCACACACAAAAAAATGAGTATTGGAAAATACAGGAAAAACAAAGTGATAAAAAAGAAAGCAAAAACCCACTAAACAAATAATGGAAAGTCAAGTTCTGCATATGAAACACAGTAAAATGTGCACTCTTTGTAATATTTGATGGGATAGAAGAAAGTAGTATTGATTGTTCTTGATGGTAAGAACATCCCTCCATGAGCAGCATTCATGTCCTGATATTGGATGTTAGAAAGGCTAATAAATTTGAGAAAGAAAGAATTCTTACTTCTTGTGTGTGTTTTGTGATGAAATCTATTTTAAAGTCAAAATTGTGAAAATTATTACTGGTTTTTAACCTTCATAAATTTTCTGTAAACAAAGAATGCAACACATAATTATTCTTAAAAGGGAATAACTAACTGATGAAGCATGAACACAGGTACTTGTAACTATTGAAAAATAGAGTGGGGTGTTGTGGTGTGTACAGATGCTGATAGTCAGAAAAAATAAAGTTTCCAATGTAGATTAAGCAAGAAATCACAGAATGCATATCATTCTGATTTCATAAATGATAATCAATTAAACACTAAAGCCTTTTAATATTTGATTCATTAGTCCTGAAAAGAGAGAAGTGGCCCCATAAGCTAAATTGGTTTTTCTCCCTCTCTCATTGCTATTGGAAAAAATAATGGGAACACCTAATACATTGTGTATATGTATATATTTCAAGATTATGTATATATTTCAAGTACATATTTCAAGATTCTATGTATATATTTCAAGATTATGGTCAATATCAGTCAACTAGTAGTATGTATGGCTAAATTTATTGCCTTTTAGAACTTTAAATAGTTGCAGATAGAGTGGAGGATGCTGATTTGGGTCTAAAGTATGGAAACTACTGTTTTATATGGTACTGGGGATTGAAACCAGGGGTGCTTTATCATTCATATATATTCACAATTCTTCAATATTTTATTTTGAGAACTGGTCTCTCTTAGTAACCAAGGGTGGTCTTAAAGATGTGATCCTTCAAGGCCTCAGCCTCTATGATTTTTCAGATTACAGGTATGTACCACCACATCAGGCCTGGACACTACATATTAATTTTTATATGCATCTAATAATCAAAACTATTTTAAATATTCCTGCCTTTTCTTTTATTTAAAATATTGAATACTAACTTTCTGACATTGCTGGAGAGCATCTGCCTTTTCCCTCACTCCCACTTAGCTTGAGGCACACACAGAAAGAAACCAGAAAAACTGGTTTCAAAATATAATAGAATCCACTCTACAGCCATTCATATGTAAACAGAACAAAAAACAAACAAACAATTATACTGAAGCCAGAGACAGTGGCACAGGCCTGTCATCACCAACAGCTCTGGAGGTTGAGGCAGGAGGACTACAAATTGGAGGCCAGCCTCAGAAACTCAGTGAGAGTCTGTCTCTAAATAAAATTTAAAAAAAGGCTGGGGATGGGGCTCAGGAGTTCAATGTCCCTGGGTTCCATTCCTGGTACCAAAAAATAAAAAAAAATGCAGACTTTTTGTGCTCATGCTGGACATACCTGGAAATGGATGATTACAGCAAAGACAAAGATGGAAGCAATGAGATTCCTGAGGTAGAGGTGATTCTGGTGGGAGAAAACCTCTCTAAGGGCTGGGACTTTGTCTGTGTTCATGGCCTAGGGATGGAACAGTGCAAGATGGCAACCTACAATTCCATGCCTGTTGGCAGAGTAGGATACAAACGTGAAGGGAAGAACAAAGGGCTGGACTCCGCTGGGTTTGGGCCTCCTCCTGGCCAAAGCAGAGGCAGGAGAACAGAATCAGCCAGGAGACTCAGCCAGGAGACTCATGGCACCAACAGTCACAGGGTCATGATCTGGATTTTTTTGGCACCAAGGATGGAACCCAGGGGCCATCAGCCACTGAGCCCCACTCCCAGCCTATTTGTATTTCATTCACTGACAGCATCTCACTGCGTTGCTGAGGCCTTGCTGTTGCTGAGGCTGGCCTCCAAGTTGATATCCTCCTACCGTAGCCTCAGCAACAGGCAGAAAGGGGCCTGGCCTGAGGAAAAGGCAACAGACCAGCCAGGGACACTGCAGCACAGGGCACCAAGGTCTGAGCACTTCAGAAATGGCATGAGACTGACTTTAGAACAAGAACACTGTGGGAAACGCTGTCACCATGGCCCCTGCGGCCCAGGTCGGTGCTTTACTAAACGTGGCATCTGTGGGCAGAGTGGCTAATAGCTGGGGACTCAGATGTCCCAGTCTCTCCCTGGGACTGCATTTTTCTGTTACCCCAGAGTTGGAACAGCAGGACTCGTGTCACCTTCTGGATGGCCACTCAGATGGGCCATTAGTCCTGTAGACCACATGGACAGGATATCTGTGACAGAAACGCTGTCCTAGCTTTCCCTGGCCCCCTGGCATACCCGTGGTGGTCTTCTTACAGCCCCTCTCCCTGCCACCTGTGGCTGTGTAGGACAACCGCTGATGTTTCTATGGTAAAGAATCTGGAGACATGAAACCTTGAGCATTTTGTAAAGGAGGAAGTTCAGCAATCTCAGTAGGAGAGAGTAGGGACTTGTCCTGGCTCCTCTTGCCACCAATGACCTCTCTGAATCCCTGCACTTGCTCCGCTGAGCCATAAGTGGACCCTCAAACAGACCAACTCATCTCTGCCCCAGGGCCTTTGCACCCGCCAGGTTCTCTAGATGGACCTGTATCACTCTTCCCCAGTCACCCCATCTTCCTTCTCTGCTCTATTCTGACCCCGGGGCCCTGGGATGACCCTGACGCTCACACACCTTACGTTCTATCCCTTTGTATTATTAGCACCCACAGAAGCGCCTAGTGCTTAACAGCACCTTACTGACAAATGTCTGGAATGACTGGGTCTACAGTGACTTCTGACAGAATTACTGGATGCCTCTCCTGACTCACTTTGCTTCCTGTGGATGCACCCACCATGCCCTCTGCTCCTTCATCACTGCATCTCCTGGTTCATAGGCTGTGCTCACCTAATGGGTCCCGGGTGGGATGCTGCTTCTAACGTGCTTCCCCTGTCTTCTCACCATCCACTGTTCTTATGGGTTGGGATCCACTCACTCAGCCTGACTCTGCCTCACCAACTCTGCCAAACAACTAAGCCCCACTATGTCCTCTCCACTTTTTTTCATAGGCTCCACCCAGCATCTGGCCTCTTACCTGCACTGTTCTGCAGAGCCATGCCCACTCCACCCATTTGATCTTCTACATTGTGTCCATGTGGCTCATCTTCCACAGACATATTTAACACTCTGCGATTGCAGGATTTTCTCTCTAGCTCTGGAACCTTTGTAGTATGGCTTGTTTGATATAAGAATACCTCAATATTGTGATTAACAATGTTTCTCAAAAGTTAAAAAATAACATTAAAAAAATCTGAGGATGAGGCTCAGTCGTTATGTTCCCCTAGTTTGAAACCCTTGTACAAAAAAAAGAAAGAAAGAAAGAAAGAAAAAGGAAAAAAGAAAAAAAAGAAAAAGAAAGAAAAAGAAAAAAAAGAATAAAGAAAGAAAAATAGGCAAGTAAGAAAAAAATGTGGTTCCTTTTTCTTATGTTATGTGTTACAAATTTAGCATTCATCTTTACCTGTTGTGGAGGCTGTGAAAAGTCAGTCTTTCATACATACTTCCATGCCCACACGTGACCTTTTGCTGTAAGGCTATTGCTTTATGTCAAGGTCTATAATTTACCTGCCACCTCACTTAAATTGGAATTTTTTTTCAAATCCTAGGTTTCTCTGGTAGCAGGGTTCTTCTTCAGTCCTTGGAACCTGACTTCTTTCTTTAGTGCTCATTTAGTTTCAAGTTTTTTTTTTTTTTTTTTTTTTTTTTGGAGAAGACACACTTGAAAATCGGGGACAGTAAAGCTTGCTTAAACTCACTTTCCCAATGGCCCATCAGTGCAGAAATGGAGATTGGGACCAGTGTCAGCCTGTTGTGGAATAGTTCTCAGGAGAACCATGGGAGCCCTGAGATTTTGGACTTGAGTGTTGGCATCAAGAGAAAAGATACTCACTCTCTGTGAACATTCTGCAGCAGATGAGGGACCCTGGAGATGACTCAGGCCTAACTCTGTCCCAATGGCTCAGATTAGGTACTATAGAGGTTCTGTGTTGTACTTTCCTTCCATCCCCAGAGACCTGAAAAACAATTGGTGACAAAGATGGCTGGTTTTCTTGACCTACATTGTTCCTGAACCTGAAGACAATGAACAGAAAGCAGAACAAGGAGGAAAATCAATGCATCTGTCTTTCCAATACTAGAAAGGTAAACCCATCAAATACTGAAAAATATTTCCTTTTACTTGAAAATCAAGAAGCCCAGTGATTGGTAATCTGGGCTGCTATGGCTATCCAGCTATTCCATCATGCCCCAGGGCCCTTCCTGTTTTTCATTGTGCCATCCATTTAATACAGCAATCAGGGGAAAAAGAAAAAGGGAAAAAAAACAAAGAGCAAGAGTCCCAGTTGCTTCCAATGTTATCTCATTGGCCAGCACAAAATCACAGAGACCCCTACCTGCAAAGGATATTGGGGAATGCAGTTGTTTTTCACTTTTACTTTGGGTTTGTTTTTGTATTTGGTTGTGGGGACTGAATCTATGATTGCTTAATCACTGAATAACCATCCCCAACACTTTTTAAATTTTAGAGACAGATTTTTAGGGCTTTACTAGATTGCTGAAACTGTCCTTATACTTGTGAGCCTCCTGCCTCAGCCTCTATAGTCACTGGGATTATAGGCATGTGCCGTTAGGCCTGCCTGTGTTTTTTTAGGTGCTGGAGTTGGAACACAGAGACAGGCACATGTGAAATTTGTTTACTACTGAGCTGTAATTTCAGCCATAAACTTGTCATTTTGAATTATTAGCAACACATTTTAAAAAAATATAAGGTCCCAGTGGAATGAATGAGGGATACCTGCCACCTGGACACTAGCAACCAGTTGTGCTTGTGTTCTTTAGTGCAGGCCCAATGCATACTCACAGGGTGGCATAAAAAGATGGGCATCAAGTGAAGAATGGGTAAGGATGGGCTGTGAAAGTAGAACTGCTGGATAGGTGGCAGACTGAGATACTGTTCTTTCATGTGTTGTGATGGGCATCTCAGGTGGAGAAGGGGTAGAGCTTGAGTGCATTTTGGTGGTTACACACTGAGATACATCCCCATTTTTTAAAATATATTTTTCTTAAAATATTTTTCCCCTGGGATGTCAGGCCTGCACCACTGAGCCAACTCTTATACAATTTTTAAAGTTATTTATTCCATTGTAATATTGATCTATTGAAACTTACAATATAAAAACATACTTACAATATATTCACTTATTATAAATAAAGTTATAAGAATTAGAATATGTCATCTTTATAAAAATAGATGTCACAACACTTGTTCCCAGTGACCAAATATGACCCATAAAATGTTAAACACATATGGACATTTGATTTATATATTTTATTCTTTTTTCCATATTTATTATTATAGACAAGTTCTAAACACTAAATGAGTGAATGCAGAGGTTTATGCCAATTTCCCTAATTACTAATTGAGAATAATATTTTATTTTTCCTAGTAGTGGCATTTATTTTCCCACAAATACAGCATGTGGAATTTATGTGTTGAAGCTGAAAAGTTAATTACACAGAAACTGAGAACAGAAACACTTCCCGGATTTATAATAAGAATGAGAAACTGACTGATTGTGTGTAGGGAGTGCAAAAACAATTAAGTCCAGAAAGTAACTCTTAGGTTTTAGAGTACAATAAGGTGATTACATTGTATAATAACTACTTAAATAAATCAAAATAGCCAGAACTTAGAAAGTTTCAAACACAGAATAATAATTTTAATGAGATGAAAATTACCCTGATCTGATAATTACACACTATGTACACATGCCGAGTTATAATAATGGGTCTCATATCCAAGTACAAAGAGTAGATTCCAGGTAAAAATAAAAATGAATAGAAGTAAATTCTTTGATGTTTTAGCCAAATATCTACATTACCTCAGATTTTTAAATGGTATCCTATGGTCATGAATGTTTCACTGTTTTGGTTTCCCTTACTGTCATGTCTTTTAGATCTGCAAGTTCTAAAGAGTCATGGAATGATTTAGACTTATTTACATGGATTTCTCATGACTGTTATTTATTTTCAAAACTTGTTTACACTTTATTTTATTATTTTATTTTTATGTGGTGTTGAGGATTGAACACAGTTCCTCACATGTGCTAGGCAAGAATTCTACCACTGAACCACAATCTTAGCCCTGATGACTGGTATTTTTTAATATGTGGCTGGAAAAAACTAAAATACATACCTACTATTTCAGGTACTTGACTTAAAATACAACATGCCTTGTATAAAAAAAATATTCCATCAAATTAACATCATTTTTTTTGTATCAATTTTATGCATGGTTTCTTTACTGGAGAAATGCATCGCTTACTTCAAGCAGATGAATATTGGGACTCTTATGGAAGTTTGTCTTGTAGTCTTGGGTCAAATTCTTGTACTTTAATTTAAAAACCTTACAATGGAATGACTTTGAGTCTATCTGAACTGTGACTTTAATTACACCTTTATTCCAGATGACTAAGGAGAAAACAATAATAATATATTTCTACTGATATTCAATAGCTGGACTTTGGTCACTTGAGATAGTTTTTCTGGTCATGATAATAGCATATATGCAAGGTGGATAGCTACATTGGGGATTCAAAGACAGGCCTTAAATACTGTCAAAGAGCTTTCTACACATATTGCTAGAAAATTTTAATATCATGAAAATAATTTGAATCCACAACATATGTAGCCATTATGAAAAGAAAAGTTTTAAATCTATTAAATCACATAGATGATGAAGTACATAATTAAAAAATAATGGCCAGCATTTCTACTGAGTACTTTTTATTTCAGAAACACATCAATATTTGATCCTTGTTCTTCTTTCATACACAATAGCTCTAGAATATATGTAATAAGACTCCATATATGTAATACAAGATGATCAGATTTAGCACCAACATAACATTGAACTCAATAAAACATTACAAATACAAATTAAAAAATCATCTTAGAGGATATGCTTCTCAGTGTCATCTTAGATGATATATTAAAGGCATTAAGTCTGATAATAAATGGTCAAAAGATAGATCTAAAAAAATACATCTATGTGCACACCTACTACATTGAGATTCATTTTTTGAGAAGGTAGCAATTCTTTACTTTTGTACAATCATTCCATTTCAATTCATTGAAAATTGTAGAGTTTTCAATATATTCCTATTGCTTAATCAAGAAGAGAAAGATGAAATCAACTTAACACTCTACCTCAGAAAATCTCAAAAGAAGATAATATCAAGAAATATTTTGAGAATATATGGTAATTCTGAATCTATAAGAAAGGCTATGTACAGTGGGAGCACAGCTACTATTACATAATCCAGACATGATTTGGTAATAATATTCGAATGGCACCTGGAGAATAGTAGAGAGAGTTGATAATTGAAGTGGGAAAAATGTGTGTTGGGTGAATCCACATATATCCCTAATAATAGGATAGGCTGAGATTGATAAAGATGACACTATTTGAAATAAGGGCTTCTGCTTCATTTTCTCTTGAGATATATACTATTAATATGGAATTTGAAAATAAAGATCAACAAAATATATTATTTTATTAGTATAAGAAACATTTCCTCTGAAGTTCATCTTGAGATCTCAGCTAACACCATAATTTTCTTCTGCAACTTCACGTGCCTTTTCTAGCACAAGTTCTAACCCAAGAACTTTACCATTGGTATCTTGGCCGTAACATATCTAGGGATGCTGATAATGATGGGGTTTATAGTTACAGATGTTTTTGTCTCAGAATTTTGGAGATGACATCAAATATAAGTTAATAATCTACTTTCACAGGTTTGGAGAGGGGGCTTCTCCATTTTTTCCATCTGCCTGCTGAGTGTTCTCTATGACATACACCTCAGCCCCAGAAGCTCTTGTTTGGCAACGTTCAACCATATATTGTCACATCAGAGCCTGTGGTTCCTTGTTTCCTGTGGGTATTCTGCATGTATGTGACCTGGTGTGATCTTATATATATTACTGTATGCTGAATAATCATACAGATGCATTACTTTCTAAGGCATTTATTTTAAATATTTGGGATGTTCCAGGAATTCTTTTTATAGGGTTCATGTCCTCAGGTCTTTCTAAAGTTCAATAAATAGAAAAACCTCTAACTAAAAAATAAATGATGTTATCACTATTAAAATGTGAACATTAATATAAATAAACAATATTTAAATCTCTCAGCCCATAGGTATAAGGACTTAGATTACAAAGATCAATTTTTTGGGAGACACAAACTACCAAAATGCATTGTGTCCTTGGTGATCATTGTACTGGGAAGAAATTATTGGTTTCAGCATTGGACTCTCACCAAGCCATGGATTTATTAAGGGTAGGACACTGATGTTTTCTTCTGTAACCATGACATGGTATCAATCATATGTAAAAAGAAAAAAAAATTAGAGAAAGAGAAAATGGTTCCCAAAGAAAAAGAAGGCATTACCAGCATTCTGTAATAGTGCAAAGAATATCCAAAATGTGGCCTCTGTCTACTGGGGCATCTACAGAAGGCATGAACTTGTATACTTTCTGGCAGAAAAAAAAATGTTCTAACCTTCCAAAGAATTGGGCTTTATTACTTGAAATTATAAAAAGTAGCTGTGGATAAAGCAATATTTCTTGCAGGACTGAACATTCAATGTACATTTGCAAGAATATAAAATAGATTCCCAGAGCTATTCAATACAGAAATATTGTTAATACATAAAGCTCAGGAATAGCCCAAATGTCCATCATTTGTTTAGTTCCAACTTTGGTCTATCTACACCATGGAAAGGTAAGATTTTTGCATATGTGGGTTGTTTTCCAGGTTGTTTCATTGAGTAATAAATAAGGGGCAGACAGGATATACAGGAGCACTCCCTTTTGGGTAAGAAAGAAATTTACCTAATAACTTATTATTGTTATTGACTCCTACCAGAACAAGAAACAGTAAGAATATATACTAAAAGCAATTAAAACAGATGTTCATGAAGGGCAATGAGAAAAGGTTAGTGGGATGGAATAGAGTTGAGTCTTTAACATGGGTTTATATTTGAACCACATAAACAACAACCATGTTGAAAACATAGAATTAAATCAATAAAAAAAATCAAGCCCAAAAGGTAAGTGTCTGACAACCCAGTCATGAACCACACTATTCGGTTACAAATATCTTTTTTGTTTTTCTTTTTTTTAAAAGAGAGAGAGAGAGAGAGAGAGAGAGAGAGAGAGAGAGAGAGAGAGAGAAAGAAAGAGCGAGAGAGAACTTTGAAAAAATATATATATATTGTTTTCAGGGGACACAACATATTTATTTTATTTTTATGTGGTTCTGAGGATAGAACCCAGTATCCCGTGCTTCCCAGATGAGCATGATACCACTTGAGCCAGATCCCCAGCCCCTAATTAGTTTCCTAAGCTTGCCTGATTTCCAGGATCTTTTTCTCCAATGTGAACAATAGTTTACCTAAATTTTTTACCACATGCTTGCTGCAATGTAATATTTACTGATCAGTAATTAGCCATAAAGGAGCCCAGGATTCATATGCAATGTTTAGTGTCAGTGCAGCAAGGGACAACATGGGTTTTATGCTTTCTCCATTAGACTGGAGTTTACAATGGAAGGGGCCACTTCTTATTTTGAGTGAGCAGCCTGGTGAATACACAGATACGACTGTTAATATGCACTGAAGAATTCTTTGAAAGTTTATTGCCAGGAACACATAGAGGACTTGACAGTTACTTCCAGGTCCAGATTTCAGAAACTTGGCTATACACACTTGGGGCAAAATGACCAGTCTAACACCCTGTGTGAATATGTATTGTAATATTGTGGTAGTTTATCATAAGCCTAGGCAGAAAAAGGTTGGGTCTTGAAGGTTATACAGTCATGTGGGTAGAGCTATGGAATGGGATTAATGTCCTTTATTTAAAGAGAGCTGCAAAGAAACTTCTCAATTTATCCTGTGAGGACACACATGGTGCACTTCCTTATTCTCATCAAGCTGCTATAATAATTTATGGTAGACTGGGTGGTTTATAAGCCACAGACACTCATTTTTCACATTGTATAAGATCAAGGCACAAGGCTATTCAATGCTTGTTGAGAAAATTTATAATGGGTAGAAGCTCCTGGCTGTGTCATAATGTGGTGGAAGAAGCCAGCTAGCCTGTAGCACCTGTTCATTAGAGCATTAATTCCACTGATGAAGTCTTCAGCCTCAGAAACTCAACACCTCTCCAAAGACTCACCTTCTAATACCATCACCTTATTGGAGAGAAGTTCAACCAAGATACTCAAAGGGACACAAACCTTCATATTACAGCTTTCTATGAAAAAGCAGGATCTCAATAGTCAATAAATCTGTTGGAAAGTTGATCTTAGAAATCTGAGCTTTCAGAAATCCACAAATAAAATTTGTTTTTTTGCTTGTAAAGTATGTAGTTTCTAGAACTCCCTTAGAGCAGTCCAATCCGACTAAAGTATATTTCAAATGATGATATTGTCTTTTCAATTGTTCCTCCATTATGAACAGTTCTCTGATTTTTACACAGGTTATCAACTCTCTGGGCATCTCTCTCTCTGTGTATGTGCCTATGTACATGCACATACAACAGAAAGGAGTTTGGGACTTTCTGCCAAGCCCAATCCTCATATTCTGCATTTCTACATGTCAAATTTGAAAACCACCCGCTTGGCCCCATCCCTGCAAGGCAGGCCCAGGCCTCCTGTGGTGTTATTCTCTGAGCTACCTCTTTATGGTTGGAGTGAAGCCTGCTTCTACCCTGTACTCTGGACTCTGCTCTCTCCTCCTCAGTCTTTGCGTATACCCTGGTTAGAGCCAGGCCTTCCATTGCACCCGTACCTCCTTTTACTGCTCTATAACCTGATCATTATGTGCCAATGCTTTACCATGCTCATTTGTGCATTTCTTCCCCTCTGTTCCCACAGATACAATGAAGCTGCCATTTGCTAGCTGTGTGACCTAAATCAAGTTAACTTGACACAGCTGAGCATCTTTGTCCTGCAACATGAGTGTAAACATGGCTTCTGCTCATGGAGTTCTTATTGCCAGTGAAGAGGGCAGGGATAAAAGTCTCAAAAACAATGTCCAGTACATGGTCATCAAGGGCTCCTGATGTCATTAAATGTTACCACTACTAGCTGTCAATCTCATTTCACAACTTGGGAACATGAATCACTGAAAAGTAAAAAAAAATAATAATTATACTTAACTTCACCTGGCCAGTGGGACCAGGTCTGCTCTGACTCTAGATTCTCTGTCCCAACCAGAGCTCAGGGCCAAAATGAATACAAAGGTGCCACATTAATAGAGGACTAATGTAAACCTGGTAAAAGCAGTTTCATGAATGGACAAAAGGGAAAGAATTGTGGGAAGGAACCATATCCTATATCTGACACCTGGAGAATCAGGAGATTTTTACCTTCACATTGATTCCCTTCTCTTGAGAACAAAACTGTACTGAAAACAGACCCCAGAAACAGGTTAGTCATCAATGCAGACAATAAAGGACACTCTGGAAGTTACCAGGCTGTTTGGTGCATGTACAAGCAGTAAGAGCCACAGATCGGAAGACCTCAAATGGTTCACATGAGACCTCATTATTCCTGCATCTTCATTCCCTGGCTCACACAATGGCAGGCTGAGCTTGGAAACTCAAGGTTCTGTGTGCTGGCAGGTGATATACCCAAAAAATAGCATCTGCACATCTTTTCACAAGTTTACTCATTCCACTCAGCCATAAACAACAGAGGAATTATATCATTTGTGGGAGATGGAGGAACCTGGAGCACATCAAATTAAATTAAATAAATCAGCTGCAGAAAGTCAATTTTCAAGTGCATTCTCTGATATGTGAAAGGTAAAAAGAAAAATGGAGTGAAAAAAGAAGTGGATCTCGAAAAAATTGGAGAGAGAATAGTTGAGTTTAGATTGATGGAAGAGAGGATAAGAGAGATGATTCAGGCACTGAGAAATGAGACTGATCAATGACGTTATGCCCATACATGTATATATTACAAATAAATATACTAATAAATTAATATAATGTCCTAATATAAATGACATTTTTGGCACCTGTGACTGAAATTCAGCATGCTTCACAATTGAGCAACATTACTTCACCACTCCTTTTATGTATTTTTTTTTAAATAGGTTTCTGCTAAGTTGTTCAAGGCTTTGCCAACAGACAAAAAGCTGGGTGACCACTTTTTGTCTTTGTAAAAATACAAAGGTCTGTCATCCCCCTGGCTTATGGAGCACTCACTAGGCAACAAGTGCCAACTATTTATGACTTCATTTAATTCTCATCATAGTCTTGAGAAGCAAGTGGCATCATCCCCATCTTTAACATAAATAAATAAAAGTTGGGAGAAATTAAAGATCTATTCAGGCTGAGTGAGGTGGCACATGTCTGCAATACCAGCAGATTAGGAGGCTGAGGCAGAAAGATTGTGAGTTCAAAGCCAACCCCAGAAAAACTGAGGTGCTATGCAACTCAGTGAGACACTGTCTGTAAATAAAATACAAAATAGGACTGGGGATGTGACTCAGTGGTCATGAGCCCCTGAGTTCAATCCCAAGTACCAAAGGAAAAGAAATCTATTCAAGCCTTAAAAATATATAAAAGCCAGAATACAAATATACAATATGTATTCAAGACCTTGGTCCATTAACATTTATTTTATAGTAATCATAACATCTAGGAACCTCCCTGAAAGCTTAATAAATCCAATGCTTGAGAGTACTCCCCAGAGATTTTTGTTTCACTGTTTGGAGCTAAAGTCCAGGTATCAGGATAATTGACTCTAATGCTCACAATTAGGAATGGAATCACTTTTCTATTAAAAATCAGGGAAGCACAGACAAAGAGATTGGATTCACCTGCTCAATATTGTGTGTCAAGTCCACAGGAAAACCAGGGTATGTGTATATACTTCTGTAGCTCTCCAAAGAGCTCTCTGTGGCTCCAAAGAAAAGAAGACTCCACAAAGCTGGAGGCGGAACACAAGCCAAACCCTCTGCCACAACTCACCCCACAATACTCCAATTCTCCTAGCCAATAAGTGTGCATATAGGAGACAATTCCAGATGGTACCTTGGTGATCAATGGGCGACATGCAAAGAAATAGGGCACAACCAACTTTAGAAAAGGCAGAGGTGTGGCTGGGCCAGGGTGGGTACTAGTCTAGAGGATAAACTTTTCCAGGGCACATGAAGTCCAGGGCTTCCTCCTCCCCAAATGAGCCTTGCCTTATCACACATATGCTTGTTCAACTATTTATGCCCTTCTCCTATTTTATATTTCTCTTGCACATGGCTTTGGAGGTCTTGTGCTTTGGCATTTCTTATATTTTTTAATGCATCTTTCAAACTACCACAAAATCAACCATGAGGAATATTACCTGTACAGGTTACAGTTTTATTTTATTACCATTTAGCTCAAGTTCCCAAATCTCTCTGAAATACACATTTTTTAGTTTTTATAATTTTATTATCCCTTTACATATTGACAATGCTTGTGATAAAGCAGTATTCTCTGATTTCAACACTTGGAATATCAGTGACCTGCTTAAACTGATTGTACTTTCTTTTGATTCTCCATCATAAGCCTCCTTTTTATTTTTTTACAGTATATATAACTTTATATATAGTACAGAAAAGCCCAAGCTAATATTACATGGTTTCTCTCAGAGAAAGGGCAGGTACCTCCATTAGTGAGTATGAGGGCTCATCACATCTTCCTTAGTTTGGCCTTCCACCATGGGCTATGACTCAGCTCAATGTTCAATCTTCCTGTGATCTCCTCAGCCTGTGGCCTTCAGCTCATCTTCTTCTTTTAAAATTTTAGATTAATTTTAATATTTTACAAAGACCCTGAATGACAAAAATGCCAGTTTGAAAATGGTGGCATACATAAACAACACTACCCAGAAATCAGGTGCTTCATGTGGGAACAAGCAAGGGAAGAGGAGCCTATCACACATGATAGAGAGAGGATCCTCAGAGCTATAGTGGAACCATTGGAGGATACAGAAATCCCTCACCTCAAAGTTGAGGCATTGTAAGTTGTTTAATGGGTCTGAACTAATGTTATCATACAATCAGAACAATAGCAACTGTGATTGGTACATGATTCCAATTGAGATGCCTTTCCAAATATGTCCAGAAAAATGTTTGGAGACCAGCTATCCCAGGATTGGTGTTATCAACCAAAAAAGAAAGTAAAATTAAGAGACAGCTGACATGTTACACTGGGAAAGCCACAGTTCTGTGTTTTCCAGGGGGATGTTTGTCATCTTTCTATAGACATTAAAATTATAGGCCTGCAGGGAAAGAACTTCAAGATGTCTTTCTTTAAAACATGCAACTCTTGAGGCTATTACCTGCACCACATTCTTCCTGGCCTCATCCATCTGGGTAATTGCCTCTGCATTCTTAGATTCAGAAGTAGTGTGCAGTTGGGTCATGGAAAGGCTGTGGAAGAAGGGAATTTTAGCATATTGCTGAGGTTTCTTGTAGATGAAGAAGAGAGACTTCAGCTCCAACAGTTCAATGCAGCCCAGAAAACTTTGTTCTGTATGATACATTGAGGATATTTTCTTCTAACAATGTTTGCTTTTTAATTCATATCCTCCTAAAATGAGTCATTTTTTAAATAGGGATTGATGATTAATTTTAGTTTCTCATTTGTTCTAAGTTTAATGAGTTCTACTGATACAACTTACATATAGAATGTCATCTAGAGATTTTAAACATTACTTATTTGCATACATATTATAAAAGAAGACATGAGTTTTAACTTGATATTTTATAAACATTTATTTTATTTACATGTGGATCTGAGGATCGAACCCAGGACCTCACACATGCTAGGCTCACACCACTGAGCCATATCATCATCTGTAATTTAGCATTTTTATCTATAAACTTGCTTCTGTAATATTAATAAATAAAATAGAACTACTATTGATGTGATTTCTATAATTTGAGTAATTATAAGTTTTTAAACTTTTAGAAGAAAATGAGATTCTATGTTCAAAACTTCATTTCATAGAGGGCAATATCACAATGCCATAAACTACATATATTTCTTATAAAGTCTTTGGATCCAATTTAACTCAAAGAATAAAAAATTTCCTGACCCTGTACTCTCTCAGTTAGGAAAGGTCAAATGAGAGGATCATAATAAAAGTGTTTGGAAGCACACTGAAAATTTTTGAAAATCAAATGAACATACTAGTAATTTCCTAATCCTGGATTAATAATACACAGGAATATAATTTCCAAGTTTAGAAAAGGAATATTGGTGTTGATTAGTTCTTTATGTATTAGTTTTATGTGTATATATATGTGCCTATATACACACATATGTCTTTTCCAATTTCTATTACAATGGAACTGTCTGACTCTAACTTTTCTTAAAGGAACATTTAGGTCAGTGGAATCTCATCCTACCCTGTCACTGTATTTCAATTTCTGATATTTTCACAAACTCAGGTTATTTTTTAGTTGTTTTTTTTACTTGTTTGCTTGATTCTTTACATGAACAAGTAATTGTGAACCTGTCTCCTTCTCTGGTCACTGAAACACAAAGAACAAGATGACACAGAAAAGCCAAAGTTGTGGGGAAGAAAAGCAGGACTTGAATTTTATATAACGACATCAATCAGAGAGACAGACTGCCCTTTAGGAATCCATGGGTTTCCCAGTAATGAAAGCTTGGCATCTGTGAAAAAGCACTCTCTGGCTTTTTATTTCTTTACTTTAAGATTAAACAGATGTTAACTTTATGAACCATATAAATCTATTGACCATCAACTATGTGAAAAATTTAAGGCTAAACTCTTGGATGAAGAGTTCTTTAAGCCACTGTGCATTTTCTAGCTTTCATGGTAATTGCTCTCTAATTTAGAAACTGTGAAGAACAAGAATTTCTAGACAATTCTATAATTAGAAAGAGGCATATAATTTCAAGCTACTCATATAAGCATATATTACATTAATACATCTGAATAAATGAAGCATGTGAGATCACAAAACAAAAACATGGTCCTAAAACTTCCCACACAGTAATGAAAAGTGCTGTAATGACAAAGCAAAATAATTGTCTTTTGGGTCCAAAGCATGAGGTTTCAAAGTCCTGTAGCTAATAAATATCTATACCCTCTTTATTTCAAATTTATTGCTGTGCATGCATTATCATAATTTGTTTGAAGGATCATGTGTTGATCTAGTGTTTCATTTCAAACAACTCTCTTAAAAGTACTAAGAATTTTTTTCTAATATCCATCACTAATAGTATTAGTACCATAGTTATATGGTGATTTTTGAGCCTAAAGGAGAAGTTTACTTAAAATTTAAAAATTATGTGTCACTGAAAAGGTAGAAGATATACTATATTAAAGCTTGCTTTATTGTCTAGGAAATAGAAATATCAAAGGAATTATTTCCAGGTATTTGGTCATTTTTGATGTACTGATCTGTGTATAATAAATAAAATTTAATTATATTTGCAGATTTATGGAACTATGCTTCAAATTAAATGTTCCTTGAGAAAGAATATTAGTGTTTTTAGCTTCTACATCTATGTCTAGAAAATTTACACAATATCATTAAAATTATATGTTTCCTGTAGAAATGCTATTCACTGTATTGTATTTGGAGGAGATTAATGGATTTGGTATTTTTGCTTCAAATATGTTTTGTCAAAAAAAAACAGAACATGGTTATAAAGCTTTTTTTATATTATATTATCAATTTATGGTGACGTTTTTATTCTCTTTCAAGCACAACTATATATAAAAAATAGTGATTCTTTTTTTTGGTGTCATGTTATGTTCCAAAATTCTTATCTTTTGTGAAACAAAATGATAATTTTGTAGTGCAGAATTACATCCTTATAAAGCCTATTTTATTTCCTCCAATTTTAATCATGGATCTAAATTCATATTAAAATGTATTGAACATTTTTGACTGTGTATTATAAACCCATAAACTAAGCTAACTATTTTACTTAGAGACCTGGATCTTCAAATATACAATTCTATTTTACCCACAATGAATTAAAGTAACAGTAAAATAGAAGCATAAAATGAGATAAACATTCACAATGAAAAAAGGAGGTGATCTCCAGTGACAAAAGACTTCAAAGAACTTCTGGAAAACAGAAAGTATGGAATCATATGAAGGATGCATTTGAGTTCTAATTAGGGCTCCCAAAGAGGGAGTTTAAGACCAGGACTAGGCATCTTGGAAGTCTCTAAGGTAGGGTGCTTCAGATCAGCACAATGGAAATAAAGGGAAGGGAGCTTGTTTGGGTGCACAGAATCTGGGTTTGCAGTCTTATCTCAAAGGAGGCTTCTGCTTACTCCAAGTAAAATTTTAGAGTTGTCTTGCACTCTCATATTGGGTCCTACTTGAGACATAGTGTGTGATTTACATGAGTCTCAAACAGTCTTGAGTGTTGGAAGCCTTGAATGGTCATAGCCAGAAAAACTCTCTTCTCCTGATAAAAATATTTTGAAAAGACCACTTTCAGCAATTGTCTGGGAAATGAATCTTTCTGTCCTTATGGTGCCATAAAGCACAGTTCCCTATAGTGACACCACAAAAATTCGCTTTTCAGTCAAAGTTCTGTACTTAGTTTATGGTACTGGTGACAGTCTGTTCCTGAAAGAAAAAAAAACTTATAAAAAGGAAAACAGGGCAATTAATTACAGTTTTGACAGCTGTGTAGACTGAATGTCAAATTAATGTCATCTTGTGTTTTTTCTGCTCTTCTTTTTAGATCCCCTAAATGGACTTTTTTTGGTCTCTACAACTTAGCTGATTGAGTGAAACTCATACATATGTCCAAATCAATTGAGCCTCCTCACCATGATTTTCTCAAGACACAACTACTTCACTGGTCTTTTTACAATTCCTGTATGGAAAGTGAGTACTAAAAAGAAGAGAATTGGATCATCTGTTTTCAAATTGAATCATCTGAGTTTTTATCTCCATTGCAACATGGAATCAATGTCCTTCTGATAAGGAGAGTGAATTGACCTAGCTAGGAATGTACTTTCTCCTCTTGCTTTCTGTTTTTTTTTTTTTAGTACATAGAATTTTGAGTCCTCAGGTACAGTTTAAATTTTAGTTCGAATCTTGTTAGACATCCTGGTGGAATAGTGTCCTCTTAAATAATTAGGATTTCTAAAACTAGAGGATGCGGAAGCATGGTGTAATTGCCAAGTGGGTTAATGGGAGTGATAGAGAATGAAGAATCTTCAACTTTGACAGTCTAGCTCCTGGACCTATGTAGTCTATCTCTTGGTAGCACAAACTGATATTATGTTATGTAATTTAAGAAGTATAAGCAACATCATCACCTGTTCCAGAATTCTACCAGGCCAGTACCTTTTTATTTATTTATTTTTTGTAGGTGAAAATACAGTGAATAACATGGTCATAGACCCATATAATATCTTTGTTTTTGTTAACTGTGGTCTCATTCACTTTTATGCATGATCCCTTGGCACTTTATTAATGGTGCGTGCTTAGGATTTATTGTCCCTAAAAGCAAAATGTAAAAAAAAAAAAAAAAAGTTTGGGTTTTTCTGGTTAAAATTATTTCTTCATTAAAAGAGGTCCACTTGTTGATTTATGATGAGAGAATGATGAAAAGAACGATGCTGTCACAAGTACATAGAAATAGACCTCTCTTCCTAACTGGCTGGATATTTGTAAGAAGTATTTGATAGATAAAATGCAGTGACTGGAAACCACTATGGTACTCAGTCCTCAATGATCCTGTGCATCATCAGAGGCTGGATAAATAAAACTAGCGAAGTCAAGTTGTCAAGTTGGTTGTCTTGTACAATGTCCATGATATATTTGCTTTGGTATTTGATAGCATGAAATCTCATGATATTTACACTGCATTATCTCTTTCAGAGATCCATCCTGATTACTGTACCCCCAAAATTTTATAGTCTTCAAAAGTTCCTTCTAGACTCTTGAAAAGTCTTAATTTCTTCCTATAAGTTTATGTACCTTCTTAGCTGAGGTAACATTTTTTACAGTGTAATTAAGAATGAAGTGTCCTGCCAAGTATTCTTCTCTTTAGAAAGAGCTTTTTTCACTTTTCATTTTTCAAGGCAAACCCTGAAAGATACTGTACAATGATGCTATTTTATGTCCATTTACCTCTAAATGAAGCTAACTCATATTTATTTCTAGTAACATTTTGTTAAAAGTTGGCCAATTTCTTCTTCTATATGATTTATAAAGGGACCTTGTCCCAAAGAAGGGAATGAATAGGTGTTGTAGCAATTCTTTGCTCTGAAATTTATTGGGGTTTTATGAGAAAAGTGTAACTTCGTGATTATCTTCTTGATTAGTTATTTGCCTAGTTATGGTCACACTTGTAGAGTGTGAAATGCAAAGGATGATAAAGAGTAAAATAAGTAGAAGCTATACATTTATTATGCTTTTGTAACTGAAGAAAGGTTTGTGAAGTACTTTATGACTTGCATAACTCTCTACCTTCCATTTAAAGTCATAAGATAAAATTCATCTTTATTTTTTGTGTTTCACAAATAAACTTCTAAAAATAAAATTTACACCTATTTTTCCTAATCCTGTTCATGATTTTTCCATTTTCTTGATTATATAAAATTTTCATAACTCATACTAACTTGATAATCTGTGTCATTTCCTGGCTTACAAACAATTATTGATTTTTGTCTCTTTTTATTTATAGTTGGCCTCCAGTGACTAAGAGGAAGACTCCTTCCTGTCTGCTCCTCCCAGGCCTGCTCCAGCCTCTCAGCTTCCCAGACCCTCATGCAATTGGTTGTAAATTCTTCCAGAACCTATTTTACTGTCTAATTTTCAGAACTAAAAATAAAAAATAAAATAAAAACTTAAAAAAAAAACGTTAAAATGCAAAATGTGGAGGGAGAAAGCAGTATATATATATATTTGCAATTAGGCTTTTTTAAAATTTTGAAAATATTTTTCTTTTTTTAATGTGGGTCAGCCACTGATATTTCATCAAAATATAACAGTTTCTTTGTTGAGTTCAGGTAACCAAGGAATAGCCATACCCTCAGAACAAAATAAAACACACACATACAAAAAAAAAGAAAAAAAAAAACCAGAATCATCTTTAACCTAACGTTTTATAAAATGTCTCAGATCCTCATAACTTGCACACAAGCTTCTGTGTTCACTTGAATTGTAACTGCTTTTTGTATTTGGAGAGAGTGTGACCACTGAACTTGAAACCTTTTATTCTGAGTGTCTTGGTGGTTTTTGGTGAGATTAAGTAGGTGACAGGGTGAAGAGAAAGTGAGGAGCTCTTAGCTTTTATAACATGAATTTTTCTCCACAGTCTACTCTCAGCTGCCAGACCTCAAGTTTTTCTTACACTGGTATACTTTAACTATTCTTATTTCCCCTTTACCAATAATTTTTAACAGCAGTTTATCAAACTACACTTATTAAGAACAATTTTAAAAGTAAAGTTATAGTTCACCTCACCAGTATACACTTATTGCTTATGGTTTCACTCACCTGCTATGCCTGTTTTTAGTGTCTGAAAAACATAGATATTATTTTCCATATTTTATCCAGTTTCTTACATGTATATTGGAAAGAAAATCTGGTCTGGAAATATTCCATTTTGATTGAATGCTATATTCAAGAAAATAATATTTAAACATGCTAAACATATCTACAGAATTTCTCAAGAAGCTATGCTTTAACCAAATAGAATATCCTTAAAAAAAAACTATGGTCAGCTTCAATAAAGCAAGAATAGAACCCAAGTATTTATCATTAATGATAGATTATAGATGATACATACAGAATAACTACAAGATTTAAAGAAAAAATCGTATTCAACCTGGAATTCTAAACTGAAGCAGACAGTCAATTAATGAAACATAATAATAGATTTTCATTAAGGATAAAATTCTAAAAAAGCAAT